>NC_138189.1:98543682-99261682 GCF_964194105.1 Spermophilus citellus
TGTATTTGACACCCAGAATAAAATAACTCAAAGGCCATCCCACAATGAATTTCACCTTGGGGGCCATTTCACTGGCCAGTATGAAATCTAACATCATCAGTGCAATGAATATGTGACAATTGCTCAACTATAGAGAATTATCAGAGCTACCAGCATGGTACTAACCCCAAGGAGGTCAATGTGGATTCATCCAGCCTTCTCTCTACCCCTAAGCCTTCTTGAGAATCACAAAGACACTACTCTCTCCATCACCATCCATCTCGTGTAGAGATACCTAATTTTCTGTTTTCCAGTCATCTCGTGGAGAATGAGGGAGGAAAATCAGAAGTCTGTATTATGCTTCTGGTTTAGTCTTATTTCTATGTATTTGGAGAAAGCACACCTGGGCATTGGACTTGTGCATATTTTCATACTGGCCAGTGAAATGGCCCCCAATGGTGGAATTCATTGTGAGATGGCCTTTGAGTTATTTTATTCTGGGTGTCAAATACAATCTTAGAAGGTGCCAAGTTGGGGGGCAGGCAGGAAGGATGTGATATCAGTATCAGGAGGTCATAATTAGAGACACAGTGAGCCCGTGTGTGTCAGGGTAGGATCAAAATTTATACACTTGTTGTGTGACTGTGCAAGGTAGTGAACTTTTGTGGCCCAACAATCCCTGGTGGATAACATCCTATTTTAGGCCCAGTTCTGATCTGCAAGTAACACTTTGGTCATCATCTATCACAAGCAAAAAATGAAATACCTCTCTGTGATGTTTCTTATGTTGTGTAGCACACCTGCTAGGCAAAGAGGTTATGGTGGGAAAAGAGCTACCTCTGGGCTGTGGGATGAAATTGTTGGGGAGACATTTTCAATCTCAGAAACTGAACAAAACAAAACAAACAAAAAATACCCCAGCACCTACCTTGCAGACTGCTGAAAGGATTAAATGAGGTAATACAGGTGAAGTGTTCTGAAAAATTCCTGGCACATGGTAAGCATATCAATAAATCTTAGTCTTCGCTTGGCAGCATGGAGAATTTAAGTTTCCAGATGCCATTTAATCATGAATGATGATTAAATACATCTTTCATTATACTTATTGTTTGATGACTTTATTGGAAGGGTTTAGGCAAGAAAGTTGAAGGCTTTCCTGCCTCCTGTTTCCAATGTTCCTGGAAAGACTAGAAGAGAAGAGAAGGTGCCAGCAGGGGCATTATTCCACATCACTAAGTACCTGGGTCTAAGGCACAGGAGTCCTGGCATAAGCACTAAATGAAAAAATGATAGAAATGCCCACTTTATAGGAAAATTGTGAGAATTCAGTGAGATAAATTATGTGAAATTACCTGGAGTCTAAGAAGTGATTTTTTCCTATCTTCTTCAATATACTGGGTTTAGAAATTGTTTAAAATCTTTATTTAATAATTTACAATAAATTACTTTTACCTGAAGAAGAGACTGTTTCTTTCTATAATAAACTCTTAGAATAGTATGTTTTCTAAACACTTTTTTTCTAATAATCTTCCTTTCCTTCCTCACCCTTTGATTCTTTCCTTCCCAGTCCCTCCATTTCTCACATTCATTTAATTTACATTTTGATGCAGAATCCTGGTACAGGAGCTGTATTGTGATGCCAATCATAGAACGACATTTTTAAATGGTCATTTTCTATAGAAAAGAGTAGAATGCTAGCAGGATGCATCCTGCCACACTCTGATAGTCTTTCTCTGAATTAAAAAAAAAAATAAAAAGCTCTTTTGGTATTCTATGCAAATGATCTTTGACTGTAAGTTGGAAACATCTAGCTACCTCCTGAAGCAAAGACGGCTCTTCAATGTCAGAATTCTTAAAAGTCCTTGAATAAAAATTCATTTCCCTCTAGAGGTGTATTTGATGTATTTTTAATATTGCTATTTTTCTCTTATTGTTGCATAGAGATGCATTCTAATTTTGTTTGTTTGTAGTTTGTAATAAAAAGGAACTAAGGAAAAAAATTAGTAAGGGTCTATTGAAAGAGTTAAATCATTTCCCTACAGCTTCTCTAAGCGGAACTGATAGTCTTAGTCTGACTTAGAGAGCCAGAATAGAAAGGCTGCCAACATCTGTTTTGGTCAGAGTCAGATAAAAGAGACTAATTCATAGCGGGAATAACCCATGTATGGCATTCTGTATTCTATTACCCTTTTCAGAAAAAAACACGCATGATATAGATAGACAGATATATTTCTACCTAAACTTTTTCACAGTGCAAGTAGCAGAAAGGTAAAGGGCTTTATTTATTTACCTAAAATGAAGCCAGAAGGCATGGCACATCAACATTCCCAATGCCACCCTGTCAGGGCTGGGTCTCAGTCACTTAACAGAACCAGGCTTGAAATGAAAAACAAACAAACAAAAACGAAATGAAAATAACTTTCCAAATACCTGTAGAAACATGGATGAGGGCTGACCTGAACAACTGAAGCACGAGAATGATGTAAAATCCTCATCTTGTCTATTAGAGCCATGATAGTTTTAACCTTCTCTCCACAAAAACACTCGAGAACCGCCTAATGTGTAGCCAGATGAACTAGTTTGAAAGTCCCTTCTCTTGTTTTTGATAAAAATACCAACCAGTAGGCAATAAAAGTAATAAGCTATCTGAACAATCGGTGAAATGAATAAGTCACACAGAAATAAGAAGAACATAATTATATCAAGAGCTCAACATCAGAAAAAAAATGTCTTGCATTTGACAGGTGGGGAGAGAAAGATCTGATGGGAGTTGGTTGGTGGGTGGGTTGAATGGATATGAAGAGTCAGCTCCGTTTTTTCACTGAGGATGTGTGAACAGCCCCCAGCACCCAGGGTCATCAAGAAACTTGGTTAGCTCTGAATTACTAATGACAAGTAGCTGAGACTTTAAATAAATTTTAATTTTCGACCCTAATCTTTGCAAGATTGAAGCAGTATTGTGATAGAGAAAAGGTTTTATGATATCCTTGACAACAAACAGGAAAAACTTTTGAGCCAAAGCAGACCAGTGGGTGAACTACACACCACGACTTTTCTCAAGTCTGAGACTCATGAAAGAAAAGCTTCACCTCCAACACTGTGGCAGTGTACAAAATAGACACTCGTCTTCTTCTTGATGTCTGAACACCTCTACTTAAAGATCAAGCACAAGCTCTTTGGGACCAATTGTACCCTTGTGCTCTTCTATTTGTTTTCTTTTTGTTCCCCCCCCCCACCCATCATTGACTTGGAAATGGGAAAAAATGGTCATGTTCTCTGTGGAGAATATGTTTTCTACTGAACACTAGAATGCAAACCTCTGGGAGCTGACAGCACACCATCAGAGCATGATGGTGCTCAGAATCAAGCACTTTGAACTAAATAGAGTCAAGCCATGTCCACCTTAAGATCCAATAGTGAGAAAGTGGCTTATCACAGAGAAAAGTCTCCTGCCACAGGGTGGGACCAGCTGAAAACATTTGTTTATGAGCAACTGTCCTGTTAAATAAGAACTGTAGTCTTTGATACTCAGAACATATTACAAATGTTTTATGTTTCTGAATTCTTTGAACATCTCAGAGTCTTACTTAACCAGAACCCAACAAAATGGAATACTACCACCAGGACTCCTCCTAAAAACATATTTGAAATTTTTTTTTGGCTTTCTACTTTTTTGAGAAAGATTTAAACTTTAAGTGATTCAGGGAAACTACATATATAATCAATGAGAATGTCTTATGCATGTATAACTAAGACAGTATATGTTCAGGCCAGTCTCAGTCTTCCACAGGCACAGCAAATGATATTGAATATATAATGTTCACTCATATTCAAAATCTTACTCCTGAAGCAGAACAGAGCCATGATAATGGAGAAATACTGTTATGTTCTCTGTTCATACTGAAGCCAGAAAAACTGCTACTGCCCTTCAGAAAGATTTTCAACAAGAGAGAATTTTCTTTTTTCTTTGCATTCCAGATAATTGAATTTCTTTTTTCATCTGCCAAAGAATGTCAGTGCTCTGATCCTTCTAAGAAAATCTGGGAGTAGTAGCCTGGAATTATTTATGATTTATGCCTACTGCCATAAAGGATTTGAGGCCTGGGATTCACAGAATTGATATGACCAATATGTTAGACGCTGCCCTTGACTTTTTGACCAAAGACGTGTGCTTCATTTATTCTGTTTAAAAAGGAGAGAGAGGGGGAGAGAGAAAATGAATGAGTCATAGAATGACAGAGTTAGAAGGAATCTTTACTACTGGAAACTGTATATCATTTTATAGAAAACCAAGTCCAAGAGAAGTGAAATAACTTGTCCAAGGTCAAAGGGTTCATTAGTAACAGAAATGAGAGTAGAACCAGGTCCCCTGACTCCAGGTCTTTTCTCATGAGTTGGGAGGAGTATTTGCTCTAAGGGTAAACGCGTGTTGTAAAGTCTGTGAATGCTTGAACATGCCGTGGAAATACAAGACATTTTAAGTTTAATTGTCCTCTAAGCACCATATTGCACCTTGACACTTGGGTTACCTCAAGGGCATCCCAGATGTGTCACAAGCTTGCATTTTAGGCATCTTGTAGCTGACACTGTATTCCTATCTCTACCACGCGGCCTGCGCAGTGGTTTCATTAATGAGGTTCTGGCATTCAGTTAGTTAGAAGAGATCAAAATAAAACACACAGACAGTACCTTATTTTAATGCTAGGTCCGAGACGGCTCGGTCTCCCTGTTTCCCTGCCTCCAGCCGCTCAGCAGGGCAGCGAGGATTACTCTGGGCTAGCAGGAGAGAGAGAGAGCGAACACGCCGGGGATCAGCCTTTTATTTGGGGGAAACAAGAGATTCAGGGGAGAATTCCATCCAATGAAGGTTGAGGGGGGGCTGTACTCCAAGGTCAGGGTCAGTGATTGGGTCTCCAGGGTCAGTGGTTACGCACACCCCCACACGGATGGGCTCTCTCATCAGGAAAGGGTCGGGATAACTCCGACACAGCCAGAGTGCCTCAGGCCCTTAACGGGAGTCACCCAATCACGTGTCAGAATGGCTCCCCACACCTATCTTCTTTGCCACTGTCCCTAGAGTCACTGCCCCTGGCAAAGCCACTGATCAAATGGAGTTTAAAGAGTCCTTGCCTTTTACCAGCCACAATTAGGGTCCAAATTTTCCTCCCAGGACAGCGTGGGGATGCAGGTGGTTGGCAGTAAGACCTGGCTCCTATGCCATGGGCCTGACCTCGTGGCATGAACAGTTCCCAAACCATTAAGTTGTGGGCGGGTGGTGTTGGATAAGAGAAAGTTGTCCAATGTGTCATCTGAAGCGTATCGGGGGATGAATGTTGGCTCCATGAGTTCAGAGGAGTAGGGAAAAAGAATGCCAGGGGAAAGGAGTAAATAGCTGGAATTTTTTCATGTTTTTCTTGTTTGTTTGTTATATTTTGTGGATCAGATTCACATGCAGGGCGGGATGGGCGCATGAGCAGAATGACTACTTATTTCCTCTTCCCTTTTGTCAAAGCTGTAGTGCACTTTGTGGGGGGGGGAACCCCACAGCCATCTTAGGCTCCCTCACTTGTGCCAAAGGTCCCCCTGTATCTCAGACAGGAGGGACTCTGTCTCTGTGAAGTCAAAAGTAAATTCCAAGCAGAAGTAGAAAACTCTAATTTATTTATTGACTGTAGTGTGCTAACAAAAGTTTGACAATAAGCTTTCTAGGAAAAATAGTATGCCTAAATATGAGCACAAATTTAAATGCTACTGATATATAGAATGCATAGATATAATAAATAAATATGATAAAATATGCAAAACTCTAGTATAAATCCTATACAGTAAATTGATTTCTCTTAGAATGCTTTCTGTGATTTTTATCTAATTCTTGTGTCCTTAGCCAGCCCTTGATGGTAATTAACACATGACTATGATTCTCACATGAATGCTGGTTAATATTTTCATTTATTTTAAGGGGTAATAAACAACAAAAATGTATGTCAACACAATCTTGTTCATTAATGACCTGGGCAGTTTCTTTGCTGAATGAGAAAATAATTTTTGAATACTAGAAGGATACTCAGTTCCTCAGTTCTATTCAAAATGTACTGAGTATAGGTGAAACCAATATTCAAACTTAATTTGCATCATTAACATCTTCTCCATCATTTTCTTGAGTCTAGGTAATCAATGAAACAAGAAGTCAACTCCCTAATTTGTAGCCAATTTCTGTGGTGTAAAACCCTCACCATGCTGATCTCAAACTGCACCATGATGTCACTGTATGCAGAATAGTGAAGAGGTACACAGTAGCACCATCATACAGGAGGTCTACCACACAGGTACAACAGATATGAACAACCTCGAGAACATAGATCATAGTTAAATGTAGTAGAACAACTAGGAAGTGATGAGTTTGGGATATTTCTTGCCTTTGTTTTAATATATATATATATATATATATATATATATATATATATATATATATATAATTTATATAAGAGTAAGTTTATATAATTTAATTTTTAATAGCAGCTGTGATTAACTACTGGCTCACAAAATTTCTTAAAACTTCATGATCAGCTCTTGCAAGCTGACATGAGCAAGCTCCAGCATTTCACTAGTGGGCAGGAAAAGTAATTGTTTTGAAAATGAAGTATCAGGAAAAAGACAACTCTTCATATGGTATACATTCGTATTAAGTTATAAAGTCATTTATTAAAAAACTGGATTTTCAAACACCTTGTCTGGTGGGTAGATTCGGCATTTCTGTCCAAGTGTGTGTGGGGTTAGTCTCTCCCCACTTCCGCCACAGCCTTGACCCACCCCTACCAACGCTCCCACAGACACCACTGCACAGAGGGATTCATTTATCACACCTCATGAGAGCTTCACCTTGTCTTCTCCAAAATAACTCTTTCTGGAGCCAATTTTTTAGTGTAATTTATTCCAAACCTTTGATGGGGAAACTTGTGCTCTTGAAGCTGTTCAGATGTGTAGCCAGCGGAGAGCTCCTGGGCCACATTGGCTTCTGCAGATGCAGATGCTGTGGCCAATCCCGACACCCAGGGACACCACGTGGATTTATAACATTCCTGAGGGAGAGTGGATCCATAGCCTATAAATGAATGCATTATGGTTATCCATGTACATGTTGTTCATCTCTGACAGGTATTTTATGGATTGGAGCCTTCATTTAAATATTACATAATCCTCCTTTAATAAATAATGTGAATATTAAATATAACTGAAACAAGAAAGACTGCCTTTGTTTTGGCATAGCTGCTTTAGACATAAAAGGACTCATCACAACTAGAAATTGGTCATCAAAAAGATTAGCCACACTGGAAGGTCTGATCACATGTCCATCATATTTAATCATAATGAAAGAGGTGTAAGAAACATGAGAATTTCTGCTCTTTTATATGGTTGACTTGAATGCTTCAGACTCAAGAAACTACAGAAATGTACCATTTAGTCAAATTACTAACTTGTTTTAGCTAAGAGCAAAGCCAGGATGAATCAATTAAAAATGCTAAGTTACAAAATACTTTTTAAAGAAATTAAGTTGCATTACATTGCACTACAGATATAACTGAAAATGTCATCCATATTATGAAGTAGAGCTTTTGCTTAGATAGTTTTGACATGTGGGAGATTATGTGAGCTAGGGATCTGTAACCTCATTTCAAAGTTTGTACCAGTATCATTTAACACAGTGTCTGACATATAGAAAACACTAAAAGGAGATACTAGCATGAGTAACCTGATAAATACCTTAACGATTGAAGGCAACTTGTTGGTATTATTTAAAAGTTTTTTCTACTATATAGATTAAAACATATGTTTATAATTTCATTCATGACCCTAATTTTTCAAATAAATGTTTTCTCTATCAATACTATTAAAATTTAGACCTTCACTTAAATTACCACATTTTACATTATAAGAGTCTGTAGTTAAGAAGTTATAGTCTTTGTCTGTTGTTTTTCCCCTGCCTAGGATCCTGGTACTTTTTCTACCATTTCAGCATCCTGATTCTCCCCTGGGGAACCACCTATCTATCCATTCTCACAGTCAATGAGGATACTTTGGAGCTGACTGCAACCTCAGGCCAGAGGGGACATGTGACCCAGGCCTAGCCAGCAGGGCTGTCCACAGTGACTGATTGGTTGGCCTATGGTCTATTGTAGACCAATAAAATACACTCCCAAGACTTTTGCTAGAACAATTATGAGACAGATGCTCTTTCTCTGCTCACGTGTAAATGGTAAGCACACAAGTCTGGTGCTGATGGGAGACAGTCAGATCCAGACAGGCCAGTGCAGGAGGATGTAGAGCACAGACATCTAAAGGGTGGCATTATTTTCTTATCTGCACAGTGAGGAAAGTTTGCTCCACCCTTGGGCTTTTCAATACCATAAGCATGAAATTTACTGGAGTTCTAGTCATTAACATCCAAAATGAGTCTGTTCTGCAAGTTTTTCTTATGCTTATTTTCATTGCATATTCTCCTTGTTTACATTTTAAATGAAAGTAAACAGGTTTCTTTAGCTAACACAATGCATCCTTTATGCTACATATTCCAAACATTTTAATTATGAACCTCAGTAACTCAAACTGGTGAAAATTTAAGCCAAAGCTGAGTTTTAGCAGACCCTATGAGGAAAGGGTTTTTCTGTGTACCTTGACAGCTGAAATAAGCTAAGACAGGCACCTTGTTTTCAGAAAATAACTCAAATCTTGGAAGGCTATGATTCAGAAAGTACTTTCTCTATGCAGGGCCTGATGTGCTGGTTAAATAACATCCATCACTGCCGAGGGATGAGGGGCCTATGAGATCTAGAAGTAGGGTACCAGGGTAGCAAAACACACCAGATTCATAAATGGGAAAAGGTGACATCCTTCTAGAGTGGCTAGTATGCTTTACTAAACTCCCGTCCTCTAAGAGGAACTATGACCTTAAAGCAAATGATTGTGAAGTAATTTCTTACCATCTCAAATACAGTACAATGAAACCAAGAGTGTGGAAGGGAGTGGGCTGAGGAGCCCTGTCTTGGTGTAATGCCCATTTCTGGTAGTTATCTGTATCACTTACTATGCCATCCTTGGTCTCTCCATCTAGAAATCCAGGCCTACACTTTCTTCTTCATGAGAATCAATAGAGATGGTCCACTCTAAGGGCTTTATAAATGAGTCATCAATTCTCATTTTAATTAACATATTATTAATATTGTTGTGTTTATTGACAGGGTTCACACACCCAAAGAAGATTTGATAAGGTAAGTAGTTCGTATACAGGGGATTTTATTCATGAATCCTTCATATACCTGAGACAGACTCACACAAATAACCAGAAGATAAATAGTGTGGATGTTTCTCTGCTTTTGGACTGTACTTAACTTTTCATAGCATAGTTAACCTTTCTTTTCTTGCAAGGCAGTAAGCTAAGCACTATCAGAGTTCCAAAGGTGTACGAGATAGGCTCTATGCTCTAGGAATATACAGCCAGCTGTGGAGTCAGATATATCCCACACCAAGGACAGCAAGAGTGCTATAACAGATGTATAACAGATGTGCATGCAAAGAGCTCTGTTAGTGGCTGGAAAGAAAAAAATCTAGTTAACTTTTCTTTATTTAAAATAGGCATTTCAGGGGCTGGGGATGTGGCTCAAGTGGTAGCGCGCTCGCCTGGCATGCGTGCGGCCCGGGTTCGATCCTCAGTACCACATACCAACAAAGATGTTGTGTCCGCCGAGAACTAAAAAATAAATATTAAAAATTCTCTCTCTCTCTCTCTCTCTCTCTCTCTCTCTCTCTCTCTCTCTCTCCTCTCCCACTCTCTCTTTAAAAAAAATAAAAAATAAATAAAATAGGCATTTCATACAATCAGTCAACAAAATGTGAAAAAATTATCAACATCTCTAGGAATTGAGAAATGCAAATTAAAACTACACTGAGATTTCTTCTCATTCTAGTCATAATGGCAATTATTAAGAACACAAGCAACAACAAATGTTGGTGAGGATGTGAGAGAAAAGGTACACTCATGTGGGGCTGCAAATTGGTACAACCACTCTAGAAAGCACTATGGAGATTACCCAGAAAGGTTGTGAGTTAGCAGTAGCATTAATCAAATAGGGAATTCAAGTGGAGGCACACAGTTAGAAATGTACTCTTGAGTTTGAGTGCTGGTGACATGGATGGGGTAAGAGAGGTCGAAAGGCCTTAGAAACGAAGATGACAAAGTTAGGATAAAAGTTAAAGCTAGAGACAGAGATTTGGAAATCATGAGGTTCTCAAAGAGAGACTGTAGAAAGGTAGGTAAAGGTATGGTGGAAAAAGAAGAGCCAAAAATAATTGAAAAGATGAAGTTCAACCAAAATGCAGTCATTTAAGTGAAGGTATGCAGGTTTTAAGAAGAAAGGACTGGCCCCAGATTATTAGGCTACAGAAGGAGCAAGAGAGAAAATAAAGGGCTCAAGTTTGCCATTTGACTTTAACCAAAAGTTAAAGGTTGTAATTCATTTTAAAAAATCCATTGTACATATAGAGATATTTTAGAGTTTTTCCCCCTCTCCAGGACAACTAACATACTAGTTGTAAAACTAGATATTATAGAAATCTTGTTAAAATAAAAATTATAATTTATATTTCTTAGATCCCAAACTCTCTCAATAATGTTATGTTCCTGATTTCTGTTTCTCCAGATTACTCTTTTTCCCAAAGCCATGGGGGAAGAAGAGGAGAAGAAGAAGAAAAAAAGAAAGGAAGGAAAAATTAACACTCAGGATTTCAGGATTCAGGTGATTTTTTTTTCTTTCAGTCTTGCACTTTTAAGTGCTTTTCTATCTTTAAAATATTTTGATCAACTTGGTTTATAGAATACTAACTTTGTATTATAATTCCACATAGCTCCCATTTGAGAAACATATAATTGCTTAGATGACAGATAATTTAAAACTACATTAATAGAGAAAAAGGAACCTTCAGTTTCTTGCTGTGTTCTGGACCTCAGCAATGGTTCAGGAACCCAATCCATGAAGAGGAAGACGAGGAGAAGCCCTTAGTGGATTGAATTTCTTATTTTGATGGAGGGATGTAGTAGACCAGGAAACACTCCTCTTGGTGGTCCATACAAGCTTTCTTAAGGAGTAAGAGGAGAAAGGCCTGGTGCCATGAAGGAAGCTCCTGGATCTGCCAACATCACAGAAGCTAGATATGGAGGTAGAGGACACCAAGGGAGAATCAAAGAGAGGGGAAAAGGTTTTGTCTCTGATGAGAGGTGGCTCTTTGGGGAGGACCATGCTGGATGATCCTGGACTGGGAGTTCCAATGGGAGAAGCCACTGGTGATCCATGGGCTTGGTTTTTGTCCTAGTGACTCCACAATTCCAGAAACATCAGCCTGTGGTGACTTTAGAGTTATTTAAATTTCTTTGTTTAGTTCTTTTAATGTAAGACCTATTTCATGCTGAAGTACTTGAATTTGTTAAATGGAAAAGGTAAGTGGAATTAACTTTCACCTGTGACCTCCTTTCTAGCTCTTCCTGGTCACTTATGATAAGCCTGACCTTATCGTAATGACCAAGTCTTATCAAAAGTGACTTGAAGTCACTAAATGTTCACCTAAGCTAAAACACCTCAAGATTGTACATTTTCTTTCAAGAACTTCAGAACATTGCAGAACAAGGGGTTGATCTCATTTCCCAGAGAAATCTGCAGCAATGAGGCCGGGGACTCTGCTTTGTGACTGCCACCATCACAGGGCTCCTCTAGGAGATGCCCAAGGTACAAATCCTGGGCAGTTCACTGCCACATCACAGAGCTGCCTCTAGTTGCCGGTGTCCCAGAAGCCACAATAAACAAGCAGAATATTCCACAGAACTTAGCCTGGATCTAAATTCGACCCTGCACCCACAGGAAAACCTATCAGTTGAGCAGCTGAGTGGCAAAAGAGAGGCACGTCAAAAATAGAGTTGCCTCATGCTCTTTCTCTCTCTGCCTTTCACTTTCTCTCTCCCCCTTCAACCTTCTCCTCCCCCAGCCACCGCACCCTCTCTCAGAGCCCTAAACTTTGTGGAGGAATGGGCACACAATATACTACCTATATTTCAGTCAAACAATTTGATGAGCTTTGACAGACATATATACCTATGGAACCACCACTGCAATCGAGACAACAGATATTTCCATCACCATAAAAGTGTCCTCGTGGTGTGCTGCAATCCGTCCCTCTCTCTTACACCCTCCCCAGTCATTGGCGTGCTTTCTGTCACTATAGATCTGTCTGTATTATCTAGAGTTTTATGTAAATGAAGTTGGACATGGTCTCCTCTTTATGCCTAGCTCCTTTGCAGCATGATTTAGAGAGTTCTATATTGCTCAGGGTGTCAGGACTTCATTTCTTTTACAGTAGTATCCTGTTACCTGGATAGTTACAATTTGCTTAACTATTCACCTACTGAAGAGTCATGCTTTATAAATAAAACTGCTGTGAACGTTTGTATACAAGAGTATTTGGAAATGTGTTTTCCTTTCTCAAGTAGAATGGCTAGGTCATATAGTCATATGGTAGGTAAATGTTAACATCTTAAGCAACCGGCACATTGTCCATAATTGGTGTTACTTCTTCCTTAAATTTTTGGAGATTTACAATTAACTTAATCTGGCCTGAAGTTTCCTTTATAGGAAGATTCTTAATTACAAATTAAAAGTCTTTAAAAATATAAGGCTAGCTCCTGGGGCTATAACTCAGTAGGAGAGCACGTGCCTAAAATGCAAGAGGCCCTGGGTACTATCCCACCAAAAAAATAAAATATAAAAATAAACAAATAAATAAATAAATAAATATTTAATTAAATATAGGGTCACTTAATGTTGCCCCAGGCTCACGAATACTGTTTGGGTTTTTTCTTTTTTCTGATTATTGTTTGCAGTCTTTCCTTTATTTCTGTGTTTAATTTTGGATGACTGCTATTGCTATGCCTCAGATTCACTAATCTTTTCTTCTGCCATGCTTACTATATTAACAACGCTCTGGTATATTTTGCACCTGAAGCATTGATTTTTGACATCTAGTCTGATTTTTTTTTTCTGTAAATATCATCCAGGTCTCTCCTTACCGTGTTCATGCTTTCCTCTACTTCCTTGAACATATAAGATACATTGATAACAGCTCATTTAATATCCTTATCTACTAATTTATGATCCATGTCATTCCTGAGTCTATTTCTATTGATTGATTTTTCCCCTCATTATATTATGAATTTTTTAATTTCTTTGCATGCCTAATAATTTTTATTACATGCAAAACATTGTAAATTTTTGGTTGTATAGTAATAGATTTCCTTTGTTATTGTTGTGGTTCTTTAAATATTCTTAAATATTGTTTAGGAAAGCTAGGTTACTTAGAAACAGGTTGACCCCTTAAAGAATAACTTTTAATCTTTGTTATGTAGTTCTAGAACAGCATTTAGTACAGGGCTTGACTACTATGGAAATGCCTTTCTGAGGACTCTACTCAATGCCCTGTGTATTAAGAGGTCTTTCTGCTTTGAATGGTGGGGAGATGAACTATTCCCAGCTTTGTGTGAGCTCCAGAGACTGTTTTCCTTGCTTGTTCCCATTGGTTCTTTCCCTGACCTCAGAACCTTCCTCACATACATGCACAGGTCAGCATTTTCTGCATATCTCCAGAGCATTTTCTATCTTGGGCTCTTGCTTCTCTGGTACTCTGCCTTCTGAATTTTTGCCATCTTGCCCTCCTCAAGCTACAGGTCTTCAATATTCATAAACAGGAAATAGCTACTTAAGGAATTTTGCACTGCAGCTTGGAAGAAAGCACTTAGCAAAGAGTTGGACCAAAAACAGGGCTCACCTTATTTGCATCCCTTCTCTCATTGATCAATGTCTTATGCTATTTTGGTGGGAGCTGGGGGGAGATGGGGGTACCAGGAATTGAGCTCAGGGGTACTCAACCACTGAGCCACATCCCCTTTTTTGTATTTTATTTAGAGACAGGGTCTCATTGAGTTGCTTAGTACCTCACTGTTGCCTAGGTCGGCTTTGAATTTGTGATCCTTCTACCTCAGCCTCCGGAGCAGAGAGGTGTGGCCACCACACCCAGTGTCCTGTGCTAGTTTTAAATAATTTAACACTATTGTTTCACACATTTTTATTTTATTTTTTAAAGTTCTTTAAGGTACGAAAACCTTAGTCCTTGAGACTTCATCATAGTTCAATGTGAGACTAAGATTTGGAGGATTTCATGCCTGGTTCAGAAATCTGAATTATAAATTCTATATTATTACAGATTTCTCAGTCTGATGCAGAACCATATGACACGTACGTAGATCAAGTGAATTCAGTGTCCCTGGTTCAAAACCTATTTTCATTCTTGTAGATTAAGATTCAAAATATTAGTGTTTATTACTCCATATTTTCAGACCCAAACCCAATGATCTGGTAGTATTTTTTTCTCTAGATCCACGCATGTGTGCATGTATATGGGGATGTTTCTGTAAACACACATGCTAATATATTTTGCATCTATCTGTGTGACTTGATGTAGGCTTAAAATAAAATTTATGAGTAAACTTTGCTAAATATTCATAACCAGGAAATAGCTACTTGTGAATTAATTAATTAGAATCCTGTTTATAGAAGTATTGTGAAGGATAATCCTTTGTTTGGATGAGGGAGATCCTGTTGTCAGCATGAAAAAATATTGAGTGAGGCCCCATTAAGGAACCACCCTGGGGCCTCGCTGCTCAGTCAGCCAATGTCAGTGAGGAGCCCTCTGTATTTCCTGCGTTCTAGGGTAGGGTCTTACTCTCAGAGGTGTAAGCTTTTAACTGAATGATACCCTTGCATGAGAATTTGTTGCCCAGTCCCCGGCTGCCTTCTGACTCCATCCCTAGAGCCTTGACCTCTTCTCAAGATTAGGCCCGCCTTGTTTCTCATGGCTGACTGAACACAGCGCAAGGCCATCCACCTTTCCTTGACCTTTGGTATACACTTTCTAGGCTTCTGTCTGCCTCCCCACCTGGCCATTGTTTGGCCTGATGCCCAGTATATGTTAAAAGCAAAAGGCAGGATATAGGAATTGACTTGTTTCCTCTGAACTACGGAAAGGCAGCCAGCAGTCAAGAGAGATGGATGTGGTACATATTTATAAAGTTAAATGAGCCGAGGGCACAGCTTCAGTATCAATGCAATTCAACAAGACATTCATTAAAGCCAGGAGCTATAGTTTCTCCTTGTCTCTCTAGTTTTTACCTTTCTTTTCTTCTGTTTCTTTATTTTCCTGTCTCTCTCTTTACCTTCCTCTCTTTCCCTTCTCTCTGTCTCTGTCTCCACCCCCCCACCCCCCCACCCCTGCTTTCCTTCCACCCTCCTCCCTTTCCTCCTTTGACCTTTTCTCTTCTTTTTTTGAGACAGAGTTTTACTATGTTTCCCAGGCTGTCCTTGAACTCCTGGCCTCGAGCAGTCATCCTGCCCTACCACCTCAAGTAGCTAGGACTACAGATGCACACCACTGTGCCCAGCCAACTGCCCAGTTTCTAATACTTTATGTATATATTTTTATTATATATTTATATGTATTTTATATACATATAAATATATAATAGACTCTATTGCTACTAGATGACACTGATATTGCTTCATTTTAGATATCAAATGTCTCCCAAAGGTCCATGTGTAAAAGGTTTGCTCCCCAGGGTGGTGCTACTGGAAGGTGCCATGGACCTTAAGGATGAGGGGACAAGTGGGAGGACCTTGGATCATTAGTGCCATGCCCTTGAAGGGGACTGGAGGACCCTGGCCTCATTCTCTTTCGCTTTTGTTTCCTAGCCATGAAGTAAGTTCTTCTGCATCATTATGCACTCTCACCATGATGAGGTGCCTCACCACAGGCCCAAAGAAACAGGGCCAACCTACCATGGACTAGAACCTCCAAAAAAACAACTTTTCCCCTTATAAGTTATCTCAGATATTTTTCCACAGTGATGGAAAGCTGAACAATGTAGACACCATGTCCAGGCTGGTTTCTACAGTTTATGTCTGTCTTTCTGTCTTTATAAATTCCCTAAGGAGAGGGATCATGTCTTATTCCTTTTGTCACTCCCAAGGACTAATATAATTTGTTGAATTAAATATATGCATTAAACTATATATTAATTATAATATGCATTATATTTTAATATAGTTTTAAATATTTATAAAATGTAATACCTTAATATTTAATAATATTTAATATTTAAATTTTAATATTTTATATAATAGTTTTATATGCCTTGCATATATTTTAGTGTCTACAGTAAAGTAATAAATTGTACTAGCAATACACACTAAACTAACATATAGTTCTTTATAAATGGTAAGAATTCTAATTTAAGAATATATAGATGGTTATTGTTCACAATGTGAAGTGTTAACAAGGTAAATAAAGTAAATGTTTTAAGATTTTTCACTTTACCAAGCTTCATTTTCTAATATATATCAGTGTACAAATATATACCATATATGAACAACTAGAGCTCTGCCATTTGGGTAACTGTAAGATGGCAGCTAGAATTCACATTGTCAAACAAGAGAAATCCTGGATCCTGCCATTGTTATTATTTTCCAATCTTCTGGCCACAGTATCATCTACCATATGTCTACTCTACATAAAGTTGTCTGGAGGAGAGAAGATACCCTAGATAGGTTAGAAGACACACTAGATAGGTTGTATACCCAGACAGAGGAAGTAAGTCAAGGGAAGGCAGCAGGTGGAAGGGGTAGTCAAGCCAACTTATTGGTTAGGACTCTTCCACATGATAAAAAGCCAAACTGCTAGAACAATAAATAAATACTAAAGGAAGCATATAATGCTCAAGCACAGCTGGATTCAGAGGTCTCAGTATCATCAGAATTGTGTCTCTGCATTTCACAGCTCTGCTCTCCTCCATATCAGCTTCAATCTCAGCCTTCACTCATTTCATTGGATAATTTTACCTTTGGTAGAAGCTAAATGTAATGGTATATTTTCTAGAAACTTCTTAACATTGTGGTTGATACTGACTGAAGAATGAATGAAATTGTTTAGCTACTCTTTGCTTTAGAATGCTGCAATGTCAAGTTCATTGACAATTAAAAGTATAAAACATGAGCTAAACAAGAGAAGAGTAGCACCTTCAACCTTGGCAGTCCCTGAACTCAAAGGTGGTTTCAAGATTCATAAATGTACACTATGCTGTACAAAATGACAGACAATTCTATGTCTTTTGGTGAAACTGAACCTTATTCAGAGTATATATTTGGTTTACTTCTCAAAGACCATGATGGGATTTATAATCCAGTTTTTAATTATATTTTATGTTCTCAGTTTCCCATTTGTCCTGGTAAAATAATATCATTTGGTCCTGCCCTTTAGCCTTTGAGTGGCCTTGCTTAGCACATGTAATTTACAAGGTCAGATTGTGTTTTATTCAACAAGTTATCCCCAAAGTAAGTGGCAGTATGTATATTTTAAGTAAATTATCTCCATCTACCACAGTCTGCCAGTCCCTTTTGTTTACTCACTCTGCCTGTCCCCACATGCCTACCTGCAAACTCATCCACAAATCTGGATCATACACAGTGTGTAAGTTCTATGAACTGCACCAATCTCAAGTGTATCAACTAATGAATTTTTACCAAGTGAGTAAACTTGTGTGACCTTCAACTAGCTCTATATACATAAGACATTTCTTGAAGGGGTCCTTATGCCCCCTTCCAGTCAAAGATAACTACTAGTGACCACTATCATGACAGATTTGGCTGGTTTTATACTTATATAAATAAAATTATATAGCCTAGCAGTTATCTTTGCTGTGTAACAAAACCCCCCCCCAAAACTTAGTTGCTTAAAACAACCATTTTTTTTTCCTCATAATTATTTGGGTCAGTCATTTGACTGGGGTTCAGCTGGGTAGTTCTGTTTGTCTTACTTTGGTCACTCACATAGCTATAATCATCAGATTCATGCTTTATGATCTTGTGGAGCCAGAATAGGGGTACAGTGGATTTTGCTGTCCTTCAGTGGGCTCTAAGTCTCCAGCAAAACAGCCTGGGCTTTATCACGTGGCATCTGTGTTCCAAGTGGGTGAGAGCTGCCAGACTTACACAGTGTCACTCTCTCCACATGCTGTTGGTCAGAGCAAATCCCACAGCAATCCATATTCAAGGGATGGGTAAACACACTGGCTCCCATTGAAAGCAGTGGCAAAAGCAGGAGGCCATTGTGAACCTACCACATGCCTAGAGAAGATACCCTAGAAAGGTTAGAAGACCAGCTAGATAGGTTATATACCCAGACAGAAGTAGTAAGTCAAGGGAAGGCAGCAGGTGGGAGGGGCAGTCAAGCCAACTTATTGGTTAGGACTCTTCCACATGATAAAAAGCCAAACTGCTAGAACAATAAGTAAATACTAAAGGAAGCATATAATGCTCATGTGGACTAGTTTCCATCTGACTTCATTCACTTAGCATTTTACTTATGAGATTCAAATGTGATATTGTGTGTATTGCTAGTTCCTTTTTTTATTTCTGTAGAGTATCCTATTGCATGGAAACACCAAAAACTATTTTCTCTTTCTACTGCTGATAGATATATGGGTTGTTTTCAGTTCAGGGCTATTTTGAACAAAGTAGCTATGAACATTCCTGTGTGTGTCTTCTGGTGGACACAGGCACTCATTTTTATACCCAGGAGTGAATTTGTGGATCACAGGGTCCATGTGTGTTTAGCTTCAGTTGTAGAGACAAATATTTTTCCAAGTGGTTATTGCAAAGTGTTTTGGTCTAGAAGTTTCACAGTGGCTTTGGAGACTATGTCAACACCACTAGCCATGTGTCTTCTTAGGTTCTCAAAACTATGGATTTTTTTTCCTCCCTCTTTCAGCTACTCCTGGTACTCCTTTAGTGTTTTTTTTTTTAAATTCAATATAGTTATCTCTTAATTTGATTGTTCCAAGATTTTCTTAACCATAAAATGTCAATTTTTTCCTGAATTGTAGAAATATATGTAAATTGAGTATTTATATTGGCAGGATTTGCAGTCACTAACTCAATCAGACATAATCATAATCATAGCACCAAAGTGAGTGAGAGAGAACAGGAAGAAAATTAGTCTGCACTGGAGACCCACTGCGTGACAAACACTAAGTGTTGCACCTCTGCCTAAGGAATCTCATTTAATCACAACAATATTGTCACACAGCCACAATTATTTCCATTTTACAGATAAATAAGGTTGACTCAAAGAGGCTCCCCAAAGACACATTCACCTGGTAAGTGGCAGAGTCTAGGTCTAGATTTTCATAAGCGAGACTTGGCATGGTCTTATCAAATAACTGTGAAATAAACATCTTCCAGATGAGAAGCAGTCATGAATTGGAGCAGACCAGTCTGAAACTGATTCCCCAATTAGCACGTGGATACACTGAGGCTCAGAAGAAGCCTAAATGGCAGGTGCTACAAACCCATCAGCTTGTCCTCAAAACGCACACTAAATTGTCTTATACAATTTACTAGGAATCACTTTCCAAGCCCAATTTTCCCTCCTGCCTTAGGGATCAGAGGGTGACTAGCACTTTCAGCACACCTAGGAGTGCTGGCCACTATGTGGTTACAGTAACCCAGGATTCAAAGAAAGTGTATCTTAGTCCACATGCATGCTTTTTGTTTCCTAACAGAAAGAATTCTCCTAATTTTCTCTTTACCACAAGATTATGTCCTTTCAACCTCCTTGACAAAGTTCCTGATGCTTTGATGAAATCCCTGTGCTCTCCTTCCCGGGTTACTGTGGCCTCACTGCCCCCACACATGGGATGAATCTGTCTCACTTGTGCCCATACTAACCCTGATAAGTCCTTCTGTCTTATCTCCACTCACTCCCTAGGCACAGTATAACCCATTCCAATGCACACATGGGGAATGACTGACAATATAGGGAGTATATAGTCTGTGCTTCCTAAGGTTTGGCCACCACAGTAAAATACTGGATCTGCCTTATAGGTCGTCAAAACAATGTAACTCCATACACAACTATTACTTGGCCCATTCTTCCACGCACGCATGCATGCGTACGTGCATACACATACACACACACACACACACACACACACACACACACACACACACACCATGCAACAGTCTCTTCATGGAAGTTGACCAATGCCCTTTTCAGCCTATTAAACAGGGCATGTTTTCTTCTGTCAAGTTAAATATTTCCCATAATCATATAGGCCTCTTTATGAAAGAAAAATATCTAAATCAATAATCTATGCATGCTGCAGTTATCTCAGTTTTTGAGGTGCTTTCTGAAGAGGCTGTGATTCACTGTGGAGTTTTGAAGATCATCTACCTGAGGCTAAACAAAAATTAAAGTCATTCTCCAGATAACTACCTCAAAGAATTTGGGACCTGAAATATTCTGAGTTCTTAGAACATTTGCTCCTGAATAACACCTAGGAAGCATCTATGAAAAAGCAATGCTACTCTCTGGACTGTGGAGGTTTATACTGGAGGTGGGGTGCGTAATGATTAAGACAACCGGTCTAGAGGTTTGAATACTAGGCCTACTGCTGGCTGACAGTAGGGAAGTTCCTTTGCCTCAAACTTGCAATCCTCCTTCCTCAGCTTCCTGAGTAGCTGGGATTACAGGTATGTACCACTGTGTCCAGCAGCATAACAAGATCTTAATAAAGGTTAACTGTTATTATCCAATGACCTCAGTCAACACTGCCATTGCATCTTCTGCCTGCCTTCCAATTCCCTTCCTTTCACTGAAACATTGCCCTCGGTAGAAATGTCCACCCTCTGTCATCACTTCCCACATTCTCATTCTGATTGAGCCCAACCCCACCCCTGTCCATAACATGAATCCCTGCACTGCCCCATCAGGCTTTTCCACCATGCCTGGGGACCTCTGTTGTAATGTAAACACATCACCTCTTTGTCCTTTTTCTCAATGTTACCTTATCCCCAGAGATGCCATTTCTCTCAGACTTCTTTCTAGTGACCACTCATCTTACAGTCCCTTACCTTAATGGTAGGCATGCTCCAATCTCAAGCCTCTCTAGTTGTCCCATCATAGCCCATCATCTGCTGGCCTCTGAAATAAAGGCCTTTTTCCATTTTTGTTGTTTCCATGTGTCTTAGCTTTTTCCTAAAGTGTAGATGATTCAAATTTTGCTCTTATTCCTGTATTTAACAGCTATGCTGGGTCAACAGGTACATGAAGTCCTGAACTAGATCTTATTCAAGACCTAGAGAAATTTGAAGTCTAGTGAGAAAGCAGACACAAAATAAGAGACAAAGACTGGGACAGTGGAAATTCTATCCCTATAGGGACTTCGGTGTTCCTATGTCAACCCTTCTAACCCTCACATGTCCTTGATCTTTTCAACTTTTCCACCTGCCCTGCTCATAAATGGACCACCAATTTAGATCATGTTCTCTATAATTTAGATTCACTTGCAAGTTATAAAAGTCTTAAATTCCCCTCTTAGATGTTAACCTCCAATTCTCTAATTTCTATAAATCGTTCTCTGCTATCATTTTCCTTCAATGCCTAAAATATTTCCCATTCTCATTAATAGATGGTCCCTTTAAACTTCTTCATGATCTCTATTTAGTGCACTGATTCTTTTTTTAAATTTTTTCTTTTTAAAAGACATACATGATGGTAGAATGTATTTTGACATATTATACATACATGGACTATAACTTCCCATTTTGTGGTTGTGCATGATGTGGAGTTATACTTGTTTTAGTCAGCTTTTTTGCTACTATGACTAAAGGACCCAATCAGCACCGTTATAGAGGAGAAAGGGTTTGTTTATTCAGGGGCTCACAGTTACAGAGGTCTCCATCCATAGACAGCAGGCTCCATTCCTTGGCTCCAGGTGAGGCTGAACATCATGGTGAAAGAGTGTGGCAGAGGGAAGCAGCTTACATGGCATCAGGAAGCAGAGAGTCCAAATATAAATATCTACCCAAAGCCATGCCCCAATTCCCACCTCCCCAGCCACACTCTTGCACTTCAGTTACCAATCTGTTAATCCCTATTAGGGGGATTAAATCACTGATTGGGTTAAGATTCTTACAACCCAATCATTTCTCCTCAGAACCTTCTGGCATTTTCTCATATGTGAGCCTTTGGGGGACACCTCACATCCAAACCATAACAACACTGGTCATTTTCTCATATATGAGCATAGGAAAGTTATTTCCAATTCATTCTACTGTCTTCCTATTCCCATCCACCCTCCCTTCCCTTCATTCCCTTTGTCTAATCCCATGAACAAATCTCTCCCTCTCTCTCTCTCTCTCTCTCTCTCTCTCACACACACACACACACACACACACACACACACACACACACACACATTATTGCTTGTTAGCATCCGCATTATCAGAGAGAACATTTGGAAGTTGGTTTTTTGGAATTTTTAAAAATTTCTTCTTTTTTATTTATTCTTCTTAGATATACATGACAGTATAATGTATTTTTAGTGCCACTGATTCTGTTAGCCTATGATATCCAATTTCCTCATCTTAAGAGTCCCAAGAATCCTTCATCTGGGTCTTCTTCCATATTTGAGTTTCCTCCTCACAAGGTACTAACCCTTACTGCAGACACTAACCAAAAAAAATTAATCCTTGAAGTTACAATTTATATCTCCACTGGCTCTTCTCCCACTACTCAGCAGCTCTTTTATTCAGAAATCCTCAGACATTCCCTACACAGCCAATTGTACATCATTCTCCTTCTTCAAATCCTCCCACCACTGTGCTTCAGCTAACGCCGTGGGATAACTTTTTCCGCTTTCCCAACTCCTCTTCAAAATATCTTTGAATTTTCAGAATTCCTCCTCTTTGCTTTCCAATGCAGAGAATTGGCTCCTGCTCTCTAAGGCTAACAACTATATGTGTGACCTCAATCTAATCATTCCGTGTCTTGAGCATCCACATCAATTGCTGGTCCCCTAGTGTCTCCCTTTCTCCTTCTAAGCTGGGTTTTGTTTGTTTGTTTTTCTTTTGGCCTATGAGCAAGGTCAGTCTCCCTTCCTGTCAGAGTGGAAGATTCCCTTGATCCCATTACCCCTCAAACTATGGTGTGTTCTCTTCTCATCACTGCCAACTTCTGGAAAGCAACCCACACTTGCTGACGTCCACCTCCTGACCACCGACAAGCATACCTCATGCCTGTACAATCTGGCTTCCATAAGTAACAGTGCGTTAGCACTGATCACCAAGGAAAGCACAGGATACTAGAAGGATTACCTTAAACAAAGGTTGAAGTGGAGCACAGTGACGTCTTTTCAGTAAAATTCTCACAAGAATTAAATACCACCCAATTCTCACGGTGGCTTGTTGTTGATTTTAAAAGGGAAAAAAATGCTTCTAATTGTTTCTCTGGAAGAGGAAGAAACTCCAGGATGTAAATTACAAATCATGTGGCTTTTTCCTCTTCCCTACAATACCCCAGTTTTTACAGCATAATGACATATGTGGTGTTTTCTATAACTATCTTCATTTATAATAAAATTTTTTTTCTATTTTGCATGAAATGAATCTTATCAGTTCTTATGGTTCATATGGTAGTTCCCAGCAACTGTAATAAATTATTTTAACCAATTCTTCCATTAAAGCAGGAAAGATAAGAAATAAAATTAGGGGAAAACATGTACAAGATGAAGATATAATACAGTGCTTATCATCACTAAGTCCTTGAAACCAAGGACCAAGACACAATTCATTCTAACTAAGAGAAGATAATACTCAATATAATTTTATGCTTTTGTGAGTTTGGGGTTCATACAGATTGCTGGTTCTGTCCAAGTCTTCGTTCTGGCTCACGTTCCCTGAAATTCTGCTGACACCCTCTTGTAATATGATCTGCACTTGCAAGTATATCATTACTTCTGCCTTGACATATCTATATTAGTGTCATCAATTAACCCCATGCTTTCCAGTTGCATATTATAGAATGCTCTGTAATTAGTATAATGACATTCAATCATAGTGTAAGAATCAACTGAGCCTTCAGAAATCTATGGGTATGGCCTCTCTGCCTGGCAGCCTTGTGTCTTAGACAACCAAGGACATTTCTACTTTTGCCTTTTGCATTACACCTCATGCTACTTATGATGGTATCTGGAAGCATCTACAGAGTGAAGGTTTTTTTGTTATTTTGAACAAATAAAAAACATTTTGTTGTTTAATTATTTTAGAAGAAAGTATGGTTTGGAGTGTTAAAATTTGTTCCTTAACGTGCTTCTTGTTTGGATGTATTCTTAAGTAGAAGGAGATCATTATAATGCTTATGCATTTTCATGATTAAGCAGGAAAAAAAAATGGCGGAATGCTGTTGGGACACACCTAGAAAATGAGTTAGACAGCCAAGTGGCAGAGGTTATCTACTCTACTTAAAGATCAGGAAGGTAAAAAAGTACAGAAAGCTAGATCTCTCCTTTAATAATCTAAGAATAGAGTTGAGAAGTTATGCTTACTCTATGTTTTGCCAGGAGCACATGCAATTGAGAACTTTAATTCTGTTAACTGTAGAACAATAACGCACCTTTCCATAGCTGTTTCCTGGCAAGTAAAGCACGAAGCCAAGGGGAAAATGCCTCTATACTGTAATTAAGGCTGGAATATATCTTATCCTTTGTCCCACACAGCTACTTATGCAATGTCATTCACACACCAAAGGGAATTCTAGTTACAATGAAAAGCAAGCCACAGGGACACTATAGAAATTTCCCACAATTATTTGTTCCAAAGTAAATACATTTCCTTTGATTTTGACAAAACCATAAAACACAGAAGTGTACTGTAAGGCTCTATTTAACTGTGTGTTTACCAATATCCTGAAGGCTTTACTCTTTGAAATAACTTGATTACATCATGTCATTTCATTGCTCATCTCTTGGCATAAGTGTACATTGTATCTAACAAACATCAGCAGGAAAAAACAATAAACTAATTCATGAATCAGGATTCTGTTTTATAGTCCATTTGTGAAGGATAATCATGACTTAGCTTAAATAAGAGTCTATGACTTGATTAAAGCTTTCAGAGCACAAAAGTGTTGACTGAACCTAATTCCCTGATGTAACATACACACAAAAACAGAATATTCATATCATCTTTGCTAAAGACCCTATAGGCTTTAATCCACACATAGTATATAAATAAACAATTTTGTCATTAGCAAATTTTGTCATTGCTTTTCTAGGTCATATTAACAATAGCTTAATTTTTACTGAATTTAGTTTTCTCTTCCAAAAAGGCTTTCCAATGTTTGAGTGTATATAACTCTACCCTCCAGAATCAGATAATCACTTCAAGAGAACACTTTGTTTCAATTTAGATGGCAGTCTTCTTTTTTTCTCTCAACAGCTATTTTATTAGATTATGGATTAGGTGGGATTATAAAATAGCAGTAAATGCTCACAAATCACACAACTCAGAAAGTCCCAGCTGGGCCCTGGGCCTGCCTATAGTTCCAGCTTCTTGGTGGTGATGAGTGGAGGGGGTTCTGAAGCAGGAGGATGGCTCGAGTCCAGGAATTCGGGGCCAGCCCGGATGACATAGTTGAAACTCCATCTGAGGGAAAAAGAATCCTACTGTTTTAGGTTTTCTTTATGGTTACTACTGGGCATCTTAAAATATGCCAGGCACAAACCTTCCAAGAAACAACACAGAAGGGCCTTGCAGTTCTATGTTGTCTTTTATTCTGTTTTGCTCACATCCATTTCCATGAGCATGCATTAGCTTTATCACTACCTGGACTGTCCACTCCAAACTCATATCACAAACCACAGATTCCTATCTGTGCCCATCTCCTGCTCCTTTCTTCTCTATTGACCTGTTCTTTGATATCATGGACACCTTTAGTTTCTCAACACTTAGATATATCTAGACACATTTAAGTTCAGACACTGGCTTATCCAGAGCCCATTGTAATAACACTCTAGCCAGTACCTGGCTTTCTAGCTTCCTTTGTCCCTACACTGCCTTCTCTGTGACCATCCCTAGCTTAGAACTAGACTCCTGGAAGAAGCAGTCGATGCTATAGTCCCAAAGTCCTGGCCTTTGGAGTCAATCTGTAGTTTGCATGAGTTTCTGCCACTTGCCAGCTGTGAGACTTCGTGGAAATTAACCTTCATAACCTTAGTTTTTCCATCCACATTGATAGAAGTAATAATACCTGCATCAGAGGCTTGTTAAGAGAATAGTGAACAGACAGCTTAAGCATATAGTATAGATCTTATCATATAGTAGGCATAAATAAATAATAATTAGCATTTTTTTCCTATTCTAGCTCAGGATGGCTAAAACCTTCTGGAGAAAATTGCATATTCATGCCTCTGGGCTCCATTATAAATTTATGAGCTCCAACCTCAGTTGGGCCCTCAAGTGTTTCCCATCTATTCAATTTCTGTTCTTCATACCAGCTGTTTCAAACCTTTACCGCTTTCCTCAAGGGTCCTACCAGCTCCCTGACTTCCTGGTTCTTAGCAGATGGCCTAATCTCCTTTAGTGATGACAGGTTCCTGTGAGCAAAAACAACTTCCACTGTGTCCTGTCTTCTCCAATCAGAGCCATCTTCACACCTCTTCTAATTCACTCCTCTCTCAGAAAAGGAGGTATCCCTGCTCACTTGACCATTGCTTAAATGACTTACGAAGTACTCACTGAGTGCTTACCATGTATGAGTGCAAACCTGCCTTCTAACAACTGTCCTCTAGGAAAGGAGATGGGCCATAACAACTGGAATCCAGCAATGGGATTCATGTGCTAATACATGTGAAGACATGTACTAGCTCAAACTTGACTTTTCCTGTAGGAGATTGCACCTGAACTAAAAACTAAAGAAATAACAGTGGCCAGGTTGGGGGAAAGAGGAGGGAACTTTAGGGTAAAGAAAGTGAAATGTGAAAAATCATGGAGATGCAAGAGAGCCAGGGGGTAGCCCTAAATTTCATTTCAGATGTAAGAAAACTAAAGCAGCATAGCACTTGGTATAATAACTGGGACAGAAGCTTAGCTTGTGGCATCGGGGGTAGGTAGGAATGGAGAAGCCAGTGCTCAAATCCAAACAATCCAGTGCTATAGAGGATGGTCAAGAAAATCCCTAATTGGGGGTATGAGGCCCCTGTGCTATACATGGCATGGCTTGCCCCACACATGTCTCAAGTGGAACTAATAGGTTCTGGCTATGATCCTCAAAAGAGATGTGCCAGTATCCCTGCACCATTTTCTGTCTGAACTGAAGGAAATTGTCATTAAAACCATCTTTGTTTAGAAATCCTGTTTGCTTCCTTTTCGCTATGTGACCTCCACAAATAGGTTAGAGAGGAACTTGTTCTTTTGTATCCTAAATAAGGCAAAAGGAAATTATAAATGATCTTCAAAATATGAGCCCATGGGTTCTTCTTCAGAAAGAGTACCAAAAATATTGGAAACCTTCATCCTTTAATAAAAAGACATGCTAGACAAGCTGCAGTGACCCTTCATGAGTCATGGCACCCTCTGCCAATGACTCCCAAGTGCCGGGAGACTAACACCTGCTTTTTAGGTCTGGGTCCTTCTCAATAGCTTCAGTTTCTGATCTCCAAACAGAAGATTCAACGCCATGTAGGCCATATCGAATGTTTAGATAAAAATATTTTTTAAAGGAATAAAAGGCATATGAAATAATTTCACTGGCTTCTACCCTGTGGTACACGTAATTATATCTCATTACACTTAAAGAATTAAAGTCATTCACTCTCTTGGTGGTTGTCTCATGTTTGATAGTTTCTATATTCCAGTGACTTCAAACCAAATCTGTCCCCTGAGTTCTGCTAAATTATTATTTAACAGAGCTTCTTAACTAGACTTCCTTCTTTCACCTGGGTACTATTAATATAGAAGCCAAGGAAATTCTGCTGTAGCATAGTCAGGGCACATCTGTTTTCTGTCGGATGCCCCCCCACCGGGAGGGGGGACTCTTTTCACTCATGTAAACAACAACCTGACATCATCTACCAGGTCAAGCCCAATGTGATCGACCCTGTGACAAGCAGTGTCTGAGATGGCCCCCTACAAGCCCCTCCTCCTGGTGGTCATGACCTTGCGTAATACTCCCCTTACTGACTTGCTTCTAACTATTAGAACACAAAAGTGATGAAATTCACTTTTGAGGTTAGGATAAACAAAGCAATGGCTTCCATCCTGAGTTTCTCTCATTTTCACAGAGAAGCAAACTACTATTTTATAAGGCATATAGGACACTTCACATGGCAAAGGACTGACTCCAGTGAGGACCTGAAACCTGTGAAGGGCTACTCAAGTGAGCTTGGAAGTAGAGCTACCTCCGCTGAGCCTTAAGAGGACCATAGTGCCCACCAGCACCTTAACTAAAGCCTTGTAAGAGAACTTAAACCAGAGTCCTTAGTCTAGCCACTCCTGGACTCCTGACCCTCAGAAATGGAAATAGAAATGTTTACTGTTTCAGATGCCAACTTTTGAGGAAATCTGCTGGACAATCATGGGTGATTAACACAGGCCTTATTTACCTTTCTGCTCTATTTCTCTCCTTTTTCACTTCCTGGAGCCAAGCTGGCATGGTCACTGTTCTTTAAATGTGCTAAGCACATTCCCACCTTCCTGTCTCTGCCTTGACTGCTCCTTCTGCTCATAAGACCTTTCTCCAACTAACTTCCTCCCTCCTGTGATCAAATGTCATCTTCTTGGTGAGGTTTACTGTGACCGCCATATTTTTTCTTTTATTGCTGCATTTTAATTATACACAATAATGGGTTTCATTGGCGTGACCACCATATTTAAAATTCCACTCTCCCTTCCGTTCTGTTCTTGCATTTACCCTGCTTTATGTACCCTTTTTTTTCCAAACTATTCATCATCTTCCAACTTACTATATAAATTATTTTTTATTAAAAAAAAACAGCAGAAGACCCTTTAAAACAGTATAGCAGTAGGGGGCCCAAGTGAGTAATGAGATTATGAATTTATAATGAACATTATATAATTTTTCTCAGCAGCATGAATAAAAAAGAAGATAGGACTGTGACACTGAAATGGGGTGGATTTTTTTCCCCCAGAAGAATCCAATAGAAATATGAGGAAGCTAGATGTTGAGGTAAGAAAGTACCTGAAGAGAAGGATGACTAAAGATGGAGAACATAATAGGAAAGGTCAATTGAGAAAACAGAGGACCAAGGAACAAGAGTATTGAAGAGGCTGAGGAACAGGTAAACTAGGGGAAAAGAGTTAAACCCACCATTTTAGTCAACATTTTTACCGCTGTAACTAAAAGACCTAACCACAACAATTAGAGAAGAGGAAAAGTTTATTTGAGGTCTCACAGTTTCAGAGATCTTAGTCCATAGAAGGCTGGCTCCATTCCTCAGGGCTCAAGGTGATGCAGAACATCATGGAGGAAGAGTATGGCAGAGGAAAGCAGCTCACCTGGTCATCAGGAAGCAGAAAGACTTCACTCTCCAAATACAAAATATATGCCCTATAGCCATGGTCCCAATGAACCACTTCCTCCAGCAACACCCCACCTGCCTCCAGTTACCACCCAGTTAATCCCATCAGACTATAATCCAGTCATTTCTCCTCTAAACCTTCTTGCACTGTCACACGTGAGCTTTTTGGGGACACAATGTCTAAACCATAACACCCACCTCCAGCCCACTCAAGTTCCCTCTGGCCCTGATAAATCAGCCATTCTTCTTCTTCTTAGATGGGCACTCTTTTCTACAGTGTTCCTTCTTCTCTTCCTGCAAACAAGTTGAAGACTCTCATTCCACAAAAATGTTTCCCTTTCAACACCTTTCAAATTCTAAGCCTCTTTTCCCCTTCAGCATTAATAGTTTGAAAGAGACACCAATTCTTTCTACTTTCTCACCTTATATTCCCTTTTCAAGTCAGTGGGTTCAGGTTTTACTCTGTACAAAAATGATTCTGACAAAAGTTACCAAGAAATCAAATCCTAACTATAAAATTGTTCTTTATCCTCAAGCACTTGAATTTGAACATTTTGTGTAGTGGGCAACTTTATTTATTGGGCTCTTTATGGTTTGCCATTCTTATCACTTTGGATTACCTAAAGAGGGCATACCATGATTCTTTCTTTTTTTTTTTTTAAAGAGAGAGTGAGAGAGGAGAGAGAGAGAGAGAGAGAGAGAGAATTTTTTAATATTTATTTTTTAGTTCTCGGCGGACACAACATCTTTGTTGGTATGTGGTGCTGAGGATCGAACCCGGGCCGAACGCATGCCAGGCGAGCGCGCTACCGCTTGAGCCACATCCCCAGCCCCCATGATTATTTCTATGCTAAGGGCCTCTCAAGATCTTCTTCTGTGCCTGGGAGAAATTGTACCTAATATTCATCTTTGTGTCCTCATCATGAAGTACAGCACTGAGCACACAGTAGTCACTCATTGCTTGTGAGTGGATAGATGGATGGATGGATAGCACAGACCTGGTTTCCTATCCTTAAATATTCATGACTCATTTTCCTATTCTTGGGCTTTTTTCTCTTCCTTCTAGCTTGTCTTAAATAATTGCATTCAGTTCCATGGTTTGAACTCATCTCCAGAGGTGAACATTGTTACCAGTCTCTTTGTTTTTTTCTGGTACTTTTTACACTGAACAAGTGAACAAATTCATTCTACATATACTGCTGTAAAATTTGCTTTTTATTTTCCATCAGTATGTAATGGAAATTGTTCCATCTTATTGGTTACATCATTTTTCTTAACAAATGCATTTCATTGTATTCATAAAATTACTCCATTTTATACATGTGCTAAAATATGATTTCTGTTGATGAACACATAGCTTAGTTCTAATGTTTCTCTATTACAAATAATATTCAACTAAATATTTTTATAAGTACTTCTTTGTGCATGCATGTGAAGGTTTCTGTGGAATAATGGCTGAAAAATGGGCCCATATAAAAATTTTCACAGACATTGACAATTTCTTTCCAAAAATAAATATTATATCTATCCACATTTCCACCAGGAGTATTTGTGAGGACTGATTTCCTCACATACTTGCAAATACTGAATACTATAATTCTTGTTTTAAGTCATTGCCAATTGGTTACATAAAAAATAGAACACCATTTTAATCTGCATTTCTTTGCATATAAAGAAGCCAAGGACCTTTCAGTATGCTGAATGGACATTTGTATGTATTGTATGTATTATTTCATGAGTTACCTGTTAGTATGTATAACTTGTTCTTTTTGGGAAGTGTTTGTGTCTTTCTCATTAATTTGTAAGTACTCTTGTTTTGAGGAAGAAAGATCACAAGTTCAAGGCCAGCCTGGGTAACTTAGTGAAACCCTGCCTCAAAAAGAAAATGAAAAGGGCTGTGGATGTAGCTCAGTCGTAGGGCAACTCTGGGTTCAATCCTCAGTAGCAAAAACAAAACAAAACAAAAAAAACTTCCAGCTATTGCACAGTAGTGACTACAGATAACAAATTTTATAAACTGAACACTTCAAAACAAAAGTAGAAGAGATTTTGAAATTTTGAAATTTTTCACCACAAAGAAACCCCAAACATTTGAGGACATAAATACACTTAACCTAATTTAAACATTTTTATGCATGTATTGAAACCTTACATGGTACCTCACTATTATGTGCAATTTTTACGTTTTTATATATCAATTAAAAATAAATCAACAAAAGAAAGGTAATGGTCTTACTTTTTCACTCACATGAAGATTTTGCTTTTTAGTTTGTATACTGTTGAGTGGTATAGGAGAAGAATTAACCTGGAATATTTATTCTAACTACTTACATGGTCTTGCTATTGATATAGTCTTATTTATGCTACCTGTCTTGTGCTTTCAATTTATCATATTTACCTTTTTGCTTCTTTTTCTTCTTTAATAGCTTTTGCCTTTTTACTCTCACAAATATAAATGAATTTTTACATCAAACTCAAGTATTCAGGATCCATATCCTAGCTCCACACAACCATCAATATCAGATCTTGAGCAGAATTTCAATTCCTTTTTTCATCTCTTAGGCTTCACTGAAGTAAAAAGAAATTTTAGTTAGACTATTTATTGTTAAAATTTGTTACTTCTGACATTAAAATACTTAAAGTTTGCATTAAACTTTACAGCTATAGCATCAGCTACTTTTTTTTTTTTTTTTTTTTGAGATGGGGTTGTCCAGGCTGGCCTTGAACTTGTAATGCTTCTGCCTTGTCCTACCAAGAAGCTAGGATTACAGGCATATGCCACTACACCTGGTCAATTACTATAAATTTTATACTCACCATTCTATGCTATATATCTTGACTTCCCTTCTTGATTTCTTTTTGATTTGGCTATAGTACTTCCTTGAATAACTTTTTTTTTAATAGAAGGTATGCAGGTAACATGTCTGTTACCTGTGTGTTTTCACATCTTCACACTTGAATAATGGCTTGACTGTGTGTGGAATTCTGGAGTCATGAACATTTTTCTTTAAAAATCTATCTTAACTTGCAAAAGTATGCAGATAAAAAGTCCAATTTCAATCTGATTATCTTTCTTGATAAGTAGCCTGGTTTTTCTACCTAGAAGCTTGGACTAGGCATTGACTTTTCAAATGATGTAAAGCAAAATGTTACTCAAGCCCTACACAGTGGGGTGCATGCCAGTAATCCCAGCAACTCATGAGGCTGAAGCAGGAGGATGCAAGTTTAAAGTCATCTTCCAAAATTTAGCAAGACCCTCAGCAACTTAGTAAGACCCTGTCTCAAAATAAAAAATTTAAAAGGCATTGATTGTGGCTCAGTGGTAAAGTGTCCTACCAGTTTCAACCTCTAGTCCCCCCAAAAAAAGGAGTTAATAATTTCATAAAAGTGGTTAAGAATAACTTAGATTCTACTTAAAAATAATGGTTAAGTTTTACCAAAGGCAAAACCAGTTTTTCATTTGTTTTTAGCTCAGTCACAAAAGAATAAATGCAATTTATCTCTATGACTTAGGAAGACAGGTTAGGAAGAAGTTATTTTCTAATGATAGTTGATTTTTTAAATGTTTGTAAAATTGGGCTGGGGATATAGCTCAGTTGGTAGAGTGCTTGCCTTGAATGCACAAGGCCCTGGGTTCAATATCCCCCCCAAAAAAAGTTTGTAAAATTAAGTATTGCAAAGTAAGTTTCTCAAGAGTCTCTGGAATAGAGAAATAGCCCCAGATTCAGGTACTTTACCTATATTATTTTCTTCAGAGCTTATAGAACCTTAAATTTGAAATGAAATTAACCAAATTACACTATGCATATACATGAATATACTACAGAGAAATTTACCTTTATGTATATCTATAAAGCACCAATTTTAAAAACTATAAATAAATAGAAGGTAGACCAATAGAGCAGCTACAAGAAGGGGAGGAAGGGGGGAGAGAAAGGGAGGAAAAGAGGAAGCACTAGAGACTGAAATGAAGCAAATTACATTCCATGCACATAAGATTATGTCAAAATGAACCCTACTATTATGTATAACTACGATGCACTAATAAAAACATTTTTTTAAAGAAAGAACCTTAAAAGGGTACTATTATCTATCCCCAGCCTTGGGAAGGAGAAACTGGTTCTCAGGTAAGTAAAACACTTACTCAAGACCCCACCACTAGTAAATAAGCAGCAGAACTAGAATTTTAACCCAGGATTCTATGATCCCACTATACATCTTTGCAGTACATTGTTATCTGGAGCATCCACATGTTCAAGGCACTGGGCTAGGAGCTATAAGGGATAAAAAGGTGAATGCCACTAAATTCCTACCTTCAAATTGTCATCCAGGTTGCACCTATTTAATGTACTTAGTTTTGAGCAAAGAAAGCCAACATTTTTATTCTTGTTAGTAAAAGTTTATTAGATCATGAATCTGTGATTCAGAAGAAAAATGTCCTTATCCAGGTGCATTTTTATACATTAGCATTTAGGGCAAATTGCCCAGAAATCCAATACTAATTTACCCCCAAGATCTCAGCCCATAGTTACTGTTGGAATTTTTGGCAAGTAGATTTCCCTGCAGGTAATAGTCAAATTAAGGAGTCTCCTTAAAGAAAAGGTGTTAGAGTGTTAGGCAACAGTTCAAAGCTCAATGTTCAAAGGTGGGGAGGGGTACCCAACCAGGCGGTGCTCCAGCAGTAAATGGGGTAAGAGAATGCCTGTCCCCTCCCCTAAAAGCTGCTGCTTAATGGATTCAGTGCTGGGGTACATTGTACAATGGTGACAATCCTTACTTTGCACTCAAAATTACAATGAACCATGTTTTAATTTCTAACTGAACAAGCATTATAGCAGATTTGGGAGGTGGACACTTTTCCAGGGTCAAACCTGAACTCTCTGCAAGTGTGAAATGCTAGTATGAGTTGGAAAGTCCAGAAAAGTATTTCCCACACCTCTATCCCTCTCCTACTCCAGGACTCAAATTAGTGATCAACCAGGAAAATAATAATAGTAACAAAAGCCGACTTTATAGATCATTTACTATGTGACACATACTATTCCAATGGGTTTACAATTAATTTAATACTCACAGCAACTCTATGAACTTATATACATATTTATAAACGAGAAAACCAAGATGCACAGAGATTAAATGTTTTGCCAAAGATTATCCAGTCACTAAGTGGCAGATACAGGATTTGAACCTATAGACTGGTCCTTAAGCATGCATCACTAACCAATGCCACAAAGTTTCATGTAGTAGTGTCTCAACTTTACAGGAAATACCCTTCATCAGTTAGATCACTTTTTCTTGGATTGAGTGTCATTTTGGTTAAGAAATTGATTTGCTCTAGGACTGACTCCTATAAGGTTAAACAGTATTCTTTGCACACTACAAAGAGATCTAAAAGAAGAAATGTCAAGGAAATTTAAACCTCAGGAGGGGATGGAGTAGAAATCACTAGAGGGACAATATCAAGGGAAAGCTACTGCTGAATGGGCAGATAAGTACTCATCTCTAAAACAAGATTAAGTCATGCCCCACAACCTGATAAGCCAAAGGTACTGAACCTGCTTACTGTCCTGATCAGAACTGATTTAAGAACGGGGTGTGACTGCATCTACAAATGGAAGCTATTACAAGCATGGGCTGAAAAGGCAGAGACTAGAAACTGGAGTGAACATAAAAGGAACAACTTTCAAGCCCACATCCAATTTCAACTTGGTAAAACATCCACTTATAATTTTCCAATTTGAAGTGAATCTCTACTGTCAAGATATTTAACCTATCTTAAAATACCCTTGTTTTATGCATTTTATAAAAGAAATGGTCAATACAAGTCTATTGATTTATGACAGGGTAAGGTAGAAGGAAGGATTGCCCTGGGTGTCCCTTCTGTCTCCCCTGTGACACTCTTGGAGAGTGTCCTCCATTTTGTCCATAAGCACCTTCCCAGGAGGTTTCTCTAGCAGCCTGCAGGTGTACTCCCAACCAGGCATGGCTAGCTAAATTGCAGCTGGCCTAGATGAGCTTAACCAACAGATGAGGCAAGCCAAGGAAGGAGCAGTCCTGCATAAAACAGAAAATGAGGCATTTCTACTCTTTCTTTTTTTAAGTTATAGATGGACACAATACCTTTACTTTATTCATTTATTTTTATGTGGTGCTGACAATCTAATCCAGTACCTCACACGTGCTAGGCAAGCATGCTATCACTGAGCTTTTAGCCCCAGCCCGGCATTTCCTTTAGATCCACAAAGAATGTCTCATCTTGACTAAAATTCTCCTTTAGCAAAATGAGACTGACCAGGGACCCAGAGATAAGAACTTTGGATACAGGCGTTCCTGGATGGCTTTGCAACTAAATATGGCTGTGAAAGAACTGGGTTTTTAGTTATTTGCATCTTCTCACATTCAATGGGCTAGGGGTGTAAGCAGTAGAGCACTTGCTTAGCATGCATACAGCCCTGGGTTCCATCCCAAGCACTGAAGAAAAAAAAAAAAGTCACCACATTCAAGGTTTTCAGTTAAGGATCTTTCTGGCTGTCAAGAGAAAGTATTGGCAGTAAGAAAGGGGAGACTGGCCACCTTTTATTTCCATCAACCTCAGAGGAACTGCTTTCTGCCAATCTGCCCACCCCATATGAAAGGATTCTCTTTTTTTTCTGGTTTTGATCTTGTTCCCTGGCAAAATGGATATGATTTTCTTAGCACTCTCTTCCTCCTGCCAAGGCACAGACTGTTTGTTTGGACACATGGTCCCATTTCTAGAATCCTTTAACCTACAGGAAATTTGTGCCCCAGAGTTGACGGCAGGTCTGTTGGGGCTTCATCCGGAACAGCTAAGGAATCCGAGGGGTCACTTCCTCATGGAATGCATGTCTAGAAAAAGACACATGCTCCATAAGGTGAGGGTCTGTGTGAGTCTCACGCAGCCCCATATTTCCAGCACTGGCACATAATGTGCACTCAAAAAATAAGGGTGTTCAATAGGATCTTTGAAGGGAATTTCTCAACAAACACACCTCTGTGTAGAATCCAGTGGTGCAAAATGGCAGTACGTGGGATAATCTGGAAGAAATTTTATTCCATCTGTATTGTGGTCAGCTAACACTATAAATTATAACACCTCTTCCCAAAGTATTTCATGGGATACTAGACTCAAAATGTGCTCAGCAAAAAACTGATCCCACAATCAAGTAAGCTTGACAAATATTACATCCCAGAACCTCCTTCCAAGAGTCCCTGCACACGTTAACCTACACTTTTTGGGTTTTCTGTAAAGAAATATGTTTTACTTAAACCCTGTCCCCCCTGCCCCTGCTTTTTTTGTTTTGACCATGAACTCTTTATCTTTCGCCTATTACTTATTATTCCACGGAAAGACTGCATCTCTGAACTCACCTTGGGACTCTATTAGAAAGCATAGTTATATCTTCTGTGCTCCAGGCCCTCACACTATGGTCCTTAGAATAGATAGTCAGTTCTAGACTTCCCTCCAAAGTCATTTATTACATGAGGCTGAGAAATTGAATTTCCAAGTCATCTCGAATGCAAATGGGGTAACAAGTTGCCTCTTGCTTCCCGTGAGGAGAAGTTAGTGCTCTCCTCTCTCAGGAGAGCAGCTGACTAAGGACAACTCCCAGTCAGCTCACAAATCTTGTGCATTGTCTAGTATGGAGTTCAAAGGGGACTTAGGGACCGGGGAAGCAGGAGTCAGGCCACTATTCATAAACACTGGCTTCTTGTGACTGTCTATTATGGTCAGCTGTGTCTGTCAACCTGGCTAGGTTGATGTACCCAATTATTAAGCACTGATTTAGGTTTTAATCTAGGGTACTTTGTAGATGTAGCATCTACAATCAGTTGGTTTTAAATAAAGGGACTCGTCCTCAATAACCTGCAGCCTCGTACAATCAGCTGAAAGACCTTAGGAGCAAAACTTGGGTTTCCTCGAAGAAGAAGAAGAAATTCCATCTGTGGAGAGCAGCCTCAGATCCCATAGTATCCTATCTCCAGTTCCAGGGCTGTGGGAGAAACCAGTGGTTAAGTGCCCTGGTTGACACACTGCTTGTTGAAACATTCCCTCATGAGTGTCCCTGTCAGGCTAGGCATGATCTGTGCTAACACACTTCTCAAACACAAAGAAGAACCACCAAGGATGCCAACAGCCTCCACCCATCATGCAAGGTAAAGGATCTGCATCAACGCCATGGGGAATTGAGGGAATCTGCAGGTCCAATAAAGCTGGGAAGGGGAGACAGGAGCATCCTTGGCCCTTCACGCTGAGCAAGGACTGGTTTTTCAGATGCAGTTTGTGTCTGTTCCTGCCCAGTAATGGGATTGGGGGTAACTTACTTAACACTGGTGAATATCCACGCCTAGGTACAATCTAGTGAATTAATTCCTGGAAAAAAAATGCTTGCCTTCAAAATTAATTAATTTTCACAGTTTAATAGTATCTCAGGGCATTTATTTTGCATTTAAGATGGAGAGCATAGATTTGTATATATTATGGAAATGGACTGGAGTTCTTATTTTGATAAGGAAATGTGAAAACCCAACCCATTCACCAGTATTGATAAGAGGGAGAGATAGGACATGCTTGTGCACTTACAAGGATGTTTAGTTGGCTGTGTATAAGGAGGACTTTAATTTGCATAATATATGTTTCAAACCTTAAAATGTGCATACTCAGCCATTCCACATCTGAGAATCTATTCTGAGGATGTACATGGTTATAACTTATAAGAGATTTCATCTTGATTGTGAAAAACTTAAAATCATATCCATTAGTAAGACATTAGTAAACGTGGTGCATCACTCTAATGGAGCATAATTTAAAAAGCTATTGTATATTGAGTTGTATGCTGAGCACAGTTCTATAAAGGTTACATATAAATTAACTCACTTAATTCTCACCACAATCCTACAAGGTAGATTCTATTTTTCTCCTTTTACTAAGGCTCAGAGTGTCAGGGTAAATTGCCCAAGGTCACACGATAGCTCCAAGGGATGGAGCCAGTTCTGGCTTCAGAACCCAGGCTCTGAGTCTGAGTCTCAAGAAGTATGATGTCATTTAAAACAAACCTGTACGGGGCTGGGGATGTGGCACAAGCGGTAGCGCGCTCGCCTGGCATGCGTGCGGCCCGGGTTCGATCCTCAGCACCACATACCAACAAAGATGTCGTGTCCGCCGAGAGCTAAAAAAAAGTGAGTATTAAAAATTCTCTCTCTCTCTCTCCTCTCTCACTCTCTCTTTAAAAAAATAAAAATAAAAAAAATAAAACAAACCTTTACATGTACATAAAACAAAAGTCAAAAAAAAGGAAAATTGCACATTTTAATATTAGTGATCTTCCATTTTTCTTCTTTGCTCATCTGCATGTATTAAATTTTCTATAATAAATATCAACTGTTTTTAGTTTAAGAATAAAAACAGCTAGACGTGGTGGCACATGCCTATAATCCTGGCTGAGTTGGGAGGCTGAGAAGGAGGATCAAAAGTTTGAGGCCAGCCTTGGCATCTTAGCAAGAACCTGTCTCAAAATAAAAAATTAAACACAAGGGGATATAACTCAGAAGTAGAGTGCCCCTGGGTTCAAACCCCAGTACTGCCACAAATAAAAAATAATTAAAAAAAAAAAACAATGAAAGTGATGCCATTATTTTGATTGGAAGTCAAATTCCTAATTTGACTGGTCAAGACTAATGTTAACTCCATGCGGAGTGATGTTCAGGTCAGTTCCATGTTCCTTCAGGTCACACCCTTATCAATGAGCCTGCAAGCCATCATGCCTATCAGGATGGGAGCAAACCAGAGAATATCTTGAAACTCACTTCCAAACCTCAGTTTTCTCGACCCAGCCAACTTTGGCGATACTCAACACTGACCATGAATTTCAAGTCCATAATCTTTTTTGAAAAGTCAGGAAATAAAATACATAATACAAGGGGTTGAGTTTTGAATTCACAGAATGTTCAGTCTGTGGGAATGCTCCAGATCTCTTGTGGATCTATTGAGTGATAGGATAAAAAATCAGAAATGTGAAGGTTAGAACTATGGACTCTTAGAGATAAAATCCATGTATCTTCATTCAACAACAACAAAAAAAAAGATGATGAAGCTCAGAGAGGTTGAATAACTTGCTCTCAGTTATACAGTGTGTGAAAGGCCAAACCAGAATGAAAGGTAAGATTTTGCTGGTTTGGTGGTGCATGTCTATCATCTTAGCAGCTTGGGAGGCTGAGGCAGGAGGATGGTGAGTTTAGAGCCAGCCTCAGCAACTTAGTGAGGCACTAAGCAACTCCATAAGACACTGTCTCTAAATAAGATACAAGAAAGGGCTGGGGATGTGGCTCAGTGGTTAAGTGCCCCTAGGTTCCATCTCCAGTTTAAAAAAGAAGAAGAAGAAGAAGAAAGATAAATTTTAGTTCCTAATCAATACCCTCCCATTGAGCCATACCAAGGGGCTTGGGCTCTGGTGTAAAAAAAGGAAGGAGGTATTGGCATGAGAACAACAGATATCTTATGTCTCTTTCATATTCACTCTTTGCAAGTACATAAAGCAAATGGTCAAGGTCCCCTTCTACACACTACCACTCCCCTACCCCAGAGGTGATTACTACAGGGGTGTGACTTTTCCAAACTCCTTCTGAGTATGTCATATATGTATTTAGTGGTGTGCTGAGAGCCAGCTTAAATTTTTAAGAAAGCTATAGGTCAGGTGTTAAAAACAGCCACTACTAAAAATTATATTACACATACAATTAAATTATGTTAAAATCAGAGTTAATGAGTACTTAAATATCACCACCACTGTCCCTTTTAAAACTACATTTTATTATTTTCTACATCCTTAGTGTTATGTATGTCTATTGCATCTGCTGGAGTGAGCTACTGTGTATCTCTTCTCGACTTAGATGTTCCCATAATAGTGAAAGCATTTACACCAGAGAAATTGACAAATACCAGGGCCTGCCCCACCTCTCTGCAGACAGCCAGTTCTGAAGCATTTGCTAGCATGCCAAAATAGAGGAGTTGTTTTCACCTACCTTTCTTCTTTACATAAACAGATGACTGAAAACTTTTTAAAGTCTGATAAATGCATGCCTTTGCCTTGGTGGAAGAGAGAGGCAGCACTCACTGAAATATGTAAAATATCTGTGCCATCAAAACATTTTCAAACTCCCGTTCACCTTTCCTCAAGGCCTTCCTCTCTCAGTAATCCAGTCTTCCATTATAATGAAATCCTGATTCCTTTTAACTTTCCTCTTCAACTATGTTCCACCTTTCCTAGTCAATCCCCCACACCTTTCAAGGCCTCTTAGAGAGAGAAAGAACATTTTTAATGGAAACAGTGACATTTGGGGAACAAAACAAGACTGGCTGAATTGGCTTTGCCTTAGTAAGCAGTAGGCCCCTCCAGCTGCTACCTGGCCGCTCCTGAGCTTCTGAGTGTCAGAGAGAGAACAAGATACTTAGTACCTTTTGTTTACACACCAAAAGATTAGGTTTCCTTAAATTCCTAAGGAATTTCAAAAGATTAACTTTTAGATAGGAAACTTCATAGGCTGAGCAGGCTGAGGAAAGAAAAAAGAAGAAAATCATGTCACCCTCAAGCAGTTCCATCAAGGGATGAAATTTTAAATCACATCATGTCTCACACCCATTTCTTAGTGCAAAATAAATCACTTGAACAGAGTGCAAGCCAATTTTTACTTTAAAAATGTTGTGTCCTAAGGCTGTCTTCTTGAACTTCAAAAGCACACTTTGTAATTACTCTACCTATCAAAGGAAACCCAACATTTCACCTCCAATCTTCTTCGGCTCGGGTTATCACTTTTAATTGTTAATAAACCACATTAATTTTAAACCAATTATTCTGTTTGGGAATTCAATGTTTTCAAACAGAAGAACTAAATTATAAATAAATAAACTTATTTATGTACAAGCAGAAGTTCAGTGAGGCTTTTTCTCACTACCTGTCATTGGTTTCATTTTTGGTCATTTCTGTCATTTTGGAGAATCACAGCATTTGATGTCTCCCATTTTTTTAAGGAATATTTTTCTGGGAAGAAGAAGGATAGAAAAGACCAGGGATTTTTTATCTCAGTCCCTTCCCAACACTGATATCATTTAAGAGTTGTCAGTCTTCTTGGGACTTGATAGTTGTGTTTGTTTATTTAGGTTTGGTTTTAGTCTTAAAGAGAAGTGGAGGGCTAAAAAATAATTTGCGAAGCTCAGACCACATTATCAACCTATGCAATTCATTCAGATTTACTTAAACTCTTCATTTTCTTAACAAATATTTTTCCCAAGCAGGAGTTAACTAGAGAAGTGTTCCTTGTTATCAACTCCCCTGCTGCTGTAGGCACTGATTATATCTATTTGACAAAAGCCTTTGCTTGCAGACCATATTTTTCCCCAGCCCAGCCAATTTTCTGTGTGGTAACAAACAAAATGTCCTTGAGACAGAAACATAGCATGCTTGTTTCTATTTTGGCACAGAGCTCAGAATTCAGGAACTGACAGTAGCTCTTACCTAACATCTTTCTCTCTACCCTACCTGTGCTTGTGTGCTGAATTCACCCCTGAAGAGTGTTCCTGCTCCTCCACCCAGCAAGATCAATTCTTCAGTGCGCTCCTCAGCCTCCTGGACACAACTGACAGGCTTTCCTCTGATCCCAACCTGGAGCATTTCTCATCACCACCGTCATCATCCTCTACCAAGGATTTACTGGGATGCCAGATACTGTTCTATGTATTCTAAGTGTCTGATCTCAAGTAATCCTCACCATAACCCTATTTGGTAAGCACCATGATTAATCCCTCTCTCTATATAGGGACACTAAGGCATGGAGAAATTGGTGGCCAAGGACCCTCAACTGGAGATTAACAGAGCAGGCCAATCCAGGGATTGTGCCCACAAGGGCTCCACCATATCTCCTCTATCATTCAGCTGCTTGGTCACCTACATAGCTGCATCTCTATTGGACTCTGCATTCCCAGGAGACATAGGCCATCTCTTACTCATTCTTATATTACCATAGTGATATAAGCCATAGTGATTGGTAAGTGGCAGGGATTCATTAACTACTCAAGGAAAGAATGAATGGGTTTCTCTTAGCATTTCTAGGTATATGAATTAGGAAACGTCTCCACAAAAAGATGGCTTTTACAACATCAGGGGAAAAGCCCACCACACTGGTGGCCCTGAACTGTATAAGGCCTTAAACCCAGGTCTGTCCTTTCCTGAGTAACCAACATAACTGACCTTTGCAGCCAGGTAAACACTTACCAAGTATCATCTCCCCTAGAAAGTGATAGGAAGTTATGGGTCACAGATGATGTTTGACATATTAGAATTCAGTGACTGAGGTTGGTTTAAGCTAGCAAGGCTGACCCTGGGTTGGTGGTAAAGTAGGGAAGGTTGGCATCACGTATCTTTCTAATTCTTTTTGGCACTCAACTAGCAAAATAATAATTAGGTCCTATCAAAATGTATGGAACTTGAGAACATTATTTTAAGCAAAATAAGACAAACTCAGAAAGTGAGGAATTGTATGTTTTTTCTCATATGTGGATGTCAGAGAGGAAAAGGAAAAGAAACAGGGGAAATCTCATGAAAATCAAAGGGAGATCAATAGAGGAAAGAGACCAGGGGGAGGGAAGACAGGAGGGAAAGGGGAACTACTGGGGAATGATACTGGCTAAATTATATTGTTATATCATGTGCATGTATAAATATGTAACAACAAATGCCATCATTGTGTATAATTATAGTCCACCAAAAAATAATATGGAAAAAAAACCCTAAAATTAGATCCTATCTTTTCCCAAAATTTAATTAAATATTCAGCATATTTACAAATTGGAAGTGGAAAAGAAATAAACAAAAATAGTGACAAAAATAGGAGAAAAAATGGAATTTAGGATGAGGCTAATACACAGTTGCATATTGGTGTCATTCTTCAGTGGTTATGGCTGGAGCAAAGGATTGAAACATACATAGTACTTTGTCATATACGTTCATAAAGGGGCTCTTACTGGATCTCCAAGGTGGCCATTTCTTATAGCTAGTGTTTCTAGGTCCAGGTGGCAAGTGAGGAGCTAACTGGAGGCTCAGAGATCAGGGAACTTGACTGAGTTCGTCCAGTCGTCAGTGCTGTAACCAAGGCTGAACCCTTCAGGGTTGAGGAGCCAATTTTCAAGTGTCTAGCCTGAGAGGCCTCACAACTCAGACACACCTAAGCCATCTTTCCCAAATAGGAGAAAATAATAACCACAGTTCTGGTCAAATATTTATTTGTCCCTTCAACCTACAATTAAGTGTAATAAGAAGTGCATCGGTGTGAAATCTGAGTTGATTCTGGAACCAGTGTTTTGTGGAGTATGATGGTGCATCTGCCCACATTCCTCCTGACGTAAGTCACACGTTCTCTCTACCTTCCTTATGGCTCAGGCCTAGACATAATTATCCTCTGCCAGCTTTCAGGATTACAATCAGAAACTTTCCCTCCACTTCTTTACTATGAGTCCCTTGGATTTTACTGAAACCTCTTAAGGAGGATGGGGTTAGGGATTGTGGCCCTGGGCAGAATGGGCATCTCTCTGCACAAGGCATGAGGAAACATGTGGATCAATGTTATGTTACACAGCTTTCCTCACTGTGACAAATACCTGAGAAAAACAACATAAAGGAGAAAGAGTTATTTTTGGCTCATGGCTTCAGAAGTTTCAGTCCGTGGTTGCAGGCTCCATTGTTTTGGGGCCTGAGGCAAGTCAAAACATCATAGCGAAAGGGCATGGAAGAGAAAAGTCGATCACTTCATGGCAGCCAGGAAGCAGGAAAAGAGGAAGAAGGGGCTGGGAACAAGATATATTCTTCCGTTTTTTTTTTTTTTTCCCCTTTCCCCTCACAAACTCTTATATGTAATTTTGTGTAACAATGAGCTTTGTAATGTTTTGAACAACCAATAATAAAAAAAAAAATAAATTAAAAAAAAAGATATATTCTTCCAGGCACACCCCAGTGACCTTTTTCTCCAACTAGGTCCCATCATCTACAGTTTCTACCACCTCCCAACAATGCAGTCAAATATGAATCCCTCAGTGATTGACCCATTGGTGTGATCACAGCCCCATGATCCAAAAACTTCCCCAAATCCCTACCCCTGAACATTGCTGCATCAAGGTCTAGGCCTTCAACATGGGAGCTTTTGAGAGACACTTCATATTCAAACAATAACAACACATCCGAATTCTGATGCTGCTCCCCCTCCTTTGTTAGGTTGAGACTAAAATATGAATCAGGAGCGTTCAGACATAGGTACCTGAAAAAAATGCAAAAACCAAGCAAAAGAAAGAGTGCTCATGAGCAAGTAATTTCTGGGACAACTGCTTCCAAAGAGGAACCTGTATCTCACTGGTCTCAGTGATCCATGATCTCCTCTCCCCCATCCCCTTTATCTTCCACACCCCCCTATGACCCCCCACTGCCACCACCAGCTACCTCAGAACAGCTCCCCACCCTAATGAAGTGGATTCAGACATTGCCTTCCCAGAAATGTGCTTCTGAGCCTCTGCTGTCATTGTCAACATCTGCAGAAGGCCCCACGGCAGGGTACTCCAGTCAACACGGGGAAGAAACATAATGCTAGCCACTTAGACGTGGGATTAGTGCTGGCCAGACACACCAAGGAACAAAAATTCCTTAGCCTCCTGCTGACTGATTGTGTGCAGGAGAGGTCCAGCTGATTCGATAGCAATCTTCCCTGAACAATAAAATAATATAGTGCTTTCTATGTGGAGATGGAATTACCACTAATGGGATTTTGCTAGTGACACAGTGCAAATGTAAAAACTGCCCCCACCTTTACTGACCTTCCTAACATGGCCTGTTTCTGGCTGTGATAATGTACCAACATGCAGACGATTTTTCTATAGAAAATTAATCACAACTCTAGAAGGGGGAGAGAAACCCAACGCCATTTTAGCACTATCTTGAGTCTCACTACTTTGTCTATCCATTAAATCATCCATACTCAATAGAATGAATTTATTTTTTAATGCTTGTGGAGGATCAGGAAATAACATCAAAAGATATCTTTTAAAAAGGGGGGGGGGCATTTTAGGAACTAGTTCTTAGTCAAATACTCTGACAAAACTTCCACAAAACAGCAGACCACTCATTTACTAGAACAAGCTTTGGAGATAATGTCCAAACCCTCATTTTTACAGATATAGATGTTGAGGCCCAAAGAAATTAAATGAATTTCCAAAATCAGAGTACCGATTAGTGTTAGGACAAGAAACTACATTAACAAGAAAAGTAGCAGGGAATGTAGTAAAAGATAACAACTTCCAGAATCTAAGACAGCCGGGAGAATGCAAATCAGAGACATACCTACCCTGACATCCCCCTCTGATCCCACAGGAGCCCCCATTGTCATTCCCACAATTCAGCTCCCTCTATCTGTCCTGGAGGAGGAGCCATCTAATAGCAGGGGACAATGCTGTCACAGATATTGAGATGACCAGTCATTTGAGTCCCTTCCTGCCCTCAGAGGACCTATCTTGCCCCCAGATGATCGCAGAAAAGCATATGGCACCTAAAGTAGCTATAACTTCTTTTTTTAATCCTTATGAACAGAGAGAGAGAACCAAAAAAATATGAACAGAGAGAGAACCAAAAGAAAAAAAACTGTCGCAAAAAAGAAAAAAAAAAAAAGTTAGAGCACTTATTTTCTTAGGCTTAAGCAGCAGAAGTATATGACCTTCAATTTTTTTTAAGTGCCACAATGAAAAATGAGTTCAAAATGTTCATCCTTTTGCAAGTAGATAGCTGAAAGACCCTCTTCAAGTTGCTTACAAAAATAAATTAAAGAGGAATTGGAGAGAAGACTGCTATCAATGCTATTGAGCTATAGGTTTTTTTTTTTTAATCAATATTATCACTTAAGAACTAGCTTCCTTTTTTCTACTATCTGATACTTGTAGCTTGAAGTAATAGTTGGCCCTTGGTGACAGCACTCAATAAAGAGGCCACATCTGCCTGAAATGGTTCTCAGGGAAGCTGAAGACCAAGCTTGTAGGCCTTAAGGGAATCCCAAAGACTATTTGGATCCTAATGTATTCACTGTTGATTTATTTACGGATTTTTTTCCCTCTCAAACTCCTTTGTGATGTTTAATAATACATAAAGATAAGTTTTACCATTTAAATTAAACAGATCACCACTGCCAGCTGTATTGAAGACAACTGTTAAACTGTGAATCTTCACAAAAAGGGGGAGTGTTCAGAGCCTGGATTTGCAAATCAACATCTAACACTGCACATTTCAAGTAACTGAACACATCTGGGAAAAGAAACCCACTGCCACTTTAAAAACCTGCTTCATTCTCTAGCACATCGTGGGTGCAATTAAAGAACCAAGTACACAATTAAAATTCAGGTCAGCACACAGCAACAACGGGGCTCTTTGATGTGAGGTCAGCCTTGGTCATTCTCATATACTCATTAAACAGGTTAATCAACTTAGTGCAGGATATAGGACAGGAGTAACCAAAAATCTATTTAATTACCATTACCCTGAGAGTTTCAGCAGGAAGATCTGTTTTATGTGTGTGACAGAGCAGCTGCTGTTTCACTGTCAATGTATGCTGAAACTAAAGGCGCCATTTCTAGAACTATGTGCTTTCTTCAGGTTATGAAATATAGTTATAAATATTTGCATTTATCATTAATTAAAATATTCTAAGAATAAATGATCTGGTACATGTCTTTCTTTTTTCTTCCTGTACATCTCTCTTTTTTGGTTAAAGAAACAAACCACTGGTCAAATTTGCAAACTATCTCATGCTCTTTGAATTGTTTGCCTTTCTTTGAGTCAAGGTACTGTTGTGATACATCCAGTTCAGATGAATAAACTGCATCCGTATTCTCCTAATGGGCTTTGTACAGTTCACAAAAGGTAGAACAGTTAACGTGAATGATTGGTTCCTGCTGCATATGCTGTAGTAGAATGACCTGGACTTTAAGCTCAAATTATATGGATTCAAATCTAGCTCCCTGATCTTCAGATAGTCATTTGTGAAGATAATAAAATTTACCTTGGAATGAGGTTGTAAGGATACAATAAAATAATGTCTATATTGTACTTAATGTAGTGTTTAGAACATGGAGGAATTTAATGGGGAAAAAATTTTGTCATTAAGAAAATGTTTTCCTAAGTCACCCAGAAATCATTAATCAGGGTGCAATTTTCTTTTCCTAAAATTGTAATTCAGTACTTCTTAATACAAACCAGTGATTTATGGTGATGAAATTTAACATACAACATTTAATGTAAAATTAAAAGAATAAAAATCTCGAGCCAAGTGTGGTGGTATACACCTATAGTCCCAGCTTCTCAAGAGCTGTCAAGAGGTTCACTTGAGCCCAGGAGTTCAAGGCTAGCCTGGGCAACATAAGAAAACCCCATCTCAAAACAAACAAAATTTCTCTCCTAGACTTTTAAATAACAGTCTAACAAGCTCAAGAAGAAGACACCAAGAAAGGATATTATGGGAATTGGAATGCCTCTTGTTTCACACTCAAACAAGATACAGAGGACTCCATTTTGGGGCAGTGGGAGATGGTATGGATACAGTCATGTTTAAAAATTACAAATAAATAAATAACTCTTGACTATTCCTGAGGAAAGTGCACTTGATTCTTCTTGATTGCAGAAGTTATGTTCTGCAAAGTTACTGCAAACACTGAGTCAGCAAGCACTAAGCATTTGTTCTTCAGGGAAATATCAAGTCTGGTTCCTTCAAGCCTCTAGTCACATCAATATACAAGCTAGTTTTATGTGTGTGTGTGTGTGTGTGTGTGTGTTTGCTGTGACCAAAATACCTGACACAAACAACTTAGAGAAGGAAAGATTTATTCTGGCTTCATTACTTTGGGCTTGAGGTGTGGCAGGACATCATGGCAGAAAGGCGTAGCAGAGAAAAGCTCCTCAGCTCATGGCAGTCAGAAAGCAGAGGGAGAGTAGAAGGAGTCAGGGACAAGATACAGTCCCAAGGGCATGCTCAGTGATCTATTTCCTCCAACCATGCTCCGGCTACCTATAGTTTTCATCCTCTTCCAATAAACCTTTCAAATTAATTCATCAAGTGGATTAATCCACTAATGAGGTTAGAGTCCTCATGATCCAATCATTTTCCAAAAGACCCACTTTTGGACATTGCTACATTGGGACCAAGACTTCAAGTACATAAGCCTTTGGGGGACATTCCAGATCCAAACAAGAACATTGTACTTCTGTTTAAAGACACTTATTTAATATAGATTATTGATTCATGGTCACAGAATTCATGGACAACAGCACTAAACTCACACCTGAATGAAACTTATCTAGCATACATATTTATCTGTATGGTCTTCTTGGGCTTAGGAACACAGGATATCCCTTCAGTACTATGTCTGGGGCACTATAAGCAGTGCAAGCAGTGAAATCATAAGAAGAAGAAAGAGAAGGAGAAGGAGAAGGAGAAGAAGAAAGTGGCACTAAATTGATTGCCAAAGGGAAAAGTGTGCAAAACCTTTTTTTTTTTTTTTTTTTTTTTTGGTACTGGGGATTGAACCCAGGGGGACACTTTATCACTGAGCCACATCCTTAGCCCTTTTTATTTTGTCTCTTGAGACAGGATTTTGCTAAATTGCCAAGGCTGACCTCAAACTTGCAATCCCAGATTACTGGGATTACTGGTGTGCTCCATGCCCAGCAAAAATCAAAGAACTGAAATGAGAAGGTGGAGCTTCCCTTGTTCAAAATTGGCTGGGAAACTTGTACACTGGGCGATGTTGAGGGCCACAGCCGAGTCGGGATGACGCATGGCATTTTTGCCAGTAGTGGTTGAGAGGTGACGCCAGCGAGCCATTAAGATGATGACTTTTGAGTTCTTGCGGAGTTCCCTGAGTTCCGGTTGAGCTCTGGGGGAGGGGGGGATTCCTGAAGAGTTCCCGTTGGTTGGTGAGGTTCCTGTGGAGGGATTTCCGGTTGGTGTGTGGTGTGTTCCTGGAGAAGCCGCGTGAGTGGTTCGGGAGAGTTCCCGGAGAGTGTGTGTGGAATGCTGTTGGAGTTCAGGCAATAAAGTTTCCTGTTTGTAGATAGAAGTGCTTTGTGGCTGCTCGGTGATTTGTGCCCAGCCAGACTGCAGCAGGGCAACTTGAATTTTTCATTCTTTGGGACAGGACTAAAAATGAGTGAATAAGTGCAAAAGTGTAGCAATTATGGATTGGAGTTACTAGTAAGTTTTAGCAAGTTGGTGAATTCATAAATATGGAAACTACAAGTAATGAATATCAATTGAAAAGTGAACATCTCATGTCAATAAGTCCAACACATCAGGATTTTTCTTCAATATTTGAAGGAAAACCATTTCAGTGGGTCACACCTGTTGAAGTAGATGACTTGCATTCAGGGGCTAAATTGCAAGAAAAACAATAGAACAAAAGTAAAAATAAAATAATATTCTGGACAGTCTCAGAATGAGGAGATTCTACATGAAGCAATAGTGAACTGAAACCAATAAAAGAATCAGAAGGTTTGGATCTCTTATATCACATTTATCACAGAAGAGTAAATAAAAAAATAACAAAAAATAATAGCTAATAATTATGTAGTGTCTATTATGTCCAAGGAACAGTTTTAAATTTATTAATTAGATATATATACATATATACACATAGTAATTTGTTTGTTATTTTTACTAATATTAATGGTTTGAGTTATTGGTTTCCTTAATTCCCTTCTCCTCCCCTCTTTGGAAAAGATGGTTTTGGAGCTCCAGAAAGGAAGCTTCCCACGTGCTCAGAAGCTTCCCACATGCTCAAGTTCAAAGCCAGCCTCAGCAACTTAGCAACTCAGTGAGACCCTGTCTCTAAAATAAAATATAAAAAAGATTGAGGAGGTTGCTCAGTGGTTAAGCACCCCTGGTTTCAATCCCTGGTACCAAAGGGAAAAAAAATATTATAAAAGAGTATTATTTTTTAAATGTGGCCAGGGTCCTGACCAGAGTCCCAGGACCCATAGCAGATTCCATCTCCCCCATGAGCCCTTCTCTGCCCATCCTGGCCCATGTTGGTGATCTAAGTAATCTAAGCTCTCTCTGCCTCAGCTTCCTGAACTAGCAAGGAAGGAAAAGTAATTATTAACTTGTCTGAGGTATAGCCAGTGGTTGAGGACCTAGGTTTGATCCTCAGCACCATGCACATGCTCACACACATGCACGCGTGCACACTCGCACATACACACGCACAAAAGAACAACAACCAACTTCAGAGGGCAGCAGTGAAGAATAAAAGAGGCCTAGAACAGTGCATACTGGGTACTCAAGAAATGGTAGCTATCATCATCATCTACTATTGCTAGGATAAAAACTTGAGCACCAACAGGTTTTGGCACTCAAAATGTCTATTAAATGTAACAACAACAAAGGATCAAGCATCCAAAGGCCTTGACTCTGAGCTCCATTTCTCCCTAGCACTCCTCAACTGTGCACAATGGCTACTGGAACATTAGATTGGTCTGACTGGCCATACAAATCCCACATGTTCTTCTCATGTCTGTGGTGGAATGCAGCACTTTGAACCATGTCGAGCGTCTGAGGAGACAACTTGTCAGCGTGCCAAACCTGGGGTAGCAGAAGAAGTATTTCCAGAAGTTGGGGGATAACTGCAAGAGCCAAATAACTGGTCTTTCCAACCATTTGCTTCCCCTTCAGGACATTCTCCACAGGGCAAGAGAGTCTTTTGGAAGATGTGAGATAGATGGCATCACTTCCCCAAGTCCCCCTTTAAAGCTTCCCTTTAAATTTAAGGTACAACTTTCAGAAGTATCCTGGGCCTCTCCCCTACCCCAGGCTGCCTCTCCAGTGTCTCTTTCCCCCTTTTCCCTCCAGCTCCACACTTCAGGCTTAACCTTAGCTTTCAGTTCTCTTATCTCACAGACCTCTCACCTGTCTCCCCCTTGGGTTTCCCTCTGTCTCAAGCAATTTTCTTTTCTCTTCACTTGATTAACTTCCACCCTCCTTCTAGGAAGTGAGTTTGACCCCTAAACCAGATTAGATCTCCCTGCTTTACTTTCTCCCAGCACCCAGTATTTCCTCACCCACCTATGCAGTCTACTGTAATGATCCATGTAATGTCTGCCTTTCCCAATAGACCACAAGCATTGTGGGGCCATTATGTCTGTTTGATGCATGACTATATCTTCAGCACCTACCACAGTGCTTGGCACATAGTACCTCTGAAAACATATCTGTTGTCTAAATGAATGGATGACTAAAACAAAGAATAAAGCCCAAGGGAACTCTATAATTTGAATGTTGAATGTCTCCCAAAAGCCCATGTGTTAAAGGCTTGATTCTCCCAAAGTGTTGCTTTGGAAAGTTGCAGAACCGGGCTGGGGATGTGGCTCAAGTGGTAGCGCGCTCGCCTGGCATGCGTGCGGCCCGGGTTCGATCCTCAGCACCACATACAAACAAAGATGTTGTGCCCGCCGAGAACTAAGAAATAAAGATTAAAAAATTCTCTCTCTCTCTCTCTGTCTCTCACGCTCTCTTAAAAAAAAAAAAAAGAAAAAGAAAGTTGCAGAACCACTGGAGGAAGAACCTTATGGGAGGTCCTTAGGTTACAGGACGCATGACCTTGAAGGGGACTGTGGGACCCCAGTCTTCTTTCCTTCCTGCTCATGAGGTGAAAACTTTTACCCAAGTTTTGTTCCACCACATGCTCCCACCAGAGTATGCTGCCTCAACACAGGCCCAAAACAATAAGGCCAACAGATCATAGACTGGAACCCTCAGAAGTGTGACCCAAAATAAACCTTTTCTCTTTATTAGTTGATTATTTTTCAGGTATTTGTAATAGCAACAGAAAACTGACTAATACAAGGACAAAACAAAAAATGAATCTCAATGCCAAAAAATAATCTGAATCCACTAAAACAACATAGGGCTGGGGTCAGAGAATAAGAGAGAGAGATGGGTTAACACTTTATGGGGCAGTTTACTCCTCTGCAAGTCTGGCATACTAAATGCTCATAACAGGATTGTTATGAGTATTAAGGAAGTTAATGTAAATAAAACACTTAGTACAGGACCTAGCATATGTTGGCACTGCACTATAATTGTTATTGTTATTCACTTGGGCGTTTTTCCTAGGCAGTGCACCCCATGACAAACAGTGAATTTGGGGATGGTGTACAGAGGCAAGCATGTGCCAGAAGGGACATTTTGTGGCCTGGGATAACCCTTTCTCATCCCAGAGGGCTAGAGTGCAAAGGGTTGAGGGGACTGCTACTCCCTGAAGTTTCCTGTTATCTATCATATAGTACAGAGTAGAACTGTATATGGAAATGCACACAAACCATTGCTGTATTTTCAACCCATCTGGAGAGCTGGGCCAAATGAGTATTCCATCTTTATCCTCCCAAGTCCCCAAGAATAACACATCAAAGAGCATGTTTGCATCCTTACAACAGATAACAGCACTGCCATAAGCTTCAGGGTCCACACATGCTACAGATAGAATGAATTAATAATTTCACATATTTATAAAATATAAATTAACTTGAGAAATATATAACTCCAAGTAAAATTCTTGCTTTTAAAAAATGAGCAGAGAGAAAAGCTCTTTGATAAATGAAAAGCTAGTAAATTTTTATTATGTGGCATTATCAAATTGGCATTTATCAGGAGGAATAAATCATTCCTCTCTATATGCAGGTGTTTACACAACAGAGAAGCATCAAGCTATGATGGGGGGGTGCAGTGGGGTTCAGACAACTGACTTTTTAATTACATTTGCTTAGTTGGCTATTTTTTTTTTAACAAAAGAAAAGCAAGTAATAGGATCAGTAAGAATTCTAGAGGCTCCAGTGCCTTTACATAAGCACAGTAAATTACTCATGAAAACCATGGAGCATTTACCTTCGTCTTTGTGTATAATATACCATGTCTGCGTGGAACCAGTTTGCTTTGATGGTAAACAGCTATTCTCTCTGAAACCTTGCCTTATCTTGTGTTGAGAGGCTCCCTTAATAGCCGAACTGGTTTCCCTGGAAGAAGAAAAAGAAAGCAGTGCAAGAAATGTATGTATTAGATGTCTTTCTTTTCCATAATACTGTAATGACAATTTGTATTCATATTAAAAGATGTGAAGGACTATATACCAACTTTGTAGAGAAGTGGTAAAAAATGTAAAACAGCATCCCATATTAAATACTTAACAAAGAAAAAAAATGTCCCTCTATTCTACAAGGACACGATATTCTGAAAATCAACCTTTCTATTTTCATGTTCCTGACCCTGAAATAGAAGAGTATGTATATCTGCAAGAAGGTGGTAGGCAAGTAGATTACTTATTATTGTTCCTGGGGATTATTTTGTTGCCGAATAGGCCTGAGGGAGGCTGTGTATTCCTAAGAGGTGTTTCCACACACTATTAAAGACACCATCATTAGAAACGAGAGCAACTTTGGAACTTGAGGTTCTATTTTTCTCATTCAGAATTTTCTACTCAGAACCTGAACTAGTACTACAGATTTAAAAATATCTATGTATCTGTATATAGACATACACATAGTGTAGGATTTTATAGCCATGAAAGAAAAAAATAAGGTTATAAAAAGAAGTCATTAGCATCAGCCCCAGGTAAAGAAATACATTAGCTGAGATAGAAGGTCTTTATATGTAAAGCTAGCAACACTTATTTCCATATTGCAAAACATGTCAAGTGTTGCAGAGATAATGGTATTGACTGAAAAATGTTAATTACAATATATCTCCCAGAAGCACCCTGAGCTAGAATCTCACACTCTAGATCAGGATGGTCTATAGAACAGACCAAAGAACTCACCCCTGGCCTCTCCTCCCACTGCCTTTTCTAAATGCCCCCAGGTGAACTAGAAAATTCCCCATTGGCAGCAGAGCCTGGAAGTGGCATCCAGAAGGACCAGAGTTCCCCTTAGCGGAAGCTCTCTAAGGGCCCCCCAGCCACAGACAGCAGAAGATTCACTGAGAATCAGGCCTGTGAACTCTATCCAGTCTAGGCCACCCGGCCTCTTGGCAAGACCCACCTGGGCAGACACTCAAGCACTGCAGCCACACACAGAGCCACCTGAGAGAAGGGAAGTGATTCTTCCTGATCCACATTCTTCCACCCTCCATGTGTAAACTGAGCAAATTCTGTCCTTCCCTCCAGCATATCTGGGAAAACTGTATATACAGAATAAAATAGCAATGCGTGGAAAGAAGAGAAGCAGAGTAGTTTGTGTTTCCATGCTTGACCCAGAACCCATATTACCCAAACTTCATCCTAGACCTGTTCTTTCACTGCACAAAAATTATGTTGCTCATTTCCAAGATGTGGTCCTGATATAAAGCTTATCTGAGAAGTTAAATGATGGGGATGGACAGGGTATAAAAACTACCTTTATCAGAAATTTCTACTGTACTAATGTCTCTGAATAAATCATCTCTGGAAGTGTCTAATATTACTCCATTCTACAGAGGAGGAAACTGAAGCTCAGAGACATTCATTATTTACCCCAGATTTGTATGGCTGATATCTGAGCTAGGATTCAAACCCAGATTTTTAAAAACCCTGGTTTTTTTGTTTTGTTTTGTTTTGTTTTGTTTTTGTACCTGGGATTGAACTCAGGGGCACTCAGCCCCTGAGCCATATCCCCAGCCCTTTTTTATATTTTATTTAGGGAAAGGGATCACTTAGTTGCTTAGTGACTAGTCATTGCTGAGGCTGGCTTTGAACTTACAATCCTCCTGTCTCAGCCTCCTGAGCCACTGGGATTACATGCATGCACCACCACACCTGGCAAACCTTGTGCTTTTAACCAGTGAACAAAACTATACTGCTTAATTTTGTAGATAAGGCAAATGTGGACAGTATGAAAAGAACCCATTTATTCATTTAACAAGGATCAGTTTAACATCGATTTGGCAATGGTTTCATCAAAATTCTCATGACAAGGGCTGGGGCTGTAGCTCAGTGGCAGAGCGCTTGTCTAGCATGGGTGAGGCACTGGGATTGATCCTTAACACTACATAAAAATAAACAAATAAAATACAGGCATTCTGTCCATCTATAACAACAAAGAAACTTGAAGAAAACAATTCTCATGACAACCTTCTCAACAGCATTTGAAAGACGGAATTACAAAGGCATAAAATGTGTTCACCAGTCATATTCACAAAGATATTCATACACACACATTTAGGTTAAATGAATGGAATGGTACAAACACAGGAAGGCACACAGGGCAGAACGCTGCATCATGTGATCCAATGGTCTGTTCTGTGGGTGTTAGGGGTTCCCTCCAGCCACACAGACAAGAACAAGTACTGTTATACCCAGAGGCTGAAAAGAGAGAGGCTAGTGTTGCCTCCCTCGAGAGCTAATCAAAGAGAACCCTACCCAAAAGCAATGTGGGATTCCCACTAGATCTAGGAACCAAAACAATGACAGGGAGAGACAAACTGATGAGACCTGAATAAAGTCTGGGGTTTAGCTGATAAAAACGTTCCAATGTAAATAATGTTTTGACAGATACATCATAATTATGTAAAATATTCACAGTAGGGTGGGACTGGGTGCAGAGAACATTATACTGTTGACCCTTGAATAACACAAAATGAACTGCAGAGTCCTATTACACGCTAATTTTTTTTTATGTCTTTTTATTGAAGACAAAATTTATAGCCTGGAAATATTGAAAAAATCGAGAGGATGTAATATATGTAGATTCTACCAATTTTATCATCTACTACCATAAAATATACACAAATCTATTATTAAAAAGTGAAATGCAGGGGCTGGGGTTGTGACTTGGGGTAGAGCGCTTACCTAGCATGTGTGAAGGACTGGGTTCGATTCTCAGCACCAGGTACAAATATATAAAATAAAGGTCCATTGGGCTGGGGATGTGGCTCAAGCGGTAGCGTGCTCGCCTGGCATGTGTGTGGCCCGGATTCGATCCTCAGCACCACATACAAAGATGTTGTGTCCGCCGAAAACTGAAAAATAAATATTAAAAAATTCTCTCTCTCTCTGTTAAAAAAAAAAATAAAGGTCCATTGACAACGAAATTTTTTTTTAAAAAGGTGAAATGCATAACACTTTTGCACACACAGACCATACCTGGTGCCATTCACAGCTAACAGAAATGGAAAAAAATGTAAATATTCAGTATGAAATCATAATTACATAAAATTAACTGGAGTGCACACTGTAGTACTGTAATGGTTTCATAGCTACCTCCTGTTGCTGTTGTGGTGAGCTCAAGCAATAAAGTACACGCTTAAAACATCATGTGACCCTAATCAGCTCCATGTGAGCAGTTCCTCTGTCTAGTATATTGTACATCATGATAAAAACAGATTTCTTGCGGTTCTTATGCATTTTTCACCATATAACATACAAAATACAAGTTAATCAACTGTTTATGTTATCCATTAAGGTTACCAGTCAACTGCAGGCTATCAGCAGTTAAGTTTGAGGGGAGTCAAAATTTATATATGGATTCTCAACTGCTCTGGGGGTTTGGCACCCTGACTCTGCATTGTTCAAGTGTCAACTGTACTATCTTCAGAACTTTTCAGTAAATCTAGTTATTCTAAAATAAAATATTTGATTTTAAAGTTAAGATTTAAATAGAAAATGAGAACAAGAACAGGAAATCATCTTCCTAGCCCCTTACATCCATAGACGTAAACCATAAAAGATAGTTTTGCAAATGTTGAAATATATATGGTTTACACAGCTATTAAAATCATTGACTGGGTATATTTAAAGACATATAAAATGATTCTCAGAGATTAGAAATACACATCAGCACCAGAATCTTGCTTTGTCTGAGTAACTCTCCAGGGAGCTTATTCTCCTGTGAGTATTTCATTAGGAAGGATTCTCTTTGCTGTGATGGGTATTAAAAGATTCTGCCACTAGACACAAAAGAATAAATGAAAAAAAAAACAGCAAAAAATGCCATCTTCTTGGAGAAAGACTTGACATCTTAAAATGTCATTTTTTCCCCTAAGCAATCTGTAAACTTAATGTTTCCCCCAAAAGTCTAACTATTTTTGTAGAAGTAGATGAGATGATTTCGATATCCATAAGTAAGCAAGCATCTCCATGAAAATTTGGAAAAAGAAAAGTAATAAAAGTGAGTAAGTTCTGCCACATTTAAAAATTCATAATAAAAGTACAGATTCAAAAGCAAAGTGGGCCAGGCACAGTGGCACACACCTGTAATCCCAGTGACTTCAGAGGCTGAGACAGAAAGACCGCAAGTTCCAAGCCAGCTGAGACTCTAAGCAACTTAGTGAGACCCAGTCTCAAAACAAAAAATAAAAAGGCCTGGGATGTAGCTAAGCTGCAGAATGCCCCTGGGTTCAATCCTGAGTACTGCAAAACAAAAAACAAAACAAAACAACAACAACAAAAAACAAACAAACAGTGGTACTAGTGTTTGACTGAACAAACTAATCAATGGAATAAAGTAGAATGTCCAAAAATAGATCTAAATTCACAAGGGAACTCAATATATAATGCTAATTCTCAAGGCACTAATGAGAAGATATGTTATTCAATAAGTGATATTGAGGCAAGTGGGTGGTGATATGGGAAATATCACTAACACCGGTTTTTGACTTACAGCTTCCACCAAAATAAATTCTAAATGCATTAAATATGAAATCATACACAAAGACAAACATATGGTAAGATTTTTAAAAATAATCTATTTTGGGAAAAGTCTCTTAGAATATAATGCAAAATCTATAAATCATAACAGATAAAAATGTATACATGACTACATAAAAATATAAACCTTCGACTTTGGAGGAAAAAAGCTAAATAAATAAAATACAAACAGTAAACTGGAAAGTGTGCTTACAATTCATTCAAAAGACTCTTTGAAGTTATGCAAAGATGTTCATTCCTACTTAAGAAGAGTATATTAAGGCAATATTTCATATTAGCAAAGATGGAAGTCTGACATATTGTGTTATCAAGAGTTTAAGGAAGCAAATGCTCTCATCTATAGGGAGTATAAAATGGTATGATCTTCACTGAAAGCAATTTGGCAATATGATTTCAATCAAAACCACAGTACTGGGGCTAGGGGTGTAGCTCAGTGGTACTAGCCTTGCCTAGCATGCACAAGGCCCTGGGTTCGAGCCCCAGCAGCACAAAAACAAACAAAAACCACAGTGCTTATCCCTTCTGACACAGCATTGTGACTGTTATTTACCCTTCGGGCACATTCTCAAAACTGCAAAGTCACACAAATTCAAGAATATTAATTGCCACATTGTTCATGATAGTCAAAGATTAAAAACTACCAAAGGATCCATCAATAAATGACAAGTTAAATAAACTAGGGAATACACACTACATATAAAAAGAATGAAGCCACTCTATCAGAACTGAGAGCTAGACTGAGAGCCAAAGGCTTCTAGAATAGATTCAGTTAAAAAGACAAACAATGAAACAACGAATGGCATACCATCATTTGGTGTGTGTGTGTGTGTGTGTGTGTGTGTGTGTGTGTGTGTGTGTGTGTGTAAATGGATATGCAGACTGTGTAGGAGAACAGTGTGATGGGGAGGCAAACATGAGAGGTGATGAACTTTGTTTTTCTTTTTGGGCCTCATTTTTTATAAACATAATGAACATTAATTCCATTTCAAATAAGAAAAATAAACAAAGTTAATTTTCCTAAGGAACTCAATCAAATGCCCTGGAACTACCCAAATTCACTTTTGAAAAGGAAAGAAAGTGAAAACAAATAGAACCACCTGGCCTTTTAGGCCCCTCTCCCTGATCCTAAGCAGTCCCCACCCTCTTGCTAGGGAAACAATGCCGTGTTAAACCCTCAAAGCCTCCCAGCTCAGTTGTTAAGGTAATTGTGTTTACTCTTTTCCAAACAAAGTAATTTGAATCAGAAAAGTAAATGCGCTCTGTCTTCAGGTTCTTTGATGTCATCTTCCTCCTTGCTCTGGAGTGTGTGATGCCCGCCCACAGCACGGCTGCCCAGGGCAGTGCAGACAAATTCCCTAAGCATTGCCATAGCTACACCATTCTGCCTGTGATAATGATGTAAAACAAATAAAACATAGGGAAAATCAAATTTGAAATAAAACAATAGACTCTGCAGAGCATAAGCCAGGGGGATTTCTTCTTCTCTTTTAACATTGGGGAGATGATGAAACTTTGGAGATTTTTAAAATATCAGAATGATTTTTAGGATGGGTGAAGTCCCAGAGATAGGACTATTTTCTTTCCTGAAAATAACATCTGATCAAGGCAAATGGCATGTTTGAAACATTAAGAGCCAGCGCCTGTACCTCCTAAGCCCATCAGATGATTTCCCTCTGGATGACCTGTGTTCAACATCACATTAGCTCTGTGATTTTAGGATTTTAGGTTCCTAAGACTCCGAAGCTAGTGGCTGCTTATCTACCCAGGCCAGATCTATGCAGGAAGAGGACTGAGAGTCCATGCTGTATTAGATGAACTATCTGAGTCATCCCAGTAAAACCCTCCAGTTTGTGGGCCACCTACTGTCTCCACTGCCCCAAACACTCCATAGTGTCTCCTTTCTCACTCAGTGATACACTACTGGGTCTACTTGCCTGGATTTGGTTTCCTGTCCCTCTTTCACCCTTTTAACACTCTTTCCCCCCATTTTCCTTGTAATATCAGATTTAGACTTGGAAGTCATTTTAAGAAAATAAAATTAGAAAAAGATTCAAAAGATCTGCTAGAATATGCTTCGTTCATTTGACACCCAGAGGTTATGCTTCTATAATGGCTTCTAAATCCTTGGATTTTCTTTCTTTCTTTCTTTCTTTTCCACTACTTTATGTACATGCAATAAAAACATTCCTTTTAGACTTTAGAAATTCTAAATAAAACAAGAACAAAAGAGTGCTCCTTCTTTTCAACTCTCCACCCAAATGTTACCATTGTAAATCAAGGTAGCCAAGTAAATTAACCACTGGCATTTAAATGTTTGCTGTCGCAAATATTTATTCCTTCCCACTCCTCCAAATTTGTTCTATATAAAACAATGCTCATAAAAACAATAAATATTCATTGTTTGTCTACTAAAATTTTTAGATCAAAGTACTGTGTGGCCAAAATCCTCAATAGTAAAAAGTAATGCTCTTTGTTCAACAGGAAGCCTGACCCTCCCAATAGCGACTTAACCAAGTTTGGTTTCCATTTATCTCTAAGCGCTAGGTGAAGACACAATGATGTGATTGTCGTTCCACATTTGCATAGTGCACTTTGCAACTGGAGTTTCATTTATTCCCTTTGATGCCATGTATGCTAGAATGGGACACATTTGGCATCAGACCTGGGTTTGAATCCAGGTACTGTCACTATCACCAGCCACTGTTAGGTGACTACAATACAGTTTTGTCTTGATAAGTCTACTTCACAGGGATGCTGTGATGTTGAAGGAGCTGAATTTCAGTTTCCATAGCTGCTGGACCACAGCAGTCCTGTCCGTAATCGCAGGTATCACATTATGTTGTTTTTCTTTTCTCTTTTATTTTAAATTTAATTTTATTTTTTACACAAATGGAGCACAAATTTTCATTTCCCTGATTGTACATAATGTAGAGTCACACCATTTGTGCAATCATACCAGTATATAGGGTAATAATGTCCGGGTCATTCCACCATCTTCCCCCACATACCTCTCCTCCATTTTTCCCCACCTCTGCCCAATCCAAAGTTCCTACCATGTTGTTTTTCTATATTTGCATATTTGCCTCCCACTACTGGAAAGCAAACTCCCGCCCCTGGGAGGAACTAGGTCTCGTTTCTCTCTGTATCCTTGGAATAGGGTCCAAAGATATAGACTTCAGCATATTTAATATTTTGTTCTTATTTGAGATCACAAAACCACTACTATGCTCCCATCAAGCCCCCCAGCAAGAGGGTACAAGAGCCTCCATCTTTTCTGCTTCATTCCTACTTCCCCTTACCCTCCCTCGCTAAAGTTTATAGGGGCTATGAAGACCTCTGAGAAGAGGGTTCTGGGGCCCCCAACCCCAGACCATGCTAGATTGGAAGAAACCATCCTCACGATTCCCTCCCTGGGTAGGGAAGTCCTTCATACAAGAGGTGGGACACAGGCTGAGTAGTGAAGGATGTTCAAATATGGGACAAATGGCCTCCATTAATTGAGCTTTGCTTCAAGACCCCTTCCCCACATACATGCCTGTGCATGTGCCATGCACACACACGCACATACACTCACACACAACTCCCTAGCTCAGAGTACCAGCAGCCAGCAGCTGTTAAGAGAGAATTTCAGGGCATCTGTACCTCTCTGCTGGCCGGATTTCCTCTGCCCAGTGGGAAAAAACAGGGCTGTGTTTCCCTAAGGTAGAGTCCCCACCCCAAAGCCTTTGTCTCTGTGCCTTGTTAAGTGACAAAGTTCTTGTCCCTGGGGACATACTCTTGAGTAATGAACTTGGCAAACAACTTTAAAATGACTACTAACAAACCACTAAAGGCCATAGTCCTCTAAGTGCCGGTGGACATATCTTTCAGACCATACATGAAGAGAGGACTCCGGATAGTTAGTCTGGATAAACACTTTTTGGTGAGATGGATACTATCCTACTAAATTATTCTGAGACACACATTTGTTGATGGGCTATGGATCCACTATTTTAGGAGTTAATATGAGAGAGAGAACTGTCAGGCACTGTCCCTGCCTTCACCAGACTCCATGAGAGGCAGTATAAGCCTAAGTTTGGTTTGGTTGTTCCTTTGAGTCCTTGGTGAAAGGCACAATCCATCCTTTCAAGGGACCTATGGATACAAGAAAAGGAGGCAAACGTGGAAACAAATCACAGGTATGCAGAGCAGACTTCTCCCTAGGTGAAGTTCCAGGGTGGCAGGCAAGCATGATCATGCTCCCTGGGTAAGGAAGTCCTTCATAGAAGAGGTGTGACAGGCCAAGTTGTGAAGGATGTTCAAACATGAGACCGATGATGACGATTGGAAAGGCATTCCAGATGCAGGGAAGGCATGAGCACAGGCCTGGGAAACTGCATGGAGTTGAACAAACAGAGCCTGCAAGACAAGCCTGGGTCATATGGTGCAAGGCCACTGACTGGGAGAAAGGATCCAGGGAGAATCAGAGGCAGACCATAAAGTGACTTCTTGTAAGCAGCTGGGGATGACGGAAAAGATGCTGTAGTTGGACACATTTTCCCTTGGATCACCATTTTTTTGGGGGGCGGGGGAGGTACCAAGGATTGAACTCAGGGGCACTCAACCACTGAGCCATATCCCCAGCCCTTTTTTGTATTTTATTTAGAGATAGTGTCTCTAAATAAAATACAAAAAGTGAGGCTTAGTGCCTCACTGTCACTGAAGTTGGCTTTGAACTCAAGATCCTCCTGCATCAGCCTCCCAAACCATTGAGATTATAGGCATGTGCCATCATGTCTGGCTGGATCACCATTTTAAAAAAAATATTTCTATCTTTAATTGGTACATAATAATTGCACATATTTATGGGGTATGCACATGTGTCATGATCCCTTTGATAAATGTTCATCTTTATTCATTTTAATTGTAACAATAAAATGTTCATTGCTAAAGGAAAATCAAGTAGTATAGAAGGTTAGGGAAAAGGAGGCAAATGACCCTGCCCCATTTCCTAGAGGTATGCTTTAATGCCCATCTTCTGGACTTTTCATTGAAGAGTGTTTTGAATAAGAAAGGGCCATGATCAGACTTTGTATTAAAAACATCACTGTAGGCATAAGGTGTGCGGTGACTAGAGGGAGGGAGATAACTTCTGTAAGTGACTGGGTGGTTCCTTCAGAGGGACAACTCTTTGGTAAGGCCGAGCTGAGGCAGCTGTTTACTCAGCAGTGATGAAGGTGAGGGAGAAGGAAGTCAAGAACGATATCCTGATTTTGGCTTCTGTTAATGAGACTGTAAACACAGAAGAAACATCAGTTTGGGGAGGGGATATGAGTATAATTTTAGACATGATGAGTTTGACAAGGCCATGGGAAGCCTGCTAAGGAAACCCAAGTCTAGAACTCAGGAGAAAAACTGGGCTTAAAGAAGTGGACAGGGAGAACATTTCATGAGATGAAGGAGGTCACTCAAGAGAATCAGAGGAAGGGCTGCATTGAAAAAATGAGCAGAGATTGTCAAGCTCTCTGGGGATACGGAGAAGAAAAACCCAGGAGGCGGAGGAGAAGAGCAAGGGAAATCAGAAGGTCAGGGGAGGATGTTAGGAAGGCACAGCGGTGGCTGATGCTGTGAGGGGAATGAGGTATCTGGCAAGGGAACCAGCTTTTCTCAGAGTACAACTTGAACAAGTTCAGTGAGTCACTTAAATATATCATTAGAAAAGAATAGGAAAGCAACATAGCACAAGGTTGGCAATACTAATTTCTACCTGTTAAAATTAAGGGAGATTGCTATTATGTTCTAGAAGAGAGCTATGGAATATGGGAGGAAGAAGATGCACTATTTCAAAGGGAACTATTTAAAAACAGATGAAGCAAATTTATTTTACATGCCCAAGTATTTAAACTTGTAAGAGAAGATTCCAACTTTATGAGGGATAGGGCATAAAATAATACAGATGTTAGATATTACTACTTGCCATTTAGTAAAGGTACCTGGGGAAATCCCCTATTTCCTCCAAAGATCCCAAAGAGCCAGTTCAGCTTCCCCCAGGAGGGTGCTCCCCCAACTTTAGCCATTTGAGTCTATGATTTTCACCAAATCCCTTTACCACCAGAGTTATGATCCAATAAACATTCTATTTAGGCCAACTCCCTTTTTAAATTTAAGTGGATTCATTTGTTCTGGGGGTGTGTTTCAGTAGTAGAGCATGTGCCTAGCATTCGTGAGGTGATAGCTTCAATCCCCAGCATCACGCACACACATTCGCGAACACACACACACACACACACACACACACAAACAACAATAAATGGATCTAATGTATCACAATAGTAAATAAAAAACTATCATCATAATAAATAGAAAAGAACTAAAAAATACATATAAGGAATAAAAAATGTTCTTAGAAATTCTAACAAGTCGCCCTCACCACCGAACATTTGTAGCCTAAGGCCTGATCTCTGATGAAAAGGGAGATTAACAAGCACTAGAAGTGGTTAAAGATTACATGGACTGTTTTAGTTGGATTTCCCCAGAACCAAGCCCTGTGATAGGAATTCAGTTGCAACCAGGTGAGGTGGCAGACCCTTGTAATCCCAGCAACTCAGGAGGCTTGGGCAGGAGATGGCAAGTTTGAGGACAGCCTGGGCAATTTAGTGAGACCCTTAGCAATTTAGTGAGATACTGTCTCAAAAATAATAATAATAAATTCATTTGCAAGTAGTTTACTTGAAAGGTAAAAGAAACATGGAAACATGAATTGCTGAGGGCCATTGCCAAGTAGGAATGACGCATCAAAATTTCCTTGCTAGCGTACCCCATGTTAAATGGATTTCGCTGTTGACATTGCATGTAAGGTGACCTTGCTCAAGGACCAAGGCGGATCCGGGTTTAGAGCTGATCAGGTTTGAGGAAGTATCCCGGTCCTTGGGTTTAGGGCGTTCCCGGTTTAAGACAATAGGGGTTTTAGGGAAGTTGGAGGTTGAAGATTATTGCTGCCGGGGATTAGGGTGTTCCTGCTGCTTGTTCCCGTTGAGTTCTCGTGAGATTCAAATGGGATATTGAAAAAAAAGCCTCGTGGAGTAGGTGAATTGGGCGGCAGAAGAACTGGGATTTCCCCAAAACGTGTGTAGAGGCCGGTGTGAGTTCGGGAATAAAGAATTGCTGTTTGAATCTACAAGGTGTGTGGTGGCTCGTGATCTTGTGCCCAGCCAAGACTGCGGGCATTTGGTGGTCCGTACGGGGAGCGTCTGAAACTTGGAGGTAAGTGAAATTGCTCACCCCTGAGGGAAGGCAAGAGAATGGGTGACCGTTTTAAAAAACAATGTGTTCTTGTTTTGATTTATTTCGTTTTTGTTTCAAGCTGCCTGTCCCTAGAAATTTCTCAGGCAAACTGGGAAAAATGGTTGGCTCAAGGTTTGAAGTTTGTCTGCCCTAAGGAAGAGAAATTTGATACAACGATTTTTTATTTAGTTTTTGTTTCATTAAGTTGCGGTTTTGTTTTGTGTTATCTTATTGGGTTGTGTTATCTTTATAGAAGATTAGAAATTAGTAAAAAAGAAACTGAAAAGGTGTTAAGTAAATTGTTAGAGATTCAGACCATGGAGAAAGACATTTTAGATCAAGCAAAAGAGAAGGTCTCTCGAGCTAGTCAGAGAGAGGAAGAAAATTTAAAGGAAAAGGGGTTATTAGGAAAAAGGCCACAACAAGAGGCTGTTACTAACTCCATTTTATTACCAGAGGGCGTAATTCAACCAACAGCCCCACCGATGGAAACAGCTGAGTGGCCCTCAAACCCCGTAGTTGATAAGTGGAATCCTGAGACAGGACCTCAAAGATTAGCATACCCCGTACTTGAACAGGTAGGAGGGCAGCGAATTCACCGTGCTTTAGATTTTAAAACAGTGAAGCAGTTAAAGGAGGCTGTAACAACCTACGGTCCCCAAGCTCCCTTCACGGTAAGCATGGTCGAGTCCATTACTAACTTGGACATGACGCCAGCAGATTGGGCTAGCATGTGTAAATCTGTGCTCAATGGAGGACAATATTTGTTATGGAAGGTTGCCAATGAGGAATTTTGCACGGAGACAGCTAGGCGAAATGCAGCAGCCGGTTACCCTCAAAGAAATCTAGATATGTTGTTAGGAAAAGGACCTTATGAGGGTCAACGGCAGCAAATTGAATATGATCCTCCTATATATGCACAAATTGCTGCAGACGCAGTTAGGGCATGGAAGACTTTACAAGGACATGGAGATTTACAAGGTCAGCTATCTAAGGTAATACAGAGAGCTAATGAACCTTACGCTGACTTTGTAGATAGGCTTATTCAAACAGCTACCAAAATTTTGGGGGATACAGATCAAGCAATGCCATTAATAAAACAACTGGCTTATGACCAAGCAAATCGTTGCTACAGAGAGGTTATTAGACCATGGAGACATGAAGATTAAGTATATCAATGGGACCATCATGGTATCCTGTAGAAGGATTTTTCTTCAACAAGAAAGAGATGGCTAGTTCTGTTTACTAGTCTAACATCTTGGTTTTTACAGACATCTGATTAATTTACAAAGCTAAAGTGTTAAAATATCAACCACTAAATATAAAATCAAGTACTCTTTACTTATTAAGTTCCATAAGGTAATATATTTAAACATTATGTGTGTTTTCATAAATTGGTAAATAGAAAAAAGTTTAATATTGCTTTGGTCTGTGTCTTTGCTGAAACAAGGTTACTAAGTCTTAAGATTCTATCAGGTGTAATTTATATACAAGAGTATAAGAAGTTTCAGTTGGGTTTCAATTACAGTATTATAGTACCATAAAAAAAAACATGAAAGTATTTCATCTTATTAAAGTGGAGTAATTTGTCTAAATCAGAAATTTTATAAGGGTTGTTTCAGAATGTGAATTTATATAAAGGGTTAATGGTTAAAAAAGAGATATAAAAAGATTCAAGATGTGGAAATATATTTTAATATAAAAGGTTAAAGGAAAGAGAAATGTTTCTAGATGAGATAATCTCTGTTTTAAAGTAAAAAGTTGTAAATGCCATTTAAAAAGATTTTGAGGAAACTAGACTTACTTTAAAAGCTTGAGAAAGGAAGAAAGAAGAAAAAAGGTATTTGTACATGGCAGATTGAGACAAAGCTTCTTAATGGAGTAAATTAAAAAAAAAGAGCCTTTGGTTGAAAGGCAGCCATGTAAACTAACATTAAAGCGATTTAAACAGAATCTAAGCCTCATTTAAAAGAGTGAAGTTGTAGGTTGTGAAAAAGTACATTTAAAAGTACAGTATAGATGATAATTGGAAGGCTTTAAAAGGTTAAATTGAAGGTGGTCGAGATACCTTCATTGCCAATGTCTTGGCTGGGCACAGAATCACAAGCCACCACACAGCTTTGTAGATTCAAACAGCAATCTTTATTCCCGAACTCACACCGGCCTCCACACACGCTCTGGGGCAATCCCCGTTCTCCTCCGCCCAATTCACCTACTCCACAAGGCTTTTTTTTCCAATCTCCTTTGAATCTCACGAGAACTCAACGGGAACAAGCAGCAGGAACACCCTAATCCCGGCAGCAATAATCTTCAACCTCCAACTTCCCTAAAACCCCTATTGTCTTAAACCGGGAACGCCCTAAAACAAAATTATCTTAAACCCAGATACTTCCTAAAACCTGGATCCACCCTGGTCATTGAGCAGGGTCACCTTTCTCAAACACACATGCAAGGTCACAGCAAATTTCCAAGGCAAGTCCATTTAACATGGGGTACGCTGGCAAGGAAATATCGATGCATCATTCCTACTTGGCAATGGCCCTCAGCATCTCCCCCCTTCTGATTAATTAAACAACAAGCAATGTGGCTTAAGGACCGTGCCTGGTAGGTTGTCCAATTCAACATATGGTTCTTACCCGTCATGGGAGAACTGACATTTAGGCGTCAGCTTCCTGTCTTAGGTTGAATCCACTGCAATCAGATCAACCCATCACTGACTACCGGTCCAGCATTCAGCCATGCTTGTGGATAGGCCTATGCACCAGTGGGGGGGTGAGGTTCTTGCCTCACCTCTGTTGGCCCCCAAATTTAGCCTTGGTGCCAGTGGGGGGGTGAGGTTCTTTGCCTCACCTCTGTTGGCCCCCAAATTTTAGACCATCACTAGTAGAAGGGAGGAGGATACAGAAATGCCACGACACCAAGCCAATTGACGGCTCCTTTGGAAAAATTGCGTCACTGGTGACACCATCAGCAAAGATATGCCAGCATTACCACAATTAACATGGGGTGCGCTGGCATTTTATGGTGGAAAAAAGATTGCTTTACTCATCAAACTATTAAAATGTACTTATTAAAGCAAAAAGAGGGAATTGGAAAGGGGTATATATCCCCCAAAGATAAACTTAAAATAACCCTTTTTACTCTAAACTTTCTAAATTTGGATTCATCAGGACTTAGTGCTGTGGAAAGACATATGTATCCGAAAAATGTACATAAGCCTAAGGTACTTTGGAAAGATATTCTAACAGGACAATGGAAAGGTCCCGACCCAGTTATTGTCTGAAGTCGGGGTTCCATTTGTGTTTTTCCACAGGGAGAACAGTAGCCGATTTGGATTCCAGAGAGATTAACTAAAGCAATTTCTACAGAAAAAGAAGATGATTTGACTCAAATCCATAATAGCTGATATCCAGAGCTCCAGCTTGGCTATTCTTACATCTGGGACAGTGATTAACCACGGTGCTTTTTTCAATATCTATTTTATTATTGCATTTTTCCCACGTCATAAAGTTCTATTTTATTTTTTGAGCTCATACAAACCTAGGTTAATGTTTTTCTGATCAGTTTTATTTTTTGACTGTGGAGTTTTTAAACATTGCAATGGAGATTTCACCTAGGTAAAACTACAAGGCCTTTATCATTGTCTTATGTGTTGTATGTTATGTGTGCACTGTTTTGTGTTGTATGTCTGTATGTGTGTATGTCCATATTTCATTTATGAGGAGAGCTCATGAAAAAATGGATCCGAATTTTTTTTTATTCACGTGATTTAAATGGTCTAATTTAAATTAGGTAAACAGCTGTTAAGGATTGTTTTTAAAGGTGGTTAACAGATCTGTTTGTTTGCTTTCACCCTTCCTTTTCATTATATTTAATAATTCTGTTCAGGATAATGTCTCTTTAGCATCATTGCCAAAATTCCCATCTCCATCCCAGTGCCGGTGAAGACTAAGATAAAACCAAACTACAGCTTCTATGATAGCCATCACAGTAAACTGTATAAACTGATGCATCAGTGAATATAACTCAACAAGTAATGCTCAATCAAGGACTTGATTTACTTTGGGAGGAAATGGACATATTGATAGACTCCTCCTGAATAGAGTTGGGAAGTAAGGTGGAAAGGGGAAGCCACCAAATGATGAGGGATCAAGTCAGCTATCACTCTCGAAGTAAAGTACAATCCCCCTGGGGAAACTCTAGGAGACAGTGTGACAGCTCAGAGTTGGTCTACACAAAGGGTGCGAGAGCTACGGCATTTATACACCAATTCCTGTCAGCCATTGGTTCAAGGCTGATCCCTAGGATATTAATTCCCCAGCATTCCAGGGCTGCCTTGTAGGCAGCAAAGCAAACCCCCGAGGCAGGAGAAAAGGCCTGGCAGGCACACATAAAGGTGAAGAAATGTGGGCAAGGTTCCAACAGAGGCTTAGCTCTAGGGCCTAAACTGAGATTGACAGAGAAAAGGAAAGGAAATGGCTTTCTCATTATTCAAGTCGAAGGAATTTATTGCTGGGCCTGTAAATCACTCAAAATCATCTTCCATACCACCAAGTTAAGGCTCCCCCTACCCCTGGAAACTTCCAGGCCTGGTTAAATCTCATCCACATCAGGCCACTGAAAGACCTTTTAAGATATCCATTCGAAATGGGCCTATTATTATCTGCCTGCCCAATGAGTTTCTAAGATTCTCCTCTGTAGAAGCAAGTTAGTATGATGAAAAGCTATTGCTAATGACACAGACAAGTCAGAATATAATTTATCATTTTCAAAAAGCAATTTTTAGCTAGGTGCCAAGGTGCATACCTATAATCCCCATCTACTCAGGAGGCTGAGGCAGGATGGCTGCAAATTCAAGGCCAACCTTGGCAACTGGCAAGACTCTGTCTCAAAATAAAATTAAAAAGGCTGGGAATGTAGCTCACTGGTAGACAACTTGCCTAGCAAGTGTGAGGCCCTAGGTCCAATCTCTAGTAGTGCCAAAAAAAAAAAAAAAGAAAGAAAGAATTTTTACCCTTATAAAAGGACCCACCAGGCCAGCATAGTTGTACATGCCTGTAATCCCAGCAGCTAGGGAGGCAGAGAGATCACAAGTTCAAAGCCAGCCTCAGCAAAAGTGAGGTGCTAAGCAACTCAGTGAGACCCTGTCTCTAAATAAAATACAAAATAAGGCTGGAGATGGGGCTCAATGGTCACGTGTCCTTGAGTTCAATCCCTGGTACCTGCCCCCCCCCCCCCCCCCCCGCCAAAGGACCCATTAAATGCCTTCCAGTAACAGCTTCCTTGATTCATTTAGAATGAAGATACACCCACTTAAGGATCACAGGGAAAAAGTGCATAGGTACCATCTGCTACCACATATGTGTATATGTATTTTGTAGATATTATTTCACTCAATAAACATTTATTAGACTCTACTTACATGTCAGGGACAATTCTAGGTGCCTGGTTTACAGCAATGAAGGAAACAGAAAAAGTCTCTTACTATTAGGGAATGACATTCTAGTGGGTAAGAGAGTCAATGAATAGATAAAATATATGGGATGCCAGATAGTGATAAGCACTACATATTAAACAGGAAAAGAGAGAGTACTGGTGGCTGGGGAAGGGGTTAGAATTTCAAAGGTGATCAGAGAGAGCTTTACTATTAAGTGACCTTTGATCTTGAGAACTTCTTTGGAGGTTCTAGAGGGGAGTGCAGCAGCTCAAATACACTTGACTGAAAAACAGTTGTCCTCTATCAGGGAAGGTTGTCCTCTTTGAGCACACAGCTTTAGAAAGACAAGCACAGGAGCAGTGCGGATGGAAGGGGACACACATCTAACCACCCAGGTCAGCCAAATCAACCCTGGAAATCAATGGGTGACAGATGTTGCAGCCAGATTGCCTTCACATCCAATAAAGGACATTTGGAAAGATCTGAAGGAGGTGAGGGAGTAAGCCATGTGAAGATTTGAGGAAAAGATTACTACAGAGAGAGTAGTAATCTAAAACTAGCCTGTGCAAAGATCCTGGAGCAAGAACATGCCTAAGATTTTGAGAAATAGCAAGAAAACTCTTTTGGCTAGGGCAGAGTAAGCAAAAAGAATAGTAGCAGGTGACAAGTAGGAGGCAAGTGTGGATCACATAAGCCTTGTAGACCAACATGAAATGGTGAACTGCTAGAAGAGTTCTCAGCAGAGGGCAGACATAAACTGATTTAGGTTTAAGAGGAATACTGGCAGCTTTGCAGATGATTGGCAGGAAAGGTAAGGCAGAAACTGGGAGGCCAGTAAGGAGGCTGTTGTCAAAATCCAGATGAAAGATGATGGTAGCTTAAGCTAAGTCAGAGGGAAGTAGTTGGTTTGGGTGGTGTTGTGTATGTAAAGTATTTGTAGAGGGATTAGATGTGGACAGAGAGATAAAGAGGAGGATGAGGGGCTGGGGATATAGCTCAGTTGGTAGAATGCGTGCCTCACATGCACAAGGCCCTGGGTTCAATCCCCAGCACCACCAAAAAAGAAAAAGAAAAAAAAAAAAAAACGGAGGACGAAGGATGGTTTCAAAGCTTCTAGCCCAAGCAACTAGAAAAACATACCTGCCATTTCTTGAAATAGACATGACTATAGAACAGGAATTTCTCCATCGTTGGATTTTGAACGTGAAGTACCCATTATATATCCAAATGGCGAGGTTTACAGGCAGCTGAATATGCACATCTACATAAATCAAGGTCTAGGTCTAGGCCACAGATGACTCTGTGAGTTAATAGCCTGTATGGTCTGCTTAAAGGGAGAATTGTTGAGGTCTTTGGGGAAATGAAGAGAAGGGCTGAGAGACTGAGCCATAGGGGCACTCCACCAACTAGAGGTCAGGGAGAAGATGAGCAGCAAGCAAAGGAGACAGAGAAGGGGCAAGGAAACCAGGAAAGCAGCAGCTGATGGCATCCTGGGAACAAGGAAAGAGAGTAGTTGAAGAAAGTGTAATCAACTGTGTCAAAATGCTAGCAATGGATCAGATAAGGGCATTAAAGACTATCACATTAAACAGTTTTGGTGGAAAGCTGGGGCCAAGAGCACATCTGGAGCATGTTCCAAGGAGAATAAGAGGAATGTAAGTTCATTTGCTATCCTCTGTAGGCTTGTGATTTCAATACTGCTTAGAACCTAAAGAATGTCTTATTATTTCCCTGGCAAAGTGAAGTATAATTGAATAGAGTTCCACTCAACTTTAACTAATTAATTTCATTTTTAAGTTTTTTTCCAATGGGAAAGTATTTTGTGTAAGTTATTTATTTACTTATTTAGGCAGGTAGTTTCCAGTGCTGGGGATTAAACCCAGGACCTTGTACATGCTAAGCATGCACTCTCTCACTGAGTGATACCCCTGGCCCTAAGTTATTTCAATGATTGGTTTAATTCTCTGCTTTACTTTTTACATGAACAAAATATTGGTTATACTATAGTATGTATAGTATATATGATGGATATATTGCATACATAATCTATAGAGTAAGCAAATGTCTTATAGTGTATAAAATAATAAGTCCTTCCTTCTTTATTCTCTGGTGAGGGACTGGTGATTTGGAAGATAGGAAAAAAGAGAAGAAAAAGAGGATAAGCAATACTTCTGAATTATCTCCAACCTGCATGATAGAGTCAGTTCTATTTTAATCCAGTATCAACATAATTAATGGACACGAACTCACTTCATCAGTGAGGCTGGCAGCATAATTGTCGAATCATGGCACAATGTAAATTGAGTTACCAAAATAAAAAGAAAAGAGAAATCGCCCCCTCCTTCCTTTTAAATTAAATCTTGTGTCATGTTCCTGGTTAGATCTTAATACAACCCTGTTTTTAACTATATAAATTAGTTGCAATGTTTGCAATACAATTTTTTATTTGATTACAAATTCCTCTTTCATCTCTCTAAGACTAGAAGAAACTCTGAGGAAATAGGATATCACTCATCCTCTGATTAACTGGAAGTGAGGGCAGAGTATTATTCACAGGATCATAGTCCTAGGCTACAAATATAATTATTATTGTTTTCTTTTTCTTTTTTTTCTTCTTTCTCTTTAATAATAATTTTAAAAAGAGTAGAAAGAGACATTATGGTTGAAATAGTGTTACTTCCATGAAATGTTTCTTCCACAGTGCTGGAAAACTCTAAGATAACAGCCTTGTATTCAAATGTGAGAGGCAGAAAATGTAATTTACTTGAAGCATTAAGTGAAACAGAATAGTTTTTTTTTTAATCATCCATAGTAAGTGAAATACAGTAACTAATGTACAATGTCCATTCGATTTTCAACATTTCTTCCAATTTTAGGAACCAAGAAATAAGTAAATATAATGATAGTAATTTTCATTTAAAGATCATTTTTGTTGCTGCAATTGTTGGAGTAATTAATATAATTAATAACTAATCATTGAGCTTTAATTCTTGCATTGAAAACAAACACCCACCTTGGTTAACAGGTAAAGGAAAGAGACAAGAAGTAGTTAGCTATTATGTAAACTTCCTCTCCTGCTAACTTCTAAGATTATAATTTAACTTACATCATTGCTGTCTGTCCAATTGCTCTCCTCATTGAAATGAATATTTCATCTGAGTCTTAGCTTACTTACTATTTCTAACTTACATAGCCACTTTCTAAAGGTGTTTCTCACCTTGCTGACTTCCTGGCAACCAATCCACCACTTTGGACACCAAATTGTCCTTCCTATCGGTTCTAATTCCCTTCATTTTCAGGGGTCAGACTATGAAATTCTCATAGCGCACCAGTGGAAACAGTTTATCAAGTGATTTCACACCCCACATGCTGCAGGACCTGGGAAGAAAGGGGAGGGGTAAAAGAGCCAGCAGCTCTGGAGGGTTTCACAGGCCATACTTGGAGCAAATCCTTAATGCTGTTTTCACATTATTGTTTTTATTTCCTTCACAGCATGCAATGCCTTTTTGGACTCTTGGGAGAGTCATCCAAGAGGCTCTGACACTTAGCTAAGAAATTGTCTGACCTTAGCCATGCTTCAACACATTCCATAGTCCCCTTTGGACAATTCTGACCTATTTATTGATCAGATTATTTTTGACATGGCTTATATTTAAGTTGATTAAATTTTTCCCTTTCTGAAATCCAGGTTTATGTTCATGTTGAGAGAGGGAAAGAGAAAAAGAGATAAACTTCAGTTATCTCACAATAAGGGGGAAAACATCAGACTATGTCCCATCAGTATTTTCCAATACTTCCATTAAGGGAAATTCAGAAAATGTTCTTTTTTTCACGTGGAGTGCAATTTTGTGCCACAGCCAAAAAACACTCCTGTGTTCAATTGCATGGTTGTGTGGACTAGAGCAGACAGCAGTAGGAGAAATGCTAAGCCTGGAAGGCATGTGCTGGGGGCACACATGAAGCCATTGTATTGCTTCCCTGTGTTTTTGCACCCACCAAAGAGCCTCATATTCCCAAGTCTCTGGGACTGCCTCTGGAAATTACCCTATCGCTTGCTCCTACAGCCTCCTCCCCTAGAACTTCCATGTCTGGAGAAAACAAGATTTCAAGGCCAGCCTCAGCAATTTAGCAAGATCCTATCTTAAAATTTTAAAAAACAGTTGGGGATGTAGATCAGTGGAACAGTACCCCTTGGTTTAATCCTCAGTACTAAAAGGGGGGAAAGGGGGAGCTTAAAAGTGACCTGAGGGTTGTGGTTGTGGCTCAGTGGTAGAGTGCTTACATAGCATGTATGTTGGATCCTTGGCATCACATAAAAATGAATAAATAAAAAAAGGTCTAAAAAATGTTGTTTCTGTTTTTAAAAAGAAAAGTGATCTGAACCAGGTGCAGTGGCATATGCCTGTAATCCCAGCGGCTTGGGAGGCTGAGGCAAGAGGATTGCAAGTTCAAAGCCAACCTCAGCAAAAGCAAAGTGCTAAGCAACTCAGTGAGACCCTATCTCTAAAGAAATACAAAACAGGGATGAAGATGTGGCTCAGTAGTTGAGTACCCCTGATTTCAATCCCTGGCTTCCCTTCCCCCCCAGAAAGTGACTTTAAAATGTGTTCATTCCATAGGGGAAATTTCTGGGGTGACTAGAGTATCTTGACTAGAGCAATGGTTCCATAAGTGTGTAGTATTTTCCAATCTCATTGAATGGTACACTGAAGACTTATGCACTTTGGTGTTTAAATTTTACTTAAAAATTTTTAAAAAGCCCATCTTGATGATTGCTATATACCATCAGAACCCTTTTGTACCAACTTCTGCCTGCACCAGGTGGCCCAAAAATTGTGCCTGCTGTGATGTAGTAGCTCCAACCCTGACTTTACCTCCTTTTCCTCTTCCTTTACGAATTATTAATTTCTTGTGTGTGTGGTTGTTTGCCGCAGTCCAGCTGCAGCAAAATAAGGGGGGGGGGTGACAAACAACTTGTGTACATTGATACAGCAGGAGTGGGAGCCCTTTATTGTAGGACAGGAGGGGTATATATACATAATTACACACAGCTTATCTTAATTAACATAAACTAGATACAGCAGTCAACCAATAAGGAATCTCCACACTTAATGGCTTGCTGGCTTTACTTCACAAACCACTCCCTCTGGCAAAATGCCAAGCACCATCTTGACTTGTTTACACACCTTAACAGTTGTTATTATCAAAATTCTCTAGGATGGGCTCATTTTAAAAACAAATCTTTTTATCATATTACATTTAAATTCTGATTACTTTAAAAATGTTGGTTCCTTGCATATGTTTTTAAAAAGCACAAAGAAAGTAAAAATCACTCATGCTTCCAGTACTCAGAGGAAACTAACGTTAGTATTTTAATGTCTATCCTTCCAAATATAGCCAACACATATTAACTGAGTACTCACTTTGTGCCAGGAAATTGTTCTGAACACTGGATATGCTTTGGTAAAGACAATATCCCTGTTCTCATGGATCTCGTGGAGCTTACATTCAAATAAAGAATAAGTAGAGGAGAATTTTTTTTAATTGAGCATGATTGTACTTGTTCTCTTGTAACCTGCTTTTCTCACTTAACCAAGTATCATTACTACTTTTCATATGAATAAAAATAATCATGCAACATTATTTTCATAGCTGCATAGTATTTTACTGGATGGCTATATTAGAATTTATTTAATAAATAAATAGCTTTTCACAGCACTAGACCTTTTAAAGTTACAAATTACATTTCTATGGACATCTCATTGAGAGTCTTTTGAATTGTTCTTCTTACTGGCACAATAATTTCAACAATTTTTGTAAACATACTTCACTCTTTTCTTAAATTCCCTTTACTTTAGTGATGGCATAAACTTAATCCTTAAATCTCTGTACTTTTGATGAAATAATCTATAGGTCATTTAAAAAATGTTATTGTAATTTTAATACCTTTATTTATTTTTTATGTGGTGCTGAGGATTGAACCCAGTGCCTCACACATGCTAGGCAAGCATTCTGCCACAGGCTTATGGGTCATTTTTTAAGTCATAGTAAAGGATAATGCGTTCATACACTTAGTTCCAGTAATACTTCTCTAACACAGAGACACATCAACACCTTGGAAAAAGTAACATAGAGGCTTTAGAAGTAGATCTTTCACCAGAAGATTCTTTACCCATTTCTTCCAGGAAATAACCCTGGTTTCTTTTGTTTACCTTCATCCTCTTGATTCATGAGGGCTTTTAAATCTCTGCAATAGGGAGAATGGTTTTTGCAACTATAAAGTATTTGCCTAAGCCTAGTCCTAATTCCTTATTTAGTGGTTAAATAAGGAATTTGGTGAAAACTTCAGGCATAGGCCAGAGGAGATTCACCATATGACTGGCATGTACCAAGATGCATTTGAGGAAATACAGCTGAAAATGAAGTGGACTGAGGGAATAGGTGCTTGCTGTTATAGATTTCCTGAGAAACTTTTGATCCTGAATGATTCAGAGAGCTTTGAGTGTGGCAGCTTTGTGGGGAGGAGAAAGTTATCCTAGGATATAGAAAAAGTTATATATTTCCTAAAGTTCAATGGTAATTCTATTATTAGAATGTGGAAAAAATATTCAAACAATTTAGGAACATACTGAACCAAAACTATTCATTGAACACTGATCATGGGGGAAGCACTTTAAATGAGTATTACAACCTTAAGCTAGTTCACAAGACTTATTTTACTTTTCAATGAAGTTGAAAGTTAAGAGAAATAGTATTAATAACATATTGGGGGATATTATTTTCTTTGCTGTGCTGAGTATTGAACCCAGGTCCTTACATATGCTGGGCAAGCATACTATCATTGAGGTATACCCCCAACCCAACATATTGTTATAATATTCTTTGATACATCTTTGATCATCTATTTTTAGGGAATTGTGCAAGGCACTATGGGGGATTATAAAGATGAATCAGACAAAATTTTGTCATTAATGAGTTGATTGATGGCAGACACACTAAGATAGCAGCCTCTAGCTATATATGCTATTGAGCCCTCAAAATAGGGCCAATCAAACTGAAATGTGTTGTAAGTGAACAATGCACCAGACTTCAAAGACAATATTTAAAACATATAAAATCTTTCATTATAAATAAAGTGTTTATAATGGTTGGGCTGAGTGGTACTCAGGAGGCTGAGGCAGAAGCATCACAAGTTCTAAACCAGAATCTGTCACTGGCAGAGTCCTAGCATGCATGAAGCCCAGTGTTCAATTCCCAGGACTGACAAAAAAAAAAAAATAGTGTTTATAATGATTTCAAGTTAAAATGGTAATACTCTTGACCCTTTGACCCTGTGTATATGTGGGTTCTATATCCAAAGATTTAACCAACTATGGATCAAAATATTTTTTAAAATTGGGTCTGTACTGAACATACACAGACCTTTTCTTATTTCACTCTAAATAATAAAATATAACAATGATTTACATAACAATTACATTACAAATTATCAGTAATCCAGAGATGATCTAAAGTATATTGGAAGATACATTCTACTGTCATGTATATCTAAAAAGAACGAATAAAAAAAAATTAAAAAATAAAGTATATTGGACGGCTATACATAGGTTACATGTAAGTACTGTACCATTTTATATAAGGAACTTGAGCATCCTCTTGGTTTCTCAGGGATCCTAGAACCAGTTCCCCTGAACTGATTCCCCAATTCCCCTGAACTGATTCCCCATGACTATATTTTTAATATTTGCATTAAATAAGCTATATTATTAAAAGTAATTGAATCTGTTGCTTTCTAGCTTTTTAATTTAAAAATACATGTTACTTGCATTATATTTCTATTAGCAGTGCTCTCTATACAGTTATGGTTGCCACCTACTACTACTATAGGCCAGATTTTATCAATTATTTGTAATCTTCTACTGGGAAACTATTATATATGAGGAAACTGAAGATGTAAGGGTTATGTTAACTTACTATTCCACATATATTGATAGGTTTTTTTCCCTATTCATTAAGAGCTGTTTATGGCAGTGGGGATATAACAGAACAAAGTGGCTTCCCTCATGGAATTTATGGAGAGAAAGCTAATAAACAAATAAGTACAATAACATGCCAGGCGGTGACAGTAAAAAATAGATGAAGCCCTTAAAGGAATGGTGACCAGAATTGGGATGGGGTAAAGGGGTGAAGAAGCTATGTTTTAGATAACACTGTCCAAGAAGGAGGTGTCATCTGAGCAGAAACCTGGATGGAGCCAGGGAGTGAGCCCTGAAAACACCTACCTGGCCAGGAGTTTCTGGGCAGGAGCAACAGGTAAAGGACTAAGGGGTCTATGCATGCACACATATACATGCACATGTGCTCTGTACTGGAGGAAGAGTTGGACAGCCAGCACTGCTGAAGAACAGTGAGTAAGAGGAAGCCAGAAACCAGTTCACATGGAAACTTAGGAGCTACAACTAAGAAATCTTAAAGGCTACTCTATAAAGCATAGATTGCTGGGGTCATGCAGGAACCCAGCAAGAGTAGAAGTTGGAGGCTAGTTAGGAGTCTACTGCAGGACTGCAAGGGAGAGCTTACAGTTGGAGAACTGCCATTTCAACGAGGTCTGACTCAGCGACTATGAAATTTTGTTCTTGTAGTGCAAAGTAAAACAATCTAAAAATTATCTAGAGAACTTGAAGAATACAGACCAATTCTGTAGAATTCAAGCTTCAAAATACATTCAAGAGTCTGGAGATTTATCTCAACTGGCAGTCAAAAATTACTCTCTAACTTCACAGAATAGCAATTAATCTCTGTCCCTTGCTCTCTGCCAATTTAACCTAAGGGAAGTGGGCTTGAGATCTGTAATTGGCAGCGTGGGACTGTAGGACCTTTAAGTCCAATTCAGATAAGGCAAATGGGTTTTATTTTTGCCAAAGAAAAGTGTTTAGTTGAGCCAGACAAAAATTTCTTAGCCTAAACTATTTGCATTGGCTCTCTCAACCTTCTGAATCCATTCCCCTAATGGTTCACTTTAAGTTTAAGCATAACCTTGCAAGGCAGAGTTAAGGAAAAAACTAGAAACTGGCTGTGTTTTGGACAAGTGTAATATATAAGTGTATATATTAGTAACTATATAAGTTATATATTAGTAACTATAACTTCACCCAAAAAGTCTGTTTTACAGATAGAAGTGCTTTATTAAAGAAAGCATCCTCAAAGTCAAATGTTATGTAGGGCAAATTCCTCTTCCTCGAGAGGCAAATAAAGATTTAAAGCAGTTACCCAATTTCAAATGAAAACAAATACAAATCAATCACTAGGACCCCCAAAAGTCATGTCATGAGAAAAAAAGAGGTTCAATCCTGACCCTCCAGGTTGGCTTATTTACTTTGATGGAACTCACTGGAAAATTGTTCAATTCCACACTTGGTGTGCCTGTGTTTTCTGGGCATTGGATGTACAGCCTGTCAGTCAGGGACTTTCCTGGAGCACTAAAATGTACAGATTACACACATCAAAGGCAGGCTGCAACCACTGTAGCTGAAATTTACACAAATCTGTGCTGCAAGTAACTGGATAAACAATGAGACTAATGACCTGGTTCTGCATTAATCTCCATATGGCTCAATCGGTGGTGCTGTTGCCTTAAGGCAAGAAGGTTGTGGCTTTGGCTTCTAGCCTCAAACCAGGGATTAGGTGCTTGTATAATACCGATACAGTCCAGGAAGCCATGAATACAATCAAGGCCATCCATGTTGAGGTGCACTTTCCATGATTCAAGAAACACCTCCATTACCATACTCACGGAGTAAACAGTTACAAAGATACGTAAATCCCTTAGCCATGACTCCCTATTTATAGAGTTATTTTCTTCAAAAGAGGTCCCAGATTTTTCTTTGTATTTTCAGGGTCTCTTCATTGCCCCTCCCCAAAGCAAAAGAGAGCCCTCAGTGCCTTAGTCCTACTCCTTTTTTTGGCCAAGAATAAGTTTCAAAAAGGCTGCATCATAAAGAAAAGTGAAAAGAAGAATTGAAAGTGACCAGTGAACTTGATCAGCACCCACTTTTTTTTTGGTAGTGAAGACTGAACACAGGGGTACTTCAGCACTGATGTACATCCCCAGTACTTTTTGACTTTTTAATTTTCAGAAGGGTCTTGCTAAGTTGTACAGGCTGGCCTCAAGCTTGTAATCCTCCTGCTTCAGTCTCTGTGATTCCAGGAATATGCCACCACACCAGGTATATCAGCATCTACTTCTAATCTGGGAATTTGGGGAAAGTTTTGTTAAAAATAGAAGGTACCTCCTAAGTGCCAATCAAAACTGCTGTGGTGTCCTTGCTACATGATTTGCAAAGGTTGGGTGCTGCTGCAAGTAGGGGGCAGCAGGAGATGGGGCATCTAGGCAGCCTCAGGTCATGGCAAAAGGAGATAGGAACGCTTGATACCAACACCCATCCCCCAAATTTATCAGTCTGTATACAGGTTATATTGAAAAGTTTGTACTGGAAGGCTGAGCCCAGGAAATGACTCCACTGGTAGAGTTACCTTAGGTTAGAAAGGATCACTTGTGAAGTACACTCCACTAACTACCCTGAGTACTACACCAATGTGTCACTTTACACTTAGTCCCAGTCATAATCTTCACTGCACTGTACACTTGAAAGTGCCTGTGCCTGGCATATCTAATCATATTCTATTCTAAAATATATATTCTGGTAGTGAAGCCAGATTTAAAATTAGGTAGTCAGTGTAGTTAGGTAAATCGGGTCTAATATCATATCGAGTGAAATCTAAAATGAAGGCCATGCTGATAATGATTCTGGAAACGGAAACGCAGGACAACTCATGGAATGTTAATGAAGTCCCGAAAGGCCCTAGGCCAAAGTCCACCCCGAAGAAATGTTAATGAAACCCAGGAAACAGCCCCCAACAGATTTGGAGATAGCCCATCCCAAAGAAGTGATAATGAAGTCTTTCCTGCCCAGACTACTTGTTTGGCCCACCTGTGTCCCAACCCTTCCCCCTTACATTCCGTCACCAAAACTATAAAAAGGGGAGACAACCACACTTCCACCGATTCCACCTCTTGGGTCCCCTTCTTCCTCCGGGAGAAGTCTTTTCTGCTGTCCTTTAATAAACTTTTAATTTCTAGTCTGACCTTGCCCCGGCGTGCTTCTTCACTGGGGAAGCAAGGACTCGTCACCGGCCAACAGCGGTAACAGTAGGATTGTCAGAGTCTCAAAAAAAAAAAAAAAAAAAAAACCCTTTCAATCACCTCAGCATCCCAGCCTCAACTTCTCATTGCTGTTCTTGCTAGTGTCTTATCCATCAATATATTATCTCTTTTCTAGGCCAACCCATTACTAAAGCTGTTTTCAGAGTTACTTTAAACTGTGTCAAATGCCTTACAGATATATATTCTTTTCTGTGTCTTTCTTCTTAATCCATTTATGAACTAAGAATTCACATCATAAACAAGAATTAATACACATTCCCTTTGTCTTTAGCATGCTTTGTCCCTCATTACACTCACTCCTGGGGCAACAAATGCTAAGGTGATTTTGGTGGCATTTGTAACACCAGTGCTGGAGATATGGAGCTGGTCACAGCAGTGGATGTGCAAGTGTGACACCATGCCCATTTGCTCATGTGGTAAGGGTTCCCAGAACTTCAGAAGTTTTTGGTTTTACAATTAACAGGTCCCCTTGAAAAGGATCATTTTTGTTTCGTGGACTAATACCTTACATTTGTACACAGGCTCACATGAATTATCTCACCAAACAGTACTTTATTATTGCACCCATTTTATTGAGAGGAAAGTGAATCTGTGAGAAGTTAAATGGCTTACCTGGGTTCAACCTTGACATGAGGGGGAGTGGCAGAGCACTCCTCCAACCCAGGATTTGTGACTCTGCATCCCACTATTTCATAGCTGTCTCTTTATATTGATTACTTCCTGAACAACAGAACAACGCTTAAGTATGTTCCAAGAGGGACCATGCAGCTTTTTCACCATAAAGACAGAAACGTTTTTAACTAGTTCCCTGTAGGAAACGATCTGGGCAGTCCATCAACAAATCAAATCAGAGATCAACTGTGATAGTGAGTACTATCACTGATTTAAAAAGGCATTAACTTCGGTTTTTCTAGATTCTAATTTCTGTGAAAGAAAACTATGCACAGTATCGTTTGGGGGAAAAAAAAAGTACTGTGCACAATGAACACGTGCACACGTGTAGTATCACGGTCTCTCCGCAAATGTGGCTGCAGAAGAAAAGTGCGAAGCATGCTGAAATAAGGCAATATTTACGGCTGAAGAAATTCGGCTTCACATAACGGTAATTATAAGAAATTTTCCCTAATAAAATTACTGCGAAGCAAAATCTGGAGAAACTAAGTGTTTCCCTATGTTCTCTTTATTTTATTCCATGTGCTCAAGAACGGTTGCGGGAAAGAGAAGAGACCAAAAGGGAGCAGAGAAAAAGAGCGCCATAGCGAGACGGCCTCTGCAGAGGGTTGGTTTTGCTTTAGAAACTGGAATGTGTCCAGGCTTGATTTTTATTTTCAATTCACATTTCAGATCCAGCTCCCCAAACTCTTTGATCTTTCTCCCTGTCTCCTTACCCGGAAGAGAACCCTTGGCCTTCTCAGCTGGGAGCTGGGAGCACACGTGGAAAGACTGGCTCGGATCCATATTCTTGCCAAATTTAGTCACACAAAGGGGCCTGCGAGGGAAAAAAGAAAGGATGAAAGCCGCAGCCGCCGCGACTTCAAAGGCCGCGCCGCCGCGCCGGGCCCTGCGCAGGCGCCGCCCTCCGCCGATATAAGACGCGGCTGGAGCGCGCGGGCGGCCTTTCTGCGCGCGTCCCCGGCCCGGGGGCGGATGGAGGGGGATGGAGGACCCTCTGCGGAGAGGGGCCCCAGGGGCGGGCTTCCGCCCCAGTCCTACCGCTGGCTTCTCAAGGCCCGTGCCCAGGCCAAGTTAAGGCTCCAGAGAAAAGTTTTCAGAAAGGAGGGAAAAGAATGTCTCGTCCGGCCTACTAAACGAGGCCCGCAAATTTATTCCAGTGCCCACCTCCATTGCGGGCATCCCCTGTCCAGAAGTGACGCCGAGTCTGTGTGGGAGCTCGGGTTCCCGTAGCGGAGCCGTACCACGAGGGCGTGTGGCGAGGCTCTTTCTGGCTCGATCCCTTCTCCTGTGCCTGTCCCGGGTCCCCTCGTTACTGTCCTCAATCACCCCGGCTTGACTCCTCTCGCTCTGGGCAGCGTCGGGACAGAAGCTCTGGCCTCCGGTTGGCATAGCCCACAGAGTGCAGGGTGTACTGTGGCCCTTCCTCGCGGGTGGCGGGAGGATCCGACCCGCTGGACGGCTGCTCCTCGGGCCTCTGCCCTGCCAGGCGGGGACCGGGGCTCCCCCGCACCACCTAGCTTGGGAGGAGTCAGCGGAGGTCTAGACAGACCCCGCTGGGCTCAAGCCCCGAGAGGCTGCGCGGAGCTGCAGACGCCAACGGGCGCCGGCCCCGCGGAAGCCCGGCGTCCGCAGTTGGCCGGATTTGGGAACGACATTTTCACGGTCCCACGAGTTCTCCGTTACCCTGGAGGGTAGGGGGTTGAGTCTGTTTGTCTTAGGAGGAGGCAAGAAGAGGCGGAAGAGCCCCGTGGGACACAAACTACCATTTCCCTCGCCCCCTTCTCTCCTTTTCCACGACGTCCGTTAAACCGAAGATGCCCACAGCTTTAGTCTCCTGGTGAAACTGGGGTGGCAAATCGAGGGAGTCATAGTTCCGCCCCTAAAGTCACATTATTCGTTTTTCTAGTCCTGATCCCTTGCTTCTCTCTCTCTGCTAGCATCCTCTTCCGTAGGCCCCCGCCACCTCCTTCCTTTGGGATCCCACAAAAGTTGCAGCTGGGAGAGAGTCCAGGCCACACAAAGGGAAAACCCGGGGCCTGGGCGGGGGGTTAGGACCGAGGGGGCGGAGAGGGCTGTGAGGGGCACCGTGCTTTTCTCTGGTCCCTGTAATTAAGGACTCGCTGGATTGTCGGTAGCTGACTTACTGGGCAGCAAAGTCGCCTGGGGGGGAGGGGTCTTCTGGGGTGGGTGTGGGTCACTGTCCGGGATCCCCCGCCCCCTGAGCGGGGGAGGGGGTGGGGCTGGTCTTCGCTCACCCCGGGGGCGGCGAGACCAGGCTCCGCTGCCCCCTGTCCTGGGTTCCGGCGCGGAGCGCCCCTAAGCGCAACACGGGCGAAGGCGCCCGGTGCAGAAGGAAATGTTGATATAAAACAAATTCGCTCCCAAACTAAAACCAACCCAAGCCACCAGGAGGGGAAAAACCAACAGCAATCCTGCCAGCCCTAGCAATTGTTTCACGGTCGGAATTAAATCACATCAAAACGCCCCCTGAAACCCACATCCTGAAGGAGCGAACCTACAACAGCCAACCTCCAGTCGTTCGCTCGAGTTCACACAACAACCTGCCTCTACATCCGAGGCAAGGGGGCGGCGGTGCTTCTCTTGCGCCGCACCCACCACATCCCGGACCTAGGATCCCACTCGCTGCACCCGAAGAGGCGGCTGTTTGTGTTAATAGTAACCCCCACTCCAATTAGAAGAGACTGTCTGGCTACCGGAATGCCTGTGCCAGGAGCTACACCGAACCTATGGGAAGGGAGGAACCTCTTCCCGGGATTACCGCGCCGCCCCCCCCACCCCCAGCCCCCGCTTTTTTCCTCAGGAGAGACAGACTTCACGTGGGAATGTCAACCTCCTTCCTGACAGCTTAAAAAAAAATTGGGCGCCTGATTTTTAATAAAGCCATTTTTAAGAACAGCCCATCAGAAAATCTGCCACAAAGCTAGAGACAGTCAATACACGCACACCGTAACTTAACAGCCAGGCAAATAGAGCCAGGCGCTAAGTGATTTCGTTAGAAACAATGTTTCCAAAGAAGAGGGTTACAGGAAAATCCCAAACGCAGCCACCTACCCTCAGCCTTTCTAGTAAACAATTCCCACTAGTTATTGTTCCAAAAATTCCCATCTTTTCTCGAGCTGCTAATCTCCAGGACACCTGGAGCTGAGCTCCAAATGATTCAGGGAGTCCGGATAATTAACATGAAGGAGAAAATGGGAATTCGAATTAGTTGCAACACTTAAACAGGGGGGATGTAGGAGTCGTCATTTAATCTCTCCTTGGCTTCCAGAAAATACCCTCTGGCCATTCTGCGTGCCGCCTCCCCCTCCGGAGTTTGATGAAAAGGAACGTCTACTCTGGCTGCTTTGATGAAACTGCATCTTCCAGTTCTTTTCCTATCAGTCAGATTGGCAGTTATAGGAGGAATTTTGACTTTGTTTTGCCATATTTATTTTACAAAAGGGGCTATAAATGTGTGACACAGCTACACATTCACATCTCTGGGACATTCATCCGCTCTGGTGCCTAACTTCAGTGGAAGTTACATAACTACCATCATCCAAAAACCAAAAATTGGATATCTTCCCAAACTTATTATTACCTTACAAACACCATGTAGCAGAATATTATTTTTGTTTTTCTTCTCTAAGGCATTGTCAGCTATTTAAAAGTAAAACTGTTTTACTTTTCTGACTGTGCCCAAAGGTACCAGGTAGAATCTACATGTGCCCACTGGCCATCTTCTGTGGGACAACTGAACCCTTTAAATGGTAATTTAAAAAAACTATTTTCCAGTTCATGCCCCCCTCAAAGTAGTGGTTATCAGCAAAGTTTTAAACGCTCATTTAAATCTCTGTTAAAAATCTTTACTTATACAATGTACAGTAGCCTACAATTTCACCCTTAGGAAAAGAAAAGTGATCTTTGTTTGATTGTTCATATATAGAAGAACTGAAGTCTGATTCTGTAGTGTTTTCCTTATTTTCAATTTCAGGGAGATGGAGATACATTTATTCCTGGCCCCTGTTTACTGTTCTGAGGTTTTAGAGATGGCAACTTCATTGGGTATAAGAATTTTGCCTGGATTTTTAACTGGGGATTTGAGAGCCAAGGGACAAAATGTAATGTGTTTTCAAACTTCAGCTACACTTATACTGTAAATTTCACAAAGCATCTCCTTAAAAAGTCCTGTCCTTGTACAAAATGCATCAAAGAGAGGGTGAAGACTTGGGGAATTTTTGAGGTTGGATTCGGATTTGCATCCTCAAGGGTCCCTTTCAGCGCACAGTCCAGGGTGCCAGGGACTGCCCTGTCCTCCCTCCCTCTTCTGGCTTCACTCTCCTAGGTTTTATTTCTTCTTCTTCTCCTTTACCTTCCTTTCTCCCTTCTTACGCTGTCTTTTCATTCTCTAGGAGGTATCTACATACTGCTGCGTGTATATCCCTCCAGAGATCTGAGTTAACTCTCCCTGCATCCCATAGTGAAGACGCAATGAAAGAGATACTGTTTAAAAGCGATAATTAAGATCCAGTCTCCAGTTCCTTCTTCATCCCATTTTTCTCGGTAAGCGTGGAGATTTTATTTTCATTAGCGTGTGTTCCCTCATCCCTTGTCTCCAACGGGCGTGTGTGATAGTATGTTTAGTAAAGCCTGAGCTCTCTTTTCTTTATTTTTCTTGCTGCTATTCTTGCTTATTAGGTGAGCAATGTTAGTTATGTTTTCCCCTTTTCCTTCTCTCAGTCCCCAATTCCCGCCTCATCCCCTCTGTCACAGCATCTATCAATGTGGTGTGGATCACAGCGGCGGCGGCTTTCTCTTTCATCTTTCTCCCCCTGCCAGAGCCACGGAGGGAGAGTGGGAGGCGGAAAAGAGGTGGAGGAGAGAGACTGGCAGAGGACGAGGAGTGGGCGCGTGTGGGCAAGATACTCAGATGATGAAGTTAAGCCATTCTAGCAGAGTTTTTTGTTTTTTTTTTGTTTTTGTCAATTTCACGCGGGGAAAAAGTGCCTCTCCGTGGGTTACAAACAGCGCCTGGTCCTTCCTTCCTTCAAGGAGTTGCCTGATCCTTCCCTCCAGTGGCGCGCGCGCGGACACACGCGCACACGCACACACACCCTTACCCCAAAACTAGGACTCATCCTACAGGCTCTGGGAAAAGCAATAGGGGGGGGGGAGCCCTCAATCACCACCTCCTTCTGGCCGACTGCCCCCCCCCCCACCTCCACACACTCCAGCGGGCAGCCAAGGAGAGCGGGAGGCGGGGGAGGGGAGGGGGAGGAGAAGCGACGCAAGTGGGTAGCTTTTCAGCGCCGCCGAGGCGCGGGAGGAGGAGAAGCGGTGGGGAGGTGCTGCGCTCACCTGCGGGGCAGGGCGCGGAGGAGGGACCCGGGCGGTGAGCTCTTGGGCCGAGGGGCCAGGACGCGCCCGGAGCCTCGCCAGCGATCACGCTCAGGGTTTACCCCTCCCGTCGGCAGGGCGAGACCGAGGGGCAAAGCAGCTCTTTGCTTTGACACAGCGGAGGCGTGGAGAGCGGCGAGTGAGAGCCAGCAAGCCAGGCTGAGAAACTCGAGCTGGGAACAAAGAGGGATCGGGCTGTGTGTGTGTGTCGGCTCGAGCTCCGGGCAGAAGCATTTGGGCCCGAGGCTCCTGCTGTGACTCCCCAAGACCCCGCCGAGCCCTCTAAGGCCTTTTCCCAACGCTCGCCGGCACAAACTTTATTCTTGGCAAACTTCTTGTCTTTCTCTTCCCCTCCTCCTCCTCCACCTCCGCCTCCTCCCCCCCCCCCTTCCAGCAGATTAAATGCTCCGCAAGAAGGAAAACCGAAGCAAAAGGGAAGCAAATAAGAAGCTCTAAAACGGACATTTCCAGTTCGGTGGCTCTTTATTTTACTTTATCTTTTTACCCTTCAGGAAGTGGACTTTTCATTATCTTCTGATTCTCTTTAAACCTCCGCTGGGGCAAACGGAGCCATTTGGCCCAGCTCGCTTCTCCTTCATCGGAAAACAAACTACTAAATCGGCATCCGAGGAATCTACGGTGGGGAGGTTTGCGCGGAGCCGCGCCGCCGGACTCTCCTCTGTTCTCTGGGGTGTGCTGACCCCTCCAGAACCGGTGTCTTCCGCGCACACAGGCCGGCGGGGGGCGTGGGGTGGCCCGCCGGGCCAGGGCAGGCTAGCCCAGCGCGCGCGGAGCCGCGCAGACGCCCCCAGAGGCGCCAGCTGCGGCTGCCCTCGCAGTCCCGTGCCCTTCGGCCTCAGAGGCGGGCGCCGGCGTCTATCTCCGCGAAGCGGGAAAGCGCGGGCGGCCGCCAGAGCTCGGGCGCCGCCGCAGCTGCTCCGGCTGCCGGCCGGCGGCCCCGCGCTCGCCTGCCTCGCTTCCGCCCGCAGTCCTCCCTCACGCATCCAGCTCTCCTTTCCCTCCCCCCACCCTTGCATTGACCCCCCTCTCTTTCCTGCTGTCGCCGCGGGTGCTCCCACAGCGGAGCGGAGATTACAGATTCGTCGGGATGCCCCAACTCTCTGGGGGAGGCGGCGGCGGCGGGGGGGACCCGGAACTCTGCGCCACGGACGAGATGATCCCTTTCAAGGACGAGGGCGATCCCCAGAAGGAGAAGATCTTCGCTGAGATCAGTCACCCCGAAGAGGAAGGCGACTTAGCCGACATCAAGTCCTCCTTGGTTAACGAGTCCGAAATCATCCCCGCCAGCAACGGACACGAGGTGAGCGGGCCGCTGCCCCAAGTTCCCGAGAGGCGTGGTGGGTCTCGCAGAAGCGCAGAGAGGGAGGGAGCCAAGGCGCCGGCAGTCCCGGGTGACTGCTCCCGAGTAGTTCCCTTGTTTGTAGGGGCGTCGGGGAAGGGCTGGATCCCTGGTAGATATTTTCGGTGGGTGTGCGGGATCGGAGGTGGAAGGGTGTGCAGAGAAACTTATTCCCAGTGATCGGTTTAGGGGTTCGGTGGCCAAGCGGTTGGTTTACAGGCAGGAAATGCTTCCTTTAACCCATAATTTTTGCCTCCGGACTTTTTGGTGGAGTGAGGAGTGCAATGAATTAAAGGAGGTCTGAACAGTACTACTGGGAAATCATCCGTAGGACGGAAAACAAAGTACACCCGCTATCTTTCTCGGTACACGTCTGCAAAAGTGCGTTAAACCACCAAAGGCTTAGACGAGCCGAGCCAGAGGCGGGAGGAAGGAGAGGCGGGCGTGGGCCGGGAGCAGGCGGGGCGGCCCCAACCGCCGTGGAGCAGGGCCCGCGCGAAGCCGGCCCGTGGAGTGGGCGCGCGCCGGCTCTGCGGGGGTGGTGCGGGGCCAAGTCCCTGCAGCCGCTGGAGCCCCAGCGCAGGCTGCACAAAGCTGTGGGCGCGCGGAGCCCAGCCGCCCCAAGAGGACAGATACCGCTCGACCGCCTGCACCCCTTCACTTAAAAAATACAAAACTTTTTTGGGTTAGTTGGGGCCTACATCAGGCTTTCAATCTATGCAGAAGAAAGGCCAGCCCTAGTAGAGAAGCGGCGGAAATCGGGCACCGGTTAGGGAGGGTGGAAAGCGCTTTATCAGATCTCCTGGCCAGCTGCAGGCGATAGCACTGGTAACCCGAGTAGGGTAAATAGAGACACGTGGGTGCCGGCGAGGGAAAGCCGCAGCCGGACTGCGCGGGAGGGCTATTTCGGGCTGCGCCCAGAGGCTCAGATGAGGTGGGGGGATGGACCCTGATATTCGACACTCCACTGGCCACCCTCATTCAACAACTGGGAAATCCTCTGGAGGAAATCCGGTCGAAAAGTCCTGACACCCAAATGATTTCACCAACGTTTTTCCCCTTCAGAGAAACTTGGAGGGTATACCCTTTTTCCTTAAATGGCATTACTTCTGCCCCCCAAAAGAAAGCGCGTGGTTTTGGGGGCGGGGACATTATGGGTTTTAAACAACACGTTTTAAGAACACCTCAGAGTTACCTTCTCTATCCCAATGGCAGGGGTGAGTATGCATTTTGGAAGGCTGGGGGCTGGGTTCCGAGGAGAACGGAAGGGTGTTCTTTATCCGTCTGGGCTGGGGAGAAGGACACTGTGTTGGAAACAGACAACCCCAGGTGTTAGGGTTCTGTTAATCTTGTCGCGGCGGTAAATTGGTGAACCGACCCAAGAAAGATGGTGATGGGGTAATACCACTGATTTGCACGTGGTTGAGCCAAGGTGGATGGTGGTTACCAAAACTGATATTAACTGGGCTACCTTTTAGATGTCTATAACCCGACTCTCAATTTTTCCTCTCTTTAACCACAGATCAGTTCTACTTTTTTCTTGCAAGCCTGCAGTCAGCCAGCCATAGTAGGTCTTAAGCCATAGTGGAACTCCAGCTGGGACTGCTCTTAGGGCTATTTTCTTAAGACCCCATTGGAGTGGTTGACTTGTTCATATTAAAAATGCCATTTTCAGTTGCAAAATGATATTTCAGCCTGCTTTAATCAGCTCTAATTGAAATGAACAGTGGTTGAAGAGGCTATCAAAACTATCAACGCCATTAACTCCGACTCCTCTCCTATTAGGCATACAGGAACCTTGACAGATTTTAATAAACAGCAGTCAGAACAGCTTGTGGGTTGGTCTCAAATTTACTATATTTTTGTTCTTTTTACTTTTTGGTCCCGAGAAGATAATAATCTCTCAAAAATACATGTTGGAAAGAAAAAGACTCCCTAGTACCCAACTCTAGCTTATCCTTAGATTAATAAAACAGGTAGATTGAATTGCACCTAAACCTCTTTCTTTGAGTTTCCATTGGACACACTTACTGTCACAAACTCTAAGGTGATTTTCTTTCTTTTGGGGATGGGGATTGCTATTAGGTGGCCAGACAAGCACAGACCTCTCAGGAGTCCTACCATGACAAGGCCAGAGAACACCCTGATGATGGTAAGACTGAATTCTACTTCCTCCAGCTTTATCATAGAACCTGTGGTTTGTGTATATAAGTTTGTTTTGCTGCTTTTGCATTTAGGAGACCAGGACCAGGTGTGATAAGATTATTAATGCCCACTATCATAACAAAATAGGAAAGAAAACCCAGGAAACTTACTGCTTATCTCTAATGTGTATTACATCATTTAAGAACTATCTTTGAATGAGTTATGGGGACCTTCGGATTTCAACTAGCTTCCAGATTCTTGGAAAAGAAGGAGGGTTTATAATGGATTTTTTTTTAAACAAAAATAGTTCTGAATGGATTTTTGCTTGCAAAATTGCTGTTTCTAGTTTGTTACAGTGAGAAGGCAGGAAGTGAATGAACACACTGAACATGGCTCAGTAAAACAGAATCTGGCTTTTAAAATATAAAACTTACAGCTAGGGACTATGCAGATAGGATAGACTTTCTCTCCATTTCTGATTCTTGTTAAAAGATTCATATATACATAATTTGAAATTTAAGGATAGCTCCTGTGACTTGGAAAGGAATAAGATAACAGGTAGGGTTTACTTGTTGCCCAGTCTGCATTTTAATTACTTAAGTCCTTTAATTACTTAACAAATGGCCTGATCAGAAGGGAATCTAAAATACATACTGTGTTTTAACCTGGAGAAGAAGGGTTGAGAACTACATATAGGGTTCTTCTCAGTGACAAATAGTTGTACAAATTGAAAGGAAGAAATCTGTAAATTGAACACACAGATTTCTTTGGTAGAATGATGTAAGTGTAACACATAAAATTAAGCCTTCCAGAGTTACTCCTTTCATCGCTCAAATACTAGATACAACTCTCTTCCTCAGCAAAAATCTAGAAATTTTCTAGAAATCTAGAAGCATAGGTAGAATTTTCTTAAAGGATAACTTCAAGTGTATCAATATATACATGTATATACACAGATGGTCTAATACATCACAGTTTCAGGTTTGTGTGTTTTCCTTTATGTTTCTGTATTTCTTAGGCTAGTTTGTTAGTATTAGAACAAATTAAGTTAGATGGATAACACTTATTATTATAAAAACATCAGTCAGTTGTGGAAGTAAATTGAAACACATGTTTTTTAAACATCTGGTTTGCTGCTAAGTCATTTAAGAGAATAAATACTGTCAATCTAAAATAGAGCATAATAATCCAGTTATAGTATTTTATAAACAAATCTTTTATGGAAAGTCTGATTTGCCTTAGAACTGTTAGATTTTCTGATGAAAAACATTATGCTATAAAAAGGGAGTCAATACATCATTGATTGTTCTTTGGATTCTCTCAGGAAAGCATCCAGATGGAGGCCTCTACAACAAGGGACCCTCCTACTCTAGTTATTCTGGCTACATAATGATGCCAAATATGAATAACGACCCATACATGTCAAATGGATCCCTTTCTCCACCCATCCCGAGAACAGTGAGTAACATGCTGATGTTGCAAATTATTTTCTGAAGTGCAAATTAATTGGTATTTTGGCAGAATGTTTATTTTTTCAAACACATTGCAAATGCTTTCGTTATATATGACCAGTCATTGCTCAATAAGAGCTGTTACAGGGACTGGCTGCCTTAAAATAGTGCCATGTTTGATGTCTTGCATTTGGAATTTTAGCTTTTGGTTTATTGGTTTGAGATTAATAACATATCACATGTTACAAAATCAAATGAAGTTAAACCAACAAATCTACTATTTTATGATTATTGTGCTTTCTGTGCTGAGGACAGGAAAATTTGATTCAGTGTTTTGAGTTAGCCAAGGACCAAATAGCTGTCGATGCTCTTAAGATATCTAGAATCAGAATGGTTTAGGCTCATTTGGAGCTGGACATTCACATTGTTTCTTTGACTTTTAAAAGTGCCTTATTTTATTATATTAACTATTAGTTTTAATATATTTTGTGAATGGCTGATAATCTATTTTTACCTTTTGTCAATTGTTGAGGAAGTATCATTTAAAGATAACCTAATGAAAGTTATTCTTCTGTTTTGTGGTTAACTTTTGAAGTTCTAAAAATGCATTGGCATTATAACTGCATTATGCAAATACATAACGTTATGAACAATTTCATGCTTGGTACTGAATGATATTTATCTTTTCTTGCAAAGTGGAAGTCTCATTTGTGTAATGAGAAAATATCTAGGTAGTAATTTATATAGTATGTGAACATGATGTGTGTTGTGGGGATGGAATATTAAGTGATCCATCAATATATAAACTTTCTTTCCAGTCCTACTCTCCCTCCACTACCCAGCCTCCAATGAAAGACACTTATGTATGCGGCTTAGGGCTTAGGGTTTCAGTCTCACTGGCTCTCCTGATATCCAGATCTACATCGAAAATGGAGCCTGTGATCTTTGCCCATTGGTTCTACAAACTGAAAAAAATCAGCCACAAACATCTGCGAAAACTGATGGCATTGATGCCTCAGTAAACAGAATCAGAGAATGAGAAGGTTCACCAAAGTAGCTGAGGGAAATGGCTGGTAGTCAACTGTCAACACCATGCATAGTGATTGTCTTCATTGTCTGTAGCCCTCAATGTAAACTGAAAGGTATATGAAATATAATCACTTTGTATGGGCACTGCAAAAATATCACAAGGAATATTTTATCTCTTGGAATAAGATTTTTCTAATTTTAATACTGCAGCTAAAATGGAGATCTTGGGGATGTAATCTTGGCGATTTTGGAATGGTTGCCATAGGAAAAAGCTATTTTGTATTTTATTTTAAAAGGCTTTTCAAATATTTAATGTCTGCGTAGTACATATGAATTTTCTACCTAAAAATGAATGAATTAATAAAACAAATATAGTTTACCGCTTAGAGACTGCACCAAATAAATGTTTCAGAAAGTTGTAGAAGTTTATATTTGTTGGACTAGATGTGCAAATATATCAGATATTTATTTTATAGTTGCACAGGCTTTTTGTTTTGGGGGGTAGAGAGGAAACAAAATATGTCTTAGATAACAAATTATTGAATATTTCTGTTGTTAAAGACTTTTTAGAATAATGTTTCCAAATCAAATTATAGTCTTGATAATAATGGAAAATAGCCTCTGAATTTTATCTGTGCACACAGTACATATTTTGAAATGTATTCCTTAGATCAGCTACTTCTCCTTTTGAGCAATAATTTTTGAAAAGTCAGTATAATAAATACTTATTGGTCTTTGTAAACAATCCCTAAGAATATTGTATGTTAAGCATCTCTTCCTCTTTAAGCCAGAATTCTGCCTTCTCTGCAGACTTTTCTCCTGATCCTCCAGAGTACTCATCATTTAAAAATTTTGATAGAATGGAAGGTATTTTTTTTTGTTAGTGTATATATTAAAATTTTAAGATCTGTGAATCAGTCATTCATTGCTTTGGAAAGATGGGTGGCCAAAATAAATGGCTATAGATACAGGGTAGAGAAACAGTATGTGAAGAAAGGCTTATCTTACCCTGTTACCTCATGCTTTGCTTATTAGAATGTATTTTTTAGGCGTATTTTCTTGAGATGTTCTGTAGTTTGCCCACTTCCAGAGCTTTTCAGTTTAAACCACAGACTATATTGATTTTTATTTTTTAATTTATTTTGCAGAGTACAATGAAAGTTATAATTGTTGGTCCCTAATACCTAACAGCTGTTTTTAATGGTCTGAGATCAGAAACACTTTAACGGGAAGGCAGCCTCTCTTCTTTACCCCTAACCACACTCTGCCTTCTTGGTCTTTAATTCTGTTCCTAACAGGACTTGAGTGTATCACTGACATCCACAATGACAGACTTACGTGGAGAGTGTGAGGAACAGAGTGACCATTTGTGTTGGGACTTAGGGTGGGAGCATCTCTGTGACTTGAATTTGCATTACAAACAGCTGCTTGTTTACTGCTTCTGCTCCCTGGACACGTTCAGACTGGAGTTAACATCTGGGGGTGGGGGAGGGACCAGACCACCCCTTCTCTGCATAGTCTTGTGTTTGTATATAACTAGGTAATCCTGAGAATTCCAGCTATGACCAACTAGCACATACAGAAATGTTTCTGCTGGAATTTCATTGTAACAATTCTATATGCTTTTGCACTTTTTTAGACAAACACTGGCATAAGCATGCTCACCCAGGGACCTAAGTACTGCATTATCTATTCAGGAGAACTGTCTTCACCCATTCAGCTTTTATCCTTTTGAGGGGAAGTTTTAATTGGCAGATTACCTCTTTCTAGACTTGGAATTCTTATGGATATGATCATCTGCATAAGAAATCTCATGAATGGGTCTCTATGGAATTTTAAATAAGAATTCTTCATTCAGCTAAATTGAGCCTAAGAAAGCACCTATGACACACATTTGGTGTCATTGTGAGCTCTAAGGCACAGTAAACTTCGGCTTAAGTTGGTTATCTACAGAGAAGGATGATGCAGAGGCCTATTAAATATTTCAGAGTGAGGAACATGGAAGGTTTATTAAAAGTATTCTCCCAAAGCTTTTTTTTTTTTTCCTCTGAACCTTATTTATGAAAAATCCCTGTAGGCCAGTGGTAAAGTATTAAAAGAAAAAAATAATAGGTCTTTATATCCCCAAGGTCGGTCCTGGCAGTTGTGTGCCTGAACACCTTGTGAGCTTGCCTGGCTTTAATGTAGCAAAAGTTCCCATTGGTTTAATGTCCTATGGTTATTCATCTTGGGTGTCTGACTTCCATTTGTCCCTTAGCAGCCAAACGTTTAACACCTTACAAGAAAAACCTCATGTTTCTCTCATGCTCAGGAGGGAATGCAGGAAGCTGAGCTCCCTTGCTGCTGAGTCTCCTCAGACCACAGCAGCCACCTGGTCAGTGTAGTGCTGAGAACTTTAATTGTTTCTGGTTCTCTGTGATCCTCAGAGTGAATTTTTATGTGGGAAAGGGAGATATTTGTGTTCTCATTTCAGAATTTTTTTTAAGTTGGGGTTGCTATGAAAATGCTGTAGGAATTTGTTTTTGATTACTTGAGAATAGCTCAGTTACATTATATGCCTTTTTTTTGAAAAAATTATTTTTTAGTTGTAGTTGGACACAATACCTTTGTTTTATTTATTTATTTTTATGTGGTGTTGAGGATCGAATCCAGGGCCTCAAATGTGCTAGGCGGGGGCTCTACCTCTGAGCCACAACCCCAGCCCTACAATCATGTGCCTTTTACCATAGGGAATCAACATTTTGATTTCTGGTTGACAGAACCATACATATTATAACTGTCTTAACCCCACATGTTTGTATTTACATACAAGTAGATGAAATTTGATTTTTTCATTGTTCACATCCAGAATTAAGGACTTGACTAATCACTAAGTTTCTGAGTGGCACTGCATATCACTGTTACATAGCTTTTGAAATGAAAAACTTAAGGAGAGAGACTGGCTTATCTCTTGCAAGATTTTTAAAAGGCTCTCTTCATTTTACTGCAAGAAACTACTTAATTTGACTTACTGATAAATCATTTTTAATTTCTCTCGGCTGTTTAATTTTTGAAGCTAAGTTTTCCCCTTTACCTCAGATGTAGGGTAAGTTTTATAAAGTATATTCTAGGTCACTTTTATATGTGAATGTCAGGAGAATGTGGGGAAAATGCCCCAGACCTCCAACTCTTCTGTTTGATCCCTTCTTAATTGCACTGTTGTGAAGTTGGGAAAGGATCATAGTCAGAAGAATTGGCAGCTCTTGCCATCCCTCCATCAGATATCTTAAATATACTAACAGTTTGCTTGTTCAGGTATCCCAGAGAGTCATACACATGACTCAGGAGCTACTGTTGCAATTATAGGACTGATCCTTACTCAGATATGTGTTTTGAAATGACCCTTGTAGTTTCTTGTTCATTCATAAAGACATGAGAACAATACAAGATATTTAGTAACTTTACTAAAAACAAAACTTTGAGCCAACCTGTGAAAATTCCTGCTTATGAAGTAGTGGGCTGGGCCCCCATACAGGGCTCTCATCAACCCCATTGTTCTGACTCAGTCTACCCTATGGACCCAACCTCTTGTGTAATTTGATAAGAGATAGGACTTTGCAGGTGTGTCTGTCTGGACTTGAACTTGAGACTCACAGGTGCTTTCCCCAATGTTTACTGGGTTGAATGTTTTAAAACTAATTTTGTTTGTTCCTTAGGCAGAACCATTTTGGATTTTATGTGATTAAAAGTTTTTTGAGCAAAAAAATTACTCCATCCTCCTTTTAACTTTTTTTGATCCTCATTTGTTTGTCATATATATGATTGGACTTTTACAAAACTGGTTTCCCTTTGATTTTGGAGAAAGAACTGAAGTTTAAAGATAAAATGTGCAGTGTTATCTATGGCCAGTCAAAATTTTTTACAGGTAAAAGTAGAGCTGAACATATCAGAGGCACTACTGTCATGAAGGTTGTTTTTACAAGGGAATGTTCATTTACAACTTGTCCCCTTTGGAGCCATCGCTTTAATGCAAAGTTGAGTGCCAAGCTGAATTATATATAATCCTATATGGAACTGGGTGACAGTGCCAAGCTGAGCTAGTTTGCAGGACTAATATTGTAGTAATCATGAGACTTAGGACTGCTTCTTGCTTTCCTGACAGTCCTCACTCATTTAGAAAAGGCAGTCATTGGACTTTCTTTAAATCATTTAAAAAATGCATTTGGAGTCTGAGGCAGGAGGATTACTTGAGCCTAGAAGTTTAAGGCCAGCCTAGGCAACATAGCAAGATCCTATCTCTTAAAACAAAATGAGATCCCTTCTCTTTTTAAAGTTCATATTTAGTTTTTAAATATTAAATTGTGATTTTATGAAGTCACAGGCTGGGATCTATAGACTCTGCTGTAAGCTCTGAAATCATTTTAAGGATATAAATGAGTGCCAGTGTCGATCCTGGCAAAAATTTGGAGGCCCAAAGCCTGATACTAACTTAAGAGACCAATGACAAAAACTTGGGTAGTAAAGAGGGAAGAGTTGAAAAGAGGGCTGCTTGGGAAATAGGGATTGTTGACAGAAAAATTCTGATAATTTAGTTGGGACTATTTACAGACTATTATCAGAGGCTGTGAAGAGGATTATAAAATCTCTGCACAGGAGAACGTTTATACACAATACCAACTCTGGCTAAACCTCTAAATCTGCTAAAATTATCCATTTGTACAGATAGACCACTTATAAAGTTCACTGGGGAGATGGAACTCACATGCCTTCTATCTGTGTGGGGAAATTGCAAGGGTCAGTATAGAGCAAGGAAGAGTTTTGGTTGTTTCTCCGGTTTCCCAGTTTGTGGGAGGAATATGACTGGCAAAGACATTGCTTCACAGAAGGTCTAGAAATTTTTGCAGCTAACTGGGAACAGTAGAGCCTTTAAAAAACTGAATTTCTGATTATTGTTCTACCCATACTCACAAACAATCCTATGTGGAACTGGATGACAGTTTTGCATGATTGAATTTTGATCTAAATAGTGATTTGTTACTGTGATGATGTTATATTCACTTTATTAAAATGTTTTCTGTCACTCAACATAGAGAAATTGAAATGAAGGGGTATATGTAGGGAGGCTCTGTAATATAAATAGGGATGGCTCTGGAATAGGTTCAGTTTTCTTTTATTATTATAAGCTTCTGAATCAGTCATCAAAACAAGAATTTAATATCTGACATACTAAGACATTTTTATAATTCCTTTAATTTTTTATAATCCTGAAAAACTTTGTAATTATAGCTATCCAGCTATTGATGATAGGTGATCGTCCCTGATGAGTTATGAAAGGGTTACAATCATCCTAGCACAGAAAAGAAACCCCAATATATTTGCTGAATCAATAAGAGTGCATAGGAAATTTTCATGTGAATTTTGGATACATCCAAAGGACTTTATCAAACCAAATATTATGTGAATGGCAAGACTTGGAAGTGTCTGGAAACTAATCCTTGGTATTTTATTATTTTGTTTTTTGTCTGATTTATTGCATGAGTGAGTGAAGGAGCATTAGACCACTGTCTTTAGGGAGGATGTTGGTCATTCCTTATACAATGTTCAGTTTCCAGCTGAAAGTAGACAGCCAGAGGAACTTACTGCTAGACTGAGAAAGAATGAGACTGGACCCTCTTGTGAGGATCAGTAAGATGCACTTGTCTTTTACTTAGGTCCTAGTAACCTAATTGCAGCAATGGAGAGGACAGAAATACTTTTTACAGAAGGGTGCTTGAGATGGAATATGATAGTAATAAAAAGAAAATCACCTTCAAGTATATTTTAGTATCATATAGCTAACACTTTTCATTTTTATTCTCTCTCAGCTAGAAAGGACATTCCCCCCACCTCTCCCCCCAGTAACACTTGAGGCATTTTCAGATAGCAGAGAATTCTGTGTATTTTTTAAAGACATGTGGCAGTGGCATTGCTGACTGTTCTGAGCCGGTGTGTGCTGTAAATTGATCACACCTTTTGGCAATATGGAGAACAAAGAGTTTTTACTTTATTAGGGTGAGGAAGGCAGCCCCTGAGAAGGCAGAGTCTGTGAAGTACTAGGGTAGATGTTAACCAACCCAAGCTCTAGTCCCAAGTCCATCACCCTCCTCTAAAGGTATTTAACCTCCATATTTAGCCTTTGTTTTCCTCGTTTACAAATTGTCACATTCACATCTGGCTTGCCCAGCTTGCCCACCTTACCTGGTGAATGTGCAGTTCTGACGGCAAAAGTCTGCACAAGCACTGTTTTCCAGCAGTAAAGCTGGAGTCTAAGATGGTGTGAGGCAGGGCTCTGGTTCCCACCTGGAGGGGTTTCTGCATTCAAGAGAGGTGTGTCTGGACCCAAGAGGCTCTGGAGAAAAGAAAGACGTATACTGTTCTTTCTGTGCCATGATGAGGACCTGCAGTTTGAACTGCACCTTTGAAAAGTGTGAATAAAAATTTGGGGGATTGTCAGAACATCCTTTACGAGGTGGTTTTCTACTCTTCTATTAGGAGGGCATCTGATTTTACCCTTTAGCACCACGATTCTCTGCCAAGGGAATGAGAGGTGTGAGGGAACGGGTTTCTACAGTTCAGATTCATTAGTTGAAGAGTTTGAATCTTCCAGTATTTGATAAGAAGTTGCCAGAAAACTTTGTGGATAAGGCAGCAATATATTTGTGGTTAGGAGAATATTTTCCCCTTTATCGTTTAAGAGCTGGGTTTCTTTTCCCTGCCACCAAAACTAGGGAGAGAGGAACTTTTGAAGCCTTGTGAATGTTGAAGATAACAGGCAAGTTATATTTCTCTTCTCCAAATTTTCTTCTGGTTTAAATCCTTCTAGCTTTCTTGGCACCTAAAGATAAGATCCAAGGGATCTGTTAGGCAGGCAGCAAGGTGAAATTGATGTCTTTCTAGTCTTGTGGAAAATTCTTGCTTCCATTATTTTAAAACTTTTTTTTTCTTTTTCTCTTAATAAAACCCAGTAAATTTAAGCATATACTAATGTGGAGTCAGCTTTCTTTGTATAGGATACCTCAATTTGGAACAGTATATAAAGCACCTCATATTAATTTTGATCCCATCACCTTGGTATACTACTTCAAAAGACTTGGATCAAGGAAAAAGATATTGTATGACTGGAGGTGTGGCCAGTGGTAGAGCACAGCAAGCCTGAGCGCGGGGTTCCATCCACAGCACTGCAAATAAAAGAAAAAGGCTCTGTAATCTCATCTCAAGTGTTATTAGACTTTTAAATTAGATTTTTAAAGTCTGAGACAAAAACAAAAAATATCAAAGTGATAAATGTTTAATATTTGCTACAATAGGGCTAACCAGGTAGCCAGCCCAGCACACTGTAATCTCAGCAACTCTGGAGGCTGAAGCGGTAGGATTGCAAGTTTGAGGGCAGCCTAGGCCTTGAGATCCTTTCTCAAAATAAAATAGAATAAAGTGGTTGGAGACAGAGTAGAGTACCCCTGGATTCAATCCCAAGTGCCACACCCCCCCAAAACAAATCAAGTCTCCCAAATATTGTTCAAATAATATTTTGCTCATTTTATGCATACATTAAAATTTTAAAATTAGTATTCATTTGTTTTTGTTTTTTTTTAAAGGGAAAGTAGTTGATATTTATTTTTTAAATACTACATTGTGTTCAGTACTTATAAGGCAGTTTACATGCTCATTTAATGCTCAGTTGAGGTAAAAACTGTGGTGTGTTATAAACTCAGCATTAAAGAAAGGAACCATCTTCAGGAATAGCAATAATCTGTCTCAGCCTAATAAGTTGTAGAGTCAGAGTCCTCCCTTAAGGTCTACAGTTTTGTTTGTTTTTATTAAAAATAATCAACATTTGCCTTGAAGAACATAAAATACTTACTAAATTAATTATAATATTGATAAAAATGTAAAGCAGAAAAGCAATTACAGTGATGATTCTGTTAGACATTTTTAAAAATCCTTAACTTTATGAAAAAAAAAGATTATTTTCATTTAAAAAAAAGCAAAACATGTTCAGTAGAAAAAATTAGAAAATTTGGTTGAGCAAAAAGAATACAAATACTAAATTCCCAGGCTCTTATTCTCAGTGATTATCACTCCTAGAATTTGCTACACAGCCTTTTAGATTTCTCTCTATGCATGTATATAACTGGTACATAAATTCACAAATACCTGTTATATACTCATGGCAATGAGAACATAATATGCCATTTTGTAAGTTGATTTTTTTCCTCACCAGTATATATTGGACTTTTTCTTCTGTTAAGCATTGTCTTGTAACATCTTTAATGGATTGCCTAATTTATTTAGCTAGTAATTTTTTAGTTCCCACATTCAGATACTGACACCTTTTTTCTCATGTAAATATTATGATGAAATATTTTCTAACAAAAATATTTTACTCATTTTACATTATTTCTTTGGAAAATGTCAGAAATGCAAAGATAATTTATTGGTGCATTGTAATTATATATAATAAGTGGGATTCAGTATGATATATTCATGCATGCACAGAATATAATTTGATCAACTAAATTCCCTAGTATCTTTCCTTTCCCTCTTCCCCTGTCCCCCCAGCCTGTTCTATCTCTCTACTCAGTAGTCTCCTATTTTCATGAGGTCCCCTTTTTTTAATTTTATTTTTTTTAGTTATAGGTGGACACAATACCTTTATTATATATATTTATTTATATTATGTGTTGCTGAGGCTTGAACTTAGTGCCTCACATGTGCTAGGTGAGCACTCTACCACCAAACCATAAATCCAGCCCCTAAGTCCCCCCTTTTCCCACTTTTTGCTCTCTAGCTTCCATATATGAGAGAAAATATGACCTTTGACTTTCTGAGTATGGCTTATTTCATTTAACATTATGTTCTTAAGTTCTATTCATTTGCAAATGACATAACTTTGTTGTTGTTTGTGTCTGAGTAAAAATCCATTGTCTAGGGGCTGGGGCTATAGCTCAGTGGTGGTGTTTGCCTAGCACATGTGAGCACTGGGTTCTATTCTCAGCATCTCATAAAAATAAATCAATGAAATGAAGGTTCACCGACAACTAAAAAAGTATTTTAAAAAATCCATTGTGTATATATACCATGTTTTCTTTATCCAGTCATCTGTTGACAGATTTCATAAGCTGGTCCCGTAGTTTGGCTACTGGGAATTATGCTGTTATAATCATTGGTATGCATGTATGACTATAGTATGATGACTTTAATTTTTTTGGATAAACACTGAGGAGTGGAATAGCTGGGTCATATGATGGTTCCATTTCTAGTCTTTAGAGGAACTTCCAGGCTGATTTCCAAAGTAGCTGTACTAATTTACAATCCTACCAACAATGCATAAATGTTTTATATTTCCCATCATGCTCACCAACATTTATTATTATTGTATTCTTGCTGATAGGCAGTACACCTTTAAATTTGGGGTTAATAGTGCAATTTAACCTTAAAAAACATATTTTTGGGCTGGGGATATAGCTCAGTTGGTAGCATGTTTGCCTCACATGCACAAGGCCTGGGTTCAGTCCTCAGCATCACACACACACACACACACACACACACACACACACACACACATACTCATATTTATTTAAATTAAATTTTGTTTTTACTTATTAAGATCCTGGGGGTTGAACCCAGGGCCTTTACTTACGCTAGACAAGTCTTATAGCACTGAGCTATAGCCTCAGTCCTGAAGTCAGAACTTTAAAAAGTGTATTTGTTTACAGTCAGCTTTGCTTATGGTTGGTGTTTTGAGGCTGATAGTTTTCATGACTCTTTCACTCAAGAGACATGACTAAAAAGAACAAATAAAAAAAAAGTAGACAAGTAGTCAGACAGATGGAGAGTGTCACACACTCCATAAGACTAGAGTAGAGAATGTGTCTTAAACAAATTTGAACTTCCTTTGACTTCCCCAAGTTGAACCATCCGCCCCCACCCTCTGCCACCACAGCCACAGGTTTCCCTAACATTGGCAGGGGACTTGCCTCCTGTAGAACCAAGGCCAGCTCACACAAGCTGGCCCCAAAAGAGAATAAAGAGTCCAGCCCATCCTTAGTTTCTTCTTCAAATAGACAAATCTTCTTTGTGGAGAGTGAGTGAAGAGGTAGGTAGGGAAAAGGGTCACAGCCACTGTCCAAAAGGGTAGAAGTTTCTTTTGCTCTTAATAAAACCCAGTGAATTTAAACATATGCTAATGTGGAGTTAGCTTTCTTTGTATAGAATTCTTCAATTAGGGAGGAGAAAAGGAGAAGGTCCCTTAGGTTATCATTCTTGATTAGTGAGGCTGTGGCCCATGAGTAGTAATGATAAAACAAGTAAGTATAGAAATAAATAAGATGGAGTTGCACAAAGCCCTCTTGAAGTCAGAATTCCTGGATTCCAGGGCTCTGCTGACTAGCTGTGTTTTTCATCTCTGGACCTTGGCTTCCTCATCCAGAATGTTGTCCCCACTCCACCCTGTATGTCCTGAATCATTCTGCAGATGGGTCACATAGATGTACTTTGACCAAGCTCCCAGCTGATTCTTACATAAAATAAGTTTGGGGAAAATCTTGACAAGGGTAAATACCCAGTAATTGAGGGTTTGGATAATGTAAATAACTTACCCAAGGTCTCAGACATGGAAAGGAATGGGGCTTGGACTCCATGTCACACTTATTGGTCATAAAGCCTACTTTCTCTTCACTCAACTCTGTCCCTGTACTAATGGAGACCACTGACACTGTGTTCTCTTGTAGGCCAAGCTTTTGAGGTTTTCTCCATGAGTGCCATACTCCACTAACTACAGTATGAAATTCACACTTTTTAGTGTTATTTTGAAAGTTCTCCATAGTCTGGAACCATCCAGACTACTGCTACTACTATTGCTACTAATACTGACTACCTAGTCATCCACATCACAGACTTCTATCCCAAACCCTTTTTGAACACCTTTCTGTGGGTTCTTGTAGCTTGGGCTCTCTGAGCTGCCCTTTCTCTTTTACCTGCCGTCACAATCTTGTCTATCCTTAAAGGTTCAGAGTAGATGGTACCTCTTCCATCGCACTCCCATTCCACTCCAGTTAAGAGGAACTGTGCTCTCTGGTGTGTCCTCACAGGCGCTCCTTCATGACTCCTGCGTACATGTCTTACTAGTTGGTTCCACATCTATTGCTCACTCACCATTAGTTCTTCAGGACAGGGGCCTGCCTTACTCTGTTGTCCAGAACTTGTTGCAGGATTTTAAAACTGCCATGGATTAGGTTCCTCACTAGTTGTTTGTGGAATGAAATAAGAATTCTTAAACCTCAAGAATGTAAGGTGATCACCAACACAGTTAGCAATCCATATTTAAATGGCCACTCTTAAAAATGTATAAACTCACACTAAATTACAAAACTGAAGTTGAGCTTAGAAACGGAGCACTAATTAGAGTCCATGGAATTGGCATTAGCTATTAGTTTTGACTATGTAGTACATGCCAGAACCGTTCTGAACACTTTTTATGCATTAGCTCATTTAATCCTCAAATAGCTCAGGGTATCCCTAATATCCTTGTGTTTCTGATGAGAGAACTGAGGCACCAAGAGGGTTGACAAAAGCTTTAGATGGGTATAGAGAGCATAAGCAAGTCAAGAAATGGAAGGTCAAATAAAGTAGACCATTTTCTCTGATCACATGACTGATAAGTAGTGGTACCATCAATGGGGCCTAAGTCTTGACTCCCACTGCAGGGTGCTTTCTGAGCTTCAGTGGATCTCTCATTAGTAAGATGGAAATGATTCTTTAGGTTTTGTGGGGACAAAATGAGATGTTATATGAAATTTTAATAGCCATTTTGAGGTAGTATTGAATGTGAAGTTCAAAGGTGACCAATTAGATGTACACAGAAGGAGATGGATCAAAGATGGTGAGTGTCCCAGCTTGATGAGGAGGGGACAGTATTAATTAAATAGTGAATTTAGAAAGAGGAGTAGGTTTGAGGATAGACAATCATGAGATTAGCTTAGACATTATTCTGTGCTTTCATTTTTATGCTAAGAAATAAGAAAAAAATTGGGCTGGGGATGTGGCTCAAGCGGTAGCTCGCTCACCTGGCATGCGTGCGGCCCGAGTTCGATCCTCAGCAAAACATACAAAGATGTTGTGTCCACCGATAACTGAAAAATAAATATTAAAATTCTCTCTCTCTCTCTCTCTCTCTCTCTCTCTTTAAAAAAAAAAAAAGAAATAAGAAAAAATTAACCAAGATCTAGAACCAAACTTCACCTCTTTTTGACCCATATCTTATTTGATATAAGTCCACAATAAGAAAGTCATATCACTTACTGGTGAGGATTCTTGGACCTTGACCAGGACATTGTCTACAAATGAAGAGAATAATGGGATTAATAAAATATTAGCATATGATATTTAATGAAGTCAAGCACAGTGGTGCATGCCTATAATCCCAGCTATTTTAGGCACTGAGACAAATTTGAGGCCATCCTGGGTAACTTATCAAGACCCTGTCTCAAAAAATAAAATAAAATGGGATGGGAATGTAGCTCAATGATAGAGTGATTGCCTAGCATCTGTGAAGCCCTGAGTTTGATCCCCAGCACAGCCAATAAATAAAGCAAATAAATACACACATATACATATATGTTTAATGAATGTTCTTTACATACATTTTTCTTATTAAATTCTCAATAGAATACTGTGAAGTGAATGCTATTAATATTCACATGTTTACAGTGAAGAACCTGAGACATCAAGAGGTTATTTGCTTGTTTGTACTCTTAAAGTTTAGTTAGTGGTAAAAGGTAAATTCAGAGCCAGGTATCCCTGACTCAGGAGCTGAGAACTAATTCATAAACTAGCACTTCCCTTATAAGAGTGCTGAGAGTAATCCTCAGGCAGCATACTTAAAAAAGATTAAAAAGTAACTGTTACGTTTTACTAAATAATGTGAACTGCTAGGTTTTAATGATGGGTTAAATAACAGATTCTAAGAATACTTGAAAATTTTCTTCTGGTTCATTCAACACAACTATGTAATTGCTCAATATGTTCTTGAAAATTCTCAGGAAATATTTTTTAATTGATTGTATCAGCATATTTTTGATAAATGTCTAATTTTCTGCTCACTTCTAGGGGCCCAGTGTCCCCATGTCTTAAGGACTAACTAGATTAACAGATGTGTGACCATAGGTTTTGTGACTCCCCGAATCTTTTTGGTAAATGATGATGCTTTTTATTTCACAAGAACTGAGCATTTACAGGCAAAATCTGCCAAAGAGTGTTGTTTGCACAATAAGCAATTAAAATGTGGGATGTGCTTTACTTTTAGAATCAGTTAGTGGTAATTTTGTGGCATCTTGATGTTAGGGTAAGTAAGAGAAATTAGTTTAGTACTGACTGGAATCATGATCTTTCCTGAGAAGTTGCAACAGTGAGTTTCCTTTAAAAAATGAAGAAACTCTTTTTTTGTTGTTGTTGTTGTTGTTGTTGTTGTTGTTGAGGACACATTTATTAGAAATAATCTTTTCTTCTTTCTCTCAAAAGGAAATATCTTTGGGGGGATTGTTTAAAATAATACATTTTTTTTTAAAGTCAAGGGAAAACCCATAGTAGAATTGGAAAAAAAAAAAAAAACAATAAAAAGTACCTGCATTTCTATCATTCAGATATAATGGTTTCATTTTGACATACACATTTACAGACTTTGAGATATTGTTTCTGCATCTGTACCTGTAATACAAGCATTGATATGGGTCCTATTCTATTGTAAATCATTTTGTTTTCATTAAAAATATTTTGTATGTGCTCATTTTTCTATGTGAACATAGATCTATATCATTAGTTTTAATGTCCAGCTACCATCCAATTTTAAGAATATTTCAGTTTATTAGATTTTTATCCTCAGTTATGGATGTTAAGATTTTTTTAATCATTTGTTTTAATTAATGTTACAATGAAACCATGTTAAAAATGTACTTATGTGGCTGGGGATATAGCTCAGTTTGTAGAGTACTTGCCTTTCATGCATAAGGCCCTGGGTTCAATTCCCAGCACCACACATACACACACACACAAATAAATAAATAAGTACATTTTTTATTTTATTTATTTATTTATCTATAATGTTTTTGTCAATTGCAATTTCACATCTTCTTTGATTTATCAGTTTCTTACACATAACACTATAAACAATTCTGATCAACTTCTCTTGAAATAATGGTTCAAACTACAACAAAATTACGATACTTCTCTATTTCTTTATGCTTGCACAACTGTGATCTACCTATCAGTTGTGTATACAACTAGATACTTAACATAATACTTTCCATCATTAGTTTGGTGGCTTATTATTATTATTTTGGCAATGGGGATTGAACTCAGGTACTCTTAACCACTGAGTCACATCCCCAGCCCTTTATTTTTCATTTTGAGGAAGGGTTTCATAAGTTGCTGAGGCTGGCCTTGAACTTGCAATCCTGCCTCAGCTTCCCAAGTCACTGGGATTATAGGCATGTGCCACTACACCTGGCTAGTTTGGCTCATTATGTACATTTTATTTTAGGAAAGAAGATGGTAGTGAAGCTGTTTGACCTTTGTAGCATGGTGCAATAACCAGAAAGCCCCTTGTATTCCAGTTCACTAATCAGAAGAGCATATCTGTTGCTGTAGCAGTGTCTGAATTAACCCTGTGGTTTAGGGTTAAGGAGGTTCCTGGCAGAATGAAGACAAACACCAAAGAATGTTTATTTGAGGAATGATTTATCAATCATCCCTTAAGTATTTGTTGAAGGTACTTGTTTATAAGTACTTTCATTGTGGGTGCCTGACCATAAAGGCAGTCACTACCCTCAAGGGGCTCACGGTATACTAAGAGACGACTTTTGTAAATGCCCACCGCTGAATGCAGAGCGAGCAGGAGGTGCATAATAGCGCAGGGATGCAGGAGGTGGGGATGGAGGTTAGCCAGGTCACCCTGGAGTGCTGCAGCCTACTAGGGCAGTTTCACAGGGCTAGTTTCTATATCATTTGTTCTTTACTTGCTCTTATTTCAGTGAGTCCTTTTAGACGCATAGCAGAGAATATTTGATTTACTTGTTGAAAAGTGGTGCGTGCACAACTCTGTTTCGGCTGAGCCAGGATAGTTGCTTGATAAATACTTTGTTAACTTAAAAGGCCATAAATATTAGGGAACCTAAGACTGTTAAAGAACTTAGAAATGTTTGCAGAGACTTAAATGAGCAAGGTTATAAGTATTACTGCAGGTTAACTGGCAGTAGCTATTGTGTCACTGTTTATTAGTACCAACACCAGAAACCTTTACTTTTAACTTGCTTTGTGTACCTTTAAACCACCTTGTTAATGGTGATTGTCAAACTTGACTATGCTAATAATTGGGCAGGCTAAGAATTGGGCAGACGGTATCTCACGAAGGCAGAAAGGTTTCTAATTACATATATTGTGCAGTACTCTGTGTCTTCAGTGCCGGAGCCTAAATCCAGAGTTCAGATACCAGCTGCAAAATGGGAAAATTACTTTAACCTTTTTGTTTCCATTTCTTCATTTGAAAATATTTTGAAAAATGTTTTATATCCTAAACATAGCTGGAAACATAGCAAGAAATGGCCTTTTAAAGAACAGTATTACTTGGTTACCACAGAGAGCAGATATTTGGTCAAGATCCATGTCAGGGAATCACTGTACTTCTAGGAGTAAGGGATCCGCATAGGTCTGTGAATTGCAAGCTTGAGGACACTTGATTTCATGTCTTAGATACTATTTAGTGAATAATGTGAAGCTAAAACCAAAGTTAAATAATGAAGATTATGCTAACTAGCTTTTATAAAGGATTCTTATGTATCTAATTGGGATAATTAGTCAGAGATTAAATTTTTTTTCAAAAAGAAATGTTCCCTCCTGAGATGGCTGGTATCAGGAAAGAATTCTGAAGCTTATGTGTGGTGGAAGAAATGCCACATTTAACCTACAGGAGAAGATGGTTCATCATTCAGGCACATCGAAATGCTTATTTTTTGTTTTTATTTATTATTAACAGTTTTTAAGTGAATTCAGTAATGTCTAATGTAAAATTCAAAAATTGACTACCTGAGAAAAACATTTAAAAACAAAAAAAAAATGAACTTCTGTTCCTAATCTTACAGTGGGAAAAAGGTACTGATATAATTAGACAAGGTATTGACTAGCCATATGTCCTCGAAGAAGTTCCTAACTGCTTCCAGTCTCATTTTCTTCTCTGGAATGGGCTCTTAACAAAGTGTTGTTACTTACATAGATTAAGGGAGGTACAGTCTAGCCAATGTGCCTCTGTTTAAAACCCTTGGGCTTGGGCTGGGGTTGTAGCTCCGTGGTAGAGCACTTGCCTAGCATGTGTGAGGCACTGGGTTCAATTCTCAGCACCACATATAAATAAATAAATGAAATAAAGGTTCATTGACAACTTAAATATATTTAAAACAAAACCTTGGCCTTCTTGGAGCTGGCTTGGATAAGGAAACACATCTGCATCTCTGGAGTGAGTTTCATCAGTACCGACATCATCAGAATTTACCTCGGTGCTTTGGCAGAGGGGGGTTTCTCTGCTCTAGAGATGAAGCAAGGTCTGTTGGTATGGGAGAGGTGGAAGACTGACCCAGTACTGCTTTTGCCTGGCACTGAGAGAGCATCTTCTGCCACTAGCAACGTTTCAGGGGCCCCAGAAGTGTCATACCAAGCACCATTTGGACATCTGACTTGAATCCATCCACTAGTTAAGCTGCTTGCCCTGGGAGGTCTGCCTTCAGAGAAGCCACCGTAGCTCTTCCTGCCTTCCTCCTTTTCTCACCCCAGTGCAGTCTTGGAATTGCTTGCCCCAGGACTCCTCCACGTGCTTCATTTTCTTGAGTAAACATTTTGGTGTTTGGGAGTCACAAGACGGCTCCGTGGACAAGGGTGGAGACAGAGGGCAGTTTTACTTATGGAGAACAGCATGTGTCTAAGGAGTTTTGGCTTTTTGGGGGGGTCGGGGGTGGGCGGTTATTCACTTATGCAGTCTGTAAAAATTTTTTCAGTGGTTACTTATTTTTTTTAATTTTATTTTTATTGAGACATACAAGTCACATGCCATACAGTTCACCCATTTATCACAGACAGTTTGTTGGTTTTGGTTATTTACAGTTATGTAACCATCACCACAGTTGATTTCAGAACATTTTCTTCACCTCAGAAAATAACCCCATGCCCATTAGCAGTCATACCCTGATGCCATTCCCTCAATGCCCACCCCAGGCCTAAGGAAGTCTATTTTCTAACTCAATAGGTTTCCTTGTTTAGGAATTATATGTACATATAACGTACCTTTCTTTGTGACTGGCTTCTTTTATTTAGCACAATATATTCAGAGTTTATCAGTGTTGTTGTGTGAATTAGAATGTCATTGCTTTCTACCTTCCTGGCTCTTTGTGGCTTCACCTTGCATCCCCAAAGTGAGATCTCTCTGATGCAGGCGGAAGTATCAGTGCAGTGAGGAAAGGAGTTGGTTTAGTCCGATTGGGGTAGAAGGAAAGCCAAAGTCAATCGATATGTCACATATTAAAATCATTAATGAGAACTTTTTTTAATTGTAGATCCTTATAAGTTAGAAAGTTTGACCATTTTATAAATACTTATGATTATATACCTGAACTACATAATTATCTATTAACTCATATTACAGTGTACCCTGATGTCACTGTTTATGGGTGTGAATGGAAGCTAAAATTTTTTATGTCACAGAAAGTGGATAATTATTTTGGTCAACTTCTTGGCTCCTCAAGTCTCATTTTAGGTCTAAACAAGCTCTTTTTTTTTTTTTTTGAGCACCAGGGATTGAACCCAGGGGGCACTTAACCATAGAGTCACACCCCCAGCTATTTTATTTAGAGACAGGGTCTTACTGAGTTGCTTAGGGCCTCGCTGACTTGTGGAGGCTGGCTTTGAACTCGCCATCCTCCTGCCTCAGCCTCCCCAGCCCCTGGGGTTATAGGCTTGCACCACTGCACCTGGCTAAACAGGCTCTTAATGAGAAGATATTAGAGGAAGAATGTCTGTCTTTGCCATATTGACAGTGTTTGCAAATTATTAACATCACTTCAGCTTGTCTGGCATTCCTTGACCATCAGACATCAAGTGCAAATGGGGGCCCCAGTGACAATTGTGTGTTACATATTTTTGTGGAGCTTAAAATTTTTCATGTGAAAATATATATTAAAATAGTAGCATTTTTATCCTGCACTCCAATGGATAATACTGTGTAATCTTTGTGTAGTATATTACAGCCCACTGCTCTAGACTGGTGGTTGGAGAATCATATTCTTATTTGTTCTGATAAGATACTTATAATAATCTAGCTGTTTTATGTTTCATATGAAGGGTTTTTATGAGACCAGCAAACTATACAGCATTCACAAGACTACTCTTTTTGACTGGTTGGGTCAGTGGTTCTTTGCTGTTTTGGTTGCTTGCAGATTGTATAGGATCACCTGGGTTTGCTGCATGGCAGGCTGTGAGGCTGTACCTGGGTAGCCCAGCTGGATTATATCATCTGAGATTGTCCTTCACACTGACTTTGTGGTGTCTCCTACTTAGCCTTCTGTGGTCTTGCCCCCTAGCAGCTGTGTGGGAATTCTGCTGCCTTCCTTCCCCCTGGATTAGATGTCTGCAGTAGGGTGCTTGCTATTTTAAACCAAAAATGTACTGTGTGTGAAAGTGATGAAACTGCTTGAAAAGAAAGCTCTGTGCTATGGAGACAGTCTTTCGTGAGCATATTGAAAATTGGGCACTGTCCAATTCTTGACATATCCTTGTGGGTCTTGATGGTCTATTCCCCAGAAGGATCGGCCACATAAGAAGCTGGTCACTTGCCTTGGAGTAGACAGGAGGGCAGTTGGAAATCAACTCTAAATTATAAGGACTGTTTCTTTAACAAGAGTCTGTGACCAGCTTTGTTCTTCACTGAAGAAATAACCAAAGGAAATGGGCTTAAATTGTTGCAAGAATTTAAGTTGGAAGAATTACTTCAGAGAGAGGGATTAATGAACATTGGAATGGTTTATCAAAGGAAAGCATGGAATCTGATTATTTGAAGGTTTTAGGAATAAATGTTTGTTTATGTGAAGTGATTGAAATGCCTCACCTGGAGGGATCCCAGACTGTGGGCTGTGCCTGGGACACCCCCCCCCCCTCCCCGCCCAGCCTGCCTCCCCCACTCCTTACCTCCCAGGCAGTTTTATTTTCTTTTTAGTAAGCAGCATAGGAACCCTCCAGGTCCTTCAAGAGATTATATTCCTTCCTGAAGGGAGAAATAAATGGGCCAGCATATAGATTATGGTATATAACGAGTCTCCTGTGTATTATTATAGTGTTGTCACCTCAGTACTCAATTATGGCAATTTTTGCTGAGGGGCAGTCCTAGGCGTGTGTGGAGCCCAGGGCTCCTCAGACTCTGGAAGCTTTTAGTCTGTCTCTGCTTAGCTTTGCCGTGTTTCTCTCAAGGTTGGTTGCTGAGCAAATGGTGCTGTCTTCTCTCACATGCTGTTCAAGTTCTAAATTCGGGTTTCTGTGAGGAGAATGCTAAAGAACACCGGCTGGAAAGGGTGTAGGAAAATCTGATGGCTTGTTTGTGAGCAGGGGGCCTGGCCTAGGCTCAGCCAGCTGTGTACTGAACTCTCCTTAGGTGTGAATGAGAGCCCAGGATGCTTCCAGTGACTGTTTTGCTTGTTACTTTGTGAAAGAAGGCTAATGACAGAATCACAAAAGAAATGGCTTTTGCCTGATAATGTGAAATTAGATTGGGGCCCTGGGATATAGAAAACGTCATAAGCTTATAAGGAATGCAATCTAGAGAAGAATATCTAATAACACTGGAACTAATTTCAGTATTTTCTGAAGATGGTAAAATTAAGGAAAGATGACATTTTACCAAAAGCAAAAGATTTAGACTTTGAAATGTCATGATTCACATTTTCTTGCTGAATTTGCTTTTGCAATTCTGAATTTGTGCACCTTTCCCCTAAAACAACAAAATACGAAAACCCAACAAAACAAACATCAAAACTGCAATCCATTAAACTGAGGTGGGAAGGCTGCTAAAAAGTTTTCTAGTTCAAAGATAGGAATTGGTGTGTATATACTTTGTATACAACCAGAGATACAAAAAAAAATGTGCTCTATATGTGTAATGTGAATTGTAATGCATTTTGCTGTCATATATAAATAAAAAAAATAATTTAAAAAGTTTTCTGGTTCATGCAGTTAGAGACAAATTTTTCAAAGAAAATTTACAGTTGGGTACCTTACAACCAGGTTTGTTGATTCAAAATCCTGTCAAGCAAAGGCAGCTTTTGTTCACCAATTACTTGGTGTTTCCAGAACTAAGAGGTTTTTCACAGAATGAAGAGAGACAGTTATTTCAGTCATTTCTTCAATGTCAGTAAGTTTTAGAACTTTTGACTTGGAACAGTGAGACACTGATGATTCATTGATTGCTGTCTATATAAACAATAATAAATCTACATGGAAAGGAGACTTTTATTAAATGAGGTGCATTTAATTTGGTAAATTCCTTTAAAATTTTTCTTTCCTGCTCTTTCATCCTAAAGTCTTGTCTTTTCATTATATTTGGAGTTTCTGTACTAAGCTATATGTTAATTGGGGCTGGCATTTTCTTTTTCTTTTCCTTTTTTAAAAAAATAAAACATTTTTATTTACTTCAGGACATTAAGGGTAGGAGAGAAGAGAGATGTTCCATTTAAGGGGGAGGCATTTTCAAAAGCAAGAATTTAATATTGAATTGGATTATCAGATTTTCTTACTAGAGAAAGGAGGTAACTGGACATAAATAACATATGTATAACACTAGAGATAAAGTGTAATGATTTATGGTTGACCTGCTTTTCTGTGTTGATTCTAAATGTTGTGACATTATTTATATAGTATATCTAATAATAGAGTCCATGTCTTCTTGTAGAAAAAATAGTGCAGTCATATTTTTCCATTTTAAGAAAACATAAAATACTGATATTGATGTATTTTGGTTATTATGTCCTTAAGAATTTTCATGGCTTGAGCTTGATTCATGTGTCAAGGTGTGATCCTGGCAGACTGGTTTGTTTGCATCTCTGCATCTGGAGCCAGAATTAAAAACCTCCCTTGACTTTTCTGCTCTTCCTCTCCTGTCAATAAGGAACCGTGCATTTACAATTTCCCAGATAAACCTGTGATTTATTAAAAATGCAAAATATCTTCTCTGCTTGATTGATGGAAAAGGGAGCAGGTGAGGGGGAGGGGCAGGTCTTGAGCTGCTCTGCAGATTCACCTTGCATCAGGTGTCTGCAAAGTTGTCAGCCCAAATGCGGGTTAGAGTTCCTTTCCCAATTGGAATCACTTACCCCATCGTTTTCATTTTACCCTTTTAGCTTGAAAAAGTGTGTATTTAGCCATCAGTTCATTTTGTGTGGTCTGAGTTATAAAAGGCCCCTGCTGGTTTTTTCCATATGAAAAACATGTTTTTCATTTGTGGAAACTTATATAATTTTTTTTTGCCTGGGATTTCTTTTGTGCTGCTTTAAATTAAAAGCAAATGTATTTCCCTCCCCTTCGTTCTTGCTTCCCCACCCCCATCTTTGCATGTTCCAATTACAGAGTTGTGAAAATAAGTCATCTTTCGGCTTTTGTTACTTTAAAACAGCTATCGGTGATGTCAGAGTCAATACTAAAAGCATTAAGAATGCTGGCAGAATGTAATGCAGCTGCAATCCAACATGATGCTGGAAATGGGGTTGAGAGCATAAAGGCTTTCCATATTCCCAGGGCGCACAACTGCTTGCGGCCTTGGCTTTGATCTCTTCAAAGGCTGCTGCCTCCTCCTAGATGGAGAGACTTGGCTGCCACTCGCTTGCATTGAAAAAAGGCAGAGGTCTCTATTCAGGCAGAAATCAATCACTGTGCAGAAACAATTATGTGTAATTCAACCATCATGAAAACAGGACGAGATTACGGGTTTGTTACCTGAGTGACTGTGTGGAGACGGGGAGCAGAGAACACTGGAGTCCTGCTGACATGCCACATCTTGATGACAATTATAGACATATGAATGATGTTGCGGGCGGGGGAGGCACGATGACAAATGCTGGTCACGCTGTCCAGCAGAGCAGAAAATGAGGTTACAATTGGGAGATAATGTTTGCATATGTAACCATATTTCAGCAAGCTGAACAACTTCGGGGAATAGACCCTTAAAAAACTCTTGTGGATATTTATATAGATACAGAGATTAGCCTGGGACTTTGCCATTAGCTAAATTAAAGAAAAAAATTATCCAAATAATTTGAGGATCATACTGGGAAAGAAGAAGACAGTGACTTTAGTTTTGGGTTATCATGTTTGCTCATTTGGAGTATACACTGCCAGTACCGAACTCTGAAAACACATCTAAGTTTCCAGCCTAATCTGTGTGGGTCTATTGTTAAACATATTCTGGTTCAGGCACAACGTTTTTGTTTTGAATCTGTTAATCTGTGGCACAGAAGCTTTATGTGTTTTTCATCTTTTTGGGGAAATGATTTTTGTCAGTTGTACCATCTTCCCTTGTTCTCATGGGTTATTTTTCTAAAGCAGGCTTCTGAAATGTGTTGAAGTTTCCTTTCATTGTGAATAAAAGCAAGGCTTTTTTTTTTTTTTTCTGGGTAGGAAATAACTTTTTGCTTCAAGTAGAAGTGTATTTAATCTCAGAGCCCTGGCACGCAAAGCTGTCGAGGCATTTATTTTTGCTTTAACTTGCTCTTGTCACCTAACAAAGGCGTAGGAGTAACCTCGCACTTTGCTAGCTAGCCCGAGTGTTGGGGGGGCGTAGGGGGTGGCGTAAGATGAAAACCTAGATGGCTGATTATAAAATGGTATCGCTGCTGCTCAGTTTGATACCCAGGCCCCGGGTTTACCTTTTATGCCGCTCCAGCTTAGACATCAGAGGCGTGAGAGCTGCTTTGAGTTACAGATCTTCAAACAATAAGTCAAAACAAAAAATCAATCCCCTCCGGTCCCTGGGTGCAGTTATCGAAAGATAAAAGAGAAAAATAAAGTTATGCTAAAGCAGATAGAGGAGAGGAGCAGATATGCCAAGGAAACACGGAGGACAAGTGCAGAGTTGAAGTGGGCCTCATGTGAGCCAACATCAATGAATTTTTATCTTATCAAAAAGTTTTAGGGTTGCCAGTTCTTTTCAGACTGGATCCAGTCTGCTCCAGGGCTGCCTGGAGCATTGGCTTTAATAAAGTTGCCTTTCCCCATCCTTAAACATAACCACATAGGAATTAGATTGCATTTCATTCAAGGTATAAAAGTTGCCACAGACTTCAACAGCAAATTAGAGGTTTTGATAATCCCTTGATATTTTGAATATAAATTGAGGGGTGTGTGCACATGTGTTTATATATATATATATATATTTATTGAAAGCTGAGATTTTGAGATTTACATGAAAAGTAAGGCAAATCTCTATAGTGTATATTCTTTCTTCAAGCCAAATTTCTAAGGAGAACTGGAAAGCCCCCTGCATTCTTTTTGAGGTAAGAAGTCTGTGTTTTTCCTGTGTTTCTTGTGGGTTATGTCAGATATTTCTGGAGATTAACTATCTGAAACAATTTGGCCAAAATTTGATGCATGAACCAGTGTGAATTTTTTAAGTCCAAATTACAGTTAAAAAAAAAAAAAAGGCTTGTACTTTTAGATTTTGTTATGGAATGGTAACTGTTTTGCGCAATAATTTTTAAATTGTGAACATTTCTGAGATTATCCAAGATCCAGTTGCTTCATGAGCCTCCCGGAGGTCTTGCACAAAGCGCAGCGTGGGTCTCATTTCCATTCTTCCCTTTGGCTCTTCCTTATTATCCTTGCTGGTAGGGTAATGCTCCTGAGTGTCTGTGCACCACCCAGCATGGGGGCACGGGCTCTGCATCCACCTCTGTAAGCACTGCAGAGCCCCGTCTGTGCTTTGCTGTGACTCTGCTGGACGTGGTCATAACTTCACAGCCCTATGGAATTTCAGTTTCTAGGTTTTATGGGAGATAAGGAAGTTTGCTTACTATTGCAGAAGTAGTTGCCCTTCTGTATATAAACTGTAGTTCATCATTTGAATAAAACCATTGTAACTTTCATTTGCATAAAGTCAGATGACTCACTGTTTTGAAAATTAAATAAACGCAAATGAGAAACAACCAGGCACTGCTGAGTGCAACTTTTATTTCCTACTGTAGAATTAATGAGCAGAATAATGGCAGAGCCCGTTCTGCACATCTAAGACATTGTTTTTTAACTATTAATGAATGTGCATTACTGTAAACGTGGAAACTTAGCAGTATGTACTGTGGCCCCTGAGAGAAGTGGAATGGAGATTCTTTCTGGATTCTTAGAATTAAGCTGTGGTAGGAAATCTCCGTCTGTATTTTTAGGTCTTTGTCCTCTGACTGTCCTTCAGGCTGGGTTCAGCTGGCATTTCCACTCCAGTCTCCCTCTACCATTTCCTATCCTTAATCCCTTCTTGTTATCCTTCCAGGCTACTTAGAGGATGTTGTTGTAAGTGGCTTCATGTTGACATGCAAGGAAGGAAGTGGGACAAGGCAGTATACGAGGCACATAGGTACCCTGCCTCAGCAAGCTCCCTTCTGTCCTCTGTGGAAGCACCTTTGAATTCCTGACATTCTCAGCCTAAATTCTGAACTCTTTAACTTAATACAGGCAGTGGCAGCTCCAAGAGGGTGGGGGTGGTGGGAGCAAGAACCTCAAGCACTCCCAATAAACAACTCTGCTAAGCATTCTTAAGGTATAACATCTAATCCCTTGTTCTAACCAAATTGCTGTTTTAAAGTCCCTTTTATAGAGGACTGTGCATGCTAGGTACCCGTGTTGGGGTGTGTGTGTGTGGGGGGGGTGTACACACGCACACATGCACTTGTACTTATAAAACAGTGTTTAAAGTGCATGAGTTGGACTGCCTGTACTCAATCCCAGTTCTACCACTTAATAGCTGTGGGGCCTAATGCAAACTATTTACGAATTCTAATCCTCAGTTTCCTTATCTGTATAATGGGAATAACAGTAGCTAGCCATGGGCTTGTGCAAATACAATGCATACCTGATATTTAGGTGCTAATAAATGTTAGTTCTTGTTGAAAAAGACAAATCTGTTCATCATGTAATTATCACTTTGTCACTGACTTTTTTTTTTTTTTTAAGAGAGGACTTTATTTGTTTTTGTTTTTATGTCGTGCTGGGGATCGAACCCAGTGCCTCACACATGGTAGGCAAGCACTCTACCACTCAGCCACAACCCTGGCCCCTGTTACTGATCTTTTTTGGAATATTGCCTCAATTATTTATGCATGTTGGGTATTTGAATTTCCATGTTTGATCCCAGAGTAGAGGTCTCAGAGGGTGATGGGAGAATGTTGAGGCCAGCATGTCTCGTCTAAGCCTGTATTTCTATTGAAGAAGCAGAAGATAGAGGTTTGTGGTTGGTAGGTCCTAAGGGCTGCATGACTCTTAAGAGAAATATGTATGGTTAACTCTTAGGTTTCAATAATTTGGAATTTAGGAAAGCAGTACAACTGTAATTTACATTTCCCCTAGCCTTTTTCATTTACTAAGGGAAATTAGCTATCTTTCATCAGAAAAATGTTAAAATTACATGAATGTTAACTTTTGGCACATTATGTATAGTTGGATATATTCTAGATAATATTAAGATTTTTATTAATCTATGCATATGTAACTCAAGAGCATTTGGAATGGTTAAAAGGAAAGCCAAATATTTTAAATTACAAGAAAATGAGTTAAGGACCTAAAATGTATAATATTTGGGATATGGTGGATGGAGATGAGCAAGAGTCGGGTTAACAGATTATTGAAGGCCTCTGGGATGAAACTGGATGGTGGACGGCAGAGGAACCAACATCTCCCTTTCGGCCCTTGGGCTTGTGTTCTTTGCTGCCAGCCCCATGCCTCCAATCTGCGGGTCAGTGCTGCTGCTCTCACCTCACAGCTTCCAGACCGAAGATCTAAGTTACAGTGTGAATGTAGCTTTATGCTCTTTAAAATGTTACTTGGGCTTTGTTTTAATAGGAGAAATCACTACCTTTCATAATTTGTGTCATTTCATTAAAAATGTTGAAAAATAACTGTGTAAAGACCTGTTTTATTTTTAGCTTCAAAATTCTGTGCTTTTTGAAGAACAATTCTAATTAATTAGGGGAGGAGCACCAAAATATATTTTAATTGATATTAGAGTCAATTTAAAAATGTTTAAAAATTTTTTGACAAGCCTAGAGAAACCTAGTCTAGATGACTTTATCCTTAACAGAAGTTGGACCAGAGAACTTCTCGGAAATTTAAAGGAAGACTTAGAGCTCTTATGGGTAGCAATGTAATTTTCAGTGACTATATACCTATATATAATAACTTCATCAATTATAGGAGTTTATTTCCCTTTTGCCCTCAGATATTTGGTATTTAGAACACTATTTTCAAAATCTTAAACATAATAAGATAAATAATCACAAATATTCATATTTTCTAAAGAACAAATTTTATTGGGGGGAAAATGACTCTATATTATTTAATTTTATTAATTCATGCATTCTAAGAATTAAATAGGATGTTGTCTACAACAGGTAAATCATAACTCTAATTGAGCAGTTTTAAGAACCCTGTAAGGCAAACTATAGTATCCAATCATATGTATTGCTGAAGTTCCTGGATTTGGGGTTGGGTATCTAAGTATGGGATTGTTACTGTGCAGCAGAATAACTGAAGTTATTAAAATGTTTAAAATTAGGAAATTTAAGGAGATGCATGAGATGCATTTTTTGTTGTTAGAAGTACTGGAATCCCAATAATGTGCTGTATAGAACATATATACCTGTTAATAAATAAATAACAGGTCTTTGCAATACTGGGAATTAAACCTAAGGGCACTCTACCACTAAGCTCTACCCCTAGCCCTTTTAACTTTTTATTTTCAAGACCTAACCTAGCATTGAACTTCCCCATCCTCCTGCGTCAGCCTTCCAGGTTGTCTATACCTGTGCCCAGCTGTATGCCAATGCTACATGGAAATTTTATGGGTGAGGGTTCCTGTGGAACTTAATGATGTTTGCTTATGGGTTTTAGAAAAGATGAACTATGCTTCATAATTTAAAATTTTTTAAAATATCATAACCTGAAAATTGTTTTTCACTTAAGTTCAGAGTTTTCCCTTTTTTTCTTCTCTTTGTCTACTTTGTTTTTCTGTCTAAACTTCAACTCCTGAGGATTTAATTCTTTTCACCGCATTGTGACCTTCCTGTGAGCAGTTGTTCTGCCTCTGGCAAAATAAGGTTTTGTTCCCTTGGCCAGTTTGGCCATTTTTTTGTGATAGATTTTCTTTAGGAAGGGTAAGGAAGAAGCCAGCTCAAGCAGTTTGAGTCATATACAATGTGTTGTACATTTCCCATTTGGGCATTTGGGCAGGGTGAGGGAGGAGAGTGAAGCTTCCCTCCCCCACCCCCACCCCACCCCCCAAAAAAGTTCCTTGGAGTCAGAGGGAGGAGGGTTGAAGGAATTGCAGATCCAAGCTGGTGAGCCCCTGAAGGACACAGTGGATAATTACCTACACTAGATGGCTGGAGGAGGGTGACAAGTCTCCACTTGCCTAAAAATATCTCCCCTGCTGGCAGTTCATTGAAATGTCACTCAGCCAGCTCACTTGCCCCCAGTTCCCACTGGGAGAGAGAGAGGCTCTCTATAGACAGAGCAGGCCTTGTCCACTACCGGCCCTGCTCAAGCCTGCATGATAGACGTGGGTCAGGAAGGGTCAGGAAGGGCCTTGGAGGCCAAGTGACCAGTAGACAGTATTTTACCTTACTCCAGGATGAAGCCAGTTCTAAGAGTAACTCCCTCACCATCATCCTGAAACCCAGCTAGTAAGGGTACCTGCATTTTAGGGCCAAAATAAAGATAAATGGAGTCAGCTCCGTATGTATATTACCCTGTCTCCTTCCTCCCCACCTCCCACTTCACTTTTCCCAGGCAGAACTATCATTCTTAGTTCTTCCAGGCTTTCTGGTTTCAAAACTTACTCTCTGATCTCCCCTTCTCATTGTCTTTCTCTGTTTGGGTTCAGCAAAAGCTTGGGTTTTGAACTATACTTAGCTTTTCCGATTCCTCAGACTACTCCAGGGAAGACTGGTGTGTAGGGACCCTCCTCTGGACACTAGAGTTCAATTAATGTAGCTGCAAGTTTAAGGGTTTTAATGGCCTCTAGACACTGGGACTAAAAGTAAATTTTGGGCAACTAAAACTTCTGTCTTCTTCCAATATATTGATCATTGAACTCATCAACTGGGAGAGTTTTTACGCTAACCCATATTAAATACCCCCACCTCAGAGTCACTTGGTTGTTCAGACATTTGGGGTCTTTCTGAATCTAGTGATGTAGTGTTACTTATTTTATTTTTGATTTTTATTTTTAAGTTGTAGATGGACACAATATCTTTTTTTTTTTTTTTTTTTTTTAACGTGGTGCTGAGGATCAAACCCAGGGCCTCGCACGTGCTGGCGAGCGTTCTACCGCTGAGCCACAACCCCAGCCCAGTGTCACTTATTTTCTTGTCATTGGGGCATCTGTATCCTCTTTAAAGTAATCATGTAAAATGTGTGTAGAGACAGAGCTAGAAACAGACCTCCTGAGCCTTTCACCCAGATGGGTTCGTTGTATTAGACGTGTTCTAGTTAAACCGTAGGCTAAGAATCCTGAATCTGCCTTTGTCTTGCTCTGTAATCTTAAAAGTTCACTTCAGGGTCTTAATTTCCTCCTGTATAAAATGATCTCACTGCGCAGAGCAGCGCATCCCGAGGAGCCCAGCACATCCTAGTGGCCACACGATCTCCCTCTCTTGTATTTTAAATCCTTCCTCATAATTTTGAAGTGTTGCAGTAACGATGTCACCCCTTAGCTTCACAAGTCTTCTCTTTTCTAGGATGGAGTGCCATTCTTTGGATGGCTCCTGTACCCCACTGCACATTTGGATGAGTAGTTGGGCTTTTCCCTCGCCCTCTTTCCTCACGCTGGATTTCCGTATTAGTTGATAGATAATACAGAACACTGGCCTATGGGGAGCCACCTTCAGGTAGTTGAGGGACTGCTGGTGTGGAGGAGAAAGTAGACTTACTGGCATATTCACTGAAATCAAAACAATACAGGTCCACAGTCCTTTATGTATAAATTTGCAATTGAAAGATACCTGGAAATGGAGTTTCTTGAAAATTTGGTGACAAAATTCACCTGTAATGGGAAGTTATTTATACTCTGTTCTTCTGACTGTGAGTACTTACGTGCTTCACTCCTAAAATATAAATGTGTTTGATTATAGAGTGCTGCCTTGGATCCCACTGGGGACAATATATAATGTAAAGAATGTATGTCATGTTACTTTTCTAAAACCTGAAATTTTAAGTTACGATGTATGGCTTCAAGGGTTTCAGGTGAGAGATTATGTGGGCCAGTATCAGTGGTTAGATAGACATCTTGACGAGACAAATGCCAGCCTTGTTTAAAGACTTTCTCACATACTTGACAATAAAATGAGATTATTTTCCAATGTGATGACTTCTCAGACAAAGATGACTCATGGTAGGGGTTTGGAGGTGCTGTGAAACTATTTAAGGATGTTGTCAGAAAAGTTTATTGAGTAGGAAACTGGACCTCCACGGTCTCTTCCAACCTTTCATTTATTAACTTAAAAGATAGTTCAGCTCTGGGATAAGCTCTAGATAAGGCTCCATCAGGAGTTTCTCTGGGATAATGAACCATAGCCCTAGCCCATTCTGAGAATTAGGATGTAAACTGAACAATAAGACACCCTGCTGGTGACACAGGCTCCTTATGCAGTAGGAGCTGTCATCACTTTCTATTTATTACCTGTGTCTCATGGTTACGAAGTCACTGCAAAGTTTAAATACTGGTTGTATGATGAACTTCCATTTAAGAAGTTGATCTTACCTGGTAGTTCTCCAAGTGAGGTTCCCAGATCAGCATCACCTGGAGACTTCTTAGGTGAGGGCTGAAAAACCTGTGCTTTATTAATCTAACCAGGTGATTCTCGGGCATGCAAATTCAGCATTAGTGACTAATCTTCATGAAGAAGCACTTGGAGGAAGCCATGGGTCTCAAAGCATGGTTGGGAGAGAGGCCCAGGTTCCTCTGTGTCAAGATGCTCTCCCAATAGGGCTGTAAGTGAGGCTTAAAATGCAAGGAGGACAACAGGAGAAGAATAAGAGTGTGACAGTGAGAAAAGAGGCTTTTGTTTTGTTTTGTTTTGCTTTAAAAGATGGGTAGGATTTTGAGGGGTATGGAATGGGTAGGATTCCTGGGTGAGGGAAAGATCAGTTTTATCTCCTCATTGTCTCTAGAATGTCAGTGGGATACGGTATTAATGTAGGAAAGCTAAAACAGTTCTATCAGCCAGACTACTCTTTTTTTTTAATAATGTGGATATAAAATTAATTTTTTAGGGGCCCAAGGGCCTTACCCTATCTATCCTTCTTAAGGGGAGCCATGTCAGGCTGGATTTTTTGATTCCTGAATTTGCAAGTCCCATCACTTAATTAAATCATCCAAATCATTAGTAAAAATCTTGACCTTGCATTTGAAATTTCCCTCCCAGGTTGACCTAAATTTTAATACTATTTATGTGCATTTTCCAAACTAGAAAGAAATAACCATGATTTCTTGTGTAGTTTTAAAAAACTGGTTTGTGTAGAAGCCAACTCTTAAGTTTTTTAAAACTGGGAACTTTTCACGTTTTAATCTGTTCATTAATAGATATACTTTACACTGTGTGATAAGCTGCTTAAAGGTAGAATTCTATGTAGGACTTTTAGCCTGTCAAAAATTTCAAAGTTTTTTCATGTTCCCAAAGATTGCACACCTCATAGAAGCTATAATTGTGACGAACAACCTATGTTTCCTTGTCTCAGATTACCACCTAAAACAAAGGCACAGATCTTCAGCAGCCTCCTTTGTAGAGGCAATTTGTGGAGATTGACTTTGATGCTGTTACTTGAGAGTTCTCCCTGCTTCCAAATGTCTTTCCTTTGGTCAGGATTGCTTACTGATACATAGAAGTATGTTTTTGTGATCTAAAAAGGAGACTGTGCAGCACTTTGGCATTGTGGATGTATTCTTGAGTGGTTTAAATCAAAATATTTCTGTATAACACCTCACCAGCATCACCACCATGAAATAGTTTAATATTGTTTCAGACAAAAAAAAATGTAAATGCCATCAATTTGCTTTTTCCCTGCTCAGGGAAGAGCCTTAAGCTCCTCTAGGGAGGAACATGGGAAGGAAGGGAAGGAACACATTATTTTCTCATAGCAGCAGAATAACTGGAAAGTCTTGTGATGAGCTGCAAGAAGTTGATAACATGATCTCAGGCCAATGACCGCTTCAAGGATCTCGTCTGAGTTATCCAGGCCGATAGTGGTCTGCCAAGTTCTTAAGGGTTTCATCTAAGGAGAACCATATAAACAGGCTTCATAATTGGTTCTGGTACTATTATTGCAGTCTGTCTTTCCTAATTTTTTAAACCTAAATTCTAGCTGCTGCTTGAAAAGTTCGTGTGTGAAGGGAGAGATTTGAAGAGCTGTTTAAACTCATCCTGAGAAGGGAAGTGTGTGAAGTAGTGTTTTCTGTCAGTGATCACTGGAACTGAGGATGTTATGGAAGAAAATAAATGAAAAAAAATGGGAACTCTGTTTAATACTTTGGCTACTATTCACTCTGAAAATAGCATCACTACCCATAGTACAGCTTAAGAGGACCATGTTTCTTTCCTAAATAGATACCATTTATTACTGGTACTTTAGAAACACTAAAAAAATTGTTCAAAGAATGTACAACATGATTCCTAAGTATATTTACAATGGGATTAAACCTAGTAAGTACCCAATATTTACATCATTTTTTTTATACTTAGGAGCTATAGCCAACTTTCACGAAGGAGATAGCTTTATTAAACGATCAGAATAGTAAGGTATGACCTTGTTACTAAGAAATGTTTGTTGTTAAAACTTATAGATAATGAAGGGAACAACCATAGGTAGTTTTGTTGTTTAAATGGAGCATCCTGATCAGGTTTTTGTTCTCTAGCTAGAATTTTCTCAGAATTCTCCAAAAGTGTTGTTTTACTTGGATTCTTCTCTGTCCTTCTCCCTTTCCATTATTCATGGAGGACTATGTTTTTTTTTAGAATAAAGCTTTCAAAATTCATGCAATCTATACATGGTTTGAGCTTCTAACTGCTCCTTACAAGAGAAATGATTACTCTGAGGCTTAGATAAACTATGATTCAGTGATATTTTTTTCTTCCTAAAATTATAACTTTCTTTGAAATTCCAGTGCCCTTGGAATGCTATAGGTAAAGAAAGCATGCTAATTGGCCACTGGTTCTTGGAAACGGGAGGGGTTCGTATTTTCTACCTCCTTTTAGTTAGTTAGTTGACGGGTAGATTTTACCTAGACTAGATACTAGATTAACTAGCACATTTTATATATAGTAGAAGCAATTTGGGACTGACTAGAGTTCCATATAATCAGAAAGACTGAAGTGTTCAGAATCTTGAAGAACTATTCAAGGAGATTTATTTCTCAATATTCTTTGGCTCTTAAAGTAGCAGGTTTGGTAGCATGAGGAACTGGAAAAAAGACTAGAACCAGAAGCAATATCCTGTTGAGCTCTGAGTGGTAGGAGTATCCAGTGGGTATTCTTGGGCTATATCAGGCTTTTGTATCTAGGGTGAAAGTTAGCTCTTTTATCTGTGATAATATTTAATTGATTTCTATAAACAACCATTTGTGATAGGCATTTTTTATGGGCTTCTCTTCCTCTTTTTTATCTTTCAGTCTGTGTTAAGGCAACAATAAATTAGCTCATTCATACAAAGCATTATCACTCTAATAAACTAATCCCTCTTCATTATACACAATCTAGTCCTTGACCATATACACATGTATTTTTTACATTTTTGTGATCCTTCTGACTAGGATTACAGTTATCTGTTGGATCATATAGATTATCTTTCTGATAAGTATGGGTGCTGAATCTTAACTTTTCTAGTTTAAATTAACATATTTCACCATTTAGAAAAGGACTCCTTTAGATTTAGCCTTAAATGATGCCTTTCCAAAGCGTAAAAGAAAATCCAACTTTTTCAGTCTTTTCCAGTTTGACCTTTAAAGAAAAAAAGAGCATCCCATCCTGTTTCTTTGCGCATTTTAATCCCACATGCTTAAGTGACTTAATGATTTTTTTTCGAGATTTTATGGATTTTCTAATTTAGGATGGAATCTTGCTATGTTGCCTGTTGCCCAGGCTGTTTTGAACTTCTAGGCTCAAGTGATCCTCTCTCCTCAGTCTCCTGAGTGTGGGGACTTCAGGTGTGTGCCACTGTGCCCAGCCTGTAATTTTCTTTTTTTATTTTATTGACAAGTAATGCATTTTCTACTTAACAGCAAGAAATGGCTACAGTAGATACTTGGCTTCAATAAGGGAGATGTGCTGCCCAACCTGTTCTGGAGACTACTCTATGAGGTTGCTCCACAGGTAGTTTTTAAGTACACAGGAGAGAGAACAAAATTTATGACAACCCAGTAGTAAGTTATCATCAGCCAGCCCCTGGGTGTCCTTTCTTGCCAGCTCTCCCTCTGGTTCTCTTCAGCCTCGCCCTGGAGATTCACATGTTAGCTAAGCTTCAGTAATTGAAGTAGCAGTCTTCAAGGAGGAGAGTTTCCTTGGGTGCACAACTTGATAAACGATGTAAGTAATTTGTAGATAGTTTTCTACAAACTCCCCCAAACTCAGGACTCTGGGGTAACATAGGGATTTTCCCCAAAATGTCACCCCAGGAATCTCCTTTTCAAATAAGACATCCTAAGCCAGAACCTTGGTTCTCCTTGGTTTCTGTGCCCTGTTTCTCAGCCTCTGGACCTGCACTGTTCTTTCTGCCAAAATGTCCATGTATATGGAAAACTCCTGTGAAGCCTTAGAACTAGCTCACACTGTCACCTGTCCTAAAGAGCCCTTCCTGGACCCCAGTTTGGTCTTAATTATACTTCTATTTTATTTTTTGTTTATATTTTGGCACCAGGATTGATTTATCACTGAGCCACATCCCCAGTCCTTTTATTTCTTTGAAACAGGGTCTCACTAAGTTGCCTAGGACCTCACTAAATTGCTGGGGCTAGGTTCAAACTTGTGATCCTTCTGCGTCAGCCTCCAGTGCTGCTAGGACTGCAGGTGAGTGCCACTGTGCCCAGCTCTGTGTTATTTTTATACACACATCACATACAGCCTTTTCCATGTTTTATTGAAAGTTCATTACATTTCTTTCCCCTCATTAGACTATGTGTAGATGTGATTCAGTCCTTTCCTTTCCCTTTCCTCCTTTCTTTCAGGGATCCCAGAGCCTTGCACATTTTAGGCAAGCCCTCTACCACTGAGCTACATCCCCAGCCCATTTAGCTTTTCTTTTGAGATGGAGCCTTACTGAATTGCACAGGCTGACCTGGGATTTCCAACCTCCTGCCTCAGCCTCCCCAAATGCTGGGATTATAGGTGTGCAGTATAGCACCCAGCTGCCCAGCCCAGCGGAACTATGATTCTTTTATCCACTTTTCCTTTATCCTTGCCGTGCATATCAAAAGGCACAGTAAGGTCACATTTTCACTCTTCATTTTAAGTCCTGGTTAGAGACTTAGATGAAAAGTTTTAATTGAAGAGGTTGATACAACTGGCTAAAATAACTTGGGAGTACTTACTAAAAATATCCATGATATCTCTGTTCTTCATTATTGTCAAAAATCTGGAGTTGGCATCTTAGTTTAAACCCTATTAAAATTTGGAGCTTTAAGTCCTTAGTGGAAAATGAGAGTGAATTTTGAAACATCATAAAGACCATTTCCCAAAACCACAAAGCACTACCTCAGTCCTGCCCGTATAGTTGTCTGCTGCACATCCCAGGTGCTGGAACATTCTAATTGGTAGGCTGTGGTGGGTTTTGTGAATTTTGGTGGTGAAAAAAAAAAGTCTGAATGTAGATTTTGTTAACATTTGTGACTTCTTAAAGAGTTTTAAGTAAAACATTTAGGACTACTTCATAATTACAATCTTTATGGAAAACCTGGGCAAACCATGGTCTCTCTTTTCTGGTACCTGAGTCTGCATAGTCACACAGTTGCACTTAGACTGTCTCAAACAATCTGAGGGTTTTTTTTTTTTTTTTTTTTTTGTGTGTGTGTGTGTGTGTGTGTGTGTGGTGCTGGGGATTGAACCCAGGGCCTTATGCATGCAAGGCAAGCATTCTTCCAACTGAGCTATATCTCAAACAATCTGTTACATGTTTTTTTTTTCCAAAAATTTGAATACTAGACTATTTTTCAAACACATGTGCTTTAAAAAACTGAGAAAAAAAGAAAAAAAAGGAACTCTGAACTGATACTATACAACAAATGATTTTTTGTAAGACCCAAAGTTGTAGAAATCCCACTAATATGTCAGCTATCAGTAATTTGTAGATATCTTCTGAACTTGTACAGATTTTCACCCATTTATCTAGATATATTCTAAAATATTAAAACATTTCACCTCTATGGGGAAAACTGGAACATGATAGCATATAGAGAAAAATGTTTAAAAGAATTGGTGTCCCAGCACTGTCAATAATATCGAAGGGGTGTTTTTGTTTGTTTGTTTGCTTTAGTTATACATATTGAGTATTGTGTAATGAATATTGATAAATTGATAGCTGAATTTATTGAATTGATAAGGGCAGTGAATGCTAGTAAGTTCAGTACATTAATCCCAAAAGAAATAATTGCTAGTCTGTTGTGGGAAGATAAATTACTGTTATAATTCTAAGTCAGGAGGAGCGAAGGTTTTTTGTTTGTTTTTGTTTGAGCACTGGGAATTTAACCAGGGGTGCTTAATCACTGAGCCACATCTCCAGCTGTTTTTATTTTGAGACAGGCTCTCCATAAGTTGCTTAGGGACTCACTAAATTGCTGAGGCTGGCCTTGAACTTATGATCCTCCTGCTTCAGCCTCCTGCATCACTGGGATTGCAGGCATGAGCCAGTGTACCTGGCTGGGAGCTGAGATTCTTATGGTTAGCTTTTCAGTAGAAAATTCAGTTCAGATTTAACAAGTCAAGAATAATGTCTCCCATAGCTTGGTCTACCAGTAGTACTCCATTAAATTATATGGAACAAATCTTGTGATATCTAGAGAGGAGTATTGAGAAAACATATTTAGGTCAAATTTGGACTATGGACAGATGGGCTTGCAGATAAAAGAATGTGGAAATCGACAAAAAGTTGTTTTTTTTTTTTTTTTTTTTGTAGTTTATTTGGTGGTCAGAGCTGAACAAAATTGCTGTGAGACTTTTTAATAGTCTTTATCTGTCCCACATAGTGTGATTGTTGCTGAATTTCACTGAGGAAATGTTCAAGTATCTAATTAAGGGATGCACAGTCCCCAGACTTAGCTGAGGGTGTTATATAATACAGTTCATCCTGAATTACTTTTCATACGTATGAATGTTTTGAAAATGGAAAAGTATCTGGCCCTGAGAGTTTGATATAAATATGTGAACCAGAACATTAGTTACCTCACATACCATACGATTTGATTTTACTAACAGAGAAGTTTCTGATATTAGACAGATCTGGGTTTGAGTCTTGATTTTGCTTTTTAGCTGAACGACTGTGAACAGGTTATTCAGCCTCTGAAATGATAATTCTTAGTTTGTAGGATTTTGTTTTAATATTTTCTAGAATAGTATTTTATAGATGATAAGCCCAGATACCTAATTCTTGGTGACTTTGATAATTTTAGATTTTAAACTGACATAAGTTTTGTTAAAAATAGGTATGGTCTAGATCACTGGAGATGGGATACCCCAAACAAAAATTTTGGAGATGTATTTTACTTACATATGCACACACGGAGAGTTAGTATGTATTCACATAGCCAATCTGTGAGACTTTTTTTCCAAAAACATACATTATTAATGTGTCCGTGAGCTGACTAGAAAGTAAGGGGTATACAGAGGCCAGTAAAGAAGTGAGAGTGGGAGCCCAGTGATGTGAAGGGACCACTGGAGTGGGCTTTTGTTGAATGCAGTGAACCAGGCTTCGATTTCTATATCACAGGGTACTAGGGACAGAGTAGAGTCTAACAGATGAAAACAACCCAACCGCAGCAGAAATCTGGGACCCCAAAGACTAGTGTAAAGGTAAACTAGAAATAAACCTTCCCGTTTCAAATATTGGCCCTGACTAGAAGGGGAAGAACACTCCTGAGCATTGAAACCACAACTGGCTTTCACTCAAATTCCCAAGGGAAAATGAATGATCACAAGCTGAGAATTTCCTATAATGAATATTTAGTTTGATAACATTTCCCAGCATGTGGCAGAGGCAAAGACAGATCCCCTCTGGAAGCACTTACTTTCTGTGTAGGGCCTCAAAGAATTTCTGTAGAGTAACTTGTAAGAAGGGGGCACTGGTAGTACAGAAAGAGAGAAAGAAAGAGAGACAGAAATAATTGCAACACATTAGAAACAGCCCCACAAACTAGAGTCAGCCTATTCACTGAGTCAGATGCCAAGGTCTTTAAATCAATGTTGTCATGTATTTTGTCCAGTACGCTAGTCACTACATGCATTTGGCTATTGAGCACTTAACTAGTACACCTGACAAACTGAATTTTAAGTTTTGTTAAATTAAAATAGCCACACAGCCACATAAAGAATAACTAGTGTATTAGTGCAGCTTTAGAAAACAGAATTGTTACTTGTTCAGGTTTAGAATGGATGCTTAAGAAATAAAAAAAGCAATTAAAAATATGAATAAAATGACTATACATTTTGAAAAAGAATCAAACAATTTCTAGAGAGGAAAAACTATTTCTAAGTAAAAACTAAAATGAATGGGTTTAACAGCAGATTAGATTTAGTTGAAATAATGAATGGAAGAAAAATCTGGAGCCATATACAGAGACGCAAAGAGGGACATTATGAAAGCTAAGGTCTAAAGATATGTTGCCTATCAAGACCAACCCAGGGGCTGGGGCTGTAGCTGTAGCTCAGTGGTAGAGCGCTTGCCTAGCATGTGTGAGGCACTGGGTTCAATCCTCAGCATCACATATAAATAAATTAAAGGTGTTGTATTTAAAAAGAAAAACAGAATAAGCTGATGGAACTATAGTAATATCAGACAAAGGAAGATGTAATTCTGAAATGTTGCCCACATAATGATATAGTTTCAGAATAAATACAGACAAACTAGGAAATAACAGACAAATCTACTTTCTGCTAAGGGATTTTAGCTTATCTCTTCAATAAATGAAAAATCCCCAAGCAACCCCCCCCCCAATAAAAGGTAAATAGCATATGAAAGATTTGAATAGCAATTATCTGCTTGATTAAATGGATTACATGGTTTGCTCTATGGAACCATTTCAGAATGTAACTAAAATATGGGGTCAGGCGTTAACAAACTTAAAAGGATTTATTGTCACCCATCATATTCTCGGACCACAAAGCCATTAATTTGCAAGAAAACAACTAGGAAAAAAACCCTTATTTTATCAATAAAGAAAAGATCTCAAAGGTCAAAGATAATATTCATGACTGGGTAAAAATTTGTGGTATGCAGCCAAAAGGGCACTTATTAACAGGATAATTTATAGCCGTCAATGTTTACAATAACAAGAAAACTAAAAGGTAGAGCAAAAACAGGGTAAATTAAAGAGTGACTGAGGCTTGAGGAGTGACTGGAGTGCGGTGCAGCTGTCCTTTGCTGCTGGCAGCCGTCAGCCCCTATGTTTTGAGGAGCCCTCATAAATTTGTTAGACATCAGTCAGGATCTTGCTTAGAAAATGTTATTCAGGGAACCATACTGTGGCATGGTTGCCTTGCACTTGGTATCCCAATTCTTTGTAAAGAGTATAAAAAACAACCAAACAAAAGCACTCAGCAACTTTTTTTTTTTTTTTTGGTGGGGGGGGCAGTACTGGGGATCAAACCCATGGCTTCTTATGTGCTAGGCCAGGGCTGTTACCTCTGAGCTACATCCCTAGCCCTGGGACCCTGAAAGTAAAAATGAATCAGTATTGCAGGTTTAGTTTAATATATAGATGATCAAAGTGTGATCTCTGAACCTTTGGGGTCCTTGGACATTTTCAGGGAATTCATGAGCTCAAAACTGTCTTCATCATAATAGTCAATTTTTGCCATTTTCTTTGTGTTGAAATCTGTACTGGTTGTAAGATGGTGATGTAGTATAAATCATAGCACCAAGTTAGTAGTAGTATTTATCACATTCTTCACTGTCCTATGCTGTTGCTTTAAAAAATGCTAGTGTCACTTAGTAAAGTAGCAGAAGTATTAGTTTTATTAAACCCAGGCTCTCAGTACTTATCTTTTTCATATTCTGGTAATGAAATGGGAAGTACTTGTAAAGCACTTTGTGGTATAGAGAAGCACCATGGTTGTATCCAGGAAAACACCCATGGGATTGAGTTTTTACTTTGCGGAATGATTGACATTCTTATCAAAACTAAATGAAGGGCTGGGGCTTGGGCTCAGGGGTAGCGCACTTGCCTGGCCTGTGTGAGGCACTGGGTTCGATTCGCAGCACCACGTAAAATAAATAAAGGACTATCAACAACTTAAAAAAATAAAAAATTTAAAAAAAACACAACTAAATGAAATAAACCTGCTTCTTTAAGGAAAACAGTTATCACCAAGAATAAAATTCAGGCTTTCAAGCGAAATTCAGAATTTTGGAAATCTTGTATAAGCTTGATAGCTTTTTTATTCTTAAAGACTCATTTCTTATGAGATCCATGGTGATTTTACAAATATAATTATGATATTTTATAATGAATTATCAACATTTGGGAGTCTGCATAACTCAGTAGAGCAACATTCTTCAAGTGGTCAGGGCTAGTTACAAAATCATGCATGGTGAGAGATCCACTCAACGTGCAGGATAGACTCATGGATTTTAATGCAGCACAGCAGGAAACATTTGCTGACATAGTTTCAGATTCTGCATTGCAGCCAACCTTTAAAAAATTATTGCTTTGTCTGGTGTGGTATCAAAGAATATGCATATCTTTAAAAGCTATTATATAATCCTCTCTCTTGGAATAACGTATGAGGCCAGATTTTCTAAATATCCCTTACAACAGATTTTAGCAGAATCAGATATGAAGATCTAGCTGTCTTAAGCCAGATGTGAAAGAGATTTTTAAAAAATATGTAAAATGGTGCTATGTACTTCCCATAAACACACATTATGTTCTCATGTAATGAATTTATTATTACTGATTTTAAACAAATTAATATTTTAAAACTTTTTCAGTTTAAATTTCAAATGTTCAATGTTGATAGATAAAATCCTCATAAATAAAAGCTCTCTGGGATCCTTCACAACTTGAGGAGTATAAAGAGATCCTGAAACCAGAAAATTTGAGTACTACTAGATCAGTGTTGTGATTTGAATATGAAGTGTCCCCAGAAGAGTTCCTGTGTTGATTCAGGAATGTTTGGAGTTGAAGTGATTGGATGGTGAGATCTATAACCTGATCAGTCCATTCTTGTTTGAACAGACTGCATGGTTAACAGTAGGCAGGTCAGGTGTGGTTGTACAAGGAGGACCACTGGGGGCTTGCCTTGGGAGAGGTGCATCTTTCCTGTGACATCTTCCCCCATCTCCCTGCTTCCTGACCACCATGAGATGGGTGGCTTTCCTCCACCCTGCCCTTTTGCCGTGATGTGCTGCCTCACCTTAGGTCCACAGCAATGGACTAAGACCTCTAAATCCTGCGCCCAAATAAACTTTCCCTCCTCTAAGTTGTTGTTGTCCAGTACTTTGGTCCCAGCGATAAAAAAAAAGTTGACTTATAGTAACTTAGACTTTTAGGAAAGCTTTTCCCTAAGACTTGAGGCTGCCAAATACACAGATAGACACACTTCTTTTTATTCTGAATGTTTTGAGCAACAAATCACATCATCAGTACAATCCCAGATTCTGGAATTGGCACAGCTTTTGAGTTTGTTTTTTTTTTTCCTTCTTTTCTATGTGACAGTAAAACTAATTTTAAAGTATGGGGATTCTTACTGTCATTTTGTACATGGGTACATGGCTATAATATTGTTTTATGATTATTTACATAGTGGTAGAGGTTGGACCCAAAGCCTTGCACATGCTAGGCAAGTGGTCTACCACACTGCTAGCCCCAACTGATATTCTTAAATGACAATTTGAGCATTATAGATCTCAGCTTTATCATATAATAATAATAATTATTATCATCATCATCATCATTATTATTTTGGTGCTGGGGATTGAACCTGGGGCTTCTCACGTACTAAGCATGCACTCTACCATGCATACCACATCCTCTCCATTATGTGTTTATAAGTAGATTCAGAGATTTCCCGAGTGAACGTTTATGACAACAGTCATGTCCTTAGCCTCCCCCCTGCCCTCAGTACTGGGGATTGAATTGAAGGGCATTCTACCACTGTGCTACATCCTCAGCCATTTTTAATTTTTATTTTGAAACAGTGTCTTGATAAATTAAAGCAGGCTAGCCTCAGATTTGCAATCCTCCTGCCTCAGCCTCCAGAATCACTGGGATTATAGGTGGTTGCAGTCCTTAGCTCTTACTCAATTAAAACAAAACTTCAGTTTGTTCAGACAAAGGAACTCAGAAATAGAAATGATCTATGGTAAGTGAAGGGGGAAATATAGAGAAAATTTTCCTTCGTTTTCTGAGAAAACAAAAACAAATGACTTCAAACCCAAAGCTTGCTTTTTCTCTTTAGTGTATAGTACTCTGAGACCTGGTATTGGGCTTCTGTCTTGTTCCTGAGAGTTGCCTTTACATCGACTGTCATCACTTTTCCTCTTGACCTCTGGACCTCAGAATTATACAGAACACAGTTGGGAAGGATTAGAGAAAAAAGAAAATCATCTTACCATGTATCCTTAATACTACAAGAAAGTGGGGGGAAAACCACATTAATACTATTAACCCCACTTTTAAGCAGAATTTGTCTCTATAATTTATTTATATAACTGACCTGTTCAGAAGGCAAAATAAATAGAAAAACGTCAACTCCAATCTTCCTTTTAAAATTTGATTTAGGTCTAAGTTACTAATATAATTGATCACAAAGCACATGCATGATGTACAGCTCCCTCACAAGGCTGCACAGCTATTGTGTATACACACACACAAAAAAAATCTGTTTGTGAAAAAGTAGCATGAAGTTTTTACTTCAGCCAAAAACAAGCTCAGGAATGGATTAGACCATAATAACAAATGCATGTAAAACAAAACCCAGAAAACAGGTCTGGTGGATGTTGTGTGTTGCACTGTCTCATTAAAGAAAATGAGTCAAGATTGATCTAATTAACTCACACAGATTCAGCACATTTCACCCGCTGAAGCAGTGGCCCTCTCCTGCCTGCAACAGCTGTTTGTTTAAATTGTTTGCATGAGTCATTCTGAGAAAGAGCCTTTAAAAAAATAAGTAAACAGACTATTTGAAATCTTTGTCTTCTACCTGATAATCATCTAGGAGAAGCATTGTAATTATGTACTACCAGGAGAGTCCCTGGCCTGAGGCCTCTCTAAACCTGAAGCCAAGCAGTCTTATGGAGAGGTATAGAAGAATTGTCCTTTGCTTTGTCACTCGCTGGCTGGACAGTGCCTCACCAGTCTTCCGCCTCCCTGCTAGTTCAGCTGTGGCATTGCACTTGCCAGTTCACAGTCGGCCAAGCTTCGTCTTGGGCCTTTCCCACAGTCTCACAGTCTTTTCCATGTGAAGGATGTGGAGGTTGACCACCAGCAGATGGATTTGTGTTGAGTATTTTTTGTCATTTTTTACAAAGGCAGAAATGCAAATTTGTAAGCATAAATTCTTTGCTACCTTCTGAATTAGCAAAACGTACTGGTAAGTTTATCTCTTAAAAATGATACAGTGGAAACAAAAATGATTGTTTCACTCTTTTAACATGCTTGACTGGAACGTGGGCTTTGGTGAAAGAGAGTTGGATGTGACTCCTCCTCCTACCATTTATGCTGTGGGATCCTAGGCAACTCATTTAATCTTTCCAAGCCTCCTCATTCTCCCTCCTTTAAATGGGGGTAATGATAGCCATCTCCCAGGGTTGTCATTGGAACTGAACATTTATTTACCACACTACTTGGTCACAGTAAATGCCCAGATGGTAGTAATAGTAATTGTGGCCTTTATCACTGCTAATATGAAGTTATATTTCACAAGTGCTAATTAAGCCCTGCTATCTTCCTGAGTTGGTTTCCTTATCTCTGAAATGGGGAGGTGGTGGGTGAGCTCCAACAGTCTTCCAGCTGGACATGGCCAGTCAGCCTGAGCCATCCGCTCAGGAGCTTGGCCCAGAGGAGGGTCCTTCACACACACCCTGGTCCCTCCCCACTCACTTCCCCTTGTCTGCACAGCTCCCCTGGCCAGTCATCACTCCACAGGAGGTTGCTTGATCAAAGCCCTGGGGAGGGTCAGGCATTTCTGGAACCAGGACACTGGACTGGCCATAGGGGCGTCCCTTCTTGCATATTGTGCTGCAGCAGCTCCAGCTTCAGCAGTCATTTCTAGGAACCGTGTTCTGAGAGCTGGGGTGCGGGGGATTTCAGAGAAGACACCTGTTTGGGGTCACTGTCAAAAGCTTTGTTAAGCTCTTGTTTTCTTTTGGGATGTGCAAAAGGTGGATGTAGAAAGATAGGGGTCAAGTCTTGTCATAAAGATGGTCACAGTATAGTCAAATGGAGCATCCATCAAAAATGTCATAAAATATATAATCAAGGAAAAATTTACAACATTTTGAGTAAAAAAGCTAGATTTTTAAAACATCACAGGCTTTTGTTTTTAATAAATGGGTGTGTGAAATTAGATAAAAGATTGGAGAGAAATTCATCTCTTACAGTTGGTTTTTTCTGAGTGGTAGTGCAAGAAATTTTGTTTTTTTGAATTTTCTAAATGTTTTACATGAGTTGAGGTCTAATATTAAAAAAAAAAGAAGTATTGTTGGGTTTTTTTTTTATGTTGTTGTTTTTTGTTTTAAGAACAAAATTTTCAGGAAAAAGGTAACCTCTTCAGAGAAGAGAGGAAGTGTGCGTGTGGATTGTGTGCGGTGCCGCCTCGTGGTGAGGGCTCCTGTTCTTATGCACTGCCACCCTTGAAGACTTGTGGGCTTGACGCTGTGAAAGCACCTGCGCTGTTGTATGGATTCACTGATTCCTCTTCACGACTTTGTGAAGCAGATCCTGGGATGGTGATGATGATGAACTTGGTACCAGGAATTGAACCCAGGGGCACCTAACCACGGAGCCACATCCCCAGCCCATTTTTATTTTTCATTTGGAGACGGGGTCTTGCTAACTTGCTTAGGGCCTTGCTCAATTGCTGAGGCTGGCTTTGAACTTGCAATCCTCCCGCCTCAGCCTCCTGAGCTGCCAGATTTACAAGCACACACTATGGCACCCAGCCCGTATTCTTATTTTATAGGAAACTGAGACACAGGGGGGTGAATACAGCTGGGGGTGCATCACCAGTGAGAAGCAAAACCAAGATTCAGACCCAGGCTGCTCTGACCCCAGAATCTACACTTCCACCACGCACTGCTCCTCCTTCCCTGAGCTAAGATTCCAATTAACCCTCAGAGCAGCAAGTGGTCGAGTTGAATTTTGTATGTGCAGCCCTGGTGAAGATGAATTGGGGTACCATACTCAGATGTCTTTGATACTCGGATACAAGGCTTCTTGGGCCTTTTTCCCTTTTTCTGTCACCTGCATCTATCTCGTGTTCCCCTATCCTCTTAACAGTTTGGACCCTAATCCAACTCCCACACAGCCACCTTTGATACCAGCTTCTACCCTAATATTACCTGGGAATCAAAATCTTTTCCTGGGTATGAGCATAGCATTGAATCTATTGGAATCAAAACCTCTATTTTTCTTGTGTCATAGTCAGGGACTTCAATTTTCTGTACAAAAATAGCTTTCGATAATGGCTCCTTAGTAGAGGAAAGAAAGCAAAGAGGAATGGGCACCCCTGCCTGCCGCCTTCAGAACACAGGTCTCACACCTGTGTGTGCATGTGCATTATAGGCAGACATCGTAACCTTTGTGGGCCTCAGTTTCCTCTTCTGTTAAAATGAAGCACTGAATTGGGTGACTCTCAGGGTCTCTCACTGCTCTGATTCTTTGAAAAGCCTCAGTGTCAAGTTTTTCCATTAGATTCCTTTTTCTGTACATGCCAGAAGCATAGAGTTAAAATTACATATCTCCACAACAGCAGCTCCAGAACTCTCTTCCTGTCCAGCTTTGGCCAGTTTGTGGTGATAGCATTCATCTGTACCGTGGCATAAGTTTCTAATTTACTTTTGATGGAAAGAGCTCAGAGTTACCGATTCTTGGGTTATTAGCAAACTTGGGTCTAGAAAGACATCTTCAAAGTGAATTGATGTGAAATAATATTTAAATAGAAATTTTCTTAGGGTTATTTGCAGAGAAATGGCATGGGCTCATCATAGCACCGAGGGAAGGGTAGCCTCCCAACAGTAAACTGAGTTATAAGTAATTTCTCTTCGTCAGGTCCGTGTACTGGCTCTACTTACTTCCATTCTTGTCCTCAGGTTGATGGGTTCATAAGACTGTGCCTTGGTATTTTCATGGCCAGAAGATAAGAAATTTCTGTCTCCAACACAGGAATGACGTGTGAATGGAGTATATGGAGAGGAACCTTTAGTTGAAGGCTTTTAACCTAAATGGACAATAAATTCAGCCTCTTGGACTCTTCGGCTGTCTGCAAGTTGAGTGGGAACACAGTTCACATATCATTTTCCTCCTGTCCCTTTCTTCCTAGGCAGGCAGCCACCTGCCCTCACCATGCCCCAGGACTGCTGCCTGGGATGACTGAATCCTAGGCAAGTCAAGGGCCCGGGTCTTTGGAGTTTCTGCTGATGTCAGCGCTTCTCCTTAAACCCATGGACAGGTAGTTCTTAACCTGCAGATCTGGTTCAATTTGACATAATTGGACAGCCCCTGACCCCAGTCGTGACCTCCCCTTTAAGCCCTTTTCCTTAGGCAAAGTGTTTTCCTTGCTCTTTGGTGTCCATCACTCATTTTGGTGCTCTCTCCCCAAACATTAAATCCTGTGTCTTTAGTCCATGGATTTGCTCACAGGCCCCCAAATCATGTCCACGCTCAGAGCGCACGCTTGTTTCCACATTACTCTCGGGTGGTTTCCCACAGGGTTCACCATTGCACACTGCGTCTTTGTTGGTTTCTCACTGTGACTTTTTCCTTTTAACACAGGACCTGGGAGTGGGGGTAGTTAGTAGTGAGAAGCTTCTTTCTGCCATACCAAATTCTGGGCGAGCCCAGTCGATGGTCCACATGTTGCTAGATTGACACCTGCGGTGGTGATGGTGTTCGTGTGGTTGTTGGCGTGCAGAACGCTTGGCCTTCCTCCCTGGTTTGTAGCTTGTTTACCAAGTGGACAGACCATAGAAGAGCAAAATCTTGGAAGTTTTTCTTTTGTGTTTTTTGTTTTTCCTGAATTTTAAATAACTCTGGTCCATTATAGAATCACATGCTTATAACTACCAACTTAAATTTGCTGAATTTCTGCAGTGAAGAGAATGGTTTTTGATAACTTTTAATAAAAATAGGGCCCAAGATTTTGAGTAATTAAAATTTCCTAAGTTTCTCTAACACATTTGCAGTTAAAGAAAAGAACAAAAGCTGGAAACCAGATTCCTTTTAACTTACTGCCTGTCCTTCCTTTGTCTTCACATAGTGTTGTCCTCTTGTTTGTTTTTGAGTCAGGGTCTCACTAAATTGCATATGTTCTTGGCCTCTGTTAGTTGCTGAGGCTGGCTTTGACAGTGTGATCCTCTTGCCTTGGCCTCCAGAGTCTCTGGGATTACAGGCATGAGTCTCTGCACCCAGCCTTTTTGGTTTTCTTCATTGAGTTTAGGGGCCACAGCAAAATCTTTTACAGGTGAAAGCAGAACAAACCAACTTTCAATCTGGTTCTCTTTTTTTTCCCCCATTCAAAATGACAGTGGGTGTCTGAGTGGTAGTGGCCGGCTGCTACCTTGACCCCGTGGCAGAAGCCTCTCTCATATATGCCTATGACTTCTCCGAGGCCCTGACCTCCCAACACCTAAGTGCTGTTTTGCATTTGTCCTTCCTCTTCTCTGAAAGAGTGCCAGGGAAGTCCTGCTGAGTTCTTCGAACAGCAGACTGGTATTTTAACAGCTCTAATGCAGACTTGGTTGGGGGTGCTTATGATCTGTGGCAAAAACAGGATGTTTTAGGTGAGCCTTGCTGTACAGGCAGTGGGCTTGTGGCAGGGTGGGGGCTCCCTGACTTTGGTCCCCACTCTGCCCCACCCCACAACAATTCACTTTCTTTGTGTTTGGGTTTGTCACCTGACTCATCAAAGGACAGTCGTTTGGTCATTGTTCCTTTCTCACCTTGACACACTGGGCTGGACACACAGTTCCCTTAGTGCAACCCACGTGGCTCTCCTCTGTGGTACGTGCTCATGGCAATGCTTAGTGCTCTGGACCTCTCCCACATTCGTCCTGTTTTCATCAAAACCTCAAGTCTGATTTCCACATTGAGAGCTCTGAGCTCTGCACAAGGCATACGACTAAATCCATTGGCCACTCTTATTTCCTCCCTTTTTTCCCCCAGAGGTGCTGGGACTAGACACACTCTCCACCACTGAGCTGTGACCCAAGGCTGCGACTGCACTTCCCAGGCCAGCACCTTTCTTGCTTCTCATGTCTTCCTCCACATCATCCTGTCTTCATTCTCCCTTCACTTGCGAAGACAGGGTCAGGGCTGGAAATTTACATGGCAGTTACAAAAGGAAGAAAAATACCTTTTGCAGACATCTCTTTCTCTGCTCTCCTAAGGTAGGAGTTGTGGGGACTGTAGGATGGCCTGGTCACTGCAAGGTGGCCTAACCATCAGTGCAGTTTATTGGATGGGTTCCCGGCTATGCTCAGCAGGTGTTGCTTTCAAAATTTAGTCACAGGCCTGTGTGCTGCAGATCAAGATAAAAATGTAGTTCTGTGAAGTTGTCACTGCTTTAGATGCATTCAGGAAAAAAAATCAGTGGGGTTGGAAGGCAGGCAGGGACAATCACTTCCACTTGGGCACAACTTACAGGTAGACTTTCTTCATTAGATCTTATAAGTTTTCTTCAGATCACCAATCACAAATAATCTTTTCTTTTTCCTTTTGGTTGTTCGGTGTGCCCTGTGGAATTTAGGGACAGTTGTTCATTAATCCTTTGTTTTTGAAAGACTTTGAAGAAATTACTGTATTTACCCAGTTGCTAAGTAATTCAGCATATTGAAAGATGACCCATCTTTCCCTCAATTTAATCAATGCTCAATTTCACTGAAATGCTGCAAAATGAATTGTAGCCCAGAGTCTAGACGGATTTCAGAGATGTTATGGGTATGGGACCCTCCCAAGGTTTGCAACGATATGGATTGCTGTATCCCTACTAAGCGCTAGGGCTGTGAATTTCACACACATTTTCTTCAGTTCTTACCATATCCCCCTAAGGTATCTCCAGTTTACAGTTGAGGAAGCAGAGGTTAGTACACAGACAAGGTTTGCAAAGGAAGCAGGGCCAAGATTTGAACCCAGATGGTCAGTCTTGCCCAGCAGGAGGCCTGCAAGCAGCCCGTGCTGCGGGAGGACATGGCAGCTGGGATGGTGTCCTCAGCAGAGTGCTGAGTGGGGCACTTTAGGAGGGCCAAGAAATAAAAATTGTTGATATGTCTGTCTGTTTATTCAGGGAAGAATGTCTCCTTTGAGTTGTTTTATATGCCACTAGCACAAGTTCATTCTCAAAGCCAATTGTAACCATCCTATTAACCATCTTTTAAGCAGCAGACAGACCGTTGTCTCACTAGGGACAGATTGAAGCTATTAAGTTGTAGAGAGTTAATGCCTGTAATGTGTGATGCTTAAGAAAAATTCTGACTTCAGAGACATGAGTATAAAATAAAGAAATGTGTTAATTTTAGAAAGTGAAGACATGCTGGCATAGAGATTATTGTAATACATAGCGACTCCTGTTGCTGTACTCAAAACAGCAGAGATAGAAAATCTTAACAATTAAGTATTGTTTGGAGGATGTGAATTTTCTACTTGGAAAACTGTTCAGCCAGCAGTGCTACCTGCTTTTCTTCCTCATCTCCCCTCCGCATCAGAGGCTGCTGGCCCTTGCTGAAGATTAACGGTTGAAGGAAGAGCAGTTCTGTGCAGATCCTCATTACTTTCCCTTTCACACCCCTCCCCCACTAGACTTTAAAAGTGATAATTGCTTGAAATATTGGGAGAAAGTAATTTGTATTGGTAAAGCTCCGGTGAACTTCAAACGAATCTGTGTCCTCTAGTGGTGACTTCTTTTTAATTATGGGGCTGGGCAGATGTGTGTTTCTGTGGACCTCAGCACCTGCACCCTGCCCCCATGATGATGGAAAATAACTTCTGGGTTTTCAACACTCTCTCTGTGTGTGTGTGTGTGTGTGTGTGAGAGAGAGAGAGAGAGAGAGAGAGAGAGAGAGAGAGAGATACTATAGGAGGCCATGGTTTGGAACCTCAGAGGATATCTTAGTATTCAGGACCCTAGAAGTTTGAGCTTTGTTTTCTAGATTAAAATTGACATTAGTCAAAAGTAGTAATATACTAATGCTTCTTGGCTTCCATTCTTAGCACTTCACATAATCTTTATTTTTAACTCTTACCATGTGCCAGGCACTGTTCCAAGTGTTTTGCAAATATTAACACATGTACTCCTCACATAGCCCTTGAGGATACTCCAGTTGTTATTCCCATTTTTCCAAGGAGGAAACTGGGCACATGGTGATAGAGTGATTTGCCAAAGGTCACTCAGTTGGTAAGTGGCATAATAATGACGTTAACACCATGGCAGCGTGGCTCTGGAGTTTGTGCTTTCTGTTCTGGAAAATGCCCTGCCCCTCTTCAGTTTTAGAAGCCTTTCTAGAAGACTGCAGCCTCCAGCAAGTCAAGAGCATTTAGTTTTCAGTCTGTTAATAATGGAAACAAATTGAGCACCAGGGGAGTGCCAGGCTCCAACACCAAGGCCTAATATGGATGGCCTTATGACGATCGTTCTTCTTGCCTCCTGTTTAATTAGTTCTTCTACACAGGTGCTAACTCAAATGTGCCTACAGATTGCATGCCCACAGCAGATAAGTAGTTTCTAGCAGATTAACGAATTACCTTTGCCTGCCAAACTCCTTTGTTAACAAAACTATATCCTTAGGTGGAAATGTTAAGTTTTGACACATCTGAGTTTTCTTGCTAAACTGATGACACAGGAGAGACCCATTGAATTTGATACTTGGTCTGAATCCAATCCTGTATTCCTGGTTGAAGATAGAGTTGACTTACGTGTGTTTTCTATTTTCTAATTATCTGTAAGATCTTCACTTCAGATTCTTCACAATGTAATTAAAAGGGTTAATAGGGGTAGAGAGCGAGGGAGGAGAGGAGAAATTTGCAGTGAAACAGGGCTTGTTTGCTTATTTTCTGTTTATTTGTAAACCTCATATTTAACTGTTGATCCTAACCCACAGCAAAGTGTACCTTGTAAATAGGGGACCTGAGAAGCTAATGTTTTTTTATTGGTTTCACAGGTGATCCTAATTTACTACTTGGGAAAGATCTGGTAAAATGAGCAAAGAAAATACCTTTCCAGTGCTTGAGGGCGTCTCCTGACAGTGTGGCTACTCTTGCTTTGATGCAGCCGTCTCCAGTTCCAAGGCTATTGAACATCTCTGACATTTTAATGTAGTTTATTGCACACATACAGAAGAAAAGCAGCAGTCTTTATCCATGCCATGTTTTAATCTGCATTGCAAAAACTGAGTTCCCCCAAAAATATCATTAGTGCTGTACCTCTTAACCAGGTCAGATTGCAAGGAGAAAGGGTTTATGATGAATGAGTCAAATCTAGAAGAAGTCGAAAGTGAGAAAGAGGTGCTGTGACAAACTGATTGCAGATAAGACAATGGTAAAGGAAGACCTCCTCATACCTGTACAGTGTCATAGCTCGGTTCAAACACTCATCTCTTGCAAAGCACCTAAAGGTTGATATGGAAAATCTGAGCAATCTGGAGAGGAAGCCTCAGAGTTGAAGCACACCCTCATGAAGCTGTGTATCAAGGCCAAGGTCCCTTGCAGCTGCATTCCTTCCAAAGGATGGCTGGGACTCAAGGTGGAAACCTCCATCCCTTTCTTGAATTAAAGTGAAGATGAGTCTCTTATCATGGCTGGCTTTGCCTTTCCCTGTTATTTCCCTTCCTAGGGGACCTGCTCCCGTTTAGCCAGCTTAGCGCTCAGAGTTGTGCTCTCCAGGGAGCTCCTGCCTCCCACTGGAGGAGCCTTCTTGTGGTAATCGTGCCTACCCTTATGTTCCTGTCCTGGGTTCTCTGTGTGGTGTTCTTTCCCTTCTTGGGAACAGGGTCCATGGCACTGAGAAGCAACAGGGTGGTGGCTAGGAGTGAAGCAGTCCTCCGTGACTTCATGCTAGTTGGAGGCAAAGATGCTCCCCTCTCTTCCCTTCAGTGTACCTAAAGTATCTCTGAGTGTGTGTGTGTGAACATATTCTCTTCCCTGCAGCAACATGGGAAAATGCTATGAAAAAAACAAAAACAAAAAACCTACCCGCGGGTCTAACTTCAGCGGCCATCCAAAAATAAGATTCAAAGTATGCAGTTTCTTTCATGCAAGGCATCTCAGATAGCATGGCCATTTCTATTTTTCTCCAAATAAGACGTTTTCTCTGATTATAAGAGTGTGTAATATTCTAGGCAGAAATTTTTAGAAAATACATCAAAGCATATGAGAGAAATACCACCCATCGTCTTATAAGTTAACATTGTGGTTAACGTTTTGGTGTATTTATTTCTAGCCCTTTTTCTCTTTGTAGTTTTTTTTTTTTTTCATCACAACCAAGTCTGTTAAATCTGTATTAGCTATAAAAACAGAAACTAAAAAATCCCCTTTTCTCCTCTGGGTTCATGCAGTCCTTCATGTTTGCCTGCAGAGGTTACTGAGCTTGGCCCTTCTTCCAAGGCGTGTTTGTGTGAACAGAAATGATGAAAGTCATGGGAGGGGGTAGAGAGGGAGTTATCCAAAGGTCCAGGTCCTTTCCACCAGGATCAGTGGGCCCTTCTCTCTCAAGAGGCCCGTGAGCTGCCAGGGTTTTCTGTGCTCTCCAGTCATGCTCAAGTGACCAGCCAGTTCTGGGTGACACAGCTCGTGTCTCATTGGCTGTCTGATTTCTCCTCCTCCTCTGTCTTTACATACTTTTCAGCCTGTCTGCTGCCTCTCTGAGCATCCCCCGCACCCCCCCCCAAAAAAAAAAAACCCCACAAAGGAATATAGATGTGTAAGCTCCCATTCATCAGCACAGAGAATGTTTTTTTTTTTTTCCATGATCATCTAATGTCATTGTTTCTTATATATTTTTAGCCGCTTGCTCAGATTTTGGAAAAATATATAAATTTCTGTGACTAATCTTTGAAACATATCCACAATTGCTAGCATTATGGAGCTCTAGGATGGTCTGGAACCAGAAGCACTGCCTTGGAGTCTGGCATTGATTCTACCAGTTGGTAGCCCACTGACCTTGTATAAGTCACTTTTGTTAATTTTGTTGCAAGAAACATCAATTAAAAAAAAAAAAAGAATTATTTACATGGATGTATAGTAGTATTGCTGCTGATTTGCTTCCACTGCACACTGAACCGGAAGAGCTCATCAGCACTGCTTTCCCATCTGCCTTCCCTGTGCTAGTCCATCCGGGCAGCCTCACTGCTCTCCTGAACTTCCCACTCCCTGACAAGTCCAGAGCATCACACAGTTGTGCTATCTCCTCTGCCTCCCCAGCAGCACTCATGTTTGTGAACATTCTTACCATCACTGCCCTCCTTTCATCGTTCCCATCTCCTGCCTAGCCTTTCGTCTTCCAATTGCCTGGTTTTGCTTTTAACATTCCAGATTATAGTTATTTGTATGTTCGTCTTACCTCCCTGAGTAGGTACTCTGTTCCTTGGGATTGGTGGTGGGATTTTCCTTATCTTTGTTCTTTCCTTCCTTACTCAGAAGACATTCATTGAAGTGTTTATTGAGTTGGATAGACTCAAACTGAATTGATTGGATGATTTAATCTCTCTGAACCAGATGTGGGCTCACATCTGAGCATTTATGACTGGGTGGTGGTAGCTTGGAGTCCATGTGGGACACTGGATTCTGAGTGGCAGCATCTGGAGCTGGATTGCAGACCTGTTAGCCTGGCTTCTGAACACCGTGCTCCTCGTTGGCTGACTGGAGTAGTCAAACCCTGCAGAATCCACTCTGATAAACTGCTTTGTTCTTGTTCACTTGGAAGTGGCAGTTTTCCCTCTTTGATATGAAGTAAATGAGCATCCCATCTCAAACCCATGAAAGGAAGAGGCAATGGGATCGTAACCACAGCTCTGTCATATGAAGATTTTGGCCACATCCTCAACCGCGCGACCAGCACGCTAGCTTCATACTAGAGGGTCTAAGCATAGAAGTTAACTAGTGGGATCAAAATAAACACACATAAACTCAACTTACCTTTTTCTTTGACCAGGTCTGAGATGGCTCCCCCTCTGGCTCCTGCCTCGAGCCACCCAGTGGGGTAGCGAGGTATACACAAGACACTAGCAGGAGAGAGAGGCAAGGCACACCAGAGAATGGCCTTTTATTGGGGAACAAGGAATTCAGGGGGAAATTCCATCCAATGAAGGTCGAGGGGGACAGCATTCCAAGGTCGGGGTCAGTGATTGGTCTCAGTGTCAATGGTCAGTCACACCCCCACATTGATGGGCTCTTGCACCTAAAAAGGGTGGGGATTAGTTCTGACACAGTTTAGCCGGAACGCCTCACGCCAAGTCAGGGAGGTGCCCAATCACGTGCGAGAACGGCTTCCCACAACATCCTCTATAGAGAAATGAGAGACAAGATTGAAAAATTTAACTTAAATTTATAAAACACATGATTTGAAACATTATTGAAGTTAATTTTGAAATCATTTGGGAAAATGGAAATATTTAAGAAAAAAATTATTGAAATTCTAAGAGTGATTTTAAATGTTTTATTAGAACTTCATAGTCCTCTTAAGGAGTGGATATCACATTGAAGTGGATTCTTTGTGCACTTTTTAGTTTAAAAAAAATGCTGTATTTACCAGCCATTTTGGTGCATGCCTGTAGTCCTAGCCACTTGGGAGGTTGAGGCAGGAGGATCACAAGTTCAAAGCCAGCCTCAGCAATTTAACGAGGCCCTAAGCAACTTGATGAGACCCTTCTCAAAATAAAAAGATAGAAGGGCTGGGGGTGTGGCTCAGTGGTTAATTGTTCCTGGATTCATTTCTCAGCATAAATAAATAAGTAATTAAGTAAGTAAATAAATGCGGAAACTTTTTTTAAAAATGCTGTTATTTTAAAGTATAGGAAAATAGAAACCATAGTCCTAAGCATTCAGTTAAATATGTGTAATTTCCAGGTTATTGATGAAAATATGATCCTGGTAGCAAGCCCAGCAGGATGCCCTTGCATGTCTAGGTTTAGAGTCTACAAGGAGTGTTCCCTTCAGCAGCCATGGCACATGCCCACCTGTCTACCTGACAGCCCCAAGTAAGCTGAGAACACAGTGCTGGCTCCCAGAGATTGGAGGATACCTGGGTCAGCACATCCGCTCCTTCAGGCAGTGTGCTGGCAGGCCCAGGGGGTCAGAGTGGTGGAGCAACTCCAGAGAGCGCCCAGGAGGAAGCAGCAAAGGGAGGGGTGGAACTGCCTTTGTGCCATCACTGGGACAGGCCCAGGAAGGGGGGAGGGGGGAGGAGAGCCCCTAGACATGTCATCCATATGACATTGTGGGTGCCATCCATGTCCCTAAACAAGGCATGTCACACTTTGGCTGAGAGTTGTCTCTAATCCCAGTTGCAGCCTGCTGAGGTCCCCCCGTCATCACTGCATATAAAGTTACGAGGAACACAGTGAAATGTCACCTGGGTTTGCCTCATACATTAAGTTTTCCTCGTTTAGTCCATATTCATTTTTCACCTTTAGATTGTTTCTTAAAAATCAAACGTGGTTCACATAACTAAAACTCACCATTTAAAGTGTGCAATTCAGTGTTTTTTAAGTATATTTACTGTTACATAACTGTCACCACTATCTAATTCCAGAACATTCCCATTACTCCAAAAAGAAAGTTCATATCCATTATTAGTCAGTTTCAATTTCTCCTGCCTCTCAGTCCCTAGCAACCTTTTATCTACACTGTCTTTGGATTTGCCTATTCTGGAATTTTATATGAAAAGAATCATATAATATGTGGCCTTTGTGTGTCTGGTTTATTTCATTTAGCATGTTTTCAGGTTTATCTGTTGTGTGTTAGTATCATTTCTTTTCACAGCCGAATAATATTCCATTGCATGTTTATACCACAGTTTATTTAACTGTTCAGTAGTTGATGGACCTTTTGGGGTATTTCCACATTTTGTTTATTATGAATAATGCTTCTGTGAACATTATGTTTAACTTTTTGAGGAACTACAAAACTGTTTTCCTGTTTCTTTTGAATTTTTGAAAGCCCTAAATACCAACTAGTTTTATAAAAATTGAAAGGACAGAGGGGCTCAACAAGTTAACTCATTTGGTTGTGAAAACAACTAAATTATTAATAAGCAGAAGGGGGAAAATGTCACATCATGTTAAATGAAAGAAAATATGTATATTGATTCATGGCATATCACATTTACAGATTGAAGCTGGATTATATAGAGTGGGTGGAAAAAATGAATTCCTATAAATTCTCTTAATAGACACATTCAAATTCTGATGAAATAAGGTTGAATTATTTTTTAACAATTAGCAATTATAGTCAAGGTTGGCAAGATTATCTTGAGCATTGTCATTAGTTGGAAAAGTTGGAAACCTAAAGAAAGACCATTATTAGCATAAACTGGAGCATTAAGGAGAAAGTAAAAAACAGGCACATAGATTCACCCTTAAAACGATGATTTTTTTGTTTTATGGATGGGGTTTACTCAGTATGGAAGAAGAATAGCTTACGGTCTTTCCTGCATCATTTTGGTTTGGGAACGGTGAGACTTCTGCATAACTTATTACTACTCGTTGGCTTGTTCAAATGATACTGTCTAACCATCTGTTAGAAAAACACAGATGATGAAGGTGTTTTAGGAGGAAGGGAGGCTTGTGGAAGTTCTTGCTGGTCTGGGTATTCCGTTGCACGTATATACCACAACTTGTTGATCCATCAGCTCAGTTGACACCTGTCACATCTGCCTCTGAAGCCTGTGGCTGGCTCCAGCTCAACTCCGAGACCTGCGTAGTGAGAGGGGCTCTAGGGCCCTGCCAGAAATTGGGCTGCATCATAGTTTGGTGAAAAGAAGACAAAATTGAGTTCTCGTGTTTTTACTCTACAATTTTGGATTTTTTGAATTTCGTGTTCTTCTCTGAAATACCTTAATTAGTATCTTCTTACTGAAGGATGGCGAAATTCAGATGAGACATGGTGTATAAAAACACTTTGTAAACTAATGTGAATGTGGGGTTTTTTGTTATGGTTCAGTTATGGTTTTCTTCCCAAAATATCAGTCTTTCCTTGGGGTGGCTTCCTCATAGCTAATGAAAGCTGCCAACAGTGTGTTACCTTGAAACAAAGTACTTAGAGAAGACCAGGAACCCCGATTCCTGGAAGATGGCAGGACAATTCCTCCACAGTTGCTGTATACAAGTCTTGGGGCTTAGACCCTGAAAATCAGTGCTCTCCACTCGTGGGAGATGTCAGGCTAGATTTCCTGTGCCTCTGCAACCAACTCCGGCAGCTACCATCTGTCTCTTCCCTGGTCACAGGCTTATCCAACTATTTTTGTTGGTGAAGGTTAATTTAGCCTTGGAGACTCAAGGCAGGTAGATCCTTGCACTGGAAGAAATCTGATTAGTAATATTTCTATTTTTTTTTTTTTTTTTGTACCAGCAATTGAACCCAGGGGTGCTCGACCACTGAGGCACGTCCCCAATCCTTTTTCTTGTATTTTATTTAGAGAAAGGGCATTGCTCAGTTGCTGAGGCTGGCTTTGAACTCTCCACCCCCCTGCCTCAGCCTTTGGAGCCAATGGGATTACTGGCGTGGGCCACTGTGCTCGGCCTGATTACTAATATTTTTAATGATGTTTTAAATTCTGCTGCTTACATCTCTTCTGTAAACTTTAATGATATTACTTCAGATTACCAGTGCTCACGGGCCACCAAACTATTACCCACCATCAGCAGTACATTATTGAGCCGTCTGAAAAATGATTCTTAAAAATTTAATTGACTAATAAGTCATTTCTGGCCATAGGCAGTTTTTTCTTTTGCTCTCCTGACTTCCTCCTTCCCAAGTCACTTTTAGATGTAGTGTCAGAAAGAGAGCGTGCTAGTGTTCAGAGCTTTAGAACCCTTGGGTTCTCGGGGTCACTGGAGCTGAAAAGGGCCCTGAAGGGCCTACTCAGTCCCACACTATGTCATTTGTTGGTGGCAGTGATCCAGCGCTCGGGGGTCACAAAGGCCAAGTTTTCGCACAGGGTCTTGCCTGCCCATTCTTCTCACTTGCCTGTACCTTTTTGCTGCCTATGGATGTGGATCATTTCAGTGTTTCTTGGCCCTCAGTATTTATATTTTTTCCCACTTTCTGGATAAGCTTACGTGGCCAATCATCCACTGACCTACTTCCATTCAAACACCATTAAAATCTTGAAATTCAGATAGAGCAGCTGATACATATTAGGGAAGTAAATTGAAATATCCCTTCAAGTATTAGGGTGGACAATATTGTAGCATAAGAAAAATATTAATTTGGGGTATTGGGGATTGAACCCAGGGGTGTTGTACCATTGAGCTACATCCTGAGTCTGTTTTATTTTCATTTTGCAACAGGGTTTTGTTAAGTTGCTGAGGCTGGCCTTGAACTTTGATCCTCCCTTCTCAGCCTCCTGAATTGCTGAGATTATAGGCGTGTACCAGTGCGCCCAGTGGAAAAACATTCTTGCTTGAAGGGATCTCAGTAAGAAAGCAGAGATTTCTTCTAGGCAGAGGTCAATAGTGAAGCACAGGGATTCAGAGGACTCTTTGAGGTCATTATAACTGTTTCATCAGATTTCAGTTACATTCATTTGGTGTTCACTGAAGTCATACATGTTGACTCTGGTAAAAAATACTCTCAGTGGAGTAAGTAAACTTAATGACTTCTGTCATTCCAAAGTGGAATTAACATTGTATTTACACAGTGTCTTACCGTTTGCTTAGGGTGTTTCCATGCATGATCTTATTTGATCCTTACACAAACTTAGCCAGGGAAAATGCTTACCCATCTTAGTGAAGAATCTGAAACAGAAAGGGTAAGTCATTACCCAGTGCACATAGCAAGTAGCAGGCGGGACCCAGGCCTATAGACTTGAAATCCAGAATGCTATTATTTTCTTAAGAACCAGGCTTCTCTTGCAGCATTGGTTGAGAAACCCAGGAAGAGTATTGTTGGAGTAAAGTGTCTGGAGAACTAACATTCTTGAATTGGCCCTTGGATCTTTTATTCTTTTTTCCAGAATCCAAAATTGGCATTAAAAAAATCCCTAAACCAATTTTCATATTCCATAGAATGAACTGATTATGTTTCTGGAGGGAATGTATGTGGAACAACAGAGAATCTTTCTCTTTTTTTCATATTTAGCCCCATGCCAGGGTCTTGCCTATGGCCTGGACAGCTGCCCTCTGATATACTGCCCCATGTTGAAAGCGGCATTCATCCATTCTTCAACGCACATGTGAAACTGTCTCGATTGTTAGTTTTTCCTGTGTAAAAATCATTTCTTAGGGATAACTTTCTAAAATCATTCCATCAAGTATTTTATACTTTTTGTGTGCATTAACTATTTTTTTTGAGAAGTTAAAAAAAAAAAGGAAGAAAAAGCCCATAAATCTGCAGATCTCTTCTCATTGCTGTGAGCTGAGCTCCTTCCACCCAGTGACTCAAACCTACTGCTGTTTAGGCCCATCAGCAAGGAACCAGGCAAAATAATTACTGACTGATGGCCGCACATCCCTCAGCGTCAGCAGGAAGTGGGTCATGAATCAGGTCATTCTAGATCATGCAAAATGACCATCTTTGAAATTTCTCATTCTGAAATGGTTTCAGATAAAGATCAAGTTTGTGGTTCTTTTGCTTGTCAAAGAGAAATAAGAAAGGGAGAAAAAGAGTATTTCCCTAGTAATTTAGGAAGGGACTATGTATTTGCCAGTGGTGTGCTGTTACATGTTTAACAACCAAACAGCTTTGGGGAGAAGGGACTTTTCACATTTGCCAATTTCCATGGTGTAAATAATCCCACCATGACCAATCTCAAGCTACCAGCCCGTAATAACAGGCTCTCAAAGTACCTGAAAATCTTGCAATCAACTCTCAAGCTAGAACAAGCCAGCTCCAACACAGTATGGTAATTTCAGGGTCATGTAGATTGCTTTTGGGAAAGATATGTAGGTCAGGCCTTCAGTATCTGCCTGGAGTTCATTAGCACATTCCCATGAAGAAGGATGGAAATGCAAAGTAAAATTCCGGAAGGAAATTTCCCACTACAATAAATGATGCAAAATGTAGTTTATCTTTGATTTTTGTATTCACGTAAGTGTTCCTTTCACTAGCAAAGAATAATATTGTCATCTTTGCTACTATAACTTTCCACAGGATATAGAAAGTTTCTCTTTCATAATACATAAAGAGAATTGAAAGTCTTTTAAAAAGATTTTACATTTTGCTTCCTCTTTTTGTACCATTGAAACAAATGTTTTCAAGGAAAGTTTTCTAGCTTGACTTATTTCGGCATTTAAAATGGATCAAAATGTGAAAAATTATGTTGAACCTGATTTATGTAATCTGCTTTGTCATTTTAAGTTTTCAACCTCAATTTCCGACTCATTTCAGGACTTTGTTTTTTAAATCCAAAATAAAAGGTTCTTTTTCCTTGACTCATACAAATATGTCCTGTGGATAGTGATGTCTTACAGCACTGTTTTCACTTGAGATAAGCTTTGCTTTTTCTTTCCAAACAACATATGGAATGGGAAAGATGGTTGCTACCAAGGATGAGTTCATCAGTAACTTGTGATTTTAAAATACCAATACACACAATATGTGTGTATTGGTATTTTAAAATCGAGCTGACAAGTTGAAGAAATTATATATAACTGCTCTACAACACACCACTTATTCATAAGGGTGATTCTAACCTGTTATAAAACACTGATATCATTTAGTAATTTTTTTCACAACATAAAATGAATATTTTTGAGTTTCATTACTGCTTATTATATAAATATTTGGTTTTAAACTTACTGACTTGGCCCTCGGAATGCGTTATTGAAACTCAACTTGGAGTGCCAGTTCTCCCACTTTTTTGATTTTAAGTTTCTTTATACTTAAAAGTTTTCTTTTCCATAAAAGGAATCGTTGTATAAAAGGTCATATACTGGAGGGAAGTGATATTGGTCAAAATTATACATGACATATTTTGTGCATGTACGAGTATGTAACAACAACTCTAATCATTATGTATGCCTGTAATATACCAATAAAAAAATGTGAGGGGAAAAGGGTTATATACCTACTTTTTATTTTAATCAAATTGGAGTTTAGGAGAGAAAGGGAGCAGTCCTACTCATACATTTTTAAACTTTAAGAATAATTTTCTGAGAGGTATAAAATTCAAGTCACAAATCCATGATGTTTATAATTTAAAATTTTCTCATAGCTACACCAAAAAAGTAAAGACAGCGGCTGGGGCTGTAGCTCAGTGGTAGAGCGCTTGCCTAGCACGTGTGAGGCCCTGGGTTTAATCTCAGCACCACAGAAAGATAAATAAATAAAATAAAGGTATTGTGTCCATCTACAACTAAAAAAAAATAAAAAAATAAAAAAAAGTAAAGACAAATGGGTAACATTAGTTTTAATAATAATTTTATTTCATATACTATATCAAAATATGATCTCAGCATTTAACCAGTATAAAACATATTGAAATATTTTACATTCTTTTCATACTGTTTGAAATCCAGTGTTTTGCACCTACAGCACATCCGAATCTGGACTATCGACATTAAGGGCTCAAGCTGCCATATGGGACAGTGCAAGTCTATCGAAGAGCTATACGGTGTGTGTGTGTGTGTGTGTGTGGTGTGTGTGTGTGTCTGTGTGTGTGTGTGTATGTATGTATGTATGTAAATGTCACATTTATACATTGATGGAAAATAATTTGAATTTCCCAATGAACTTCAGCTCACAATTATTTATACTTTTAGCTCTAATCTTACTGATAAGGGTTGAACCCAAAATAGTTTATTTGTTGTATTTTTCCTTTTCAATTTCTGAAAGGCTCTTCAGCAACTCCTTCAGCAAAATGAGGGCTCCCAAAGACTTGATGTTACTCTTTTCACTTACTGGAACACCTAGTTTTAAGCAAAGAATATTTTACACATAACAGCACTTGTTAAAATCAGAAAGGCTTAGCGGAACAAAATTGGCATGTAAGCATTCCCAGTACTGTTCTGTAAATGCTTCACATTGATCTTAAAAATTAATTTTATTTAAACTAAAATAGGCAAATGCTTTTCACAACTACTTCACGTCAAGGGGGAAGGGTCCCTTTTCAATACGAAATAATTAGGTGTAAGTCTGTTGGCTTCGGCTCCATGGAATTTCGCACCATCTCTCTGCAGTCTGAGGATATAAACATGAACCGGCACTCCCCATCTGGGTAGCTGTGGGACTTCTCTGACCTTGACCCTCTGCAGACTTCAGCTAGCTCTCCCGCCCCAGGGGATCTTAAGTCCATCTCTCAAGCCCCAAACATTCTTCCTTTCCTGCTGTACATTGCTAGTGCCTTAAGATATCTTCCACCTCTGAAACTGGGTAATAGAAACTGGTAATGTGGTGGCTGCAGGATGACCCTGTCTCAAGTGTGCCATCCCTGGACAGTGGAGGGAGTCCCCCTACCCCACTTTGAAACCTGTATTCAGACCAGCACCAGGATACCTGGGTGGGTCTATTCAGGATTGATGGCTGCTGAGCTTCAGACTTTGCTCCAACTCCTTCCCCCATCTCTAAGCAGTGCCCTTCCCCTCTGGTTCTAGAGCCTGTGGAGTTGCCTCCAATTCCATTCTTTCCTGATGCCTCATCATGAAGCCTTATCTCTGGACTATAGAAGAAACTGGTCTGCTGCCCTTGCTCTGGGCACTCTTGTGACAGACGAAGAAGGCACTTGCCCCTGACTCCTCACCCACCCTCACACCCACTGATCCACACAAATACTGCTTTCACCAATTGACTGAAGTGGATCTTACATAAGTTACACAGTGATTGGTAAAAGCTCTGCCCTTTTGGAACAGGGCAGCAGTTCTTAGGGATCATGGACCACTAAGTGCTCTGCCCTCCCCAGTACACACCGTAGCCCCTCAAGCCAGTCCATCGATGTGCGATTGTGTTTGTGGATCTATACACAGCTTTCTCAGATTTTCAGTGTCTGTAATCCAGAAAGTGTTGTGACCCTTTGGACTCTGCCTGCTGTCACTTCTACTGTAAAATGCTTACACATCTGTGCCTGGTGGAGCCCCTGTGCTCCTCAGCCAGCCCAGGCAGGCCTCTCTCCTGCTTATTGCCTTCTCGGAACCTGGCAAGCCTTTCTCTCACCAATGTACCCTCCCTTATTCCACCTCCACTAGGCGCTGCATCACCTTTCTTGTAACATTTTACCACGGGGGTGTGCAGTACCTCACAGATCTGTTTTGGTTCATTTTTTGGCTTGTTTATCTTGAATGACTCCAGTTCCTTCTCTTAGTTTTCAAAGACAGTCTTTAACAATGAAAACCAAATGGAGTGCATAGGGATTCGGGGTGTGCTGAAGGTGTTTTGAAATCAGTTGGGTGATAAGTATTGCAACTTTACACGATTAGGTGTCATTTTGTTTTTTTCTTTTCCTCTATTCTTTCCTCAGCTTTTGACCTTGACCCAATCTCTGTACTTAGAGTCCAGTTACTGAAAACAGTGGGTTCCCTTTTGGCTCCCAGAAGGAATTGTTCCCCATTGTTATCATTTCTTTTCAGAAGTTCACTGTGTAAAGCTCAAGTGTTCAGAATTACACAGATCTGTAGCTGATGCATGTTCTCCCTTTGACAGTCCAGCCTAGGTAACCTTGGTAAGACAAGCTTTCTGAGCCCCAGTTTCTTTATTTGAAAATGGGGAAATAAATTTGGTCACAGATTTGTCGTTCATTGTTTCTAGAATAGTCGATATTCAGCAAATGTCCCTCCTTTGTTTTTTTCACTCTCCCGTCACGTCTTGGTCCTCTCTCTTGCTCTAATTATCTTCCCTTGGTTTATTTCCCTTCTCGCATCTTTATTTCATAGAACACTTGGGGCATTATTATTAGTGACTAACAAATGGTAAAGCAATTATAGAGCTCTTTAGTTACCCAAAAAGGCCAGATAATTAAGTTAAAATAAAGCTTAAGGTTCTCATGATTTTTAATAGAATAATTGTACTTAAAATAATTATTATCTGAAAACTTTTCTAAAAAGGCAAATGATTGTCCAAACTTTGAATTATTGATTGTTAATGTTCAAAAGCAAACTCTTTCAAAATTTTCTTCAAAATAAGTTTACTTTGCTCCTCATCTCCACTGAATGATTGCCCTCTGAAGTTTCTTAAGCCCTGCCCCTGAGGTTTTGTGGACCTTTGCTTCCACATGATTCTCCCTGGTCTCCCTGATGTGGGAGGAGGAAAGGGCACAGTGTGCTAAATTTGGGGTCCTTCCCTCTGAACTGAAGCTCTGTTGGGTATGAGTCTGCACACAGGATGTTACAGCCTTGGGGAAAGAAAAGACAACACAAAACGAGCCAGACTCAGAACCTTATAGGGCAATCAGAATAATAAATCTTACCCGCAGAGGAGTCTTTGGTGATAACTTTTTGTCAAGGAGAGAAAAAAATGGGCGAGTGAAATGTCTTATCTTTGTTTTAACAGATGAGAGTAGCCTTGCAGTATCATGAGCCCCTCCCTCCGCCTCCCCTACTCTCACCTTTGACAGAGGAAAATGGATCATTAGGTGGGCCTGGGACAGTCACATGAGCCCTTCAAAAGCAGAGTGCTTTCTCTCCTGACATAGACGAGGAAGTCAGAGGTTCCCATCGCAGGAAGATTCCACAGGCCACTGGTGGCTTAAGGTGGAAGGGACTGCTTGTCATGCACTGTGGGTGCCCCCCACCCAACAGCCAGCAACAAAATGGGAACAAACACAGGAACGGAACCCAACCAGTCAGGACCTGGATTTGGGCCTTGTGACAGGTACGCTGAGCAGGGAGCTGGTCACGCTGTGCCAGAATCCTGCCCAGTTGAAGCTGTCAATGAACTGGGATGCGTTAAGCTCCTAAATTTGCAGTGAGTTTTTCATGCAGTAAAAGAAAATGCCATCACTCCCTACTTTTAATATAAGGCTATGAATTCCTTTAAAAGCAGCTGGCTTCCTAGTGTTAAAACTTATTCAGACAGTGAGTCATAAGAGATAGGTATTGAATGTCTCTGCTTTGCCAGGACCTGTATTAGATGCTGGGGACAAGTCACCAAGTTAAAATCTCCATCCAGTGAGAGAAAACAGATGCACAAATAGCAACAAGACGATATGGTAAATGCATAAAGAGTCCTGGCCTGGAGCCTGTAAGGACAGAGAAGATTATGGCTGACTTTACCTTAGGGAACTGAAGTAAGGCGTCTTAGTGCCAACGGGTAAAAATCCACATTTCCAGCTATTGAATGTCAAGAATACATTTGAAAAAAATATTCAACATTGCACAAAAGAATATAACACTATGATTCTGTACTAAGCTAAATGAATCAAAGTTTTAAAACACTTTAATTATCATGTAAATGGATGTGGTATATATGCTTATTTTTATTTATCTTTAAGGTTTATCTTATTTATACATTCAGTGTCCTAGCAAATAAGAGCAAAAAGAAATGATAGATTACTGTATCATGCAACCATTCTGTATCTGTAACCCATACATCAGTTTCTCTCCGAAGTCAACTGAAAAAATTCTTTTCACTTATTTGGCTGGGATCATCCATAATCAACAGCTATTTTATATATTATTACTTTGCTATAAGGGAGCAGTTCTCAAAGTGTGGTTTAGACCCCTAAGTTCCAGAGGCTCCCTAACTTAATGTGTGTCTTAGAGATGAGTGATGTTAAATGATTAGAGTATAATAATTCATCTGCAGGCCCTCTTTCCCCGGTCTCCTTTATCCATTCTATCAGTATTTATTGAGCACATATTATATGGCAAGACCTGAGTTACGTGTTTTATTTGTATTACTCATTAATATTAATTCTCATTTTAATCCTGTGAGTATTCTATCCATGTGACAAATGAAGAAACTAAGGTCCTAAAAAAGTAAGTGGATTACATAAGGTTAGCAACTAAGTAGCATTTGGATGTTTAGGATTTGAACTCTTGGCCTTGGTGCTATGTATTTGAGTATTAAACTCTTTATTATTGGTGGTGTCTTCGACTTGACAGCCAAAGGATACCAGAGCTGTGTATTTGGTGGACTTGGGTTCACAACCTGTCTCTGCTACTTAACATCCTATGTAAACCTACATAAATTACTTAACCAGTCAGAACCTCTGTGTTCTCTATAAAACAAAACTCACAATGCCTAACTTAGGGGTGGTTTCATGATTAGCTGATGTAATGTGTAGAATCATCGCCTTGTAGAGAACTAAGAGGAGTGGGCACTCTGTGGTTTCTTGTTTGAAAGCTGCTCTCCAGCAGTCTGTTTGGAGTCCTGCTGGTGACATCAGTCTTCTCCAAGTGGTCAGTTGTTTCTGTCTAGCTATTTCATTATAGTTGCGTCCATGACAGGCCACACTTAGCTGGCAGGATGGTTTGGAACAGAGGTGGAGAGAGAAGCTAGGGACCACAGTGTGGACAGTACGAGAGGGGCCTTGGTGTCAAACCAACACAAGCACAGCCCATCTGCCCACTAATGATTACTTCGTTCTGTGTTCAAAGGGCCTCGGCCTCCTCATCTATAAACATGGGGTAGTAATACCCACTGTGAAGGCGGGCCAGAGCTCATATGAAAGCACTGCTGTGATGACTGGCACTTACCAGGTGCCCAGTCAATATTAATTCCTTCCCCTGTGACTGGTCCTTCCGCTCCTAGGAGGACATGGTATTTGTAAGTTGCTATTGAAGGTCTGTCGACCATCCCTTTGCTCCGAATTCGGGCCCTGTGAATGTTGGAACCTTTAGAGCCCAAGGCTTCCTCATTACCTGGAAATACCTGCAGCATCCTACCCAGGGGTGCTCTCAGATTTGAAAGCCATGTCACACCTGAACCAGGTGTTCAGATTTGGTGGATGTGAGTAAATATTTCCAGTATTGAATGTTATTTTTGAGGTTAGTGGATGCAAACGTAAGGACATCCTTTTGGATAATGTAATTCTGCCCGTCTGTGTGAGAAGGCTTCAGAAAGGCTCTCAGAAGGGAAGGGAAAGGGACATTACATGGTTTATTTTATGAAGACCAGACATCTTCATATTTTAATAAAAAGCAAAATGCTATCAGAATGGTTGAGGCCAGATGAAATTCCTCATCTCAGTTAGTGGGCAGAGTGTTAAATTCCCATGTATTCGGTTACTCCCAAGAGCACCATTGATAAAATGCACAGCCAATTGAAATGGAACTTGAGACCTTTATGCACAGCCAGATCCCGTGCTGTGGATTTAGCTCAAGTCTGGAGATGCAGTGGGGACTGGCTGTCAGGTCAGCAGGCTTCTCCCCCAGGTCTTCTATTTACCAGCAGGCCCATGGCCTTAGCCAGGAGGGAGCTGAACCACTTCAGTCCTTCCCAGAACCACATCCTCAGAAGCTGACAACTTTCACGATACTTTGAGATCCTGCCAGTGGTGAGTGGGTCATTTCTGGGAACGCGGCTTTGGGGATAGTTCTCAGGATCCCTAAGTGGCACCCACTTCGTGTCCACAGGAGGTGTGGGTTTTATTGGCTGTGATGCCAAGGAGGTTCTTACCTGCAGGGACCAGCCTGGGTGGCAGCCAACCAAGCTCCTTGGAATGTTTTCTAGTCCCGGAGAAGAAGGCGGCTGTTGAGTCTCTGCAGTTTTGACCACTTATACTGAGGTGCCTCTTTGTCTGATGTGATTCCTGTGCCTGTGACAGAGACCACACACTTTCATAGATGTCACATACTATCAGGTATGGCCCAGATGGTCAACTCAGTGTCCAAGATTTTACAAACTTGGCTCTTCAAGGAGGCTGCGTGGTATGCTGGTAATTTAATTCGGCTCTAGAGGCAGACTTTGTGCATTTGAATCCTGGCTCTGCCACTCCTGAGCAACACGCCCTTAGGAAAGTTACTCAGCTTCTCTGCGCCTCATCTGGAAAAGGAGGATGGCAGTAGTACTTGCCTAGAAGGTAGCTGTAAAGATAAAATGTTTTGCATACAGTAAGCGCTTGGTCAGTATTCCTTGTTGTAATTATTGGGTGGTACATGGGTGCGATGGCCTAATGGCGAGTCTGTCAAGTTTGGGAAGGGATTTCAGTCATCCTACTAAATAGCCATGTGTGAGTGTTGAGTGTGAGCAAGAGAGTTGTCTTCCAGAGTCTATTCTTTTTATTTTCTCTCCTTTCCCAATACCTATTCTTTTCATCTGAACCTCCTTTGCTTATCCACCAGTCCCCTGCCCAGGAGCAAAGGGTGTGCAGTTAAAATTGCGCAACCACAGTTATCAGCCCAGCTCAGCCACTTGCTGCCATGTGAGCATAAACAGGTTACTGAACCTCGTTGAGCAGAAGTGGAGAATTTGGGATGACACAAAGCTGCTGACTGTCTCATAAAGGTGGAGTGATCATGCATTCTATTCACCTGGCATAATGAAACAAATTGGAAATACTTGGTGATTTTCCACTGGAAAGAAAGACTGACCTGACCATACCTTTGAGTGAAAAAGAATCCAGACAACTTTTACTGGTTTTCTCTCCACCCTCCCTTACAGGAGAGTGGGAAAAGCACCTTCTTAGGATGTGTGTGTTGGGTACCCAGCCCAGAGCAAGAGCTAAAAAGATTGAATTTCTCTACTGCTGGATTCCAGTGTGTTGGGCAACCTGGGGGCTCTGTTCCTGTGATACTTGCAGCACCCTACTTTACAGGAGTTGGGTAGTGAGTGTGCACTCTGACAAGTGCTGTCAGTTGTCCTGGCTTGACAACCCATTCCCTGGTGACCTCTCTTTCTCACCTTCCCATCTTACAGAATATGGAGCTTGGACTAACTGAGCTTTAGGTTTCTTACAGCCTTACCATGATATAAGGACATGGAATTAGACCCACTCTGTCTTTCCCATCACCCAGTTCATTTTATCCACAATACTTAATGCTTTCTGTTCAGTTTTTATTTTTTTACCCACCCCCTGCTGCCTGTCCCTACTTTGGGGCCCCTAGAAAGTAAGCTGCATGAGAATAGGGACCTTGTCTGGACTATTTTAGTTGCTTAATAAATATACGCATGCACATATAGACATGTAAGACTGCATTATAATGTAGCTAAATAAATTTGTCTACAGAGATTTAGGGAGTGGGTTGATTATTCTTCTCTATTCCCCACCTGAAAATATACCACATTCTTATTTGGAGATTTAAAGAATTGAATTAAGAATGGTTGTACTGTCTGTCTTAAAACTGAACCAAAGTAGCAGACCCAGAATTCTCACCTGTGTGTACATGTATTATCAAAGGACAGTTTTAACTCCTAAAATCAGAGCAAGCCCACAAGCTTAGGGCTGAGGACAGTTGACCATAATGGCACCGTGCCAAGTATCTGCAGCGTAGGTTGGAATCCACTTTGTTCCGTCTATATACATGGTAGAAATGGTCGGCAGGAGGCAAAATATAACCCTTAGAATTCTGCTCGCACATATTACTGAGATTTCATATTACTCTTATTATTTGGCCACAAAATGGGCGTAATACTTGTTGGCTTTAACATACCTACTAGTATTGCTTTCGCTATCCATCTTGCAAAATATAAGACAAGGCCAGAGCTTAAATTAAAATCCTCAGCTTCTTATCTCCTTCCCACAGGAAAGCAAATCTGTGTTGAAAACCGTAAAATTAAGAGGAGAGCAAGGATAGCATAATTTAGCAAAAATTCATGGCACCAGATTCTGAGCTATATGACTGGAGGGACAGGTCAGACATTAAGAAGATGCTGCCTGCTAATGCAGGTTCCTTAAGGTGGTGCTCTGGAAACAGGAGAGGCATTCAAAAAATACATACACCCTTCCAGAAGATTTCTGCAGTGCTTACTATGACCACCCTAAGAAAATATCTTTGTGAATTGTTTGGCAATTATTACCTCCCTTGAGACTTTCAGATGAGTCAAAGTGGTTATTCTAAACTGCAGTTGAAATGTATTCATTTTAGCATTTGGGTGTTGAGAATTTTTTTCTTCATTTGCAAAAGGGTTTATAATAATATCCTCATATCCCCACTCCCACCCTCCACCCACCTCCTCTAGCATTGTAAATTCCTTGTATTTAAGAGGCTCATTCTGTATATTTGGCAAACTACATCATTAACACTTGAAAAGCATTAAAAGGTCTTTTTAAACCTTTTTAAACATTTATATTCATAGATGTTTGTGTGCTGAGGTGTGTAGAGAAAAACTGTGCGGCTTTGATAATGGCGCTCTATTTAATAAATGCCAGTGGCTATATAAGCTATGCAGGTTTTGCCATTAGACAGAAGCTGATAATTATAGAGAAAATCTAGTATGGAAATTATACCACTGTCCAAAAACATGCGATTTTTTTTCCCCTTTACCTCTCCCCCCCCACACACAAGTTTCTTTTGGACTGAGGTTGTAATGATAGGGTGTAAAGAAAATTAAGTATTGCTTGGATGATTGTTCCTAATTTTCCTGAGGGTACTTCTTTTCCACTGGAACCACATACTTTTTACATCTAATTTGAAAAAACAAACAAAAACCCATCAAATTCAAAATGAGTGTGCACCTTCAGTGCAGCCACCATACACAGGTGTGCTTGGGTCTTTTAACCTTCTGGTATACACCTGTGTCATGGGCAATTCACGTTGTGTGCATTTCATGTTCTTCCTCAGTTTCTTTTTTTTTAAAACATGAATATTCGCTTTTGAAGAAACTGATTTCACATATATCTTAGACTATAGTACAGTAAAATCTCTAATTCAAACTAATCATGGTGAAGGCATGCCTGAACTAGTGAAATCATTATATTCGATTCCTCTTAAATCCGCATTACTCATTACAGCAGTGTTTCTAAATGGAGACTGTTCCTGAGACAGCTTTAATTACTAGATGGGTTTAAAGTCAGGGCCATCGTGCACGTGTTTATAACTGCTGCTTCTTTTCTTTGTGGGGAGGGGGGAGTTTCTCTTCTTTATTGTTTTTGAAGTTGACAGATAAATTTGTATGTATTTATCCTGTAGAACATGATGTTTTGACTATTACATTGTGGAATGGAAATATAGCTAATGTGTAAATTAGCTCACCAAGTTATTTTTATGGTGAGAACACTGAACATCCACTCTCAGCATTTTTCAAGAATGTACTATATTGTCATTAACTAGAGTTTCACTGAAATGATCCCCTAGTTAGGTTATAGGTGCTTAAGTCTGGTTTACATTATTGATTTACTTAGTTCTTTCTTGGAGGATGGAGGAGGGCTTCAACTTTGCAGACAGAACAGTCATAGATTCCAAATTGATGGAGTCCTAAGAGATAGTCTGAACCTTGAACATGTGTTATTGTTGTATAGTTTTGAGATTCCAAATTAAATTTAAAAATTTGTAAAGCACAAGATCTATGAAGTATGTTAAAATATAAAATGGCACCGACTTAAAAATGTACTTTCAAATTATATATTATTTAAATAAGGAGGAGTTTATCAGTACTTCTGGAAACTAGAGAAACAGAAGATAAACTGAGTAGAGGCTGAAGCGTGATGCACAGTGATGTCTGACAGAGCTGTAAGATGTGAAAAAATGGTGTCACGTGGTTCTTAAAGATGCACAACTACAGAATTATGAATTTATAAACTATAAATCTATATCTGTTGAGTTATTTAAAAATTTGCCCTTAAGATTGGCAACATTTATTCATTTATATGTTCATAAGAATTTTTTATTGCATGCTTTTTTCTTGTCAGACATATGTAATCAATAAAGAGCTTATAAAACATAACTTTTGTTCCATTAACTCTTTATTGACCTTAACCTTAGGATATAATCCAAAAGGGAGGATAAATATGTATAAACTAGGTTTCGTGGCATAGGGAATCAGTGGTCCACCTCAGTCTCTAAGGGCCCCTCTAAGCAGGTAACAGCATGGTCTCATGGTGGGATAGTTATGTACTCCAGGAGTTTTTAACATGGAAAACTGCAAAGAATCAAAGAGGTGACTTCAGTCAAGGTCTGCAGATGATTCTTGGGTTATACTGATGACTGGTTACTGTAATTGTGTGACATTTCCTTTGGGAGAGGAGATACGAGTTGGACATCCATATTAACGGTTGACCTTGTGGTTATTTTGCAGTCAAATAAAGTGCCCGTGGTGCAGCCGTCCCATGCGGTCCACCCGCTCACCCCCCTCATCACTTACAGCGACGAGCACTTTTCTCCAGGATCGCACCCGTCACACATCCCATCAGATGTCAGCTCCAAACAAGGTGAGAGCCCAGGCCTGCCCAGCCTCTTTGCTAATTGAGGAGTCAAAATTGCCTGAGTCTCAGTGGCCCTTTGCTCCAGGTCACTGGGTGGACCAAAGTACATTTGTAGAGAATAAGAATAATTTATTGGTTAGCAAGAATTTGTTGTTGCTTCTTTAATTTTTCAGTGTTAAGAAACAAGAAACACTTAGTAGGGTGATTTTCCACATGACAGCTGTGAAAATCTGAGAGTCACAATATAAACCAGTATGTCACACAAAAAGACTAAATGTTCAGTCATTATTTCAGCATGTCCCCCACCACTTTATCTTAGGGGTTATGTTCCATTCTCCTCTGGGTGCTCTATACAGTGGGTCACACTGAGCTGCAGAGTTAATGCCTTTTACATCACAGCTGAGCACTTATCACAAACTATGGCTGAAACTTTTGCAATTTGAGGCAGGATAACAAAATTAGTGCAGATTTCTTTTTTCTTCTTCAGAATATCTTGGACAGAAAGTTAGTTCTTACTGTAGATCACAGCAACCTCATGGTATGATTATTCTGATTTCCCTTAAGTGCAGAACTTTCACCTTTTCACTTGAAGGGGTTACTTTGTGGCTTTGTCTGAATTGTCAGCGTAACTTTTCTTTCCTTAAAAACTATTATTTTTTCACTTAAATATGTAAAATAAGTGTTATTTGAACACAGACACTGCAGTACCATGATGGTAGAGCATGATGGTAGATAGCTTCTAAGTGAGTAATTGGGTTAGTACAGCATGGTTATGGGACACAGGGATGATTTAAATCCCAGGCAGGGACAGTGGGAGAGTACAAAATTTCATCCTGGTGCACAGAACAGTGCTTAATTTAAAACCCATAACATTGTTTATTTCTGGAATTTCCTACTTAATATTTTTAGACTTTGGTTGACCATGCGTAACTGAAACCATAGAAAAGGAAACTGTGGCTGGGGGGTTGGGGGGACTACTATACAAGGTGTTAATGGTGATTTTTATTAAAAAGTAGAAAAAGGGAAAATTGGGAGATTTTCACTTCAAATATTTTTCTGAGCCTCTTGTGAATTTATTATTCAGCTATATTCCTATTATATTTTATCCTTTCTGTGTACTAGCACTAGCTTATAATCATAAATAAATCATCTATGGAAAGTCAAAGCAGCTGCATTCTGTTTGGCTCCCATACCAAACTCTGCTTCTGCTGCAGTTTCAGAAAAACAGACATGTTATAAGAGGTCTGAAAAATCAAAATGTCCAATTTTTACCCAGTGTGTACAGGTATGGTTGGGAGTGGGACTGAGCTGTGTTCTCCAGATCTTCTGGTCCCATTGTCTCAGGGCCAGCCTCGGAATGGCTTTGCTCTCAGGATAGCCTGTACCTCTTTCTGAGAGCACACACACAGTTGGACTTCAGCAGGGTATTTGAAGGTTCAAAATAAGTCCTTTAAAACCACTTGAAAACAGAATATGAAGGGGTAAAATTTTTCTCCACCTGCATTTCACCTATGTGTCCGCCCAGACTCTGCCCTGTTGTGGGCAACAACATTCAAAATGTGTAAAAAAGTATTCAGAAGCCAGTTGTCCTTTCTACCACTATTACTGTATCTAAATGAAACCCTTCACTTTCAGTTTCTCTGTCCTTAGACCACAACACTTAGTTGAAGACTTGTAACTGTTGCACTTGAACTGGAATAAAGAAGCCAGCTCCCAAAATCACCTGTGTGGACATTTCTAGGTCTGCCTGTTCCAATTCTCCTTCCCAGTCCTTTCTCCACCCTGCTTCCTTTTATTAACAGCTTCCAAGAATACAAACCTTCAAAAAGACAGGCCTGTGGGTCTATAGTGAGGAGGAGAATTAAGGGATTTTAGAAGGAAGGCTGACTTTGAGAGGGAAGATCAGTAATATGATCTTGGTCATGGTGAGTTGAAGTGTCTTTGAGATGTCTTTGGGGAGACTTGATGCAGGCAGGCAAATTTAAACATGTGGGTCACAACCTCAGGCCAGGGACTGAGTTGGAACATATACCTAGGAAGCATAAATATGTGGAGGACAGACCTAGATACAAAAGCTTCAACTAAGAACTAGCAAAAAGTATCTCACAGTGTGTTTTATTTCACTGTATTTATTTATTTAACAATTAAATAGTGCTTACTATGTCCTAGGTCCTGTTCAAAGCACTTTGAAACATTAACTTATTTAAGAGAATAACACGTCATGGTTTATTAGTTTTTCTCTCGAGAATTCTAAGACAGTTCACTTTTTTAAAAAAGACAGGTTTATGACTGGCTACTAATTACATTTATATTTTTCTCTTCTGTTTTCATCTCAACTGCCCTCCTATCTTGTTCTGCCTAATTGTAATTTATATCATTGCTTCTTAAACTTTTTTTTTTTTTCCTTAACAAACTGCAGACCTACAGAGAATGGACCAGAAGTTCTCTGCATAGTTTCTTTAGTCTTTGTTGTTTGAAAAATGTTGTGATTTTATTTTTCTTCCTTACACTCTTCGTTTTTATTTTAATATGAAGATCCTGTTTTTAATTACATGTTTGTCCTGGGCTTCATGTACCTCATCATCATGTACCTCTGGGGATATAAACTCTGGTTTGGGAAACATTCATTTACATGATATTGAGTTTATATAATCCCAAGCTCAGTAGGCCTCTTGGTTTCTTTCTTTCCTGCTGCCTCCCTTTTGGGTCTATTGTGTAGTTCAGCTGTTTAGAACATGATGGTACTGAGGCCCAGAGTTGCTGATCTCTTTGTTCAGAGTAGGCAAATCAACTTTTATCTAAGGGGGACTGGGGAACCCTAAAGAGTAGCATGTCCTTATTCTTACCCTAGCAGAGTTATTCAGTAACTATAAATGGTTTGTCTTTGATACCCATTCTCATTTGTAAAAAAAATAAAATAAGTTCAGTTTCATTTCCTATTGGAGACCACATTAGTTTCTGCCCTTTTCTCCTCCTCTCCCTCCCTTCCTTTGTGTATATGTAGGAAAGGGAAAGAAAGTTCATACCACTTATTTGTCTAACTCGTAGTCAAGTATGGTTGAAATGTTAAAAGGAAAGAGCTTTTTACAAAATACTACTTATATCTATGTGTTATCCATTTTATCCTTATATATAACAACAGTCACTCACATAGCATTTTTACTTGTGCTGGGCACTGTGCTGCAGGACCTGTGTTAATGCATTTATCCTTTACAACAACCTCTCTACTGTTATTATTTGAGTATTCAAAAACAAATAACTTCCTCAAACACGTGTAGCCAGTGACTGGCATATCTACACAGTCTGACTCCAGAATTATTTTATTTACATTTATATAGAAGTTATTTATAAAAGCTTAAAAATCTTTAAGGCTCTGCTGAGTGTATCCTTCAACGCACATAGTGAGTGTTCCGTGAATACTAGTTGAGCAAATGACAGAACTATATCTTCGATTGCAGGGCAGTTGGAGGAGAGGCATAAGGCATACACTTGTAGGAATCTTTTGGGAATAGGATCTTAGTGGGACCACAAGCCATTTAGAAGACCCAGGTTTATTTATGAGCTAAGCCACATCATGTACCTACTTATAAAAATTGAGAAGATTTCCTGGCAGTGGGACATTTGAAAGATGAGTATGACTTCAATAGACAGGGTCAACTTACCATATGAGAGACCTGAAATGCTGCAGGTGCTACATAAAGAGTGGTTCGTTCCTCCTTCCTTCCAGCAACAAACCAAATCCAACTAGTTTGTATTTCTGTTCTGCTGAATCATTTTTGCATAGAACCCAAGCAGAGTTGGAGTATAGACTCATGTGGAAACCCAAGTGATTGCAAGCAGCTTACCTCTTCGCGTCCTTGTGACAGTCAGAAGCCCAGCACAACACCTACTTTATATGAACCCAAACATGAACAGTGGCTTAGCCCCCTAAGACCTTAATTCTACTGCAAAATAATAGTGTTGAAGTATATCATTTAAGACTTCAAGCATTGATTTCCAAGTTACTGTAATAAAATACTCAGATTCCAACTAAGTTTCTAATGTTCTATTGAGTTGGTCTAGCTATGTTGTTTTTTCTTTTGTTTTTTCAAACCTGAGCAGTCTCCCTGCAGAGGTTTGGGGATTTCTGGATCTCAGAATGGGAAAAGCAGCAAGTGAAAAAACTTCCCCAGTGATCCTGAGGCATCATGAAGCACCACAGCAGGCTCTTTTAGAACCACCCTGCCACCCCCACCCCAAACTTCCCAGACTTAAAGAAAGAAATGTCAGGGTATAAAATTTGGGGTCCACTGGGATCAAAAGGATCAGTATTTCTAGCAAAAATATATTGTTTATAAAAGGGAGATTTGAGATAACACTTGTAAAAACAGCAAAACGTGAGCTGATCTCATGTAAGCACTCTGTTGAGAGAAATGAAGACCTTTCTCCTCCCTACCTACTTTCTGTAAGAATGGAGAGAGAGTTTGTTCTAACTTCAAAGTCAAATTAACATAAACTTTGAAGGCGGCACTTCTTAAGTCATTGCCATATATTCAAGGCCTTCAGTTTCTTTCAAGATCCAAATGAAATTCATAGGCATCCTAAGTAGTAAAAAAAAAAAAAAAAAAAAAAAGGCAGAATATTTAAAGAGCATCTTCATGCTGTTCACCTGATTTTACATATCAGCCAGTATATTTACAGTTGCCTGGTGTTGAAGCTTGAAATACATGTTTATACTATGACATGACCTTTTAAAGCTATGATTAGCTGTGTGAAGCAACTTAAATGGCTCTCTTCAGAATCACTGCACCCAAATATATTAAACTTTACATTTTACGCATTTGTCTTGTCCTGTCTGAATTTTTTCTTTTTTTATGTACCTAAGGTCAGGTACAAACAAAGGGATGTCATTTGGGACCAGGATTAGGTGTAATCGCTAGGTGGTTTGCACAGCCCTAGGACAGTGTGTTCCAGGGAGTGTGAGTGTGAGAAACAGTTTGGTGGCACTCTCCTTTTCTGTGGAATACAACTAATCCAGAACAGCCTGACCTTGGAGCGCAGAGGACTCAACTTGATGAAGAGCTTAGAGGGAGCTGAAGTGGCAGACAGAGACCAAATGAATCATATCAAGTGTGACCATTATGGGGCTGAAGATGATTCCTAATTAATCTCTGATCCTCTGAGGTATCACATTCCCCAAATCTGTGTGTCCATAAGGGAACCAGTGAAAATATGAAAGTGGCAATTTACCTAATCCTTGAGCCCATGGCAGGCCATCTACTTGTGAAGGGCGTCATTTTTCATTCTACACAAAAACAATTGCCTGCCATTTTCTTAAGCAAAGTGAAATAATGAGGGCAAAATAAATTATTTAAAAGTCTCTTTGGATGACTGCTTTCCTGGCAGCACATTTATTCCTTTAGGAATTCAAGACATACTGAATCTGGAGAAATGTTGAAATTGTGTTGAAATCTGGAGAAAAGTTCAGAAGCTGACTTGCATTCATTGGCTCTGATTAATAAATGCTGTTTCTAGATCATAAGTATTAATGGCATAAAACTTCTTAATGCTTTCTGTTGCTCTTCTGGTCACGTGCGCCGTGAGTCTGAAAATGACACCTCTGTGTTGTCCTGTTCCCAGGCATGTCCAGACACCCGCCAGCTCCTGACATCCCCACCTTCTACCCACTGTCTCCGGGTGGTGTTGGCCAGATCACCCCACCTCTTGGCTGGTAAGATCCTCCCTGCAACCTTCAGCCAGTCTTTGAACACATCTTCTCCCACTTTTCATTCACGGAAATTAGCTTTGTGAATGGGAACATTTGTGGAGTTGAGGAAATTTACAACAAGCAAGGTGCTAACTTTATTTCATTTCAATTTAAAAGATTAAAAAACGTGCAGACTTTGAAAGGAATTGAATCGGCTTGCTAATATGTGTAGAAAATGACTGTGTAGCAATTGCTTTGAAGCTTACAGTTTTATGGATTCAGTTTGTGGCTTTGGGCATTTGCTATGCCTATATAAAGTTAGTTCTTAAGTGTGGCTTTCTAGTTTTTTCTTTTTCTTTTTCTTAATGAACAACTTGTCTTTTTGAAACATGAATTTAGACACTGAGTATCCACCTTTGCTTCTAATTTGGCAAGTGGCACTAAGTAGAGAGAAATTCAACAAAATAAAAACATCTTTTGAATGTTAATAAAATAAACATCCAACTTCAGTTCAGAGGAACAAAACCTAAATTGGGGGCTTTTATTTTGTTTAGATTCCCAATACTAATGCTCTTTCTTTTGTGGTATTAATTTCTTAAAACATTCTTACTGCTCCCTTCAGATATTTTAGACCATAAAGGTAAAGGGAAATGTATTGAGGGAAGAAAGGTGTGTGACATCGACTATCTTGATGACTTTCTCCTTAGCACACAGGTTTCCCTCCCATCCTAAGCCCTCTCAGCCTTCCCTCCTCCCTCCGTGGGAACAGTGCTGCAGCTTTAGCAGAGGTTTCTCTCCTTTCTCCATCAGCCTGCTGTCACCACAACCATGTCCTATGGCCTCTGTCTTCCTGCCTGGACATGCTGACATTCTCTCTTCTTTACCAAGAGAGGGCCACCCTGCCAAGGAAGTGTCATCTTGCTTGCTCTCGCCCTTCCTCCCTATCTCTCTTTAGTATTGAACCTTTTGGTCAATAACTCCTTCTAATTGATGATATGTATGCTTCTAAGCCTAGATCAGCTGTTCCGAACTTACCTACTTAGGGCAATAATCCTGTGCCAAGTGGCATCACTGGCAGCTGGAAATAAAGACTGTGTAAATGAAAAGTGTGAGATTCAGGAAGAACACAGGGACAGATGGACTTCTTAGGGTGGATCTTTTATTTCTTGACTTTAACACTGGTATTCAAAGGGGAAATGGTGCAGTGTTTCTGGAATGTTTATTCACTTTTATTAAAATAAAAAATATGATGTCCTCCTTTATTCCCTTCTTTGGAATTCTCAAAGATTCTGATAAAAAAAATCATTAAACTGCTTCTCTGAAGGGATTTTTTTTATTTCACCATTCTCTGGGTCATGTTATATTCAATAAGCATTTATTAAGTTCCTATTTTGTTCCAAGCATTAACCGGGCTGGGAGAGGGGAAGTGATAAAAGAATAATTGACTGGCTGGTTTGCAGTTGAGGAAGGGAGACTTCTCTTCAGGGCAGAGGGTGTTTTGATTGGGTGGAGGGCCAGGAAGGGGAAGCATCCGAAGAAATCCCGTGGTTTGTAATCCTCCCACAAGACTCATTTGAATACTCCCTCCTCCCCTCACCAAAGCTCCTGCTGGTTGGTAACTGGTTTTTTGTCATTGACGGGCTCCTTTCTTCGACCTCAGGCAAGGTCAGCCTGTATACCCGGTCTCGGGTGGATTCAGGCAGCCCTACCCGTCCTCACTGTCAGTCGACACTTCCATGTCCAGGTAGGTGGAGGTGGAGGCAGTCGCTCTTCTCGTGCTTGCATCCTGTGCCCTGCTTGCCTCTGGGTCGCCGGGTAGGAGGGTGCGTGTCTGTGCAGTGTGCCTGGCTCCCACACTAGGTGTCTGGGCCACCCAAGGTAGGAGCCACAGGCCATGCCCAGCAGGACCAGCCACACTGGGGAATACTGCCCCCTAAAGAGTTCATGGCCACCTCCCTGAGATGAGAAATGTCCCCAGAGTGGACATGAAAAGAGCCTATTTGATGCAAAATATGCTGGGGGTGGGGTAAGGGAGGAGGACAAAAACTAGTTTGGTCTAAGTTTTATTTGCTTCCTTTGAGGAGAGTTGTATCCATTTAATATGGTGGTGTTCGAAAATGCCCCGATAACCAAGAAGAGCCTTCCTGGACCAAGGCTGTTGGGACAGACAGGACAGCGCTCCCAGGCTGTCCAGCCATCCAGGGTGTGCGTCCTAGTGTGTGAATCAGGCCCTGAGTGGACATGTTAGTGCAAGCAAAGCTCTGTGAGATCTGCCGTGCCACACTTGAGGCTGCTCTGTGTAATGCTTTTGCTTCTGGAAAGGATGGCTTCTGTGCCCTGTGCTTGATATACACACCTGTGGTGTATCATCTGTGTGTTCCACGTGGCTTTTTCAAGGGAGCTAGCATTATCATGCTGGAAGCCAAACTATTAACTGGTTGTGAATCTGTCTGGCTTTTTTTTTTTTTGTATGGGTACGAAATTTGCAGTTTCTTTGGTGAATTTCAGCTTTAAATATATGTGTGTGGGTGTTATATGTATACATATTTCATATATATATATGTATACATGTATATATATTAATCAGTAAATTATAAATTTAGCTGGCTGGTCTGGGGGAATGGAGTTAATATTTCTCCCCCTAAAGTACATTTTTACATTTTTTAACACTATTTGATGACAGGGTTTTCTTACAGGCAAATAACCAGTATTGTATATTTTTGTAAAAAGTACAGATATTGGTCAAATATTTGCAATTTTATCATGCCTCCTTAATATTTAAAAAAATATTTTTGGAATACCGCAATTCAAGCAGAGTTCCTTTTTTCTTTTCCAGATGAAGAATTAATTTTATCAGCTACAATGAAAGACCTGAGAACATTGTTTTTATGGAATCTAATGTGTACTTTAAAACAGTTTGGAAAGTAAAAAATTCTAAAACATCCAAATTTATTCAAAGTGCTTGCTCAGAGTACTTTACTTTATTTTTCTGGCATGGCAGTTTCCCTCCTTTGTGTTGGATGATGGTGGTTACTTTAAGACTTTTTTTTTTTTTTAATGCCATGAAAATGTACTCAGGAGAAAGCCTTTACAGGTGTAGTTTTTACCGTGATACAGAACTGTGTCCTTACTTTTAATTAAATTCTTTCCCTTAATATTTTTCAGTTTTCAATAAAGTTAGATCTCCCAAACATAATTTAATTTCTGCATAGAAGATAATTTTGGATGATAGTAATGGAAACCTTATTAAATAGGGTACAGAAAAAAGTTTTCCTGTCCTTTTCACAGTTGTGTCCTCTGATAGTAATATGAGAAACTCTTCATGTGATGATTTGCTTAAGAATGTAGGCAGAGATTTTTTAAAAATGTGATGTATTTAGCTTAATTTAAATGGCATTTAAAAATTAAATCTTAATAAAGTGTCATATTTCTAATAATTTCTGTTACTGAAATTCTTATTTGAAATGGGAAAAACAGTAGCATGCATTGGACATAACTTTCGAATGTTCATATGTGAATACCCAGCCAGCATATAGCTCCACATCATCATGTACAACCACAAGAATGGGAAGTTATTCTCCATGTATGTATGATTCAAAAATACATTCTATTGTCATGTATAACTAAAAAAGAACAAATAAAAAACAACAGAATGAAAAAAGAAAAATTCTTATTTGAAAATTGCTTTGCAAGAAAAACGATTTACTTTTTTCCTTATCAAATGGCTTACTGCCCTCCCAAGAAAAATGTCACATTCTGCTATTAGTTTAAAAAAGTTACAGAAAATAGTAATATTTTCCATGTGAATTCAGGAAGAAAAAAATAATTATCAGCCCACTTTAATAATTATATTTAACATTCCTGTGCATAAAGATGTATTTCGCCATGTAGCCCGTTACAGTTGGTGGAATGTTGTGAAGTTCCATCTAGCTTGGCTACAGCAGCCAGCCATAACATACTCTTCTTCTTTTCCCTTCTTTTAGGTTTTCCCATCATATGATTCCTGGTCCTCCCGGTCCCCACACAACTGGCATCCCTCATCCAGCCATTGTAACACCTCAGGTCAAACAGGAGCATCCCCACACTGACAGTGACCTAATGCACGTGTAAGTAGGCTTCTGGGCTCACCTGTGGATGAGCCTCTGAACACTCGCTCCCTCTCTGTTGCTGAGGCCTTACAAGATCATGGAGACTTCCCCAGAATGGAGGGACATTCAGAACACAGGCGTGAAGAATCCTGAGCTGCTCAGCCACTCACCCACCAGTGAAGTAGAGGGAAGGGTTGAATGGACTTTCTTCTGGAAATCCAGTGACCCTGACTGCAGACCCTGAGAGTATAGAATTCAAGGGGAAAGCTGCCAAGCCCAAGAGGCCCTGCTGCTCCGCGGTTGTGCACATTGTCAGAGCAGGCCTGAATTACTTTCCCCTGGAGACGTTAGAAATCTCCATTCTGTGCTTCTGAATCTTCTTTTAGGGTCTGCAGAGGAGCTGGTGCTAGTGGCAGGCAGTGTGTGATATTCCACAAAGCCCCTTAGATGTATTCAAAGGCAACATGTATTTGTTTGGAAGTAGGGTCAGAAGCTTTGATTAGCTTCTCAAAGTGGTCCTTAGCCTACCCACAAAAGGAAAGATCACCTGAATGTGAGTTCAGCTTCTGAGGTGATAGAGGAATGGAGCCTCAGGTCCCTGAGTGGAGCACCTTCACAATTCCAAGTCCATTACCATTTGTGTTGTTCAATACATCTACTTCAGAAGGTCCTTATTCACAAAGAGTCACTAAGTGGATAAAGAGCTCCATAGTTTGGTCGTTTGCTACTCAGTGTTGCATCAAATGAGCCAAGGCTGTTGTTCCAAGTGGATGGTGCACTGGTGTTGCTGGGGGTGGGGGTGGGGGATCCCCAGCCTGAGCTGAGCAGTGGGAACAGATGCTCTGCTTCTCTCCTCCTCTCTCGTCTTCCTTATTCCTTCTACCTTCTTCCTCTACTCACCACCACAACCACCTTTCAGGAAGCCTCAGCATGAACAGAGAAAGGAGCAGGAGCCAAAAAGACCTCACATTAAGAAGCCTCTGAATGCTTTTATGTTATACATGAAAGAAATGAGAGCGAATGTCGTAGCTGAGTGTACCTTAAAGGAAAGTGCAGCTATCAACCAGATCCTCGGCAGAAGGGTAAGTGGCAGGATGGTATATAAATGTGTATGGTGACCATGGAATGGCTTCATAGAATCGGCCCCAATTTAGTTACATATCAGGTAGTCACAGAGTGTATTTGTATAATGAGTAGGCATTTCAGGAAGTGATAACATTTGGGAGGATTTAGTGATATAATGTGGTGTAAATAACTTAGAGGGTACTTGGCACGCAGGAAACTTCCTGGAACGGATAACTGTTTTTACTGTCATTCTTTAAACAAATATTTATTGAGTGTCTTTATGTGCCAGGCATGATGCTTGGCATTAAGTAACAGTTGCTGAATAAAATAGATACAGTCCTTGCCTTTCTGGAGCATAAAGTTTTGTGACAAAGATATAGACATTGGACAAGTAGTCACTTAATAAGTCTATAACTCAAATTGTGATAAATACTGTAAGTATTATTGGCAAGATTCTGTGAGAAAGAACAGCAGGCACTAGGGAAAGCCCCTCTGAGAAAATCATATTTAATCTGAAACCTGAGAGATGAGTAGCAGTTAGTGGAAATGGGGGGATTCCCCTGCTGGAGCAGCATGTGTGCCAAGTGGCAGGGGACAGATAGCTCAAGCCCTTGGAGGGAGCAGCAGCAGGACCCATGGGAGACTAGGCCCACAGAATGGCCACTCCTTCCTAGACAGAAGCAGATCCATTCTACTGTGAGGATTTAAATGGGAGAATTTATGTGAACCTGTTTCTAGAAAGATTGTTCTCTGATTCTTAAAGTGCTAATGTGTCAGGTTTCCAGATTTCTTCTTTGCTTTTCATTCCTTTTTCCACCCAGGGTATGCTATTTTTCTTAGCCCTCATTCTGTTATGAATGAGCCCGTAGATTATAACTAGGCTAGATGCTCTAACATCCTTTAGCCAATACTAGCCAAAAGACTTGGCAGCCCTTCCAAGTAACCTTTTGCAGGATTGAAAGTTTTTAACGGTGTCTGAAGAACAGTGGAACAAATTTGAATTTATCTAACTCAAATTACATTTCACTATATATACATTATAATTTTAGAAACATTTCATCTTAATTTGTTGATGCTCTTTATGTAAGTGTGGTAGCTTCTTAATTTATGACTCCTATGTGTTTGTTTTCACAACTTTTCAAGAAATCGATGATTAATCGAACATCCAGGTCAGGAGAGTCTATCCACCCTTGTGAAGCAGAGAGGATCACATGTTAGCCTTTGTTGATGATAATTTTTACTGGATGTGTCCAAACTTATCACATTTGAGCATTCATAAAAGAATGTTGAGGAGACTAGCAGTGCATGTGAACAGGAGGGAAGCAAGTTTCTTGCATTATCGATTCCCACTGAATAACCTTAAAATGCAACTATTTCCAATCTGCCAGGCTCCAGGGTTTCCGGGGTAGGGCGCAGTGGTAGATTATAGTTCCTTTGGTGTCCTGGGTGAATGTCCTATTTCCCTATGGAATCTTAAACACTAAAGACAATAATTGTGATGGTTTCCCAAGCCAGTTCATAGCAAATGAGCATTTCCCCATCATCTTTGAAGAACTCCGCCTTAAAAGCCTAAAGGCCGAGGACCATTTTCCCTCTTTTTTAAAAGAAGAAACCAGAGGAAAAGAAGGATTAACATTTTTATTTCAGCTCGTGTAATGCTCAGATTTTTATTTTTTTCTTCTTTGAGTTAAAGGACCCCTGTCCCTCTAGTAAGAATTATTTTCCTGCTCAAGAGAATAAGTAAGGATATAATCTGGAGGTATGCTTCCTATTTTTAATGCACATTTCCAAAAATTGCTACTTTCTCAGCTCCCTGAACGATCCCCAGACCCAAGCATTATATCTGAAGGGATGGTTGTCATTTGGACTTTCTCTGTATTTGATTTGGACACCTGTTTCTATTTATAGGCCTCTGAGCTCTTTGATTAAGATCAGGTTTTCTATTCTTCCATAACTCCCCTCTGGCAGGGCCGTTCTTGCTAGCTCTTTAAAGTCCTGGCTTTAAAATCATGAAGTTTTACACTGGGGTGATTGGAATTCTTAAAAGTGATCTGAAATCCATCTCAGAATATTTTATCTTTGGGTTTTTAAAAAATCCATCTTTACGATATCTCTAAGAAATGTTTATTCATATGAATTAACCAGAGTTCTCCTAATTCATGTTATAAATAAAAATTGGACAACTATTATCTTAAAATAAATTATTACTTCTCAGACCTTTCAAGCTATTACAGAAAGTCCATTTGTCACACATTTATTATCAGAATTCTGTGTGACTTAAAATTAAATGAGTGTTTTTCCCCACAACTTGGTCAAACTTGGACAATTTTTTGATCTTTAAAAATACTTCATATTTTTCAGTAAACAGAGTAAAAGAAACATTTTTAGTCAACTGTGTTTCAGAAATTCTTGTAAGGAAAGACCATCTTTCTAATCTGTGCTGGACTTTATTTTCAATGCAGAACTTCAACACCTTTTTTTTTTTTTTTTTTTTTTTTTGATACTGAAGATAGAACCCGGGATACTTAACCACTGACCCATATCCTAGGCCTTTTTTATATTTTATTTAGAGACAGGGTATCACTGAGTTGCTAAGTGCCTGTCTAATTTGCTGAGGCTGGCTTTGAACTTGCGATCCTTCAGCCTCAGCCTCCTGGCACTGAGATTCCAGGCATGTGCCACTGCACTTGGCTCAACAGCATTTTTTTTTTAATATTTATTTTTTAGGTGTAGATGGACACAACACAATGCCTTTATTTTTATGTGGTGCTGAGGATCAACAGCATTTTATTTCCCACTTTTTGTCTGGTAAATTATCTTTTATTTGTGAGCAGGTTTTGTGCAATAGAAATATCAGGAAGCTAAAAACAATTTAAAACGCAGACAGATAGGTTAGTTTGTGCCCTGCTGCTTTCTCCTATGTTTTATAATTTGGGGTCTTTTGGTCAACCTGAATTTCCTGCTTTAACTGAAAAATAGCTGATTGTTTGGGTAGAAGACCCAACCTCAGTATGTATTTTGGGCGTTGATTTTTATTTACAATCCCAGGTTTCTTCAGTGAGTTATAAAGCTACCATAAGTTATATAAAACTCTATTACTATATTGCAGTAATAAATGATGTTGGTATGTAGGGAAATAATATTCATCAAATGAATGAATCAATTTAAAATGGAAGACTTCTTTCTTGTCTTTTCCCCCCTTTTTGGTGACACTTTGTGTCTTATTAGATCACATTTATTTAGTGAGAGAGCTAATGGTATAAATACCAATGATCAGTGCTTTCTCAAAAAAAAAAATCAAAGATGATCTTTTTTATTGTGTCCAGTTTGGTCGTTGCTTCCTGTGAATCTGCAGCACTAGGTCAGCATCTCAGATTTAGAAAAGCTGTCAGCTGCCTTGGCTTCACTCCTGCCCCAGACATGCCTTCTGGGGCTGGATTGGTCGAATTTGTTTAGTCCACTGCTGCAAAAATCTGTGTTTCGTGGAACTTTCTCTTTCAGGATTGTTTTTTATTTTCTGCCACCTCCTCAAAGGTGTCTCTCTCTCCCTCTCTCTCTCTCTTCTCTCTCTCTCTCTCTCTTTCTTTCTTTCTTTCTTTACCCCCCTCTTTCTCTCTCTCTCTCTTTCTTTGTCTCTCTCTCTCTCTTTCTTTCTCTCTCTCTCTCTCTTTCTTTCTCTCTCTTTCTTTCTCTACCCCCTTTCTTTCTCTCTCTCTCTCTTCCTCCCTCCCTCCCTCCCTCCCTCCCTCCCTCTCTCCCTCTCTCTCTCTCTCTCTCTCTTTCTTTTCTTTCTTTTCTTTCTTTCTTTCTTTCCCTCCCCCCTCTCTTTCTTTCTTTCTCTGAAAGCTTATTACCTGATTTGCCTTCAGGCTCACACCAGATCCCACTTTGTTCTGCTTTTTAACTTTGCACTCTGCACTTCTAAAGCAATTAGAGAATAAATCATCCACTCTGTCCAACACAGAGGGCCTGGCTCTTGAGGGGCTTTCGAACCAAGTGAACTCCTGGCGCTGCCCGTGGGCCCCGCTGCCTCTGCTCTGGAGACGGGAGTGGGTGTGGCAGGAAGGCGCTCTCCTGTGTTTTGTGAGATCAGCTTCTTGCTCTGTCAAATCGGGGCAGCAGGTGTGTTTTCTGTTTCTGAAGGAAAGCTTCTTAGTCATACTGTAAGGCTGAACCCAGGTTGTTGAGGACTTCGAAAAAGCCTCCTCAACTTCTCTTTCCTTCCCCTAGCCCACCCATACCTTCCTTTTCTTCCCCCCTTTTTTAAACCATTTTAAAAAAATAAGATCAGGGAGATTAAAATTAATAAGCAGAATAGCTATGAATGGGAAGGAAGCAAACTGGAAGCTTCCCATCTGAGAGCAGGGCAGAGCAGGCCGGCGGGCTCCCTGGTCATCGAGGACATGTGTGTGGGCAGGGTTCAGGAGGTCTCCTCTTACAGCCGCCATTGCCTTTGTGGCTTCACCCCACTGACAGTGGGTGCCCCAGGGCCCGGCCACTTCTCTTCAGAAGGTTCTGCTGGCAGATCCTGTCCTCTGGGGAAATAGGGAAAATGCTTTAATGGTGTTTGCTGGGGACCTGGGGCAAGCTGTGTATAAATGTACGCAAAGCCGTATGCAGATACCCACCCTTGGAATCCCAAACGGTGTCTTGCCTACATAAATTTGTTGCTTATGACATATAAGCATATCAGTCATGTTGAAAAAAAGATTAAAGTATAAAGGATTATCAGCAGCTTCATTCTCCATCTTAGAACCTGCAATCTCAATCAAATTGTAGATGGCAAAATAAACAGATGAGGCCTCTTGCCTCCCATCAGAGGAAGCTCAAACCCACAGCTCAAAGCGTGCTGGGCAAGGCACAATGTTGTCAGTGTTCTCGGCGTAGACAGTGGGCGTGTGTGTGAGCGTGAGGAGACAGCGAGGAGATGGAGACAGGCTGACTTTTGATGTCTTGCCTGATACAGAGGATCATGTGACTCTGGTCCAGACTTTCCCTAGGACAGAGTGGGAGAGTCTGAAGAGAGGGTGTGTCTGAGGAGACATCTGGAAATTATCACATTTTGCTTAAATAAATGGTAGTTGGGCTTGGATACCAGAATATGCTACAAACGATGAATAAGGGGGAAGTCGGCTATTGAGGTTCACCAGTGAAAGTCCTTTTAATTTATATTGGTAAAGAGAAAGGGTGGGTGACAGAGATGACTGTACTTCGAACACTTTGATGAACTTTGATGTGTTTCATGTGATATTGGAGAACAGGATAGAAAAACCAAAGCTTGAGTTTCACTGCACCCACCAGACTCCAAGTGGATCTGAGCGGCACTTGGTCTTCTGCCATTTAGAAATAAATAGAAGTTCAAGTGGTTAATATTAGTGCGTCTCAGAGTTTGAAACATGAAATATACTGTTGCTCTCTGGCTTATCTCTGTTCTTTCCTCCTTCCCCTTTTTGTTTCAGTGGCATGCCTTGTCCCGTGAAGAGCAGGCTAAATATTATGAATTAGCGCGGAAAGAAAGACAGCTACATATGCAGCTTTATCCCGGCTGGTCTGCAAGAGACAATTATGTAAGCCCCTCTCTCCGCCAGTGGCTGTGCTGGCGCTCATTCACTCATTCTGTCTCCTGCTTGAGAAGGAGTGTGTTTTAGGGTGTGTATAATGCTGATACTCTTTCTTATGTTGGAAGGTAATGAATTTTATAATGAAGATTGTATGGCATATTGCATTGTGAAAGCTTTGAAGGATCATATTTTTTGCTATGGATGCTAGTGCCTTTTTAAAAATAAAAATATAAACTTATCATTAAAATGATAAAGATTAAAAAAAGAAAAGCCCATGATTTTTCCATGTAAAGCAATATTAGAAATAACTACTTACATTATTCTCTAGTATATTTTCTTAGTTTTTATTTTTTTACTTGGATATAAGTGTGTGGGTGTGTGTGTGTATATATACATTTTGTGTTATGCTTCTCACTGTTATATATAAAAAGCATTTTTTATTTTATGGCATAGCATTTATGGATGTCAGTTTTTCATTGAATGAGTGTCTCAGTTTACATAATCATTTATCCTGTTTTCAGACATTTAAATTGCTGCTTTTTTCCTTACAAATAATCCTACAGTGAACATGTCTGTGCATAATAGGCTTTTTCCCTGCCGTATATAGGATTATTATTCTCTATAGGATAGATTCATGGCAGTGTAAATGTTGAGTTAAAGGATTCCATTTTTTTCCCCTGGTGCTGGGATGGAACCCAGGCCTCACTCATGCTAGGCAAGCACTCTACCACTGAGCCACGCCAAATTTTTTGTTTTGTTTGTTTGGTTTTGGTTTTTTAGCAATCTTTAAAATTTTGAGACAGGGTCCAAGTTGCCCAGGCTTATCTTGAACTTTATTTTTTATATTTTGGTAGTGGTGATTGAACTTGGAGCACTTTACCACCGAGCTACATCCCCAGTCCTTTTTTATTTTTTATTTTGAGACAGGGTCTTGGCTACATTGTTGGGATTGGACTCAAACTTGCAATCTTCCTGTCTCAATTTCTAGGGCAATGTACCCAGCAAAGGAAATAAACATTTTAAAGTTCTTATACATATTGTCAGATTTCTTTTCAAAGGATTATATTATTTTATAATTCTTATAAGCATTTTATTTCAGATGACTGTTTTCCCATAGACAAATTAGGACTGTGTAAAAATTTGTTCTTACATATTAATGTACCCCCATGTAGGCTGGTGGCTTGAAAACAATAGAATGTATTGCTCACAGTTCTGGAGGCTGGAGAGTCTGAAACCAAGGCTGGCATGTTCCGTGTCTGGGGAGGGCCGCTGTAATAGTCTTGCTATAGTTGTGCTGGGTGGAGGTGAAGGAATGCTCCAGGTCACTTTTATATGGGCACTAATTCCATTCTTGAGGTCTGTGCCCTAAACACCTGCAAAAGCTCCTCTTCCTTATCCTATCACTTTGGGGCTAGGATTGTGAGTTTGGGGAACACAGACATTCAGTCTATAGCGAGTCGAATATTCCATGTGAGGCTACTGTTGGGAATGCCATCAGGACAGTCTTACTGTAAGTGGAACTGTCCCTTCAGAAAAGAGCAGGGACATAGTTAATCAGAATATAATTTAACTGGTGGTCACTGCTGCAGAAGCTCCTGTGGGGCTTGATTCCCACAGAGAAGATGACAAGGATGCATGTCTAAGGTCATACATCCCATAAGAGAGTCCAAAGCTTTTTGAAAAAGCATGTAAACTTATTTGTGGAAATGGATTGCATGAAGTCTCAGCTTCATTTAGTTTGCTTTCTATAATGTGCTCTGCAGAAAAAGTCACTTGACTGGGTAGGATTTGGAGCTTAAACATTGGATTCAACTTCCACACAGGAAACAAGAGTCCTACTGTTCTTTACTTATGAGCAATAGCGCAGTCAGCTCACTGAGTTGTTTGGGTTGTTTTAATAACCACCATATGCTGATCGTCAGGAATTCCTTCTGTTACTCATTAATCCTTACAACAGTCCAGTGGCATAAATACCATTATTCCATTTTTCAGGTGAGGAAATGAGAGGTTGGAGAGGTTAAGTAATTTGTCCAAGGCCATGTAGTAGGTGGCTAAGCTGTAATTTACACCCAGGTCTCCCTGACTTGAGAATCTGCACAGCTTCCCTCCTCCTGAGTGGATTAGCTCCATCTCTCAGTGCCTTCTTAAGAAGACTGCTTAGTTGAAGAATTTTTGCCCCTGAACTGGGCTTCTGTTCTCTGAGCAGTAATTACCATCTCCCTGTGTAGAGCCTTTTCTATGCCCTTGAAGTGGGAAGATCAATCCTCAACCCTAAAGGGCTGCAAAAGTGTCATCTTCTAATCCTGTCCTGCACATCTTCCGATGTGGTTTGCCTAGTGGGGGAGTGCTGGCCTTCCCCTGTGCCTGTCTGAGAGTTTGCCGTGCTGTGAATTTGTGTAGACTTGTATTGCTTGTTTAGTGTCTTTAAATTTTTGTTCTGATTCTTAAGTAATGAGTTTTAACATAAAAGAAACACATATATTCTCTCCCTCTTCTTTTTCCCCATCTTGCTCTCTTTTCTTTTCTTCCTGTACAGAGATAAAAAGAAAGTATTTTAAAGAAAGCTAATGTAATGTAATTTACCTTTAAAGCTTTTTTTTTTCCTATATAATTTTTAAAGGAAATTGTTTTTACATATGAAGGGAAGTCTCAGCTTCTTTCATATGATTTTTATGGAATAAAAAAACATATCAATTGTTAGGGTCATCAGAATCAATCAAGTGATAATGCTTTCGCTAACAGTATTGTTTTTAAAATAACAATACAGAAACAGAATCTAAAAGATAAAAACAAAGCATTTAGAGCCAGAATGCTATCCTGATCCTCACTGATATCATATTAAACACATACCTCAGTGACTTAATATTAAAATGCCCTATTTTGTGGGATCAGAGGTTTCACAATTACAATTTGCTTTTATGGCTTTGGCTAATAAATGAGGTTTTCATGAATCAACAGTGCATAGATCTTCTTGGGTGAGAGTAGCCAAAATTTATCTTATTAGAACTTAAAATTCAGTGCTCCAGGCTTCCCAGTACTGGATATCTTATGTAATAATACAAAATATTTTTGTGTTTATCACAAATGAATTTTGGTTTTTGTGTAAGTTGACATTAGTACATCCAAACAACTTAAGTTCTTTTTGTCTACAGTAAATGCAGGTTCTCTTAGATGTTACTTGGGCATTAGAGGCATAACCTCAGATGATTGCTCTTTACCGTGGCCATGTCGGGGCAGGGGCGGCCAGGGCAGAACCCACTGTAGTGCCTGTGAGGAGGTCATGATCATGAGCTCAGGGTGGTCAGGGAGCCATTTCAGATGACGAGTCACAGCTCTCTGCCAGAAAGGGAAAGAGAGAGGGTAGGGCAGAGAAGTTCCCTACAAGAGGTGACACTTGGGATGCATGTCAAAGAGCAAATGGAAGCTGGAGAAGAAAGTGAAGAAGGTTCCATACAGGAAACAAGCTTATAGCAACTTTTAAAATCTTAAGTAATTCCATTTAAAAAGATGCACCTCTCTCTCTCAGAACACCTTCAATAATATTAAGGACGACTCTGTTACTTTTGATAAGCCATTTTCCAGGGTCACTGATTGTGGCCTTAGTGCTCATGAGGATAGGTTTTAGTCAACTTTCTAAAGGATTAAGACAATGGCCAGGTGACTAGAAGAAAAACTATTTTGAGATAAATAAATATATAGTATATATGCACTATTATAGAGCCACACAGTAGATTCAGTACAATTTTAGTTTTATTTTTTGTTATTAGTTAATATGATTATTATAGGAGACACAGGTAGAGACATTGAATACGATATGTGTTCCTTGGTAGTTAATTGAAAAATAGCTAATACAAATTGGTTATTTTATGAGTTATATTTTGAAGGGAAAAGTAGTGGTGAAGAAAAACAGAAAACCACTGTAAAGAGGGGTATAATTTTTAGAAATTTGTCACTGAGTTGACTTTGGAATGTATTTAAAATTGCATACATATCTGTTACTGTGTTTGTCTTAAGATGCCAGGTCTTTGGTTACTGGAAGTAAGTCTTCAAAATTCTCCTGAGTTTTCTCAGGTTCTCTCTTCTACCCTTGACCTTGGTTATGCCCTGCCTTTGCCACAGGGCTGAGGGCCCTGAGTTCCAGGGGTCTTTCAGGTGTACAGTGCAATTCACAGCCAGAATTATCCTGAGCACTGCCAGAAGAAGGTTCTGAGTGTGATGGTTAGCAGGAGCAAGAATGCTCAGGAAGCTGCTCTTCCTTGAACAGTATGCTGTGGCCACAGCCCTAGGACCTCAGGGGGAGATAGAGAGAGAGAGACAGACAGACAGACAGACACAAAGCAGAGATGAAGACGGACATACTGTAGACCACTCAGTGTCAGTGCTGATGGGGGTGAACTTGAAGCTGTAGGGAAGTCATTTATGCAGCACTGGCTCTCTCCATCTTGCATGTTTGGACTCTCTTCTGGACACCAGGAAAGACAATGAGTTGGCTCCACTCTTGGCCGCCTGCTCATACTTTCATATGCTGTTCATCCGTGTGTTCACAGTGTGCTATGACCTGACCACCTGCTTTCTTCTTCCAGGGTAAGAAGAAGAAGAGGAAGAGGGAGAAGCTGCAGGAGTCTGCATCAGGTAGGTGCCGTGGCTCTCCCTTGCACTCCTGGCAGACCCTTGTGAGAGTGGCGGGCGTCTTCCTACACGCTGCTTTATTGTGACTGTCCTGTGTCATTCTTTAACTCTGCTTTTCTTCCTTAAATTCTTGAAATATTTAGAAAGGCCTTTCTTTTAAATGTGGCTACGTAAAGGTACATGTAAAAACTCCTTCCCAGCCCTGTCACCTGGAATCCTGTTTGGGAATTGTGGTTGGTTTTTCTTTTTTTTTTTTTTTCCTTTTGCCTCTGTTGTCTTGTGTTCTTGCTTTAACACTTCCGCTTTATTTATATTTGCATAACTCTTTAAAAACATAACTTTTTATGATGATTATACTACCTTACATTCCCTTGAGAGTCTTTGCTGTGATTTGGTTTTTTAAGACTAGAAAACATGATGATAGGGTTTATCTTTCTTGTGCATTGATTCACGGCATCAATGAGATCCTATTTTAGTTCCCTTTTTTCTTCCATTTAAAATAAGGCCACTACTTGTACCGTACAAATAAAAATGGCTGGTATAAGAACCAAAAAAGTAAAGCAAACAAGTCCACATGATGTTGTAGCTACTACGTATTTGGAATGTACAGAACCCTCTTCCATAAATATTTGTTAAAGACACAATTTTCTGCAGGTACAGGTCCAAGAATGACAGCTGCCTACATCTGAAACATGGTAAGAACGACTCTCTGGTCCTACTGCTGACGTTAGCTATAAAAAGAGGCATTTGCTTATGAATCTTCTTGCTCATACCAATTTCATTCAGCACTGCTCCTGAAAGAGGAAAACTCCACCAAAATTGAATTAATGCTTTTAAAAGTGTGATGGTTTTTATACCGGCTATATATTTGCAATATAGTGTGCTTTTGATCTTTTCTATCCTTTTTGTCCCATTTATTCTTTCTCCATCCCTTTCCCCCTCTTTATTCCCAATCATTTCTTACTGACTAGTGGCAAATCTGTATGTTTAAAAAAAAAAAAAAGAACAAACAGCAGCCAGGAGAGGTGGCACACACCTGAAATCCCAGCAACTCAGTAGACTGAGGCAGGAGGATCGAAAGTTCAAGGTCAGCCTTGGCAACTTACCAAGACTCTGTCTTAAAATAAAAAGGGCTGGAGATGTAGCTCAGTGGTAGAGTGTTCCTGGGTTTAATTCAGTTCCCAGTATCAAGAAAATAAAAACTGAACAGTAAGCAAAATGCCACCCTACTCAGCAAGCCCGAGGCAGATCTGAGGAGCATCATACGAACCCTGCTCAAAGCTGTTTCCCAGTAGAGACTGTCAGTTGAAATGATATGCATATACTTGATTTATCTGTTGCTGGTGAGAAAGACTCATTTGCTTTATTTTTGTTGTTGTTGTTATTTAAAATTATGGCATGGGCACCTGTTTGATTAACTGTATTTCTGTTGTCAAGTGTGTTTCTTTATTAATAACCCTTATTTTCCCTCTTGTGTTTATACATAATATTCATTTCACTTCTTATTACTATAATTCTTTTATTTTTATCCACATGACCACTCACCCAGGGAATCTGGCTTTGCAAATTAAGGCTTGGTCTCTGTCACGCTTTGAACTTGCAGCATGTCTGTGTTTTCTCAGAGTAGCAGTTCCTTTCAAAGAAGTCACCTTTGATCCTAGCCTCTAGAAACCCATGTCTAGTCAGTCTCTAGGTCCTGGGGTGCTTCCCTTCCAGGCCTCCTTGGGTCTTGCCTCTCTGATTTGTCACTCCACAGCCCTCACCAGGTGCTCACACTTCACACTGGGACCATGGTCATAGCCTTTGGAGAATTATCCTGCCTCGGGAACTTTTTATCTGCCAGTTCATCCTCCATATTACTACCAGAGGTATTTCCTGAAACACAAACTGATCACTAGCCACTTAGAAATCATCAGTATTTCATGCCTGAGGGACACAGCACATGCCACTTAGCATGGCTGTACCACTACCCACCTCCATGGTCTTGCCTTTGGTCACTCTTGTTCTCTCTCCTCATTTCCAAAATAGCTCGTGAGACCTGTGCTCTGTCCATAGTTATTAGCAGTTCTCCAAATACATGGAAGGCATGAGCTGCCCCCTTGCTGCTCCCGTACTTGGAAAGACCTGTTGCCTCTACCAAGGAATAGACAGACCTGTGCAGAGGACCCTAGGAGATCATCAGCCTGCAGAACATTTGGCTCTTGGCTAAACGAGGTGAAACTTGCCTAAGCTTTTAGAACTTAATCCTGTACTGACATTTCAAACAACTTCCTCATAGAAGTCTCTCAACAGAGATTTCAGTACCAAATAGATCTGCATTTCAAATCATCTGTCTAAGCCATATACTTCAGCTTTTAAATCTTTTGTTTCCCTCATCTGTAAAATGGGAATAATGCTACCTCCCACCCTTGGTGGTTGATGGGTGATGAATGCCTCTGGTGGTAATATGTCTCTGCACACACTTGGAGCCCAACAGTTTCTTCTTTTTCCCTAGGGTCAGTGGCCCTCTCCTCTGAGAAACTTTCTTGATCTTCATTCTGGCTCCTCAGGTTTCTCAAATCCCATCACATTACCTTATCACAACTCTTCTATCTACCCTCACTGTGCAAAACTCTCTTAACACCAAGTTAGCTGACTTTTCTCCCAGTGAAAATGCCATCTCTTCACATGGGTATCCATATAACACATTCAAAAAATAAAATGATCACAAATGATGACCACATTTAATTTAACTTACAGCTATTATTTGGGGTCTTCTGCTGAGCTGGCTTACTTAGCTCAGGTTTTTAGGAGCACAGAGATGATTTTACCATAGCCCTCCCCAGGGGCTCTTCACCTCAAAAGGAGTCAATCTAGTAAAAAGCACACACTTTGTATATATATTTTTTTTTTATGTTGTCCTTTTCATTACTGACCTTTTAGTCCTTTTTGTGTTCTGCCTATACATGGAAGACCCTCAGCAGTGCCATGTGCCAAGGGCTGCTGCTTAGTGATATACTCCATGTTCTGTTTGCACCAGAATCTTTGAAGCCAACTATTTCTTTTACAAATCATGCGAAAATATATTTCAGTTTCTGAGAGTTTTGTATTTGATTTGGTGTTCTTCATAAATAGCATCATTTATTTTGATGCAAAAGCTTCAGCTGAGTCTATCCTACATCCTGTGTGTGTGTGCTACTAGTATTGAATCCAGTGGTACTCTACCACTGCGCTATACCCTCAGCCCTTTTTATTTTTTATTTTAGATAGTTTCTCTGAGTTTCCCAGCCTGGCTTCAAACTTGGATCCTCTTGCCTCAGCCTCCCTGGTAGCTGGTATTACAGGCGTGGCCCACTGCCCCTAGCTCACATACCTCTTCTTTTAATAACAAGTCACTGCTATGATTGTGCTTTTTTTTGGGGGGGGGGGTCACTCAATTTTCTAAAGGTTACGGTGTCCTCTCTACACAGAAATACAAAGTCCCACCCACCAAAGTGTTCTCATCAAGCCAGCAGCCACTGGGTGAGGCTCCAGTTGTGGCCTCCCTTCGTCAGACCTCTAGTGTTCCTCTCCCTCTCTTTGCTAGGTCAGTTATGCACCCTTGTCCCCACACCATCCTGTTGTAAAGAGCAGGACTGGCAGTCATTCCGTAAGAATGATGAATCAGAGAGGAGCTCAGATTTGCATTTAGAAAGATTTCAATAAATTGGAAATGACGATTGTTCCTCTGCCCTTTTCTTTGTTTTAGGAATTCAGAAGCTTTTCCATGTGTGTAGTGTCTGGCTTTTTTAGTCATCATTCAGCATTGGCTGAGTATCTAGTAAATTCCAGGTAGAATCTTAAGTCCTGGAAATGCAGCGCTGGATGAGTCAAAGAAGGGCCCTGCACCCCCTGTGCTCACTGCTTTGCTGTGAGGATAGTGGGTCAAAAATAAACAGGGAAATTTTAAGTGGCATAAGATTAAAAAAGGGAGTGACCTGGAGGTTTGCTTTATGTCGGTCAGGAAAAGCTCCTTTGAGAAGGGAACACTTGGAAATGACCATGGACAGTGACAGGGCATTCTCCTCTGGAACAGAGCAGGGCAAAAAACTGACGACAAGGGTGAGACAGTGTTGTGTCGTGGACTGCGTAGACTGGGAGCAAGGCCCTCAGCCGTCAGCTTGGGCTTTCTTGGGCTTGAGCTAGAGGGTGAGATCCCTGGCTGCTGCTCCCTCAGGTCCCATTGCCTGGTCTGCACTGCCTCCTGGTGCAATTAAGGAGATGCAGGTCTCCCTGTTGGCTATTTGTGGTCATCACTGTGAGTGGTTTTGTATAACCTTCCAGCATCGGTGGTCTTGGCAATGGCTCAGACGTGGTGTTGTTCACTCTCTGTACAGATCATCTGTGCCCTTTCCCCTCCAGAGTGGCTGCCTTGTGTCCTAGGGGCTCAGGAGTGTTAGTTTGGAGGTTTGGTTTTCACTGTGGAATATAGCTCCCTGTTTGCCAACCTACAGTACCTCTAGAGCTGACATCACCTTACAAACAAGCCAGGGACAGAAAAATGGTTGATCAGAATGAGTCCTGTGAAGAGTGAGGTGAATCTCACATAGCTGGTTTTCAGTTCTGAGGGGAAGATGGCAAAAAGAAGTGAAGCTAAAGGAGTCCTGGGCCCAGCAGGGAGGAGACGGTGTTGAGAGGGTTTATCCTTCCATGTACACAGCGAAACTTAACCCTATCTTTGTGTCCTTGAAGAAAATTCCTATTAAATGAGAAAGATCTTTGAGCTTAGATCTCAGTATATATAGCTGAAATTCTTAAAAAAAAAAAAAAACCCTCTAAAAACTTGGGTCTCCATGCCTTAAAGATATCTGGGTTTCATCTAATGCTCTCATGGTTCTGGGGGGAAAATGCTGTTGCCGTTGCCTCATGCAGCACGATGTGGAAGTTGGCCTGTCAAGCAGATCCTCAGACATCCACCTTTGTTCCTATCTCCTTGTGTTTCTACTTTGTTGCACTAGAAGAATAGACACTCAAGTGAAGTCAGGTTGAAACAAATTCCGGTTAGCCCAGCGTCAACTTCCGAGAGACCTGTAGGATAATAGGTTCCATAAACATCACCCCCTAGGTTGTAGGTGATTCCCCAAGCTGTGGGATCTTTTGAACAAGCCAGATTCATCCTTTCAGAATTTTGGATTAATCATGGGATGCTGGGAGCCCAGGACCTTAGGGAATGAGAGTGCACACACTCCACAGTGTCTATTGGAATCACAGAAACCAATCATTTGTTTATTAGCTCTGCAAACAACCAGTGAGGGCCTCCTGCAAGTAAGGACCTGCATTAGGGGGCTAGGGATGTAGCTCAGGGGTAAAGTGCTTGCTTAGTGTGTGCAAGGCTCTGGGTTTGATCTCCAGCACTACAGGCAATTAAAACAAAAACAAAACAAAACAAAAACAAAAAACTGCACTAGGCAGGGGAGCAGGGGGGAATACTGCTAAGTGAGTGAGACCCTACCCTGCTTGGGGGATCCTCCAGTTCTTAAGAGATACAGACATATGAATGGATCATTATAAAATAATACATTTCATCCTGTGAATGAGTTTTATACAGCACCTCATATAAAAATAAAGAGAATTAGTAGTATGTAAGTCAGTGAGATCAAGGAAGGCTTCCCAGAGCAGATGGCACTGGGCTTTGAGGTTGGGGAGGGATTGTTGGGTTCAATAGCACAGTGATTGAGTTGCTATGAGTTTCTAGTATTTTGATACATGTTTGATTTGGAACATATAACATCTCAAGAGATTGTCAGAGGCCAGAGATGATTATCAATTTTCAACTTCCATTTTTTTCCCCGACTTAATCAAGATTAATAAGGAATTAAGCAAAGAACTAGAGATCTTGAAACATTGAGAAAAATGACCACTTGAGTAAAAAAACAACTTTCTAAATCACTTTATAAATATTTCCTTTAGCAAAGCAAATACAAAAAGCTATCGTCTCAAAATTACATAAATTGAAAAGATATTTTCAGATACTTTGATGTATTACCTTTGATGATGTAATATCAAAGAGTTAATTTAAAAGTAGAAAGAAGCTATGTTTGGAAGGCAGAAAAATCCTCTGGTTAAACAGAGAGACACACAGACACACCTTCACACTGTGTTTTTTGGCTTTGGCATAATCTTTATCTTTGTAGACCTGTTAAACTAAATGAAGAACTACAAGGTGTTTTTTACTAAGTAAAAAGTTGAGCCTTTTTTGCCCTGGGGCTGAGAGCTGTGTGGGAGAGCTAATTGCTGAGTGCAGTATAGAATACAGTAGGTAGGTAATTGTGCCTTGCTTGGATTTACATCTTTAAAAAAAAAAAAAAATTGCTTGTAGCTTCCATTTGATGATGGTGATTGAGAACCTGATGAGGTGGTTGGGGCTTGGAACTTGGGGCTCCTGGGTTCCATGAAGCCTCCCACAGAGCAAACCAGTTGCAGAGTCGAGACATCTGCACTGGTGGAAAGACTAACCTTGACGGTCTGCCAGGAGCTGCCCTGGACCCTAAGAGTTAAAGAGAGAAAATATTTCCAGTGGTCTTATTGAGAAAAATGCTTATTTTCTATAAGTTTTGAGGCCCACCCTAGTAAATTTGACACTTTTTCCTGACCTTTGCTCAGATTCTGCTCCATTAGTATGAATGTCATAACCCACACTAGGTATCAATAAGCTCCTGCATGTCTGCTTCTGGGTTGGTATCTTTAGTTAGAAAACAAAGCTAAGTTTCTTAAAAACAGTAAAATTTGAAAGGAATTTAGAGGTAACAGGAGAAATCTTAAGGCTTGTCCCAACTAGAAAGTGAAAAAATGACATCCTGTGTTCCATTTTTCTTTTTGTAACACACGGAGCGCCTGATGTGGAATTGTTACTAAAAAGCAGAAGGTCTCAGTGGATAAGAACTTTGGGGAAGGGAGCCTAAGTCTGGGATGGTTGGCTGTCACGTAAGGGAGAACCAGTGTGGCATGCAGCAGCAGCAGCTCCTATGGGGCCCAGTTGGCATCTCATGGGAACACATCTGCACCCTATTCAGCAATGTCCTTTAAGTAGAGGCCCAGCCACAGGGCACCTTTTTCCTGTCACTTTCTTATAGTAGTTAAACCCTACAAGAGACTGCTGGTATGTTTTTGCCTTGCTTAGGGTTGCTAGCTCACTCTGCCCAAGAGATGGAGGTCTCCTAGCCCAGAGGGCTCCCTAATGACTCCTTCCTTGGGGAGGTTCCAGGCTGAAGGGTAGCTTACCTGTATCTTCCCTATTACACTTGTGTTTATAAATCCTTGTTGTTATACCTGTCACAGATTAGTAGAAAACTTGTAGAGAATCCACAAGGCAATGACACTTGATTAAATGTGCCTTAGAAAATTTGGACATCTGACAAGTAAGGTCAGACTTGATCACATTGTCTTAAAAAGAGGTGGCAGCATAACAACACAGTATGGCTAGACTAAATTATGTGCAGGCTATGTTTTCCAGTTCTGGAAGTTTGTTGAGGATGCTGTATATGCACTCCTATGATGGAGCCTTTGGATAGAAAGTTCAACCAGACCTCTGCTGGTCTCACCAATGGTGGATTTTAAACGTGTGTGGGAGTGGGGCAGAAAATTCCAAAAAGCAAAACTTGAACTTGCCACATGCTGAGCACCATGTGGAATCTGTGAGGTTGATGTGCTGTGGCCTCTCACCACTTCAGGGGTCCTCCATCTTTATTCAGTACTCATTGTTGGAGCATTATTTGCCTTGCATCTCCTTTGGGCACTATGTAGTTACCATCACTATGTAGTGATGAATGCATCTATACCAAAGATGTACATACTGTTTTCCTTGTCATTATTGCCAAAATAATACAGTATAATTATTTTCATAGCATTTAAGTTGTGTTAGGTATTAAAAGCATCTAAAGACGATTTCAAGTTCATGTGAGGGTATTGCATTGGCTGTATGCAAACAGTATAAGCCATTTTATTTGTGGGACTCAAGCATCTGTGGGTTTGGTATCCATGGTGGGTCCTGGAACTCATTCAACAGTGGAAGCCAAGGGGTAACTGTACCAGAAACCTTTACCCACAGTAGCTTAAGGAGATGGGAGTATTGATTTTAGGGATACACAACATCTTGCAGACAAGGACAATACAGTTGGGCTAGAGAGGGGCTTGGAAAGCTGTTCCTGCCGCTCTCTGAAAGTGACTTTCTCAGTTCTTGGAGCTACATGTCCTGAGTTCCCACATTTATGTGTTGTTATATCAATACTGCTTGGGAATCAATATCAATGCCTCTTTGGGAGAGGAAGACTCTTTCAAATTTCACAGAAGAGAATCTCATGAACCCAGATTGGGTCAAACTTGTCACCCAGTCCAGAATCAACTCGCTAGAAGAGAGGTCACATTGTACAAAATGGCTCTCAGAGGCTTACTACTTCTACCGTGGGTATGTTGAGGTTGGAATAACCTAGAGGGTACTTGGGCAGTTCCTAGCATGTGTCTTTGATGGCTTACTGAGAACTGATCGTTGGGGTCTGTCAGCTTAGCAACAAGGCAGTTGTTGTATCTGGATAGCTGTGTGTTAATGAAGGAATTGAGGGAGAGTCATACATATTGGCGAAAGTTTCTTTTTTATTAAATGTCTTCTGCAGTATCTGTCAATTTTTTTTCTCTCCTTAATGATCAAGTGTGGTTCAGCTGCCTTCGGAAACAGAAATAGGGAAACAGACACTCAGCAGGCAAGGCTGATCAGGTACCATTAAAAAAAAAAAAAAATACCTGAAGGGAGGAAAGTGCAGGAGACACAAAAGACCCCCTCCTTGAGACTCAGGATATTTGTATTGTTCAGAACTCCCTAAAAGTGAATTAAGATCAATGCATTAATATAATTTATAGAATAAAAAAGGTTTTTTTGATGAATTTTGTTCATTAAAATGTTTTTATTGCTGAGCTGATGACTGGAACTCTGGGAAAATGATTTCCTGCTGGATCAAAACATGGAATTTTAAAAAACAATTTTTTTTTTTTTTAAAGAGAGTGAGAGAGAGAGGGGGACAGAGAGAGAGAGAGAGAGAGAATTTTAATATTTTATTTATTTTTTCTTAGTTCTCGGCGGACACAACATCTTTGTTGGTAAAAAACAATTTTGGATGCAACTTATAACTTTTGAGCACATGAAATTAAGTATTAATACTTCATGCCTCAATTTATGGGGCATATAATACACCTATAGTATATTCTAACAAGGAGTGTGGTGGGTTGCCACTGTTTTAAAATACCTCAGATAATGCAGAATTTTTTAAAAATTACTTTTTGTAATTTTTGTATGTCTCTCTGCTTTCTGGTACTATTCCCCTTCCACATAGGAATTTGTTCCCTCAGATCTGCTCTGAAGGTTTAGGCACCAGAAAATGAAGCTTAACTTAATATGTAAGTTAAACAGCATAGGGCGCACTCTAGTAAGAGGGTAAAATGAGCTACCATTTTGTGCATGGATTTCATGAGGTCACTAACACCTTGAGGCTTTTTAGCTTCCTTTTTCTCAGCTACATTCTCTATAACTGAAGCCACCCAGAACTTGTGGGACCTTTAGCAGATGAATTTCATCCCCTTTGACAGAATGAAAGAAAAATTGAAAGTAGTTCAGCTGAACAAGAGTGCTTACTTTTTTACCTAATTCATATTTAGCCTGAAGTTTTCTACATTTTTAGGTACAGTCTCTCTTCATCCTCTCAATGCATTGAGGCCCTTAATATCTCCATCTTATACATGAGGAAACTGGGGTTTTATGTCTGAGTAACTTTTCCAAGATAACCTGGTAGAGCCAGGATTCCCACCTGACCCAGGACCATCGGCCCTAAGGGTTCCCCTCCCTACATTATTTGTGCATTCACATATGCATGTGCACATGCATGAAAGCGGAAATACTGTTTTGAAAATAAAAGGTGAGAATGTTCTGATCCTGTTGCCTCATTTCTAGGAAGTGTAGTTAGCGTCTTTCCTGTGGGAGAACTTCCCTTACACTGAGAGAAATGTGGGCTGGATAAAGAATTTGGAGGTGGGTCTGCCTAGTTAGTTGTCCTCTTGATATGCTTTGAGGCTGTCTTATTCAGAAGTCTGCTCAAGAACATGGCTTCCGTGTCTGGTGGTAGGAGAAGGTAGTAGGTCTGATGTCCTGGAACCCTCGCCTCCTTATAGGCTGTACATCCTATGGATGGATCAGGACTATCATAGATATGGATTGAAACCAGAAATTGCCCTGGAGTTATAGTCTGTCTGTCACAGGCCTATTTCAGTCATCTCGACATCACTGATGGTCATAATTCACTTGTGAGTAATCACAGGGAGAAAGCTTTGTAGACTCTTTCAACCTAAGTTTCCATCTATCCTGAATCCAAGGACAGGGCTAATACTCCCAGCTTTTCTCCCTCCTCTGGCTTCTGGAAATCTGCTTCAGAGCTCTGTGATTAGGGACTGACTGTTCCTGAACATGGGGCTAAGGACTAAATCAGCTGCAGAAACAAAACTTTTTTAACCTGCATCACTAGATGTTTTCATTCTTAATTTTGTCAACCACTGGATCATGTTACTGCCAAGGAGCTAAAGCTGGCTTGTGTAGGTTATGGTTTGAATCTTAGGAGATTTATATTTCAAAATTTCCTGAAGTGTTTGGTTCTCTTTATCACTAGCTTTTGATCAGATCGTGATATCTGGGGGTGGCTGCAGTGTTCTAGATATGTATCACCTCCGCTAGCATCAAGGTACTGTGGCCTAGGGATGGACAGACAGAGGGAACGTAGGAGGAAGAAAAGAAGAAAATGAATGATAATTTAGCTCCCAGATATGGTGGCAAGGATCCGCCACCTGTTGGATGGATGACTTAGCAAGTTATTCAGCTGCATGCAGGCTTGATTTCCTTATCTGTAAATGGGTATGAACATGCAGAGCCATCCTGGTGATGACATGAAAATCGTTTGTGTGAAGTCTGTGTCCCCATGCCTGGTGCATCAGCACTCAGCAGACACTGTTTTTCTTCCTCTTTACAAGCTTCTCACAGACGAGGCCACCTTGAAGTCAACAAGGCAAGTGGCCCAAGTGGAACCAGGAGGCCTGCAGACTGGCCCAGCACTGCCTTTCCATGGGTCTCCTTGGGCCAATCACTTTATGACCTTAGGCCTCCACTAAAAGGACAAGATCAGACTGGCCCTGTCATGCCTGTTTCCCGCTCTGGAAGCCTGTGCTTCCCTTTCTTCACACACAGATAACATTGTGCAACAGAGGAGTTCACGCCCTTGGATAACAGGCTTTTGTCAGTTTTCCCCAAGGCAGAAAAACAGGCAGTTGGCATGAGGTGTGTGTTGTGCTGCTGTGAACCAATTCTTGCAGTTAAAATCTGTCTCTTCACCTCTCACAAAACTAATCTCTATCTCTCCTCAAATTCCATGTCATAGCTAAGAACATTTTCAGGTTCCTGCTCCCTGCTAATAGCAACTGGGAGTGAGGTGGAGGGGGAAAAGGCCTTTTATTCTAACTCACTTTTTTTTTGGTTCCTCACCAATTCTGAACAAGTGAAATTATACAATATTGTGGCAGAAGTTGCATTTTGTCTCCAGAGGCCCGCTCTGTTGCGCCTGGCCAGGCCAGCCTCTGTTGACCCAGTGAGCCCCAGGGGGTGGGGCATGCTGGGAGACCTCCCTATCCTGCCCCCCTCTCAACCTCAGGCTTCACTGGTAAGCAGAAGACAGCCTGGGGAGGCTGGGCTACAGGACCCCCATAATATGGTCTGGCCAGCTACTCAGCTTTTGATGGAATTCCCCCCTCCCCCTTTCTTCACTTCTTTTTTGTCAAGGCCTGAAAGCTGGGGGTCAGTGCTCTTCACCTCCTCGAAACGGGTCTACCCTTGAAATATATGGATTTGCCTGCACCATTTCAGGCCATGCTTGGATTCCTGGTTCCAGTTGGTTAGTGAGCTGTGTTGCCAGTTTTGGAGCATGGTCCAAAAGCAGTAGGGTTCCAGTTTGGGTTGGGGACCTGTGCTTAACCCATTGCATAGATGGTTACATGGTGACTCCTAGTGGAAGGACTCTGGGCCTTAACATACAGAGGATGGGACTTGCTGCTCTCCCTTTGAAGCCAACCTGCAGCCAGAGCAGTAATTGATGGCTTTGATGGCGTGGACTTCGCTGGTAGGTTGGGCTGTGTTGGGGCTTGCCTGGCTCTGCCCAGCCCCTGCCACAGCCCCCTACTGAAGCCTTACATGTGGGAAGTCTCCAGTCTCCGAGCCTCATGCCTGTGGTTTCTTGAAAAGAATCTTGGTTTGAGCCATTCTATATCTGTCAGACAACACTGTAAAGCCCCATTTCCCCCATCTGGAGGTAACAGTGAGTCCACCGTGAGGACCCTGTGTCGCCACAGAGTGACCAAGGACAAACTGCCTGTTGGACAGCGAGCACATTTCTTCACTGCTTTTTAAGCACTGGTTCACCACTAGCAAAGTGCCCCTGGTGGGAATGAGGTGATTTTTGGAAGGCAGTGGAACAGAGGTTCTCCAAAGCCAACTTTTCATGAGGATTTGCAAGGTGACACTATGGAATGATAAAATAATGGGGGCAAAAATGTCATTGTAGAAAGGAATCACTTTCTAGGCAAGTTGCCGTGTTTGTCTTAATTATGTTGTCATTTATACTCAAGAATGGGGGAAGGGAAGCATTTTTAGGTGTGTGGCAAGGAGTCAGGAGGATTCTGGGTAAGTAGGAAGTATCTGGTGTTATAGACTGGGAAGTGTAAAGCTCTGATTCAGAGTGGGGGTCCCAGCAAGTCTACCGCAGAAATATCACTCAGCCTGCAGCTGAGGGTAGGGACAGACCCTCATGGAGGGACAAGTTGTTTCAGTGACAGGCCTTCCTGACTGTGGGTGGCTAATTTTGAATTACAGCAGCTTGTTTCAGGCCCATAGCCCAGGACTTCAAGGACATACCTTATTTGGAAACTCAACATTTTCATGTCAGAGAGGACAGCCTTCCCAGGAAGGACAACCTGGACGAAGCCTTTGATAATCTGTGATGCAAAAAGTACAGTGTAAATAGGAATCTGTGGGCAGCCCCACCGCCCATCTCAAGCTCTGCTGAAGTCCTTGGAAAGGTGGGGTCCTTGGGAGCTCTTTGATCCTCCTGAGTGAAGAGGGATAGGTACCCCCTATTCAGTTAAAGAAAAAAAATGCTGTACTATGTTTTCTGTCTAAACAAAGGTTAATTTTAAAGAATAGGAATTAGAATTGTCACTGAAGTTCACCTCCTCAGTTGAGACTACTTTCTCATAGTATTCATTTTGTTTTTATTTCAGTAGCTATCCAGGTACACAAATAGTGTCTTCACATTTCAGATCAGGCATTTTTAGAGACACTGCTGGTAGTAATTGCAGTAATATTAGAGAACATGCTCACAGGCTTGGTGTACTTAAGGTATTTAAATGTCTGGGGCAAACTACTGCTAACAGCAGCCCGGGAACAGATCCACAGCCCATCTGTAGATCACTGTCCTGTGGAAGAGCCTTCCAGAGTTGTGTGTTCATTATTAAACAAAATCATAGCTCCTTTTTGTTTCTCCTCCAATTTCTCTTTACATGCAAAGCATACAGAAGCCCAGTCTTACGTAGAATTAATTGAGAGGAAACTTGTGCTTGTACTGAGGATGCCACCATAGTGAGAGATGGGCTCATGTGAGGTCATTGCGGACTCTGGGTGAAGTGCTCTGCCTTCTCTGGTCCTCAGTGGCCAGACGGAGCCGTGGGGGAATGCTCTGCACTGTGCCATAATGTTCTGTTCTTTTGCTTTCATCTCTTCTCCTTATGTTAAATTTTACTTTTCATCACTTTTTAACATCTCAAATCATTATATTATTTTGAGAATGGGGTTTTCCTTTTTGAAAGTCATCATTGCCACCAGTATCTAGCAACAGTTACTTTAAAATATTTGCTGAGGGTCTGTTCCCAGGCTAACATTAGAGAAGTTCCAGGTTATGGGGGGGGGGGCAGTCCTGAGGACTGGTTTTTTTTTTTTTTTTTTTTTTTTAATACATCACCTGAAGGAAAAGTTGAGAGGTTTACGTGCCTTGAACTGTGACTGAGTGGACACAGTACATCCAGTTTGTGTTGGGCTTGCTGTTGAGGGAGTTGGTGACACATCTGATAATTTGAATCTGTTTTAGTCCTGCGTAGAATCTTACAATGGCTCCCCTCAGTGGACTGAAACCACCAAACACTTGGGAAAGACAAACCTTTCCCTGGTTTGGCTGTATTGCCCACCTTTCCAATTCATGTTTGGCCCCTTCCTATTGGTGTTTTAAAATGTGTTATGTAACCATGACCCAACATATTAAATACCTCTCAAGTCACATCCCTGTACATACACATACGCGGAGCTAAAGTAAAATGTTCAATACACTATACTTTGTGATATAATTCTGAGGGGTTTTGGCTACCATAGGGCAATCCATTTTAGCCATCATCAAAGCAACAAAATGAATGAATTAAAGCCTACGTATGCTGTATGTAATAAAAATTATTTACAACAGTCTTTTAAAGGCCAGTGGCAAATTCATATTAATAGCATTTCATTTGTTTCTTTCCGAGGTGGAAAACGAAGCTCATTCCCAACGTGCAAAGCCAAGGCAGCGACCCCAGGACCTCTTCTGGAGATGGAAGCTTGTTAAAACCCAGACTGTCTCCACGGCTTGCCCAGTCGACCCCAAAGGAGCACTGACACCAACGTTACCCTGAGGTCATTGCTAGAGACGCTGATCCATAGAGACAATCACTGCCAACTCACCTTTTGTCTACTGCAAGAGCCAATTTCCAAAAGAAAGCATAAAAAGGTTGTTTTTTAGAAAAAGAAATTAAAAAGCACATGAGAATGCTAGCAGGCCCTGGTCAGCTGAGCAGCTTTTCTCCCCTTGTCTCTGAGTGCACGTCCCAGAGCATCTTGCGTCCATACCTGTACCTTTTGGCAAGGACAGTAACTTGGCTGCGTGTGCCTGCCATGCGCAACTGGAGCCAGCAACCAGCACATCCATCAGCACCCCAGTGGAGGAATTTGTGGAAGAGTTCCCCTTTGTTTCTGTCTTCATTTTTCTTTCTCTTCCTTTCTTCTAAAGCTTTTATTTAACAGTGCAAAAGATCAATCTTATGTTTGCTTCTTTTTTTTAAACTTGAATTTTTAAAAATTACACTTCTTAGTTTTAATTTTCCTGTATATTTTGCTAGCTATGAGCTTTAAAAAAAATTCAAAGGTCTGGAAAAGTTTGAAATAAAAACAAAATGAAAAGAAGCCTCTTCTGAGACATCTTGTTTAATAAGTGGCTTCTCTGTAAATTGCCTGTAATGAATAATGGCCTCTCTGTCCTTGTAAGGTGTTCGATAGAGCTAAATAAACATAATAGCCAAATCCACTGTTGGTAGCAATTGGCAATCCTATTTCACTCACTTTTTCTTCTTCTTCTTTTTTTAATGGTAAACCTTAACAGATACTGTCAGCAGACTGGTTTGCAGTGAATTTTCATTTCTTTCCTTTTCACTCCCTTGTTGTAAAAAGCCCAGCACTTGAATTGTTATTACTTTAAATGTTCTGTATTTGTATCTGTTTTTATTAGCCAATTAGTGGGATTTTATGCCAGTTGTTAAAATGAGCATTGATGTACCCATTTTTTTTTTTTAAATAGCAAGGCACAGCCTTTGCACCAAATTGTCATCTAACATTTGTCATTCCAGTTTGAGTTAACGTGCTGAGCATTTTTTAAAAGAAGCTTTGTAATAAAACATTTTTTTAAAAGTGTCATTTTATTAAGAGTAAAGTTCCTGATGATCAGAGTTGGTAATGAACTAAATCTACAGGTTAGGCCAGAATGAGGCTGTGAACAGCAGCAGACCATGTCAGAGGGGTGTTGCTGGCATGGCTTCACCTATCTCCTAGGCTTGCATCCTCAAGAGCAGTTGTACTACTGAGGCCTCCCCTCGTTGCTTGGTATAGATATAAAACAGGGTTAGCAGAAAGAAGAGTCACCTGATCCAGATGGTAGTGAGTCCCTTCCTGAAGACAAGCTGTTTCCTCTTCACAACTTGCTGGTTTCCAGCCTGGGCTCCCCAAATCATGGGGTCCCCGTGGTGAAGGAAAGTCTTCACCCAGCTCATCTTCCCAGGCAGCATTTTCCCAGTCTAGAGTTTGTTTTCTATAATTTTACCATAAGCTTTTGTTAAACTAATGTGTAAGTTGGTATGTGATGTAGCGAGAACATTTTAAGTTTGAAATAGTATTTCATGGTCTTCCACAGTGGTTTTCTACACCTTGAGCTACTTTGGGAATCACTGATACCACCGGTCTAAGTTAAATCACTTGCTGAAATTCTAGTTGTTTCCCTTTTCCACCCTTCAATACAGCTGGGGAACAGCTGGCTACCATACTTGTAATAACCCTCCACATACTGTACTTGAACATTGCCATTAAATCACCCCTCAAATTTCTCTTCTCCAGGCTAAGTAATCCCAATTCCTTGAACCTTTCATCATCAGCCCTTTAATCATTTTCATTACTATCCTCTGGAAACTCTCCAGTTCCTCTTCATTTAGTCCTAAACTTGAACCAGGGAGGGAAAAGGGGGGGGGGGGCACCTACTTATTATAAAAATTTCATATTATTCAGGGCTAGCTATACTTCATTTGAAAATTGTTTTCTTAATGTACATGAACTGAGTAAGAAAACAATCTAAAGCTGCCACCATGATTTTTCTGGGAGTTAACTAGAAAATCTAAACAAAATGGTGCAGGAGGTGTCATTGGAGTGTTACTTTTGGCGGGAGAAAATAAAAAGATTGTAGCTCTTCTGGGCAATAAGTACCTGTTTATCAAGGAAACTGATACCAAGATACAAACTTTTTTGACTAAAGACTTGGCTTAAAGCCCACTCAACTCTTCTCTCCCTTGGTTCCTCGACCTTTCCACATTTTTTGACTCACAAAAAGCTGAATATACAATATTAAAAGAAATGGGTTTTTTGACCCCTCTGAGTCAAGTTTTTCCTTCCACAAGCTTGGTCCTGTCCTAGTTTTCTATATTTGTTCAAGAATAATTTTCCCTAAATAATTATGACGTCACTGGCCATTCTGCCAAACTTCTGAATTCTGCCAGCAGCAGTACTGAGGAAAGAGAATCAGGGGTTCCCCAAGAGACATGGACCAAAAAGGGTAGCTAGTGAGAGGGACTCTCTTCTGGCCACCACTTCCGTTTGATCTTGAAGCGATCTGGCTCCATTCCCTGCAGCAAACCCAAAGAGTTGAACTATGTGCCAGGAAGAGGAGGATGGGTCAGGCTTCTTTCTGGGAGCTGAGCCTTCTCTGAGGTCACAGCTGGCATGCTGGTCCTTATGAAAGGTTGTTTTCCTCCTGGTTTGAGTTTGGTTGCTAGGGTTGCTGGCAAGTACCTGTTTAGCTTGAAGGGGCCCTCCAACTGTTTGATGTATACAGCTAGCCTAAGTATAATCATTTTTTACTATAGTTTTATCTAAGGCTGCAACAATATGGAAATCTCCAATAAAAACCCATAAGCAGTAATGAGATGTCTGTGTGGCTTTCCTTTTATAGAAAAGTCATAAGAATTACGTATTGTTCTAACAGGAAAGAGCTTAAATGTCACATGACATACGAGTTGCTTAACAAATTCTACTTAGCGCTTCTACCCCAGAAAAAAAACTACACATACTATAATATATAATTATACTATAAAATACATAAATTAATAATTTATGGTTAAACTTGAAAATGCAAGTAAAAAACTGCTGTTCTCTTCCACCCATGAAAGCTGAGGGAGTTTTAGGTGCTGCCCTGTGAAACCTATACACACATGAAAATTTTAAATGCTTCTGAATAAAAATTATAAAATTTGCAGGTAAGCATTTTAATATGAATAGAAGGATGTGATTCTATATACCATTTAAAAGATAAAAAATAAGATCACTATCATTCCAAAAGCTGCTATTCTAAACTTATATAACTCTCTCGTGGGAAAACTTGCATTATCTTACTCCATAGCCAGGAGTAGATCAGGGAGAATGGGGGAGGAAAGGACACATCAAGAGTAGATCTTTATGGGGCTGGGGATGTGGCTCAAGCGGTAACGCACTCGCCTGGCATGCGTGTGGCCTGGGTTCGATCCTCAGCACCACATACCAACAAAGATGTTGTGTCCGCCGAGAACTAAAAAATAAATATTTTTTTAAAAAAAAAGAGTAGATCTTTAAAATGAACATTCTTGGCATGAATCAACCTAAATAGAAATTTTATGCATAATAATGAAATAATTTAGCTGAAGAATTCAAGTGAAAACCAGCTGTTTACCTCCCTTTATTAAAGAAATTATGCTAATGATGTTCATCAATAGTGTTAAAGGTCATAATAAATCAGTACTAAAAAATAAATGTACTAATACATCTTTACTGGCAATGGGCTGTGCTTTAATAACTGCACACTACAAAATATTTTTTTTTAAACATTATTTGTCAGACTCTTTTCTGTATTTGTTGTAACATACAAGTGTCCTTTTCTCTGAAGGGTAATTTGGACTTAACAGGCTCTTTCTTATAGTAGGAATGAAGGTGGCTCAGTGGGAAAGGCCCAGGTTTGAAGTTCCAGAGCTGGGCTCTGCACACTAACCCCCTTTGGGCATACTTCCTCATGGGCTAAGTGGACACATGCAAAGAAACGAGTGGTAAACAAGACCCATGGCAGATAAGAAATGGCAAATAAATGAATTTTCCCTTAAATTGTTTATACACACACACACACACACACACACACACACATATATATATATATTTTTAGAAAATTGCGTGGAGTTTTTTGGTCCAGGGATACTAAAAAATGACATGTTTGTATTGCCTATAACCATAGGACATCTGAGCATGTTTCTTCAGCCCAGGGAAGTAGTTAGTAACCAGGACTAACTAACCTCTTTTATCAAGGAAGAACTTATACAAAGGGTGCAAAATTGGGATATTTTTGAATCATGTACACTGGTGTACATTATTTTTCTTAATGTAGTAGCTGGAGATGTTACCAGCTAGATTAATTAAACTTTTTATCTACATTGTGTGAGAGAAATTGGAAGCAAATGTATTTGCCAGTTGAAATGAGAACACTGCATACACATAGCAGATGTAATCACATGCACGCACGCACACACACACACACACACACACACACACACACCACACACACAAAAAAAACTGTCTTTCTAGTCACGGTGGAATTAGCAGATTTTCTCCATCATTAACTTGTCTCAGAATTTGAGCTCAGTGGAACCATTGAATCCTGTCCTGTAGTGATATTTTCTCTCATCAGGAAGACGTACAAAGTAACTGAAGTAAAACAGAGTCCCACATATTGGCCTGATTGTTGTTGCAGGTCTTAAGTTAGTTTAGCCGCCCACTGCTCAACTGGAAAGAGTAACAATGGCTTCCAAATTGAGCCTGCCTCCTGCTCAGCTCTGGAACACACTTCTCTGCTCCACAAAGTGAGGGCTGCTTAGTGCAGCCCAGAGGTGCCTGTAGCCCTCCCATCCATGTGCCTCATGCTGGCATTCTCAGGTTCCTGTTTGTTAGGACTGCTTTTCTCTCAGCACCTGATTCTAGAGACCAACCCAGTTACCAGGGAGTGGCCTGGCTTTCACTTGCTTTCAACCTCTAGGAAGCACACTTGGTCACTGCCGCTCTCTCAAACTTGCTTAGAATAGCTATCTCTGTACTCCCCCTCAGGCCTTTCTCTCTAGGACTTGGTCTCAGGCTGGATATCTTCAGCCCATAGGGATGGGGGGGGGTAGTTCAAGCATCAACAGGAACTCTGGGGTGCACGGTCCCAAGGGGAGAGATGGGGCTGCAAAATATATCAATGAGATGTGCCATCCCCTGAAGACTGCATTTGGGATTAACTGTGATTTTACTAAAGGGATGTCATAAACTAGTTCTAACACCACAAGCCCCTAGTGCACATACATGCTCAAAACAACAGAAAAAGTCCAGCTGTTAAGTATTAGTCCCCTGCCCTAAGGCCTATGATTTTGTAAGAACACCATGGCCAACAATGGCAGAATCTACCATGAGACCAACTGCTGGAAGAGTAGCTTTCTCAGACTAGGGCATGTGTACGAGCTACTTACTTACTAGCTATCTAGACCTCCACACTGGACAATGGCCTTTCCACTTCACCTCTAGTTGGTCCTACAAATCAACATGGTGGAGAGAAAGGTCGCTCTGCACCATCGTCACCTCCCTACAACTTCACTATTAAGGATAAAAAAGGACTCTAGAAGATCACCTTCCTAGAAGCATATGCTACTCCCACAGGGCTCCCAAATGAGGCACGGCATTCCATCATTCAAAGGTCCTCAAGTAGAAAACTCAGTGTCAAAAACTTCTTCCCCTAGAACTGGTTTTGGAGGCTCCCAGTTTCCAGACTTCTACAACCAATTTTCCTTTTTTACAGTTCTGGGCCTTAAGCATACTAGGCAAGTACTCTACCACTGAGCCCCTGCCCCAGCCCTTATACATGGTGTTTCTAAGCGCCAGTTTATAAGGAGACAGTAGGAAGTACAGTTCTCACTCCAGGAGGTTTTCCTCTCTAATACCTGGCAAAATACACTAGCAATACACTACACTACAGAAATGAGGCTGTGGTGTCTATCTTGCCAAGGCTTGGAGACCCATATTCAGACATCACAGCTTTTCCACGTCTGCAAGACCTGCATGGCCACTCTAGTGAGAGGGGGCTCTATAATCTTTATAAATTCACTTAGTACCATTTAAAAATACATTGTCATAGGATGAAGTTTTATTTTCTCCTATACTACTACTACTTCTCAATTTACATGTCAGGAGACTTGAAAACATCTAACACTCATGCTTTTTGTCTGGAGTCTTAAATCATCTAGTCTATTGCTCATACATAAAACATAACTTACCTGAATGACAACCATCCTTATAGCACACCAGATCATTTCCTTCTTGGTAATTCCTCCAATTAGCCCCAACCAGCACTTCTCTGAAGGCTTGGAAAGACGTTCCCAAGTAAATGTGGGGCACAGGTCTTTTAGCTCAGGTAGCCTAATTGCTTCCTTCTCAGACTCCCTTCTATAACATTCAGGCCTGTTCCCAATCTTCAGCTCATTCTCTTCAGGTGTAAGACCTAAGCTGTCTGTAACCCTGTAGATTACTGTTGCTTCCTTTGCAGTTGGCCTATCTTTGCTAGAAAGTGTTCTCAATACTTGATAGCCATTATCTCATCTGGTCCTCAGAACCCTATAGGATAGATTCCAATGTTTACTAGACATAGTCAGAAAACAACTTCTTTAAGTTATACAGGCAAAAAAAAAAAAAAAAAAAAAAAAAGTGAAGCTAAGAACTAAAACCCAGGTCTGTTTCATTTCAAAACCCACAATATTAGACTGATTAATCCTGCAGCAGCTATAGCTGGTGACTTTAAATAAAACACTGAATTAGTATCAATGACAAGGTTGTATCTTTCAGCAGTTAAAACCATGATTCTGAAACAATGAGATCAAGTAACTTAAAAGATAGAATTTACACAACCCACGGGTTCTTTCAAGGTATAGTTCTGGAAGTACAGCAATGAATTTACCATTCAAAGCATTTTGAACTACTTATACATTACTACTTATATAGCATTGATGCCTATTTACAAGCAAATTAGTCCTATAGAATTATAGCCACACCTTATATTTGGTAGATTTATTCAGTTACTTATGTTGAAATGTTAAGGGGATTAAAATCAAGGTGGGAAAAACAAAAGCTTGTTTCAAATATGTAAACAGTATAATAGCATAGTTAGTGCATATTATTTTATAAGGCATGACTAAGATACTGGTTCTATCCAAAGATGAGTGGTTGAATCTCAGGTGAATTTCGGAATTATATATATTTTTACTAATATGTTAGTAAAAAAAAAATATTGATACTTAGAAAAATCCAGCATAAAATTACTTTACAACACCAGATCTCTATATCCATATTTCTTAGTACCCATACCCGGTTTCACTTTACCTCACTCAGTTCATGCTGTCATTCAACAGGACTCAATAGGACTATACCTTTCAAATGGTGTCAAAAGAAGTTATCAATTTCTCCTGAGAAACTGATATTAACAGTGAATCTTATGGACAATATGATTTTTATTTTACAAAGACATCTTCATGACTATTCAAACTGTTCCCCAGAGAACTCCATTTTGCTGATAACTACAGACCAGGAGATACCTACATTCAAAGGCTTACTTTTTTTTCTAACAAGTCATTTCATACATTGTATGGTTTTAATTTCAAATGTTCACTTCTACTATGGGAATAAAAATATCGTGAAGAGGAATTAGAGGGGAAAAATTAAACTATGTTTTTGAGCTAAGACCTGGTAGTTACTTTAGAATGTTTTGAAGACTCATGGCTGCTGTCAGGAAGCATGGGTGGGAAGGTGAGGCCCCTGCCTGGACTCGCCCTTCCTCAACAAGTGCAACCAAAACACAGCCCAGGAAAGCACAGGTGGCTGGGGTTCTCGTTCAGGTTTGGTTTTCAAAAAGGCAACAGCTATATATGGACCATCCCGCCACACAGCTCTTCCTGGGAGGAACCATGCCCACCTGAGAATGTGGAACCCAAGGAGTTGGGAAGGGAGGCCACTCCCCAAGTCCCAGGTTTAAGAGAAGGATATTCAAAATCCCTTCCTGGTTCCTTCTGAACTTGATGCTTGGAAATGAAACTAACAAAATTCAGAGGCCAGTTCTTTCAACTGTTTAGTAGGTTAAAGTGCATTTTAAAATTGATTCAGAAATATTACTATAATCCTTTACCTTCCCAATCCAACAGTCACAGTGTTGAGTTCTATCTCTTTCCTGGAATTCAGTAGGCAAGAGAGAGCCCTGCTACTTCCAAGATGAAGGCTCAGGTTCTATGTGCACTCTGCTCACAGTGAGAAAGTAAAGCCCCTCCTGGGCCATGGTTCATGTCAAAGATCAAGAGCCAACCTGAGAGTGAGCAGGGCACTGTCAGGCCACAGGATCACCTTGAGCAGAGAAAATGGTCATGGCTGCACAGGCACTTCCTTTTGTTAGTTAAGCAATGTTTAGGAAGCTTCTTAGCTTCTAGTGTGGCAGAAACATTAAGTATGTACTTTTTCACTTTGCAATGCATTTGAATATTTTTAAAATTAATAATCTTCCTTTTATCAATTATGAAATGAAGAAAAAAATCTCAACCATTTGCAACTATGCAAGGGCGCCCATTTGGGAGAAAAGTCCCATCTGCAGTTCAAATTTGAGATTTTCAAATTTACTCTTTTTTAAAAAAATTTGTTTTTAGTTATAGAGGACACAATACCTTCATTTTATTTATTTTTATGTGGTGCTGAAGATCGAACCCATTGCCTCACACATGTTAGGCAAGCCCTCTACCACTGAGCCACAACTCCAGCCCCAAATTTACTCTTTTGTACTTAATTTTATCATCAAAACCTAGATCTAATCTGTATTCTGCAACAAAATTATCTGGTGACCTTAGGCACATCCCTTAAACTCTCTGTTAATGAGGCCACTGGACCTCAGGGCTTCTGATGTCTTTCCAAGTCCTAAATTCTATCATGGAAGACACTTTCTCAAGCCAATGATTAAAAGAAACTTAAGTTACATTACTTCACTTTGTTGGCAAAGAAGAAACAGATGTTCCTTAAAAATCATTCTCTGTGCCCTTATTACTACTTTATTGGTAAGAAATGTGAAAGGGACAGCCTCGGGCAGGCTTTACACAAATGCCTTCTGCCATTCCCTCACCATTGCTGCCACTTTATAAAATAACAATTGGCCAGAGAAGATAAGACTTAGCTTTTGACTGGATCGTCAACCTTTACTTTTATAATAACTTAAGCATTTATAATTTTAAATTACATGTTTATTTCCAAATTTTCACAGATCAATAGATTGCATTTTATTAGAAGACATTTTACAGGAGTTTGCAGCACTGATTTCTTATTAAAAAAAAAGAGAGAGTAATGATTAGGATTTGATGATTAGGATTTGTAGATATGAATGACCATGAAAAGACATCTTCCTGGAAACCAAACATACACAGATATTCCCACCAATCCAGCAACAGTGTCTTGATGAGCTGAATAAAGACATAACATCTTAGGTCACACCCAGATGCAGGATAAGGCTCAAAGCTGCAGGCAGCAAAATATTCTCAGAAAGGCAAGATGCAGGCACCACGGACTGCTGTCCCTCACAGATGCACAGAGTGCGTTGCTGGCTCCTCATAGGAGTGCACAGCAACATGAAGCCAGCAGCTCACTCTGGGAGGAAGGGCCTCTCCTTTCTGAGTGACTCCATCAATGTATTACATAAGAAACATTTGCTCCAAGGCACTGAGGGTGTAAAGTTTTTTAGAAAATACATAGAAATGAACAGACTAAAAAAAGAAGTTAATTATCAATGGAAGAATCTACCATTACTGTGACTAATGAAATAATTACCTCAAATTATAATCGAAATGCACATTGAACAGACTGCACAGTGAGGGATTGCCTGACCAAAGCGCATCCCCATGGCTCTTGGGGCTGGTTAGAGCACACTCACGAAACTTCTTCCTGAAGCCAGAGAAGCTGTGCATCATTTGTATTTGTAATATCCTTCTCCGGTCTTCTTGCCCAGCTTCTTCTCTGCTACCAGCTTATTAAGTGATGTGCTGGGCTGAAACAGTGGGTTCTTCGCATCCATTTCATGCCACCCTATTAAAAGGAGAGACAAAGTGCTCCGTATTCCCAAGGCACTTCTGGAAGTACAGCTTGGGGAAAAGGGCCTTACTCTGATGTGGGAAAGCTCCTGGGGCATGTTGCCCACTCAGGCCACCATGGCAGAGGCATGAGGCACTGAGGCATGTGCTAGTGTAGCCGCATCAGCCCCAAAGCAGGCATGCTGCCACCCACCTGTGCCAATCGAAGCCCAGCCCTGTTATGGCCCTTCTGGGTATCCAATCAATTCCTGGAAATCACTAAGTTCAAGGGTCCAAGAAAACTAATAAAACCTGTTAATTTGCTGGTTGGACTCCTAAGTAGCACAGTTGACTTTCAGAAAACATGTTAAAAATCTGAATTCCTATTACTTCCTACTACTGAATTTTGTTCCTCATAAAATTCAAGTTTCCTGCTTAAATTATAACCCCCCTCCTCCCCAATGCATATAACTTTTTGTGAAATATGGAGTAGAGAATTACTTTCAACTTCCATAGTTCATTTAAAAAAAAAAACTCATTGTTAGACCAATGCTTTATTTATTTATCTATTATTAGTTGTGGATGGACACAATACCTTCTTTTTAAAAAAATTTATTTTTATGTGGTGCTGAGGGTGGAACCCAGTGGCTCACATGTGCTAGGCAAGTGCTCCACAACTGAGCCACAACCCCAGCCTCAACAGTTCAGTTTCAGTAATTATTTTTATCTTGTCTTCGGAGTCACCACATTAAAGTGGATACATTTAAAAAATAGTTGTGTATCTTGGTTGTAATGGAGGACCCACAAATCAAATTTTGTGATAAAAAGGGACAATGACAGTCACATTTTCTTTCTCCTGCCATCAAATATTGAATCTGATACTAAGGTATGCATATGGTTTATTCCCCAAAGGTTCACGTGCTATAAGTTTGGTCCTCAGTGCTGGTGCCAAAGTGGTGAAACCTTTAAAAATTGGGCTTAGTGGAAAGTAATTAGGTCAATGGATGAATTCTGTCTCTTGGGAGCAAGTCTCCTATGACTAGATTACATCTTGAGAGACTGGCCTACTGCAATGCAAAGCCATCCCACACCATGGTCCCTTCTCACACCACTGTTTGCCTTTTCTACTTCTTTCTGAGTTGTGACCCAGCCAGAAGAGCTTTGCCAAACCCAAGCATCTTACTGTTGGGATTTTCCAGAATTATGAGTCAGAATTATGAATCAAATAAACTGCTTTCTTTTCTTTTTTTTTTTTTTTTTTTTTTTTTTGTGGTGTTAGGGATCGAACCCAAGGCCTCCTGCATGCTAGATAAACACTGTATCACTGAGCTACATGCCCAGCCTTACCTCTTTTCCTTATGAAGTACCCAGTGTTGTTAAAGCAACACAAAATTCAATTTAACAAAAACAACAAAGGATTCCAATTCCTACCATCCAGAATGAACTTTGTAGTATCCAGTCCAACATAATCAAGAAGCTCAAATGGACCCATAGGGTATCCAGCTCCCAACTTCATTGCAGTGTCAATGTCTTCCTTGGATGCATCTCCTAAGGAAAAAAGGGCAGCAGTGAGTCACCACCACTTTTCCCAAATTCTTCCTATCATGGGGTTTAGTCCCAGAATCAGAATTTCATATTTTACATTTAAAGTATGTCTAAAGTCCATGTGTCTTCTGAACTGGGTAAGATTTCATCTGAGATATTTGCCCAATATGTCACAAGATGTTCAAAGCAACTGTATCATGTGAGGCAAATTCTAGAGCACTGCTGTTTGTTCATGGAGAGGGAAAGCCCTGGGTCTGGAAATGCTGGCTACTTCCTAACAAACTGGGGTTTTCCAACTCTGGAATCATTTCCTGAAATATCAGTTAATGCTAGAGAAGATTTCTTTATTCATGAATGGGTTGCAAACACACACACACACACACACACACACACACACACACACACACACACGTTTCTGTTTTCATATGTATCATGTATATTTTCTTTTCTAGCTTTCTTTGTTTCACAAGTAACAAGTATTCCCCTGGAACCACATTCCCATGAATACATCAGTTAAGATAACTGTTTTTAAAAGTCCAAATTATTATGATTTAGATCTGGAATATCCCCCATAGGTATGTGTTGAGGATGTGGTACCCAATGCAGCAATGTCCAGAGGTGGGGCTTTGGGGAAGAGGCTGGATCATGAGGGTTCTGACCTTATCAATGGATTAATCCATCTGATATATTAATAGTGACCTATGGTGAGGAGTGAAACTATAGGTAGGTGGGACATGGTTGGAGGAAGTAGGTTACCAGGGGCGTGCTTATTCCTGTATCTTATTCCTGGCTGTCCCATCCTATCCCCCCAACCCCCGCTCTTTCTCTCCCTCTTAGCTGCCATGAGTTGACAGCTTTCCTCTACCACACCCTTGTGCCATTATATCCTGCCTCATCTTAGACCCAGAGCAATAGAACTGACCAACTATGGACTTGTAAACCCATGAGCCAAACTAAACCTTTCCTCCTTTAAGTTAAGTATGTTTGGTTACAGCTGCAAAAAGCTTTCACAAACTGCTATGCACATATGAAAATGGGTTGAACAGACCTAGACAATTTTTTTCCTTGAAAACTTCCCTGTAACATGCTGTCCTTTGGACCACAAGAGGACTTTATAGAGAACCAACCACCTGTGTATCCTTTCTCTGAAATCAGAAATTGGAATGAGCTATAAGAAGTGGCTATCTAGAATTTTATTTCAAAGCACAAAGAAGTAGTTTAATGATATTCAGAGTTAAATAAAATGTTAAAACAGGATTTCATAATTCAGATTTTTAAGCACAAGGAGCAAGAACTACTAAAAAAGCTATAAAGACATATGTAATTTGGGGAGGGCAGGTACCAGTAATCTAACCTAGGACACTTAACCACTGAGCCACCTTTTTATCCTTTTAAATTTTGAGACAGGGTCTCTCTAAGTTGCTTTGGGCCTCACTATGATGTTGTGGCTGGCCTCAAACTTGTGATCCTTCTGCCTCAGCCTCCCAGGTTGCTAGGATTACAGGCATGCACCACAATGCCCTAAGACTATATTTTTTTAAAAGTATAGAAAGTACTAACGTAATGCTGCAGAATTTCAGAGCAATTTAAGGTGAACAAAACACCACTCAAATTATTTTCTATGCATGACATTAGTACTATACTAATTAGGATTCGAGACTTCTGAGAAATCATTGCCACAAAAAAGCAGAAAAGATCAGGTATATCAGCCTTATCAGGCGGCCTTATTGTTCACTCATGTTTGATTTATACCCATTGTGTAGCAGGCACCAAAGACGTACAGTGAGACAATGAAAAAAAAGTACTCAAGGTACTTATGACAAAATGGGAAGACTAAAATGTGCAAACCAAAAAGACAATATAACAGTTGCTGAAGCTTCACGAAGATTTACATGGCTCTGTGTGGGCAATGATGGGCAGATTTTCTCAGAGGAGGGCAGACAGGAAGATAGAAGAACATGTGAAGGGGCAAAATTTGAGCCGTGGCTCTATGGCTCAAAAGTGGATCTGACTCAGGATTTCAAGACCCTGCAACTTCTATGGTAGTACTGTTGCCTCTAGATGATGGGGGTTAGCAGGCTTACATACCCTTATCTCAGGGTTTAGCAATAGCTGCTCCCTGTGCCTGGGGCATGAAGCTCTTATTCTTTAGGTCTCAGCTCAGGTGTCACCTGTCAGAGCCTCCCCTACTCCCTGCATCTAAAAGAGAAGCTCCCAGGACTCTGGGCTAGGGTTCCCACCATCCTAGACCCTCTGTCTCTACAATTCCTAGTCACAGTCTAACACTTCTCTACTGACTCATTTATATGGGGAGTGCCCACAAACAGCCCAATTGTTCCCACTTAACCCAAAGCCACTGAATCAAATTCATACTCAAAGAAGGAATATGAGCCCTCTAGGCAAGACAGTAATTCCTGATTCAGAGACTCACTTGAGGACTATATTACTTCCAACAACAAAAAGACACTACCGTGTATTATGAAAATATTTTTAAAAATCTAGTTTTACAAAGTCAGCACAACTCTTAAAAGTTCTGTCTTGAGTAATAAAGAGCAAAAAAGGCAAAAAGAAGAGAGAGAAATAAAAGACACACACAGGGACTGGTGGACCAAGTGGGAGTTAAATGTTGTATCATACTGATCAATAATCCCTAAAATTCCTTTTTTTAAAAAAAAAAAATTTTACTTGTAGATGGACACAATACCTTTATTTTATTTGTTTATTTTTATGTGGTGCTAGGGATCGAAACCAGTGCCTCATGTATGCTAGGCAAGCGCTCCACCACTGAGCCACAACCCTGGCCCCAATACTTAAACTTCTTTAGAGTTAAGTACTTCTCTAAGAATCTGGCATTCCTCCCATAGAAAATTTTGCATCAACCTTAGGAGGTTCATGAGACCCCTCCACCTCCCCTCAGGCAAGAGCCCTTAACTCTATAGACAACAAAGAAAAGCTTCCTCAGTGTACTCAGAAATCTGCCTAGATGGGGACTGGGACCTGGGCCTGGTCTCAACATTGTTTCCTCTACCAGCAGCTCATCAGCACCACCTTCCAACTACTCTCAAACTGGGACCTGGGTCTGGTCTCAACATTGTTTCCTCTACCAGCAGCTCATCAGCACCACCTGCCAACTACTCTCAGCGTTACCAACAGAGACTCCCAATGTCCACATTAGTAGTTACCTCAATTCCAAATGCCTGACCTGTGCAAGTGCTTTGGGGTCATGAAGAAGAGGAGGACCCAGATACTTCCCCAGAAGGGTATGGCAAGAGAAGACAGACATCCGCCATTCCACAGGGAAGGGATTGGCAAGTCACCCATAGGAAGGCCAAAGCAAAAAGAGCTATGAAAGATTATGTTCAGCATGGAGACGGAGGACACTCAGGTGGGGCATGGGAGTAAAGTATGTGGCAACCACAGCAGGGGCAGAGAGCGAGAACAGTTTGTACACAGTGGATTACCAGAGAACCATTGTGCATGTCTGGAGCAAGGGGTGACTACAAACAGAACATCCTATAGTGACTGGGGACCAGGATTATCACATTCCCAGGGCCTGTTCCCAGCACAGTCCTCTTGTAAAGAGCTCACTGTGTTGTCCACAGCCAAGCTATAACTAGCAAACCATTATGGGCACCTGAGAGGGGACAGTAGTCTGGGCATCAGCCCATCCAATCTATATCCCTCCAACCCACAAGAATAGTGCTTGACTGCCCCCACCAGGCCTTCCCCACAGTAGAATGAGCAATAGTGAGTACTGAGCTGGACAATGAGAAGGCCTAACACAGGAGCCATGAGGCACAGTCAGTAAAGGCAAAAGAGGGCAATGGGCTTCCACTAGTCCCATAGGGAGTGGGTGATAAATAGCAGGAATTAGTTGTGTCCTGAAAGCTGTCCAAACATCTGGGGGCCTGACTAGACAGTAGCCCACACATCCTTCCAATGATCCTCTACCACTCAAAGCAGCCTTTACCAATCCCATGGCCCAGGCATATCAATAGTGTGGTACAGAAAAGCTTCCCTCAAATGAGGTGGGAAATGAAGTCACAGAGCATCTACAGAGGCTTTGTTGTGCTACTGGAGTCTGAGACACCCCCGCAGGGTCTGTAGGTAAGATACAGCACATAGCATCTCCACAACTTCCTCAACAGCACAGCACTTTCTTCGCAAGCACCGTGGAAGGGACAAGTCTGAGGAAGACATGAGGTAACAGGAACTTGTTTGGTGCCTGATGAAGCCTCACTGAGGAGGAGGGAGAGCTGGGATGGAAAGGGAGCAGGTACAACAGGAAGAATCAAGCAGATGTGGAAGACAGAAGAGGGAGAAACCAGAGACTCTGGGTGTCAACAAGTAACTGTGACAACCCAGCTGCAGAGCTGAGAATGGAGGCACAGTGGTGGGCATGCACCTAAGCCCTATTCTGTGCTGGCTGGAAGGGGAGGGGCAGTAAGGTCACAGAAGGGATGTAGTAAGAGGTCTGGGTATGACATAAGGAGTGCAGACCACAGTGTGGATTACTGGAAAACTGCACCCACCCAGACCTCAGCTCCTTTAGGAGATGCACCAGCTCAAAGGCCTCAAAATGCCAGGAGATCAGCAATGACAGACTGTCCTGGAGAGCACCAAGAACAAACTAAAGCACATCCACCAGGCATCAAACCCTGTCCTCTGTCACACCCCACAGGTAGCCTGCGATGGTAAAGGGCAAAGGTAGTCTGTTCTGAAAGGGACCACTGCTGCTGGGAAGCAGAACAGAACAGCTTTCACCTTCCCATAAAATACTTGATACAGGAGAATGTATCAAAGGGACAGTGTAGTTCAGTGAGGAAAACACCATGAAGAGGTGGTTCATCCACATGCTACATTCTCAAACATTATATTTTATTAAAAAAAAAAAAAAAAAAAACACAACTGCCTTTCAAGGTAGGCAAAATGCTGCACTTTCTTTGAGGTGTAATTAGGCATATTTGTTGATAGATAAACACAGAAGTGTTGGTTTGATCTTGGAGCAAAAGTGAGGCAATTGCTTCTATAAACCATAGAGAAGTTAATATTTAAAGCAGATCTTGAGGAAGCAAATGTGCTTTCATCTCTCCGGAAGAGCTGGTGTAAATGTTTTGTTTCAAAAATGACACTCTTCTGGGAGTGAGCATTTGTGAATGATGTCACTGAAAACAGTTACACTTGCTTTTTATCAAGTTCCATTACAGATTGCTTGCCTTCGAAGCAGATATGATAGTTACCTTTCCAAAACTGGGAGAGAAGGTGGGCAGGAGAATGAACATCAACTATAACCCTGGACCATGTCCCAAGTTTTATGTTCCTTCAACAGGAAAAGTCTTTGTCAAACAAGTATTGAGGGAAAATTTTTAGATCATTCTTGAGGTTAAAAAAAAAAAAAAGAATCATGCCGTCTTTCAATAAGTATGAATACAGGGCCATTAGAAATCATCTTTATCACATATCAGCTCTGTCACTTATTTCCAATACAAGTTTTTAGATCCTAAAGGAACTTTCAGTGTCCCCTAGTCTATTGATTTTCACATTATTATTATTCTTTGTTTGAAGCAGTATACTTTTAACCAAAGGCAAAGATCAAGGATATAAATCTGGGTCAGCCACGCAATTGCTCAGACTGGTACTGCAGTGGAGGCCCACAGCCACCTGTTAGAGGCCTCACAGAGAAGCTGGGAGACCTGGATATAATGACAAAGGTTCTGAGGCCATGGAGAGGCTAAGATGACACAGCTAGAGAACTGCAGCTCCTTCCTCTACTATGTGGCCCTGCTTTCTACACACTTCATAAGAAATGTAGATCTCAGACCAGCTCAGGAAGAGTACCTCGTTCATGCATCCTGATCGCTTCTATAAGGTATGGCACCAGGAGACGGTTCACAATAAACCCAGGAGTGTCCTATTTCAGAAAAGAGAAAAAAGATAAATGACTTTTCATTAAACTTCATCTTTTTTGAAGTCACCACTTTTGTGAAGATCATTACTTCTTGCCTTGGATTAAGTTGCCCATGTTTATCAAGCTATATACATTTGTTTTAAAGTACCTATTTTTATCTCACATGACAATGTAATCTTTTCTTCTTTCCTATCCCATTTCCCTTTCAGCAACCTAGGAAAAATTATCACTCCATCTAGAACAATCCTTCAAGGAGTACTATATTCCAGGCTCTGGCACATTCTTGGGCTACTCAGTGTCCTTGCACAGTGCCGCACAGTAGAGTCCAGGACAGGTGCAGGGACAAAGGAGTAGGTCCCCTGGTAGGTGGCTGGCCCTTCATGGCACAGCTTGGCACAGCATGCCACCTCTCCAGGGGATGACTCCAGGCACTGAATTTCTTTGCATGAGTATAACACTTAATCATCTCTCCAAAAGGATCAGTATGAGATTTAGATTTTTATTTACTGATCTCTTTGGTGGGCTTATGGAGAAGGTCAGATTGGTAATGTTTTGATGGTGTTTATGTGAAGCTAATTTCCACTAAGTAAACAGTGCTCCCTCTTCTGTCAAAAAGCTCTAATCTGGGCTGGGGTTGTGGCTCAGTGGTAGAGCACTTGCCTAGCACATATGGGGCACTAGGTTTGATTCTCAGCACCACATTAAAAATAAATAAATAAAATAAAGGCATTGTGTCCATCTACAACTAAAAATATTAGGGAGGGAAAAAAAAGTCTGATCTTCCTAATACAGACATCCTCCCCTTGACCTACGCCCTGTATTCTGTTTCTAGCATATAATAGGTATTCTGCCATCATATGAACTGAAGATGACCAGAACCTGGCACACTTGCTGAGCTAACCTGGGTGCATGCTGTGTAAACTGCACAGTGAAGTGACAGCATTTGTACCTCCTATAACTTCGACCAAGCAGAAACCAACCCCACCCCCATTACAAGAATGCAGAGAAGACCAAACAAGGTTTATATTATAACCAAGATTATAATAACAACACAAAGGTGATTTTATAACTGAGGCAAAACATGCTTTTCAACTTAAGATGAGAGCATGAAACACACCAATACAAAGTTACAATCAGAAAGCAGCCTTCAAAAATATTTGCTCCAGGCCAGGCCTGGTGGTGCACACCTGTAATCCCAGCAACTTGGGAGGCCAAGGCAGGAGGATCACAAGTTTAAAGCCAGCCTCAACAACAACGAGGTGCTAAAACAACTCAGTGAGACCCTGTCTCTAAATAAAATACAAAATACAGCTGGGGATGTGGCTCAGTGGTCGAGTGCCCCTGAGTTCAGTCCCTGGTAACCCTCCAAAAAATTGGCTCCAATTATAATAACTAATAACCTTAATAGAAAGAGCTCACAGGACCCGCTTGAGGCTTTTTTAGTCACCTCTTTTTTATATACGTAAGAAGTAGAAAGGATAAAAAATAAACACATAAACCAGTAATACAGCTGTTTATCATCAAGGGCTATGTATTGTGTGTAACTGTATGCGCTGCACTTTCACACAACTGGCAGTAGAAGTTCGTTTGTACCAGCATCACCACAAACATGTGAGTAGTGCTGGCACCAAAACTTCAGGACGGCTACCACACCAGCACACAATAGGAATTTTTCAGGTCCAGCCCAATCTTATGGGATCATCATCATGTATGCTGTCCATCACTGACTGACAGTGTATTGTAGTATATGACAGTATGTACTATGTGCTAAGCTTCATTCTATGTGCTGCCAGGACATGTCTCATCAAGAGCTTGAATGCATGACCCATTGACTCACAGAGAGCCTCAAAATATCACATAGATGTGTTTCCCAATTATCTAACAAGCTCAATTTTCAGAAACCAAAGGCTTCCTGTCCCTGAAGCTGCCATAGCTACTGAGGGGAGAAAGAATCGCCACTCTCCATGAATTAATGATTATATGCTGAGGATAATTACCGGCCTTTTCCTGCATTTCTAGCACTAGCTTCTGATTTGCCTAAAGTTTAGTTCTTTCTAACACAATTACTACTTTCTTCCACTAACAAAGCAAAAATGGGTAAGAAAGTACAAATATAACATCCAGTTATCAATGTGCTTTTTTTCAAATCCAAGTGATGTAAAACCACAGAACCAATCAAATAAAAAATGGGTGTTCAAAAATGAGACTCTTGGGCTAGGTTGTGGCTCACTGGAGCACTTGCCCAGCACATGTTCGATCCTCAGCCACATAAAAATATAAAAATAAAGGTATTGGGTCCATCTACAACTTAAAAAAAAAAGAGAGAGAGTGAGAGAGAGAGACACTCCCAGCCAGGTGTGGTGGCACACACCTGTGGTTCCATCTACACCAAGTTCAAGGCCAGCCCAGGCAACTTAAACTTAGTAAGATTCTGTCTCAAAATAAAATTTAAAAAGGACCTGGGGATCAAATCTTTATCACGTCAGATTAGGCCCCAACTTCCTTAATAAGACTCCTGAAGTACAAGAAATAAAATCAAAAATCAATAAATGGGATGGATTCAAACCAAAAAGCTTCGCTCAGCAAAAGAAACAATCAATGAGGTGAAGAGAGAGCCTACATTTTGAAAACAAATTTTTGCCACATGCGCATCAGATAGAGCACTAATCTCCAGGATATATAAAGAACTCAAAAAACTTAACACCAAAAACACAAACAACCCAATCAATAAATAGGCTAATGAGGTGAACAGACACTTCTCAGAAAAAGATATACAATCGATCAATAAATATATGAAAACAATGTTCAACATCTCTAGTAATTAGAGAAATGCAAATCAAAACTACTCTTAAGATTTCATCTTTGCCAGTCAGAACGGCAGTTATCAAGAATACAAACAACAATAAGTGTTGGTGAGGATGTGGGGGAAAGGCACACACATACCTTGCTGGTGGGACTGTAAATTGGTACAACCAATCTGCAAAGCAGTATGGAGATTCCTTAGAAAACTTGGAATGGAACCACCATTTGACCCAGCTATCCCACTCCTTGGTCTAACTGAGAGAACTTAAAAATATCATGTTATAGTAATGCAGCCACATCAATGCTTATAGCAGCTAATTCACAATAGCTAAACTGTGGAAGCAACCTAGATGCCCTTCAATAGATGAATGGATAAAGAACTGTGGTACATACACACAGTGGAATATTATTCAGCATTAAAAGAGAACAAAATTATGGCACTTGCAGGTAAATGGATGGAGCTGAAGAATATCATGCTAAGCGAAGTAAACCAATCCCCCAAAACCGAAGGCTGAATGCTCTCTGATAAGTGGATGATGATCCATAGGGGAGGCATGGGGAAAATGGGGCAACTTTGTACAAAGGAGAGTGGAAAGGGGGCCCGGGGACAGGAAAGATGGAATGAGATGGACATTATTACCTTAGATACATGCATGACTGCACATATGGTGCAACTTAACATGGTGTACAACCAGAGAAATGAAAAGTTGTGCTACAATTGTTTACGATGAATCAAAGGCATTCTGCGGTTGTGTATATCTAATTAGAATACATTAATTTTTAAAATTAAAAAAAAGCAGATGAATACAAGAAAAAAAAGTGGGGGCTGGGGATATAACTCAGTGATACAGCACTTGCCTAAGTATATGTAAAACCCTGGTTTTAATTCCAATACTGCAAAACAACAATAAAAACTACTGAGACTTCCTAATAACACCAGACTGGTGGACTAGGGGGACCAGCATATACAAGTCTTTGGCTTAATGAGGCCTACATCAACATATGTCTTGTTCAGATGATTCATGGATGATATGACTTTTTGTGGGTTAATACAATACTATAAGTTCAAATGTAAGACTATTTTAGAAAAGTATGCCAAGAAAGAACTATAAAGATACAAAAAATCATGACAAATAAAGGTCACAACTTATTTATAAAACTTTGAATGGTGTGGCATTTTGTACCTTTTTTTAAAAAACTGCAAAGTCATGCAGAAGTATAGTCCCTAAGTTTGGGGAGGATGAAGGTAATCGGAAAACTAAATGGGGAACTAAAGTCATCATTTAAAGTCAAATGCGCAACCTGAAGGTAATCAAAATGACAGACACCAATAATTGGGATCATTTTTACAAATAATAACTGGGTACCTTAGGAAAAGGGGTTTAAACTGAAGGTCAAGCCTGCTTTCCCTTCAACATGCTTCTCACTGGAAAACATAATGGTACATTCTATAGAGAAGCCCTTCCTTAATGCTACAGGTTAATCAGGTTGGTCTCTTCCTGTGTCATTGTTTCCCTAACTATCTGTAGTGCTCTTTTCAAAAGTTCTTTTCATAGGTTTCTGTTACAGATGTATGTGTCCAGCAAGCTGTAATTGACATAAAGCGTTCCTGAGTCTCAAGGGCCAACAGCAGGTAAAGCTAGTGGGCCACAAAAACCATGTATGAAAATATAACTGCTTAGGCTGGGGATGTGGCTCAAGCGGTAGCACGCTCGCCTGGCATGCATGCGGCCCGAGTTCGATCCTCAGCACCACATACAAAGAAAGATGTCCGCCAAAAAACTAAAAAAAAAAAAAAAAAAAAATATATATATATATATATATATATATATAACTGCTTATCTACAGACAAAAACCAGGGCCCAGAGAGAACTCCCAAGTCTTCTATTCAGCTGGAGCCCTAAGATCTATTTGAATCTCAAGACTATCTACCTGATGGCCCTGGGCACAGGTCAGGAGTCTGGTTTCCTTGCCCAAAAACCAGAATGAAGATACAACCTGATCTTATGGCTCATGGACAATTCTGCAGTAAACAAGTGCCCCATCTCTCATATATCATTCTATTAGAAGTATTCTACCTGAACTAAGTCAGGTTCCAAGGGAAACCACCTCCTTCCCAAGCTACCTACAGTTTGGATGCTGTTTGTCTCCCTAGAGGTTGGTGTTTTGGGAGCCTGGTCCCCTGAGAGATGGTGTGGAACCATTAAGAGGTGAAGCCTAGCAGGAGGTTCTTAGGTTATTGCAGGAACTCACTTGGAAGGAATTGCTGGTTTTCTGGAATGAATTCTTCAAAGAATGAGTTGTTATAAAAAGCCTAGGCATGATCCGAGTCTCTCCTTGGCTTCTTATGTAGACATATGATTCCTCCTGTATATGCTCTGGTCAATGTGACACCATCAGCCATGAGCTGATGCTGATGCTAGCTAACACCATGCCTTTGAATCTCCAGAACTGTATGCTAAATAAACCTCTCTTCTTTATGAAGTTAGTCTGCCTTAGGTATTTTGTCATAGTAACTGAAAACAGACTACCCATACTCTACCTTGCAAGAAACAGGATGTTTTCCCAAGGCTTTGCTAAAGTCCACCAGAGATTCAAATGTCTTCTGGCTTGTCATTGGTGTTTTAATGACCTGGAAATGCAAAGCAAAGAATTATGTCTGGAAAGCAGCAAACAAGTGCAATGAATCATAGAATGATTCAAGGAAACACTGATTTAACAGGGTCCATACAGATGGCAAAAATAATTTTAGTTTCAGCATAAAAATAGAGATCTTAAGCCAAAAACAAAATATTTACCAAAATGTCTATTTTAAGATAGTGAAATACTATAAAATGCAAAAAAATCAAGGCTTACAATGTAAGTGGAGAAAGTATTGGGCAGAGGGAGGGTACAGGACAGTTCTACAGGTCTGTCACTGAGACAGTCCTAAATTCAAATACCAGTTGCTCTAGGTGCAGTGGTACACACCTGTAATCCCAGCAGTTTAGGAGGCAGAGGCAGGAGATTCACAAGTTTAAAGCCAATCTCAGAAAGTTTAATGAGGCCCTAAGGACTTAGTAAGACCATGTCTCAAAACAAACAAAAATCCCCTGTTTTACTACTTACTGGCTGTTTCTTCAAGGTGAATTGACACTAAAATCAATCTATCCATCTCAATGAAGTGAGAAAAAAATTAAAATGGGGGTAAAGCACTAAGCACAGCTCTGAGCAGGTATGAAGGGCTCAGGAAATGCTGGCTTTTCTTATTGTTTTAGTAGTCATTCAGGGTGGTGGAGGGTAGGAGAGTGTGGAGATTGTCCTTAGAGCTGTCTGCACAGAACCTCACTTTCTCCTACTATAGAGAAAGAGCTCCAGCAAAAGGAGTGATTTGCTCAAGGAGTGATTTCCTCCTGGCCTCCTAGATGTGAAACCCTCCCACTATTCCTCCTTCTCCTACACAGATGCCCTAGGGCCCACACCCCCCTTTGCTTTTGAACAGAATCCTCCCAAGAAGAAGCCAACAGGACCAGGTCCTGCCACCTGCTCCAGCAGGTGCACACAAGGGTACAGCTGCTACCCCACTCAGGTGGAGAGGAGGTGGTACCAAGAACACTGCCAGTAAGCACTTATAGGATTCACCTGTAAGGAATTAGATTTGGGTAAATGTAGAGACTCAGGTGAATTTAAACACACACACAATTTAAATGCCAGTAAAGAACTTCCAGTAGAGTTAAAGTGAGGAGGTATGGCTTTTACATCAGATCCTTTATGTTACCTTGGGCAAGTGGCTTACCTCTCTCCTATGAAATGGGCATCTTCATACATAACAGGTCCTCCTGCCTAGGAGGGCCAGAGAAGTGCCTGGCTTAATGAGCTAATGTCAAAGCAGGGTTAAAGAACAAAGGATCACGACTGCTCATGTTCTAGGTGATCACAGCCTGGGTGTGGTGGCATGTCCTGACACTAAGTAAAGTTAATGAGTAGAAACAGAAACAAGCATCAGAAAGACAAAGACAAGGAGCAGGACGAAAGCAACAAGAAACTGACCTGTAGGTTCACAGACCCTGTGAACAGCAATCCTGAAGCTGTTCCTGAAAAGTCTGTATCAGACCTACACAAAATGAGCTAGGCTTATTCTAGTTAAATGGAACTATGTTAACTATGGAATCTTAAAAATAAGTTATTGGGTTAAAGGAGTCAACAATAAAGTTCTGTTCTTGTAAAGAGGAGGGATATGTTCAACATATAACAATGTGCTATAGATAGTCTCAGTGATACAGCACTTGCTATATCACTGAGACTATCTATAGTTCCAACAAGTTCAGTCCCAAGGTGGTGAGCCACTCAGCTTACCACACAATTCATTCTGGTGCTCACCACCAGCAACATATATATAAGAGCTGAAGCTAAAAATCAAATAGAGCACTTTTACAAAATGTTTCCTAGAAAATAACATTTGCTAAGCATCATCTGTTAACATACTACATCTCTGAAGACATAGTCAGTATTAGATAAATGCAGTTGAAACATTATTAGCATTTAAAGTAACTCTACAGAAAGTGTCTTTATCTCCAAACAAGTATACATATGATATACAGTAAATAATTAGTTCCTACATACTAAAATGTTGAAAATTTATTCCATTTCTTTGCTTTTACTGCATAAGAGTAAATGCTATTTTTCTTTGCTAAACTTCTTTAAAATCAGCTTAATGAGTAAATTGGAAGAAGCTGAAGAAGCATCAGAGCTGTCACTTGAGACAAAGGTCTAAGAGTCATCATTATGATTGATGATTACAAAATGGCTATACTGGGGGAGGTAGGCAGTGAGGGAATAAAAGAAGGAAAGGGGGCTGGAGGAGAAAGAAGGCAGCAGTGAGCAGACAGACCAAGTCCACACTTTGGCAGTAAGGCCACAGTCAGTCTCTGGAAGCTTGCCTGACTCCACACAGGCAGCGTCCCCCACACTTCACATGGCAATAACTCCTCAACCTCAGAACAAATGCTGCTTTAATAGCAGCTGCTCCTCTGACCCTATAATTAGCCCCTGTAAAGAGCAAGTTGCCACATTTAAGGTGCAAATTGTCTATTGTGACTCCATCTCCCTTACACCCAAGTCTCTAAGCAAGCAAGCAGAAGCAGCCCAAAGAGGAACACTATAGGTAATCCTGCCTGGCCTTTACTTCCACCTCTCAACTTTGTGGACAGGAGGCTCCCAGGTTATCGGAAGCTGCTCTGAACAGTTCTGATCACAACATAGAAATATGCCTCCTCTGGGGACAATTTAAGGCATATGGGGCCAGAATTCACCCCAGGAATGGTGGACAAGGTAGTACATGAGATTTAATAAAAATTCCACCTATAGCATGGAACAAGCTGACCTCAGCAAGACAGTATGAATGTGTGTGGGTCTCCCCTCCATGGTCTCATCAAGCCAGTGGTCTTTAGTGCTGCCTCCCAAACTGATTGATACCTTTCTCAGCAATGCCACAACCACAACAATAACATTCCATAGCCCTCCAAACACAGGATTGTAAAGACACAAATTACAGGCACCTTTCTAGGTGCTTTTTCTTCCTTTGGCCCTGAAAAGGACAAGAGAAGCACAAGCACAGGACAATCATCCACCCTCCCATTAAAACCCATCCAACATAATCCCCAGTAGCAGGGCCAGGAGACTCAGAAGCCAAGTACTGGAGAGCAAGACACAAGCAGATACCCACTGACCTCTACGAGTTTCATCAGGGGCACTGGGTTGAAGAAATGAAGGCCGGCAAATCGGTCTTGTCTGGTGGTGGCATTGGCTATGCTTGTGATCTGCAAAGAGGAAGTGTTGCTGGCAAAAATTGTATGTCTGTGGAGAGAAAAATGGTGAATCAGAATGAGTCCCAACTTTGGAGACATGCAGCAACATGCTCAGGTGCCATGCCCAAGGTACCTGCTTACTGCCAGATCTATTGTCCCCACCTGCCGAGGATGTCAAGGAAAAGACACATCTTCACACAAGAGGCTGAAATTAAGTAGCCTCAGTTTTGTTTAAATCTTAAAATTTTAAATTAAGTAGGTTACCTTTTCTAAAGGCACATGTAATCTTTACCAGTCTTCCCTTAATTTCCAGGAACTTAATTTCTCCAATCTACTGGTATTAGCTACTTTTCATGTTATATGAGGAACAAAAAAAAGAAGGTAACTAATTGACCAAGCAACAAAACCAACCTCAGTCACAAAATGAAACTCAAAGTGATCCAATTAATGAAAAAAGAAAGATGGATATCTAAAATCAACAACAAAAAACTAAATATCTCAAATCTCCAACAAGAAACATCTGATGGGAAACACAAGCTTAGAACTTTCCTCTCAAGTGAAAAATCCTTACTTTTACATTAGATGAGAATTTAAAATGAAAACAGAAGAAAACAAACATGGTCTAAAGAAGTATTAAGGTTACACAGGTACTCTTGGGGAAGGGAGGACACATGAATATACATGATATATGTTGTAATGTCTCCTGAAAAGTTCCATCTTCTTTTGTGTGTATAAATCAACTGGTTAATTTTACAAAAGTCCATGCTGACTTAAACCAAATTTAATTTTCAAATGAGGTTCCAAAAGCAGGAAAGGCAAATCCTTGGAGACAGGACTTCTCAGTTTTCCTATAGCACCACCTTGTGGATAATACTACATAAACCAGCCTAATGCCAATCACCACCATTCTAAAGGCCTGGTCACAGAACAGGGATGGGCAGTGGTTCTGTTACTAACCAGAATCTTGAGGGCTCCTGATTTCCTACAAGAGAATACTACAATGTGCTTGAAATCAAGAGTGGTGGGAGGTGGTAAGGGGAAGGAAGAAGAAACCCATAATTTGGAGAGAAGAGTGAGGTGAAAGAAGAGGCCAATGTGGGTTAGGTGGCTGACAGATGAGGCTCCAGCATCCTTGTCTCAGGTCAGCTCTTCCTTTCAAGACATAAGCACACCTACTTTTCTCAAACTACTTTCAAGTTAAGCAATTTAAAGGCCAGGCAGAGAGGCTTTTCTTTAAAACAAATAAGATATTTCTAAGGTTTTAAAAATTTAGTTATTGGGCTGGAGTTGTGGCCCAGTGGTGGAGCTCTCACCTAGCACATGCGAGGCCCTGGGTTCCATCCTGAGAACCACATAAAAATAAATAAAAATAAAGATATTGTGTCTAGTTACAACAAATAAATAAATAAATACACAAACAAAATAAAGGTGTTGTGTCCCAACTAAAAAATAAGTATTAAAAAAAATTTTAGTTCTCAAAGTTTCTTGCTTTTTAATAAGTGGGGAAAATAATGTAAACTATCCCCCACTGGAGAAGGTAATGAAAGAAGATCGACTGTGTGGCTGACATAACACTCAGGGCAGCCAGGCACTTGGAACCGCAAGGGCGGCAGGGAGGGCACGTGTCCAGCACCGTGCGAGCAATGGCTCCCAGGATCCCTTAAGAAAAGAAAGCTTTAGCCAGGCTCAGTGGCACATGCCTATCATCTCAGTGACTCAGAAGCCTGAGGCAGGAGACTCACAAGGCCAGCCAGGGCAACTTAACAAGACCCGAAGCAACTTAGTGAAACCCTGTCTCAAAAAAAAAAAAAAAAGAGGATGGAGATATACCTCAGTGGCAAAGCATTCCTGGGTCCAATCCACAGTACCAAAAATAAAAAGGTTTATTTCAAAGACTAATGTTACACTTATAATGTGATAGGTACCACATTTACAAGACATTTATAGGACATTTGAAGGGCCACTCCTCTACAAAAAGGCAGCATGCAGGCAAACTTGGTAAAATAATGAAGGGACCCTGAGCTTGGTCCCAGTGTGTCCAGGGCATGTTTTACCAGTAAGAGGCAGACATCCTGCCAGCAGACCTCTGTCTCTACCCCATCAGCACAGGCTGGCTCAGCTCCTAACAGCCTCACACTGCTGTTCTTCAGGACAAACTAAATGATTTTTACATATTAAAGCACAGGACCATCTTATGTTCCACAAAAAATACTCATATTTTCCTGGAAACACATGACTCTTTCATATCATATTTTGTTTTTCTCTTTCTGATACTCAGATACCCCAAACTACTTTCCTTTTAAAAGCACTAAAAGAAAATAACAGCATAAGCATGATGATCACTAACATCACACTCAGGTCTTTATGTCAAGACAAGAGAGGGTGATGGTGATTGCAAAAGATCGGAGTCCAGGCTTTGTGAATGGGGAGAGCCAGGACATGGCTCCAGATGCCTGTAGTTGCCACTGACTTTTCCTTTAGAGTTTCCTCTACTGCTGGGGAAGTCATGTTCTTTTCCGGATAAAGCTGTTTCATCGGGGCTTCCATTGGGAACTTTATCACTTGAACCTATTTTCTTCTCCCACTAAGAGATCTAACTGTAAAAACTCAGCAACAAAGTATTTCTCAATAAATGTGCTTAAGAAAGAAAACAATTTAGGAAGCATTCAACAGTGGTGGTAAACTAAAATGAAAACAGAGTGCAGAAAAGGATGGCTGAAGGCCAGCAAAGGAGTCACATCTTCAGCAGGCCTACTACGAGTTATCCCTTTACTTTCATGTGTCACATCCGCTTTACATGAGCTCAAGTGACAGAGCCTGACTCACAGCAGGCACTCAGGAAACAAGAATGAAACAACTGTGCAATACATGCCACTATTCCTATCATCAGATAGGGTGACACTTTTAGAGAGTTGTAACTGAGAGAGTCTTGGAAATTATTTGCCCTAAACCTAAAATCGAGGATCTTCCAAGGTCAGAGAATAAAGTGGTTGGTGCTGACACAAGTCCAGCCTCCTGACTTTCCTCTCATGTATTCATTACCCACCACTGACAGCCAGAGAGCAGTCACGCCTGCTGCTGTTGCTAGGAATGATCAGTCTTGTAATAAAGGTCAAATTCTTTGACAAAATGCCTATCTGGGGCAGGTGTTTTAATATCCAGGAGGGCTCCATGCTGACTTGGGAGTCAACCCCAGTACCAAGGGTGTCTTCTGTCTTTGTCAGATATTTCTGTAGCCTGAAGGCACAGATAGCAGAGTGATATACAGATGACAGGAAGACGGGCTTTTTTCTGTCAGGTGCCACAGCTCTGAGGGTTGACATTCTAGCAGGATATTATATGAATATCTCAACTGATCACTAGTGGATCCCTGAGAATTATTTTTGCCTTTCAGGTCTAACCTATAAAGGCAATTAGTATGTCAAAACAGACTACAAGAAGAGCACAGATCAATCATTCGGGATCACAATCACCAAATGCCAAGGGTTGAACGTAATAAAAGGCCCTGGATTCTCAGGGAAATCCAGAGATGCCACTGCCTGAACAGTCCCGAGTCCTGTGCAAGCCTACACCTAACTCAGGTGGCTCTTTTGTGCAGTGAAAGCCGATAAGGAGTCAGTGTTCCTTTAAATGTTCCCAAGAGTGTTTTCACTGAGCCCAGAAAAAACTCAAAATAGAGGAGTCTTGAGGAACTATACAGACAGAAGGACATTCCCTTTAATGACAACATTCTGTATGCTCACCCCAAATACAGAGAAACACGAAACTGATAGACTCTTAAGGACGTGCTGAAGCCTCCTCCATTCTCACTACAGAGAGGCCATGATCTGGATGCTGCAAAAAACATACAGGCCTGTCCCTAAATGGACCTGTCCACTTAACAACAGGCAATTTCACCCTCATTTGTAAACAAGCATCAGGTCAGGGTAGCCCAAGCCTCAGGAAGCAAATTGGGAGTGGGTGAATGGAAGACAAAGGAAACGGTATTGGCTCTTCTGGAACAGCTGCAAGGTAGTAAAGAAGTGGTCCTGGTATCAGAACAACAAACAAGGAGGAATGCTCAAGGCCAGGGAAGGAGCCCTCAGAACCTGACAAGAACATTCAGGGGTCACATACTCAGCAGCAAACTTGTCCAGCCTTTGGAAGAGCTCGTTCTTCACCTTCAGGTTCTCCACGATGGCCTCCACCACCAGGTCTGTGCTGTGGACGACAGATGCTGCATCTGTGCAGGTTGATATGCTGCTCAGGGTCTTCTCCACAAACTCATCACCAGCCTAATGCAGTGGGAGGAAACAGAAGAGAGCATTCACTGGGTTCACAGGAAAATGGTGGGACTTGCTCCTAAAACAGAAGGAAGGAGGGCTGGAGAAACCAACATGCTCAGACACAACTTGAACACACCCTGAGAAATCAAACTGTGTTTCTGCCTAGAGACAATGGCATCTCAATGCAATTCTAGACAGGTCAACAGTCTGCCTGTGAACACCTGGGCACAGCTATGAGGTCCCAGAAAGATAGAGTTATAAAAGGCCTGGGCTGAGTGTTGGTGTCCAGGACAGAGAGGTACTAAACCCAGACTCTTTGCATTTGCCATATGCCTGGCACAACTATCACTGTCCTCTGTTGGTAATGATCTATCCAGTTCTTAGTTTTGCTCCAGTTACTAAACGGAGTGATATTCACAGCTACTGTACTAGCCTTCTGTATTTGTTCTCAGAATACTTATGAAACTTGCAATTTGTCTTTCCAGAAAAGGACAAAAACATAGCTCAGCACTACTCATCCATCTAGAAGTGGTGCAGACTACTCCCCTCTAATAGAAGGCAGAGGAAAGCCAAACTAAGCAGTCAAATAATAATCACTCATTATGGAGCTGAGGTTATAGCTCAGAGGGAGAATGCTTGCCTCACACGTGTGAGCACTGAGTTTGATCCTTAGCACTTCATAAAAATAAATAAACATATTTAAAAAAAATCACTCATCATGTGCCAGCAACTGATGCGTCAAAAACAAGCTAGAAACCATCTCTGCTCTCAAAGATCTTGTAGTCTCATTTTATCCTGTGACTTCAGGTTCCACAAACAGACCTCAGTTGGGGCAGAAACAGAAGCAATGCCTCTATAAGCAGCCATTTTATTTCAAGATGTAATTTATCCATAGGGCACTGTAACAGTTGTAATGAGAAAATCATCCAAAGTCATCATGGAATAAACAGCCAGATCAGTTGTTTAACAGAAACACAATTGTGAGATAAGAGATAATTTTAAATTTTCTATTACCCATATTAAAATGAAAAGAAATTAAGGGATGTAATCAACTTTATTTAAGTTTAAGATACTATCACTTCAACATGTAATCAACTCTTTACATTTTTTTTTCTATTGAGTCTTTAAAATATAGCTACATTTCAAGTGCTCAATGGTCACCCATAACTAGTAGCTATTATACTGGTCAGCACTGGTTAAAAACAGTATGTCAACCAGACAAGTTAAACTGACATCTCCTTCACCTGATGGTGACCCCAGCAGAGGAGAGAAAACATCAGACTAGACTTCTGAAGAGTTAACAATCAGGAGCTGAGCAAATTGAGCATATGGGACATCTTTTTACCCCTATGGCATGGCCACAGCCTCAACCCAAGGCTGACCTTTGCAGAGTGAAAGAAAAAGGGCAAATGTAGCCTATCTGGGTTCAGACATACTCTGTCCTTGCTAACTCTTAACCCAAGCAGGATTCTCATAACCTGTCTGCTTGAACCCTCAACATAACACCCACCATGTTTGAGAACATGAAGGACAAGTAAAGGAGATCTTAACTTGCTTATGATATTTAGTTTTTGGATTTCATCAAGAAGAGAATAAAATTATCTCCATGCCTACCATTCTGGTTTTTAAAAGATGATTAGACATTAGGAAAAATGCAAATCATACCACAATGAGATACTACTGCACACCTTAGATATCTATGATGGAAAAAAAAAAAAAGGAGGAAAAAACAAGAGCTGCCTGGGATAGAGAGAAAATGGAACCTTCACACATTGCTGGTGGGGATATAAACCAAGGCATTCACTATGGATCACAGTTTGGTAGTTTCTCACAAAGCTAAATATGGTACCATCAAATAACCCAACAATTCCAAATACATAAACATTCATCCCAATACTGGTGACAAGGGCTGGAGGAGAGTCAGTGCCAGGACCCCTGAGGAGACTGCAATTCTTACATAGAATGACACAGTATTTTCATATAACCTACATACCTATTTCCATATACTGTATATCATTTCTAGATTATTTTGTACTGAATTGTTCACAGAATAACTCTCAGTAAAAACACATTTTTTGAGTTTTTTTTTTAATCTGTAATTGGCTAAATCCAAAGATGTGGGACCCATAGATATAGAAATTGACTATATATCCAAAAGAAATGGAAATAACAATGTTCATTTTAGCATTATTCACAATAGCCAAAAAAATGAAAGCCTCTTAATCCCATCAATAAACAAAGGGATGAGCAAACTCTGGTATATACACACGATGGAATATTATTTAGCCATAAAAAGGGATGAAATTGTGACACTTGCTACAACACGGATGCATCACGAAAACTTTAGGTAAAATAAGCTAGACTCAAAAGACAAATATTAAAAGGTTCCACTTATATGAAGCATCTGGAACAAGCAAGAAGCAAATTTATAGGCAAAAAGTAGATAAGAAGTTACCAGTGCTGGGGGACAGAGGGAATGGTAAGTTACTGCTTCATGGACAGAGTTTCTGGTTAAAAACAAAAGACAGTTTTCAAAACAGATGGAGGTGATGAGTGTTAATAATGTGAATGTAATTAATGACATTGAGCTGTGTACTTGAAATTGATTAAAATGACAAGTTTTATGTCATATGTATTTTACAAGAATAAAGAAATTTAAAAAGGCAACAAGCAACAAATAACAAATTCCCTATTTTATAATCTTCTCTACGGGCACATGGAGAAAAAAATCCAACCAAGCCTCCAGGTAATCAATCTAAGTAACTTTAACAAAGTGACAAAGGAAATATACATTCATTTGGGTGACTTGTGCAATATTTCTAATTAAATGTGAACTCCCAAGTCAAAATGTGCTGGAAAAGCAACAAGGTCCAACAAGAACAAGTCAATAAGCTAGAGTTCCCAGCCTCCTAACAGTTACTCCTGGTTCTGTGAGAACGACTCATCCTAGATTTGCCCTCTCTAGTTTATCATAAGAAGGCATATAAGATATCAAAAGTTTCCGTCTAAACATAATGTTTATTTGATCATTCTGTTTTACCTTTCAAGTACAGAAAATATTACTATTTCTCCCTCTTCTATTCTTTTGAAAAAATGGCTGTTCCTCAGTCCCAAATTCTCGATCTTCCTTAGAATAAGTTTACCACCTCAGAAACATTTTCCTCAACCTCAAATCCTACCCAACAACAATATAGTTACTTACTTCTCCTGTTTTCTCATCAGCACTTCCTGAATGCTTACTGATGATGTTATTATACTGGTATAAAATTGTGAAGAAATGAGTTTTCCAAAAACAAACTTAAAACAAAACAACAAACCCACAGTAAACTATGAGTAGAAACCCCTCACAAATGTGATGAGTGAGAAGAGAAGACTAGTCTTAAGGACAATGATAACAAGAAATTACCTTAGGATTTTCTGCAAACTTCTTCTTTGACATTTTCCTAAGGTTTTCCTCAACACTTTTTTTGGATTTTGCCAGGATGTCCTCTGTTTGGTCCACCAACACTACTGTGTGGCCACTTGCCGCAGCAACCTAAAGCAAAAACAAATAAACAACAACAAAAAAAAAAAAACAAAAAAAAAAAAAAACAAGGAATTTCTTGTTAAAAGAAAGAAAACATAAAAGTTTAAGAAAGAAGAAAACAGTTCCATATGCCATATGAATTCTACCACCATTTCACTCCAAAATAGTGAATAAACATAATAAGCCAACATTAACTAAACTCATACTTCCTGCCAAGCACCCCTCTAAAACCTTTATGAGGAATATAGCAAATTCTCAAAACAACCTTGTGAAGTTAAGGAGCACCCCAGGGTGGCACAACAGACAGACAGCACAGCAAGGATCTGAACAAGGTTTTGGAGACCACGTTGGAACCCTTTCCCTGTACAACTCCAGCACTATGCTGTCCAATACAGAAGCCACTACCACATGTGACCACTTAAGTGAAGTGAAATCAATGAAACTTCAAACTCAGTTCCTCAATCACACCAGCCCTTTTCTTCTGAGCTGCAGGACTTGGGGAGCTCAACCCCTGGATTCATCTTTCTGTAGTCCTTAAATCAGAAACAAGTATAAGACTTTAAACTTTAAGCTGGGCTTAACTGCATACACTTGTAAACCCAGCAACTTGGGAGGCTGAAACAGGAGGATCACAAGTTTGAGGCCAGTCTCAGCAACTTAGTGGAGACCCTGTCTTAAAAATGTAAAAAGGGCTGGGGATGTAGCTCAGTGATAGAGTGTCCCTGGGTTAAATTCCCAGTACTAAAACACACACACACGCACACAAACAAACAAAAACAACCTTTAGAGAATCATTGCAACAAAAAGGCTCTGTGCTATTCAGCAATAAGATATACACGAAATTGAAGTCTTTGGTAATCGACCAGTTTAAGACAGGTGAGTTCCTACTTTTACCACATCACCTTGGTTGGGGGAGGATCCTAAAGAATAGGTATACTTAGTGAAACTGCCAAGTTGAAAAACAACCAGCTTGGTTTAGCCATAATCAGTGACAAAGTCAATCCATATTTCATCAATTTGCCAATAGCTTCAGCAAGGACCATGGAATAGGAACTATAGTTCAAAATAGGCCATCAGGTCACCTTACAGACAAGTGTAAATGAATCAGCTTAAGACAGAAGCAAGAGGACACATATGACCTATAACAAACATGATTTAAGAGGCCAGAACGAATGAGATGGTCCCGAGGATCTGGAAAACCCCTGGGAAGCACTGCTTTGGAACCTCTGGGCACCAACAGTATGTAGAGAGGAGCAGGTTAGCTGTAGTGGATCTGCCCAGAGAAGAACAAGGAGATGAAAGTTTTAAAAATTAGTCCCAAACCACTGTCATCATGTGAAATTTTTGAGGCCAGGTAACTAAAAGTAGAAAGCCAAAGAAGAAAAGAAACAGAAACAAAAAAGCAAAACCTAAAGGCAAAGAGGTTCAAAACCCAAAGCAAGACTCCCAGGAACAGTTTCAAAATAGTAAGACAGGTTTAAATGCAAGTCAATTTCAATCATATCTACAGCTTCAACCACGGGGCAGGTATGTGTCTGAGACTGTGGGGCCAGAGGGTGGCATCAGCACCCCAAGGCCTGACAGCCTGCCTGGGAACCACAGAGGAAAAAAGCTGCCAGGACAGAGGTCTGACAACTAGAGCAGGGCAATGGGGCAAAGGGATGAGTCATTATGATAAAAGGACAAAGCAAGCGGCAAGTCCACTGTCAGCAGAAGCACTTCACATGTTGCAGGCAGGTAGCCTAAAGTAGAACAATGTCCCCAAAGCAGAAGACCAATTAAAGTTTCTCCCTAAGTGGCAACAGACCAAAGCCCAGCAAGACAACAACTGAAATTATCTGATAGGAATCTGCACTTCCAAATCAATAAATGCTAAGTAGAAAGGCCAGAGCAAATTAGAGGCTATGCAGAAATGACTTAAGACAGCACACCTGGGACAGCTACCCTTAGGAAGTCTGCCTGCAAGGTGACCCTTGGCTGGCATCCAAAACTTGGATTTTGTGAGGCTCCCTACCATTCTTTGATAAGTGTACCCCTGTGCCTAAACTGTTTGTGAAAATGATGTTGCTTATGCTGAATGCCTGTGTTCCACCTGAATGTGAAATTTTGGAATGTGCAAAGCAGAGGGTGCCTACCTGACACACCCAACAAAAATCTTGGACACTTGAGTCTCTAGTTAGCTCTACTGATGAGTGTTTCATAAGTGCTGTTATAACTTGTTGCTGGGGCAAATGAGCATGTCCTGTGTGACTACACTGGGAAAAGGCCCTTGGAAGTCTCCCCTGGACTTTACCCAATTCACTTTTCTCTCTGGCTGTCTGTGGTTTTGTTATCCTTTAGCAGAAGGAGTAAATTATCATCATGAGTAAGACTATTTGCTGAGCCCTGTGAGCCCTTCTAGTGAGTCACCAAAACTTGGTGGGGCTGGAGATTAGTGGGGAACTCTAACACAGAAACTAAGAAATCAATCCCAAATTCTGGTTGGAGCTGGTAAGGAAACTGAATTGCTTTAAGATGGGTGGCCATCGGCAGCCACAGCTGACAGGCAGGAGTGATGGTCACTGATCCAGGTACATCATCTGCAAGGCATGGGCAAGCAGAGGTGCTGCTGCCTTGGAGTCTTTTTGTTTTGTCTTGGCTCCTCTGTCTAACAGCACCTCTGGAATAACACAAGTGATTTTCACTTTATTCCTCTTGACCTCTCCTCTAGGTCATTCTTGGTCAAACAGGATTCCTGACTGCTAGCCACCAAGTACCGATCTACTTGCTCTCACTCCAATTCCAACAGACACCACCCAGGCTTTCTCAGGTCTTCAAGGAGATGGAAGATTTTTGAGTATATCTGACACAAGATGGTGCCAAAGCCGAAGGGAACGGAAACACTAAAAGACAATGGGAGCTGTGCTCTCTTACTGAGAATTTATAATCTCACTGAGAAAAACAAACACAATTTTTTGATACAAAACTTTGTACATGGGATGTCACACAAAATAAAAGCCTCATGGTGAGCAATCCAGGCAGGCATCAGATCTCATTAGGCTAGAGGAGAGGAACACATCTACAAGGGGCCCAGGGTCCTAAGGAGTAACCTTGAAGAAGTGGCCTCAGCAGATGGGGCAGGTGGTATCACAGGTGGTGACTCTAGAAAGCTACTTTCTGAGTTACTATAATCACATCTGACTGTGATCATCACTAGATAATTTGGACTGTTACAGATAAGCTATAATGCTAGCCTCATAATTACTGCTTTTAAGCCTGTAACAGAATCAAATCTAGAGAAGAAACACCCTCAAATAATAAAAAGAAAAGAAGCAAGCACATTTACTTAAAAAAAAAAAAAACTAAAATTCAATCAGAAAAAAAATGTCCAGAAAGTATTTTAGGCTTAAATGCTGACCTTCCACTCCCACCTAAAGTCCTCTGATAAACATCCTACACCTCCACACACACAAGACACAGGGCCAACTCAGCCTCTGCCTTTCCTCATCCTGGTGTCTGCAGCACATACCAGAGACAACACATATGTGCAGACAGTGGCCAAAAAAGAGCTATTAAATCAAAGCTCTCCAAGCAACGTTCCAGGAGAACAAAGTGCATGTGTCACATGATCCTGTGATTGTGTAAAAGGTCTGTTTATTTTCCCATCTCATTTCTAACAGATATGCTCAGAAACACAGTCAGCAACTTCCTGAAGATAATTTCATGTTTTATTCATCTCTGCAAATCCCAATGCCTAGCCCATAGTGAGCACACAATGCACAAACAACACAAGGTATGTATTAGATGCTTAATATTCACAGGATTATAAACCCAATATTCTTTGCTTCTAGAACTCTACTTCACATGGGTTCAGTACTCCTCTCCTACTGGTGAATCAGTCTATCGGGCTACCACAGAGATGGCCTCAGGATACAGGCAGTCTGGCCCTTGCCCCCATGTAATCCACAAAAGCTGCAAGATTCTCATTCCAGACTTGGCAAATTGAGGCAATTTTAAGCACAGGTAGGCTGCCACAGGCCACCTGAAGGCCATCTTGTTTCTTTCTGAATTATTAATGCACTTGCCCTATTTTTCCTATGAGAACCAACAGAAGTCTCTCTACCTTCTTTCGATTATCAGGGGAAAAAAAAATCCTTTAAAAAGAAAAAAGTCAAATGTAGCAAAAATACCAGGGACCATGTATTGAACACCTACCAAGTGCCAGGCTCAACTCTGCATTTTTCCAAGACTACTTTCTGAGTGGTCCAAAAACCTTGTTGAAGCAGACAACATACTTTTTGCAAAAGAAGAAATGGGACTGGACAAGTTGAGTCACTTGCCTAAGATCACTAAGTTGTTAAGACACAAAGCCTCTCATATCTATCAAATATGATTCAAATTGAGACTGCCTAACTCCAGAATTGTGTTCTTGTAATCCAATTAAGAGTTTAAGGAAAGTTGTCCTGTTTTTTGAAGTTACCAACTTTCAAGATACAATAATAAAATATCATTTTGCAGAAATTTCATGTTCCTAATTTTTTTCTATCCTCTTTCCCCCTTGCCTTTCTTGGTAACTATTATAGACTTGGTAATAGTATCATTAACAAGTCCCTCCTAGTTAACTAAATAATTACATGTCAGTTCTCTCCCCCAATGTGATGTTCTAATACTCCTTAAAACACATTATGAAGGGCTGGGGTTGTGACTCAGCAGTAGAGTGCTCACCTAGCACTTGAGAGCACTCTGCTCGATCCTCAGCACATAAAAATAAATAAAATAAAAGTATTGTGTTCAACAACAAATTTTTTTTATTGGTTGTTCACAACATTACAAAGCTCTTGACATATCATACTTCATACATTAGATTGAAGTGGTTTATGAACTCCCAATTTTACCCCAAATGCAGATTGCAGAATCACGTCGGTTACACATCCACAATCTTACATAATGCCCTATTAGTAATTGTTTCAACAACAAATTTTTAAAAAGGCATTATGAAACTGGCATCACTGTTCCATTTTATATAGACGAGGAAACCTGAGGTGTAGAGAAGTTAAAACAACATGTCTCAAGTCTAATGGCCACTAAATATAGTAACACACACCATCAACAAGCATCTTTTGGCCTCAGTTAGTCATAGTAATAAAAATTACTAGACAAACCAGAGCACCTACTTAGACAAATGAGTGTTTAAGGCTTAAAAGCAATAAGAGGCACACTAAATACACAGGGTTCTCAAAGTCTGGGTCCTGGACCAGCAAAAGCAACATCAGCTGCAGACTTGTAAGAAATATAAATTCTCAGAATCTAGACTCAGTCAATCACACTGTGGCAAGACTTGCAGATGATTCTGATGTTCACTTAGGTTTCAGAGCTTCTGCTCTAAGATCTGTAACCCAATCAGGCTATAGATTAGAATCAGCTGAGGGACATTTAAAATGAACACAGTCCAGGCCCCACCTGCATATATTCTGATTCAATTTAGTCTGAGATGGCACCTAGGCACTGGCATTTTTAAACATATCCTGTTATGGTTTAGATATGATGTGTCCCCCAAAAGTTCATGAGTGAAGGAGTGTGGCTCACTGACAAAGTGCTTGCTTGACATGCATGAGGCCCTGGGTTCAAATCCCAAGCACCAAAAAGAAAAAAAAAAGTTCATGTGTGAGATGATGCAAGAAAGTTTAGAGGTGAAATGATTATGAGAGCCTTAACCTTATCAGTGCATTAATCCACTTGAATGGATTAACAAGGTGGTAACTGTAGGCAGGGACAGTGTGGCTACAGGATGTGGGTCACTAGGGGTATGCCACTGGGGTTTATATTTTGTCCCTGTTGAGCACAGCTCTCTCTGCTTCCTTATAGCCATATCTTGAGTTGCCTTTCTCTACTTATTTCTTGTGTCACAATGCTCTGCCTCACCTTGCTCCCAGAGCAATGGAGTTGGCTGTCTATGGACTGAGACCTCTGAAACCGTGAGCCCCAAATAAACTTTTCCTTTTCTACATTGCTCGTCACGTATTTTAGTCACAGCATCAAAAAAACAACAACAAAAAAATCCCCAGATGATTTTAATGCCCAGTCATTGTACCCAGAAAGCACTGCTCTAAAACAATTTTGTTGGGAGGTAAAAATCCTGTTAGTCCTGATTCCTATCCCACCACCACCTACACACACACACCAGCTTTGCCAACTATATCCTCAAACCACAGAGAGGCCAGCAAATCTCTGTCCCTAAACCAGTTATTTCAAGTCTTCCTGCCACTGTGTCCACAAAAAAGTTCCAGACATCATCATGAAGACACTATCCAGAAGGGTTTCTTCCCCAAACTCCCCAAAGAAAGATCAGGCCCTACCAGTGCTCTTTTCCCTGGGACTCTTGAATATAAGGTGCCTTGCTTCCCTAAATAGAACATGTTTCTTAATTCCTGAAGGTCAGGCTCTGCACTTGTTGCCCCACTTTTGTTTTAGTCCCTTCTCCTGAAATGGCTCTCTTCTAACTTTGACCTCTGGCCACATTTGCATCTACCATGTCCTGCATACACCCTTGCTTGCTTGTCCACTACTAGCTACCCTCCACCACCATTGAGCTAACAACCTCCCTTTTCTTCTCCATAGCCATAATACTGGCGAGGGGCGAGGGAATGTGGAACCTCCCAGAGAAGATATTCTTTGAAAGATTCCCTGACCAACTGAAATGTTAGTCCATGGATGTTTGTCACCCCTAATAACAGCTCCCACTAGGAGTACCTTCCTGTACCAAATATCAAGACTATCAATCTCAATTTTATTTAACCAATTATTCAACTTCAAATGCCAATTTTAATTAAGTATCATTTTACAGTTATATAGTTTATTTTCTTAAAAATGGAATAATTATGACATTAAAATCTCAATTAAATGAGCTTATGATTGTTTTTGATATTTGGAACAGGAAAATTCATCAGTTACCATTGTGCTGATAACTATTCATCCAAAGAGAGGAGCTAGGTAATATCTACAGCACAGATATTATGAACATCATGAGGCTCAATTCTCTGGCACATTATCAAGTGCCTGTGACTGCTTCATTCTCCCACAACTTTCCTTCTTCAAGCCATTGCAAAACGTTCTTGGAGGAGGTACTGTGGCTTTACCTAGAACAAATAATATTATGAACATAAATTTGCAAAGTGCACTGATATCTCAGATCTCATTAGTGACAAAAATAAACAGTCATATCATCCATAATATCTTCTATTAATGTTATCAATGAAAACACAAATTTTAAAAATTCCTATAGAACTTTTGAATCCCCCAAAATAAGCCTAAAGACCCTAGTTTAAAAAACAATGTGATCTCCTCTAACCTTTCTGATAACCATAAGAGCAAATGTTAAGAAAGGTGTGACAAGTTAAAATATCAAATAAATATTTAAACTGAACACCATATTAACATTTGGTTCAATGTTCCTCTTTCTGTACTACGTAACACCCTAAACTTCAATTTAGAGACATATTATTTCTTCAGCAACATTCTCCCCAACTGTGTTTCCAGCCTCCAAAGCTCAATGTTCCCAGCCCTCAATAGAGGTTTGTTTCATCTTCTGAAAGTCCAACTTAAACATTGTCTCCACAGGCTCATATTCCTTCCTCCACAAGATAACCAAGTCTTGAAGTATAAAACTCATAACTCCTATAGCTTACTCAAGTTCTTTTGCTTTTGGCTTTGATCTTAAAAATCTCTCTTTCACCATGACAGTGGCACACACTTTAATTCCCAACTATTTGGGAGGCTGAGGTAGGAAAATAGAAAGTTCAAGGCCAGCCTCTGCAAATTAGAAAAGACCCCATCTCAAAACAAAAAATAAAAAGGGTCGAGTGATATGACTTGGTGGAAAGCACCCCGGGGGCTCAATCTCCAGTACCAAAAAAAAAGAAAAATCTCTCTCTTCCATCTAACTTCACTCTTTCTTCATTCTTCCTTGTAAAAATTATCCTTAATTGCTGTTGAGGCCAACCTCTTTCTTAGGATATATATGATGGTTCCTGGTCATGGGTTCTAGTCTCTCCTCTTCAATAAAATTCCAAGTTCTGGCCAGGATCTTTGTTGCCCACCTATAACCCTGGTGACTCAGAAGTTGAGACAAGAGGATTCCAAGTTTGAGGCCTGTTAGAAAGATCCTACCTCAAAATAAAAGATAAAAAGGTCTGGGGGTGTAGTTTAGTGGTAAAGTACCCCTAGGTTCCATTCCCAGTACCAAAAAAATAACATAAAATCCCAATAGTTTCAACATGATTAAGTCTTCATTCACAGTTTTCAGTTATATGTTGATGTGAAGCTAAAAACAGAACAAGGGCTATGCTTTTCTTGGCAGCCACACAACTACACTGGTGCACACAAACGCTCCAGACAGTGGGGAAACCTCTGGACAGTTCAGGTAAGAAATGCAGAGGTTATTAGAAAATGCTTTTTATCAAATGATCAAAGACCATGGACAAATCCTGCTTCTTTGAAGGTGAGAGCTTTTGAACACCTGTCCCCACATCTGTGCATTCCTAGGAATGGAATGGACCATTTAGAGCACCATACAGGACACAGTACTGTGTTCTGTCCTTCATTGACCATTGGGCCACTGATAGCTGGCTCCAGGCCCCTGGAAAAAAGGATAAACAAATTCTCTGCTCTCAAAAAGCTTAATTTCTCATAAAGTATTCCATTCCATCCTCATAACATCCATTGGGGGTAGGCATGCTGCTCTCATTGTAACAATAAGCAAACTGGAAGTTGACATGTGACTGGGATTTGAAACTGGAACTGCCTGCTTGCTTACTTTTCTTGACCCTGCAAGGCATGGCTGGGTCTAAGGGCAATATTCCCAAACAACAAGCTGAGCCAGGGCCAGATTCTGGCACCCATGTGCCAACTTGGAACTGGAAAATATACCTTAACCTTTGTCAACTGTCCAATACCGTAAAACTGGGGCAAAAGTATTTTGGGGAGGATTCAGTGAGTTCATATAATTTAAACACCTATAACAGTTCTTAGCATACTACAATAGATTATTATTTGTATTCTAGGCTGCCCCTTCCCCTCTTTAGGCTACAAGGGTCTAAGGCTTATAATTGGACCCAGGTATAGCCTTCTAAGGCTAGAGTTAACCTTTACACAGCACAGCTGGGAATGGAATGGATCTACTTATAAGATTTCTTTGGAGATTTGTAACCATTTGGAAAAGGTGGCAGACAAACCTTCCTAGAAATATTTAAAAAAAAAAAGTTAGTTATGCCAATAATGCATAAAATATATAATTGTCTATTTTATCACCTACTACCATAAAATATAAACAAATCTTTTATAAAAGTTAAAATATATCAAAATCTATACCCACAAACACATAGTATCATTTGCAGTGGAGAGAAATGTAAACAAAGATGCAATATTAAATCATAGTTGCATACAATTAACTGTAGTACTCTCTGCACTGCTGTGATCATTTCACAGTGTCCAGGTGTGACTGCCGTGGGCTCAAGTGCTGCTGTTAAGTCTCTGGGTGAGCAGTGTGTCTCTTCAATAAGCCATATTATCATAGTAAAAAGTGATCTCTGTGGTTCCTGCATAGTTCTCACTGTATATAATACAAACAACAAACAAAATCTGTATCAATAGGCCTTTTATGTTATAGGTAAGGCTTCCAGCCCACAGCAGGCTCATAGTAGTCAAGTTTCTGGGGAGTCAAAAACTATACATGAATTTTCAATTGTGCAGTGATCAGGGTCCCTAATCCCTGCATTGTTCATGAGTCAACTGTATTTTGTTTTGTTTTTGATCTTACACCTCTGATCTCAAGACTTGTTCTCCTTTCAGTTTTCATTTTCAGGTATTCCCACCTGTGTCTTTAATTTTACAAAAAGGCTGGGAAATCACTCTGTTTAAAAAGAAAGAAAAAAGTGGATGAGGCAACTTCCTCAACTATCTAAAGTGGCTTTGGCTTCACCACCAAAGTCCTTCCATTACTAAGTAGCACAGTGGTATGCTGAGGGCCAAGTTCTAGACTAGAGCTAGATTCACATTCATATTCCTAAATTCATATTCTCACTACAGGGCTGGGGGTGTAGCTCAGGGGTAGAGTGCATGCCTAGCACATGTAAGGCACATGTGCTTGATCCTCAGCACTGCATAAAAATAGATAAAATAAAGGTATTGTGTCTATCTACAACTAAAAATATATTTTTTTTAAAGCAAAACCCTCAATGCCATGCTTTGAATATGTCCCATTCAAAGTCAGGTACTGTCAATGCGGTAGTATTAAAAAGTGAAGCCTTTAAGAGATGAACAGGCCACAAGGGCTCCTCCCTCATGAGTGGGATTAGGTGCCCTTATAAAAGAGCATGTCAAAGGGAGTATGTCTGGCTTGCTCTTCTCATATGCCACATGAGACCACAGCATTTCTCCTTTCTGCAGGACACAGCAAGAAGGCCCTCATCAGACACCCAATGCCAAGTCCTTGTTCTTGGACTTCCAGCCTCCAGAACTGTAAGAAAATAAGTTTGTATTCTTTACCAATTACCTACTCTCAGGTGTTTTGTCACAGCAGCACAAAACAGGCTAAGACAATGGCTTAGCCACTTACTATGTGGCTTTGAGCAAGTTAAGCACTCTCTCTGTAATCTTAGGATACCCATTCCACAGGACTAATATGAGGATTAAGAAATTAATGCACTGGGGTTAGGGATACAGAGCTCAGTGGCAGAGCATGTGCTAAGCATGTGAATGGCCCTTGGTTCAATGAAAAAGGAGAAGGGGAGAAAGGAAGGAAGAGGAGAAATAGGAGGGAGAGGGGGAGAAGAAAAAATTAAAGCATTTAAAATGCTTCAACTGAAGCTGGGCACATGGAAGGTGCACAAAGTTTGTCAGCTACTATTCTACTCAGCACACTTGGTGCTTCCACTTTCTCTAGAGCTATTCCATTCCTTAACTCTAATTATATGGCTTCTGTCTCAAGTCTTTTTGTGCTGCTAGAACAAAATACCATAGACTATGTACTTTATATATAATAGGATTTGATTTTTTAACATTTCTGGAGGCTGGAAATCCAAGATCAAAGTGCCAGCAGGTGTGCTATCTAGAGAGAGCTACACTGCTTCCAAGACAGGGCTTTGTTGATGAATCCTCTGCAGGGAGCACCACTGTGTCTTCACATGGAAAGACAGAAGGAGCAAACTTGTCCCCTAAAGCCATTTTATAAGACACTAATCCATTCAAGAAGGCAGATCCAACAGCTGTATCACCTCCTAAAGCCCTCACCTCGTAATACTGTTGCATTGGGGATTCATTTTAACATTCATTTCTGGAGGAAATACATTCAAACCAAAGCACCACTGTTTCCTGAAATTACAGATAATGTACCAATGACTGTTAGCTATAGTTTGAATAGGATCTGTCCCCACCAAAACTCATGTTTGAGTCTTGGTCATTGCATACTGATACTGAGAGGTGTGGACTGGTGAGAGATGTCTGGATTACAAGGGCAGAGTGTCGTCATGACAACAGATTAAGACCTTTCTCAAAGGAATGGGTTTATTCTTACAGGAGAGGGTTAGGCATCATAAGAGCAGGTTGTTATAAAGCAAATTTGGCTTCTTTAGTGTTCTCCTACTTCTCTTCTTCATGAGCCCACTTACCCTTCTGCTTTCTACCATGAATAGAAACAGCATGGCTCTTACCAAATGTGGCTGCCTGATCTTAGACATTCCAACCTTTGTAATTCTAAGCTGAATAAACCTCTTTTCTTCATAAATTATCTAATCTCAGGTACTATTGTAGCAATAGAAAACAAAGATAAGGCCTTCTAACAGGTTAAGTCAATGCCTTATTCTTTGGATTCATCTTTTATTTTTGCATGGTTCTGCACACTGCAAATTTGGATTTCCACTTTGAAAGTCTGTGATTTCTTATAAGTTGCTCCTTTTGGGCATATGAAAACTGACTTTTTAAAATTTTCTTGGCTTCTAAGCAAAGGTATCCTTTAAAGTTCTGCTTTCAATATTCTTTTCTTCTGGCTCTATATCCTTTGTTTTTGAAACTATGCCTGAAACATGTTCTATTCTAAGTTAGAGTCATCATCTTGACCCTAAAGCCAATTCTCCCTGACCTTTATGAATGGTACCACTATTCTGCAAATCACAACGTGCTGGATAATATCTTAGTTTTTAACTACGGTCCAAAAGAGTTCTACTGAATATTCAAAGCCTATTTCAAATGCTATTCTCTTCATGAAGCCTTTGACCAAATGAATGTCCTCTTTTTCTGTTTTGAAACCTTAGAGCAAGATTTTTTTATGGTTTCTATTATGTGACTTTACACCAAAGTGACTATGTCACTTAGATTTTTGTTTAATTTCTCCTGTTAGACCTAAAATCTTTTACTAGCACAAACTGACTTAAGTCTTTGCACCCACCTAGGATTTATCACATGCCTTGCACATGACAGGTACCCAATAATTGTAAAATAAAAAATAATTTGGAGCATGATAAACTGAGCTCCAGATACAAACCAGACACACCACACTTCTTCCTCTTCTGTGCCAATTTATAGATCCATGACCTCACCTGTGTGGTTTTCTCTGCCAGGCATGTTCTCCCTCATTGCTGCCTCCCCTATATCTTTCATAATCTAATACAGAGGTTATTTGTCCTTTAATGAAATTTCTTCCTACCCCTAGCAGACATTTCTTTGTGCCTCTACTGATTTATAGATATAACAAATCTTTTGTATAGGACTCAAAATAGTGTGTGGGGTGGCAAAAAAAAAAAAAAAAAAAAAAGGTAACAGAAGTTTAAGCTAATATGACTCACCAGCTACCAATGGCTGCTCAATAATATAATAGTAGCCCAAACCACAGGATCAGAAAATGAAAGATAAAAAGGCCATAGGTTCTTTTATGTAAAAATTTCTCAAGTTTGGTCATTAATCAACCAGAATGTAAGAGAAATTCCAGATGTGACGGAAGAATGATAAATCAGAAATGCAAAAACTGATCAACATCAACTTTTGATTGTGAACTCAAGATAACAATGCAGAACCTTTTCAAAAGGGCTGCTACATCATCTACTAGTTCAGATTCTAAAGTTGCTGTCACTATAAATGCCATTTCAGGGTTGTTCTGTCTTACCCCTATCTGAAACCCAACATAAATTTCATAAACATACATATAAACAATATATATATATATATATATATATACACACACACACATATATATTCATACTTTTTTAATGTCCATTTTTCCTTACCATAAGAATTATATTCTATATGTCACATCACATCTTTTGTATTTAAAAAGACTTTCCTCAGACTGGGGATATAGTTCAGTGGTAGAACACATGTTCAGCATAAGCAAGGCCCTGGGTTTGATCCACTGTACTGTGTGAATCTGCACATGCACATGTTTACCTTAAGGTAATGTATCCAAACTATTAAAATTTTCATCTATAGCAAGTCACATCCCAGACATGACAGGCAGGCAGTCTTTATTACAATTAGTTATTCATACCTGTATTTCTTCCTCTACACAGTAGGCTCCTCAAGAGTAGCAATCACATCTTACCTTTCATACTTCTTATGAACACATGAATGATGGACAACCCTTCCACTGTTTTTTGGTAGTACAAAGAATTGAACCCAGACCCTCACACATTAGGCAAGCACTCTGCAATGAAGCTACATCTCCAGCCCGTATCAAGTTCTCTTAAATTGCACAGGCTGACCTGTAACATATAATGTTCCTGTTTCAGCCTCCCAAGTTACTGGAATTACAAACCTGTACCACCAAGCCCAGCCTTGTCTATTTTTTAAAAGCCTCAATATGCAAATTGTTTTAGAAATAAATTCTCAAGAAATCATGACTGGTTTTGTTAACTAGGAAAACTTTATGAAAACAAACTTTACATAAATGTCAAGTTATTTTAAAATTATGCAAAATTAAAATAATGAGAAATCACTTTTGTTTGAAAATAAGAAAAAAATGGAGCTAATAGCAGACTTCAGCCAATTATAAAGTATAAAAAAAGTTATAAAAGTCTCCGTTATTTTGGTGAGCAGATTAGATTTCTGGAACTGGTGTCTGGAATGCTAGGCAAAAGAGGAACTGGAAGACACATGTTGCCTAAAGAGTAATTAACATTCTTTATACACTGTACCTACCCCTGTGATTTAAAAATGAATTTGTGTTTAATTCACTCCAGCATGTTAACGCATCTTGTTCCTTTTATCAAAGGGGCTGTAGGCAAGGCCCTAGGCTGCAGAGGGGCCCATGTGAGCCAGGTCAGATATGGCCACAGAAACTCAGATTCACTCCCTCCAACACAGCTTCCTCTTACCACATGGGGAATTAAGACCCTTAGCTTTCACTACCTTAAGGTCAGAGATCAGCAAAAGCATTTATTGTTCAGGGTTATTAAAGATAATCAAGACCAGCAATTTGTAGAGCAGATCAGCTGATGTGGTAGCCAAAATCAACTAGTGGTATCTTTTAAATTCTCTTAGCCGTGAAATCCTCCATAGGAAAGAATACAAAAGACCAATAATGTAAAATAAGTCATAGAAGAGCAGTTTGGGTAACACTAAGAATATTCATGGGACCCCTGAGGTCCATCAGAGAGCATAGTACAAAAATCTATGAATTACTCACATCCATTAGAATGACTATTACAAAAAACAAAAGTTTGGGCAAGGTATGGAGAAATAAAAACCACTGTGCATTGCTGATGAAATGGAAAATGGTGCTGCCACTATGAAAAACAGAATGGAGGGGTCGGAAGATGGCGGCGATGGGAGTGCAGCTCCCCAGTGCGCCGCATCACTGTGCGGGAGAAAGACGAGGTGACACGGCTGAAGGCTACCTTGTTGGGAATTTCCAGTGAAACTGAGGTGCTCCAGAATCTAGAGGACAGATTTCCAGCGCGCGGGATTCGGCTGCGGGGACTCGGTCGCGGGCGATTTCTCCGCACGGAGGGTAGCAGTACCTGGTCGGCGGACCGCCCCGCGGATGGAGTCTGGGGCGCGCGCTAGTTAGTTAGTGGCGAGGTACCAGAGCGGGATTACAGCGAAGCGGATTCTGGAGGCTCCTGCCAGCGGTGCACTGGCCGCGCTTAGTGCTGAGTTACAGCTTTGAGACAGAGGAGAGAACCGGTCCAGTTCGATTCCCGACACCAGTCGGAACACGGAGGAGGACAGCAGCTGCCATCTTGGAGAGCTGATGCAATCATCCGTTTTCTACTGATCTCAGCTCATTCAACTACGAAACAGATGATTCCAGGCTGGTATTTGCCTGCTTCTCGCAGACAGATCGCTCAGGCTCGGGACTGGAGAACCTGAGGAGAATACTCTTCGGGGCTCGCTCCTGGCAAGGCGGGCGCCGGACTTTGAGCGGCCAGATTCTAGCTCCCCGGGTTGCTTTGGCCCAGGGCAGGGGATCCTATGGGGACTCCGGGCTGAGGCCAGTTACAAGTGGATCGTGCGCTGACGGGCGGCGTGGCTCTGACTCCCGGAACAGTTTTGGCCCGGGGCTGGGGAGCCTGCGGGGACTACGTCTTTGACCCTGCCCCTGGCAGAGCGTACACTGAGCTGGGAGAGTTTGGAGCGGCCAGGCGCGGGCTCCCGGGGCTGCTTGGGCCTGAGGCCGGGGTACCCGCGGGGGTCGCTCTGTGGAGCCTGCTCCTAGAAGAGTGTGGCAGGGATCGGAGAGGCTGGGTTCTGGCTCCCGTAGCTGCTTTAGCCCAGGGCCGGGGATCCTGTGGGGACTGCGAGCTGAGGCCAGCTACAAGTGAAACGTGCGCCGAGGGGCAGCGGGGCTCTGAATCCCGGAATAGTTTTGGCCCGGGGCTGGGGAGCCCGCGGGGACTGCGTCTTTGACTCTGCTCCTAGCGGAGCGTGCACCGAGCAGGGAGAGTTTGGTGCGGCCAGTCTTGGGCTCCCGGGGCTGCTTTGGCCTGGGGTTGGGGAACCCGCGGCGGTTGCTCTGTGGAGCCTGCTCCTAGCAGAACGTGGCTGGGAGCGGAGAGGCCGGCTTCTGGCTCCCGAAGCTGCTTTGGCCCAGGGTTGGGGATCCTACAGGGACTGCTTCTCGGTCCGGGTCCTGCTGGGTGCTGCGGGGCCCTGGGGGGCAGAGTGGAGCTACCACCTGCGCCCAGATCAGGCTAAGGGACCCGCCGGTGTGGTATCATGACACCCCTACTGCAGCTGGGGCCAAGGAGAGTAGCCACCCACGCCTGGAACAGGACCAGCGACCCGACGGCGCGGTAGCCAAGTCACCCCATTTGGAGTGGAGGCTGTGAAGAGTAGCCGTCTGATCCTGCAAGGTAGGCAGACCTGCGTCCCACTGGCAGGACAGGCTCGGCAGCCTGCCAGTGTGGTGGACAAGTAGCATCGAGGCAGTCACGTCACACTGGTTGGAGTGGGGGCTGAGCAGAACTGCCGCCCAAGCCCGCAAGGTAGGCAGATCTGAGACCCACCGGCGGAACAGGCTTAGAGGCCGACCAGCGTGGTAGACACGTCACACCAATTGGAGTAGGGGTGGAGCAGAGCTGCCGCCCACATCCGGATCAGGACCAACGATCCGAGGACGTGGTAGTTACGTCACCACAATTGGAGTGGGGGCAGAGTAGAGCAGCCACCCGCGCCCGCAGGCTGGGCAGACCTACGACCAACCAGCGTGGTAGATAGATCACCCTAATTAGAGGAGGAGCAAAGCCACTACCCGCGCTACAAGAGAGATCTCCCAACTATACAAGAGTAATATAAATAAATAGGGGGAAAATTTCAAAAACACAACAGTTTCACCAAGCAGAAAGAAACGCAAGCAATATGAAAAGACAAGGAAAGAAAGGACCACAAGCAATGCAGGTCAACTCAACTCTAGAAGAGGTAATAGCTGCAACAGATGGAATGTCAGATAAAGAGTTCAGGATATACATGCTTCAGATGATCTGGAGTCTCAAGGAAGACATGAGACAGCAAAATCAGACAATGAAAGATCACATTGACAAGGAACTACAGAAACAAATCCAGGAAGTAAAAGATCAATTTCACAGGGAGTTAGAAGTAATAAAAAACAAACAAATAGAAATCCTAGAAATGCAGGAAGCAATAAACCAACTTAAAACCTCAATTGACAATACTACCAGCAGAACAGATCACTTAGAAGATAGAACATCAGATAATGAAGACAAAGTATTTCAACTTGAAAAGAACATAGACAGCTCACAAGACTGCTAAGAAACCATGAACAGAACATTCAAGAATTATGGGATAACATTAAAAGACCAAACTTAAGAGTCATTGGGATACAGGAAGGCACAGAGTTCCAAACCAAAGGAATAAACAATCTATTCAATGAAATAATACGAGAAAACTTCCCAGACCTGAAGAATGAAACAGAATCCCAAATCCTAGAAGCCTACAGGACGCCGAATGTGCATAATCATAAGAGATCCACACCTAGACACATTATAATGAAGATGCCCAACATACAGAATAAGGAGAGAATTTTAAAAGCTACAAGAGAAAGGAAGCAGATTACATTTAGGGGTAAACCAATCAGGATAACAGCTGATCTCTCAACACAGACTCTGAAAGCTAGAAGATCCTGGAATAACATTTTTCAAACACTGAAAGAAAAAGGGTTCCAACCAAGAATCGTGTATCCGGCGAAATTAAGCTTCAGGATGGAAGATGAAATTAAAACCTTTCACGATAAACAAAAGTTAAAAGAATTCGCAGCTAGAAAACCATCTCTTCAAAAAATCCTTGGCAAAACATTACAGGAAGAGGAAACTGAAAATAACATTGAAAACCATCAGTGGGAGGTAGGACAGGAAAGGAGGGAAAGTAATCAAAGAGGAAAACTAATCAGGTTTAGTAACATAAATAAACAAATATGACAGGAGGAACAAACCAAATCTCAATAATAACCCTAAATGTTAATGGCTTAAACTCACCAATTAAGAGACACAGGCTAGTTGAATGGATCACAAAACAAGATCCAACAATATGTTGCCTACAGGAGACGCATTTGATAGGAAAAGATATACATGGACTGAAGGTGAAAGGCTGGGAAAAATCATTCCACTCATATGGACTGCGGAAACAAGCAGGAGTGTCCATACTCATATCAAACAAAATAGATTTCAAGCCAAAGTTAATCAAAAAGGATAAAGAGGGACACTGCATACTGCTCAAGGAAACCATACACCAACAAGACATAACAATCATAAATATATATGCCCCAAACAATGGTGCAGCTACGTTCATCAAGCAAACTCTTCTCAAGTTCAAGAGTCTAATAGACCACCATACAATAATCATGGGAGACTTCAACACACCTCTCTCACCACTGGACAGATCTTCCAAACAAAAGTTAAATAAGGAAACTATAGAACTCAAAAACACAATTAACAACCTAGACTTAATTGACATATATAGAATATACCACCCAACATCAAGTAGTTACACTTTTTTCTCAGCAGCACATGGATCCTTCACAAAAATAGATCATATATTATGTCACAGGGCAACTCTTAGACAATATAAAGGAGTAGAAATAATACCATGCATCTTATCTGATCATAATGGAATGAAACTGAAAATCAACGATAAAAGGAGGAAGGAAAAATCATGCATCACTTGGAGAATGAACAATAGGTTACTGAATGATCAGTGGGTTATAGAAGACATTAAGGAGGAAATTAAAAACTTCTTAGAGTTAAATGAAATCACAGACACAACATATCGGAATCTATGGGACACATTGAAAGCAGTTTTAAGAGGAAAATTCATTGCTTGGAGCGCATTCCTTAAAAAAAGAAAAAACCAACAAATAAACGATCTCATATTTCATCTCAAAATCCTAGAAAAAGAAGAGCAAAACAACAGCAAAAGAAGTAGAAGGCAAGAAATAATTAAAATCAGAGCTGAAATTAATGAAATCGAAACAAAAGAAACAATTGAAAAAATTGACAAAACCAAAAGTTGGTTCTTTTAAAAAGTAAAATCGACAGACCCTTAGCCATGCTAACGAAGAGAAGGAGAGAGAGAACCCAAATTACTAGCATACGGGATGAAAAAGGCAATATCACAACAGACACTTCAGAAATACAGAAGATAATCAGAAATTATTTTGAATCCTTATACTCCAATAAAATAGAAGATAGTGAAGGCATCGATAAATTTCTTAAGTCATATGATCTGCCCAGATTGAGTCAGGAAGATATAGACAACCTAAACAGACCAATAACAATAGAGGAAATAGAAGAAACCATCAAAAGACTACCAACTAAGAAAAGCCCAGGACCGGACGGGTATACAGCAGAGTTTTACAAAACCTTTGAAGAGGAACTAACACCAATACTTTTCAAGCTATTTCAGGAAATAGAAAAAGAGGGAGAACTTCCAAATACATTCTACGAGGCCAACATCACCCTGATGCCTAAACCAGACAGAGACACCTCAAAGAAAGAAAACTACAGACCAATATCTCTAATGAACATAGATGCAAAAATCCTCAATAAAATTCTGGCAAATCGGATTCAAAATCATATCAAAAAAATTATACACCATGATCAAGTAGGATTCAATCCTGGGATGCAAGGCTGGTTCAATATACGGAAATCAATAAATGTTATTCACCACATCAATAGACTTAAAAATAAGAACCATATGATCATCTCGATAGATGCAGAAAAAGCATTCGACAAAGTACAGCATCCCTTTATGTTCAAAACTCTAGAAAAATTAGGGATAACAGGATCATACCTCAACATTGTAAAAGCAATCTATGATAAGCCACAGGCCAGCATCATTCTGAATGGAGAAAAATTGACGGCATTCCCTCTAAGATCTGGTACAAGACAGGGATGCCCTCTCTCACCACTTCTGTTCAACATAGTCCTTGAAACACTGGCCAGAGCAATTAGACAGACGAAAGAAATTAAAGGCATAAAAATAGGAAAAGAAGAACTTAAATTATCACTATTTGCAGATGACATGATTCTATACCTAGCAGACCCAAAAGGGTCAACAAAGAAACTATTAGAGCTAATAAATGAATTCAGCAAAGTGGCAGGATATAAAATCAACACGCATAAATCAAATGCATTCCTGTATATCAGTGACAAATCCTCTGAAACAGAAATGAGGACAACTACTCCATTCACAATATGCCCCAAAAAAATAAAATACTTGGGAATCAACCTAACAAAAGAGGTGAAAGACCTATACAATGAAAACTACAGAACCCTAAAGAGAGATATAGAAGAAGACCTCAGAAGATGGAAAAATATACCCTGTTCATGGATAGGCAGAACTAACATCATCAAAATGGCGATATTACCAAAAGTTCTCTATAAGTTCAATGCTATCCCAATCAAAATCCCAACAGCATTTCTTGTAGAAATAGATAAAACAATCAGGAAATTCATATGGAATAATAAAAGACCCAGAATAGCAAAAACAATGCTAAGCAGGAAGTGTGAATCAGGCGGTATAGCGATACCAGACTTCAAACTATACTACAGAGCAATAGTAACAAAAACAGCATGGTACTGGTACCAAAACAGGCGGGTGGACCAATGGTACAGAATAGAAGACACAGTAACCAATCCACAAAACTATAACTATCTTATATTTAAAATCATGCAATGGAGGAAGGATAGCATCTTCAACAAATGGTGCTGGGAAAACTGGAAATCCATTTGCATCAAAATGAAACTGAATCCCTTTCTCTCGCCATGCACAAAAGTTAACTCAAAATGGATCAAGGAGCTCGATATTAAACCAGAGACACGGCGTCTGATAGAAGAAAAAGTTGGCTATGATCTACATACTGTGGGGTCGGGCTCCAAATTCCTCAATAGGACACCCATAGCGCAAGAGTTAACAACCAGAATCAACAAATGGGACTTACTCAAACTAAAAAGTTTTCTCTCAACAAAAGAAACAATAAGAGAGATAAACAGGGAGCCTACATCCTGGGAACAAATCTTTACTCCACACACTTCAGATAGAGCCCTAATATCCAGAGTATACAAAGAACTCAAAAAATTAGATAATAAGATAACAAATAACCCAATCAACAAATGGGCCAAGGACCTGAACAGACACTTCTCAGAGGAGGACATACAATCAATTAACAAGTACATGAAAAAATGCTCAACATCGCTAGCAGTCAGAGAAATGCAAATCAAAACCACCCTAAGATACCACCTCACTCCAGTAAGATTGGCAGCCATCATGAAGTCCAACAACAACAAGTGCTGGCGAGGATGCGGGGAAATGGGTACACTTGTTCATTGTTGGTGGGACTGCAAAATGGTGCAGCCAATTTGGAAAGCAGTATGGAGATTTCTTGGAAAGCTGGGAATGGAACCACCATTTGACCCAGCTATTCCCCTTCTCAGTCTATTCCCTAAAGACCTAACAAGAGCATGCTACAGGGACACTGCTACATCGATGTTCATAGCAGCACAATTCACGATAGCAAGATTGTGGAACCAACCTAGAAGCCCTTCAATAGATGAATGGATTAAAAAAATGTGGCATTTATACACAACGGAGTATTACTCTGCATTGAGAAATGACAAAATCATAGAATTTGGAGGGAAATGGATGGCATTAGAGCAGATTATGCTAAGCGAAGCTAGCCAATCCTTAAAAAACAAATGCCAAATGTCTTCTTTGATATAAGGGGAGTAACCAAGGACAGGGTAGAGAGGAAGAGCTGGAGAAGAAGATTAACATTAAACAGGGATGATAGGCGGGAGGGAAAGGGAGAGAGAAGGGAAATTGCATGGAATTGGAAGGTGAGCCTCAGGGTTATACACAATTACATATAAGAGGAAAGGAGGGGTAGGAGAAAAATTAGACAAGTGGAAGAAATGTTTTATAGTAGAGGGGGTGGAGAGAGAGAAGAGAAGGGGAGGGGAGGGGAGGGGAGGGGGGATAGTGGAGAATGGGATAGTCAGCAGAATACATCAGTCACTAGAAAGGCAATATGTAAATTAATGGAAATGTAACTGATGTGATACAGCAATCTGTATACAGGGTAAAAATGGGAGTTCATAACCCACTTGAATCAAACTGTGAAATATGGTATATTAAGAACTATGTAATGTTTTGAACAACCAACAATAAAAAAAAAAAAAAAAAAAAAAAAACGTGGTTGGGGATGTGGCTCAGCAGTGAGCATCCCTGGGTGCAATCCCAAGTACTAAAAAAAAATGTACAATTCTGTATCCAAAAAAAAAAAAAAAAAAACCAGAATGGAAAATCCTCAAAAAATTAAAAACAGAATTACCATATGATCCAGCAATTCCACTTCTGGTTATATACCCCAAAGAACTGAAAGCAGGGACTGAAACAGATATTTGTACACCTATGTTCAAGCAGTACTAGTCACAAGGGGGGAAAAAAAGGTGGAAGTAATTCAAGTGTCCACTGATGAATGAATGAATAAACAAAGTGTGATACACATTCAGTAGGGTGTTATTCCACTTAAAAAGAATAATCTAGCACATGAACCTTGAAGATATGATGCTATCTGAAATAAGCCAGTTGCAAATAGACAAATACAACGCAATTCCACTTATTTGAAGTACTTAAAATAGTTGAATTCAGAGACAAAAAGTAGAACAACAGTTGTCAGAGATGGAAGAAAAAATGGCAAAAAAAAACTATTTAATGAGTTCAAAGTTTCCATTTTGCAAGATTAAGAGTTCTAGAGGCAGATGTTGATGATGGTTCCATGACATTGTAAATGTACTCAAATGCCACTGAATCATACACTTGAAAATGGTTAAAATGATAAATTACCATAATTAAGAAAAAACAGATGATAAAGAAAAATAACAAAAAACCCACTGACCTAATCTAACATAATATCTTCTTTTCAGTGAAGAAAGAAAACAGAAACTATCACAGAACAATTAATCACCCAGATACAGACAGACACCAAAGATCTGATGGCTCTTTCTATTGATGTAACTGAGGACCTTTCTGATAATGTGAGGATACTTGTATTAGTAAGAGCTCTTATTTAGAAAAGCATTTCATGTATCTTGGATGCAAGGAAATCAACAGAACTCATGTTTCTTGAATTATGTAATGATATCACTTAAGTTACTGCTAACTTTTTGGCAAGGAGATATCTGGTAATGGAAAAGGAGACCACAAAAGAAAAATAACCTTTCTTCTCCTCCTTCAAACATCTATAATTTATTGTAATCTTTACAATAAATGAAGAAGACTCCTCCTGGCACTTGAACTTCAGTGACAATAATTTAAATCAGCCACTGAGAATTCTTGTCTTGTATTACAGTGACTTACACACTCCAAGACCTTGAAGACAAGTAGTCTGCAATGGAAAAAAATTATTTGAAGCCTATGTCCTCAGCTCCATGACTTTTCTAGGCCTAGTGGAAGGCAGGCTCAGCCAGAGAGGAAATATTTTTAGACAAGGGTGCTTCAGAGTTCTAAAAATAAGCCAAGAGAACAGAATGCTTGTCAAAGTCCCCAAAGTACTCTGGCCACAGGATCAGTAAGCATGCCAATATTATATTTATTTTTTGCAAATGTATCACCAGATTTGAAGCAGTTTCTCTGAAGCATAGCTTAACTGATGAATATGTAAAAACCAGTCACCAACTGGTCTAGTGACTGACTGGTTTCCCTCCCCTCTCCCACCAACAACACAGCTCCACACCAGAAAGGAGGGCTATGGCATGGTCTTCAAAATATCCCCAAGTGGTACAAATTATCCACCACACCTGAACTCTGAATAAGGACAGAGTCAATGCTCCAAAGCTGACTGTGCCAGGACTGCTGTGCCTTCACAGGAAGGTCTGCCTTTCTCAGTCTTCTTGATTTGCTCCAGAGAAGAAAATGGGTCATAAATCAGGTGCAACTCCATGAACTGGCAAGTCTGGGTTTATGATTATCTCTGCTTGAGTAAGACCTTGGACTCTGCTATCAGCACAAAGTAATCTTCACTAAGTTCAACAAATCAGGCAAGGGTTCTTTGTTGAGGCTTTCAACCACACTGCCACCACAGCCAGCTGGTTTGTTATTAAAACAGTTAAATGCCTTGGCTGTCCTCCCAAGCGTATTTCTAAAAAGCTAAGAAAATGTGCCCCCCAATTTGGACTATAAGTCTGCTAAATATAAAAAAATTTACTAAGGGGCTGGGATTGTGGCTCAGCGGTAGAGCGCTCGCCTAGCACAGGCGGGACCCAGGTTTGATCCTCAGTACCACATAAAAATAAAGGCACTGTGTTGTGTCCATCTATACCTTAAAAAAAAAAATTGTTTTTACTAAGTATCTAGGTTTGGTTGATACAGAGGAAGTATTAGGTAATAGGGGTAATACAGAGACCTCCCACAAATTCTGAACAAGAGGAGGGTTAATGAACATGTTAATTATAACAATTAAGTCTTAATCACATTTATGAATCCCTCAAAGATGCTGCATGATAGACACTTTGGGCAGAAAAGAGTTATAATCTAAACTGTTCTCCACCAAGATTAATATGATAATATGTTATAATAAGGTTTTTTCCTTTAGTGTTTGCTGAAAAGACTAACACAGACACTCCCACAACAATTCAGGTAATATGCCTGGTCTAGGAATCACAGAGGAGATAGCAAAGTTACAGAGCCTTTTCCAGGATAAAGAAAACACTTTATGACCTCAGTTGCAGAGTACATGAGGCTAGAACAGTAATAGCAATAACCAAAGGATATCCTGTGGGAAAAACTTTAGGGGGAAGAAAAGGGAACATGATGATTTAATTTTTGGTAGATAACGAGTCCATAATGGCAGAAAGTCAATGGCAGTACAGCATCCAGAGGGAGATGACCTGCAGGTGATTCTAATTTTTAGTCTAGAGTTGAGAAGAAGACAAGCTGATAACTGTGGATTCAGGATACCAAGAGGATCCTTTGGCCATTCTTCTCCCCAAAAGACAGCATGGGCCAGAGATCAGACACAGCTATGGTTTTCTCAGTCTCAGGGATTTCCAATCCACAGAACAGGAGTGTAAGGAACCCAGTTCTGGCCCCAGCTCTGCCTCTCACCCTTGACCTCAAGTATCATCTCTGTGGGGGTAATTATTAGAATGGTCACATGAAATAATAGATATCAAAAGGCTATGCAAAGAATAAAACATTATATTTCTTGGATATTTTAAGTGTCAGGCTCTGTTCTAAATGCTTTGTGAGTATGAATGCATGGCAATATCCCCAAAGCAAGTCAATGGGGCATTAAGATTATCTTTCTCAAGAAAACACTTAGGTAAAATTTAAAATTTCCAGAATTGTTTGAACTTCCCATATTTCTGTATCAAATAGCTTCAAAGACAGATAAGAGACTTTAAATAGGCCACCAGTTTAGATATGCCAAATCATAAAGTAGTGAACATGTACTGACCAATTATTGCTGAATACACTAATAAGAATTGTGCCTGTATAAATTCTTATTAGTGTATTTTAACATTTAATTCTCACAACATGAGGCAAGTACTGTTATTTCTAGCTAGAGAAAGAAGGAGTAAGTGAGTTGCCCAATGTTCTTTCAGCCAGGAAAGGAGGGCAGGGATCTAAACTCTGGCACGGATTTCAAGGCCTGTACTTTCAAGCTTAGAACACCACTTACCAGAAACAATTACTGCATCTCTAGCATAACTGGAGAGACAGCAACAGCATAATCTTCCTGTGTTCTCAGTAGAGCTAGGCAAGGAAGTATGTATATTTAAGGCAGATAAGGGGAGAAGAGGAGGGGAAGGGGAGGAAACCTGAAACTCAAACAAGCAGATCTAGGAGATAGCAGAGAAAAATAAAAACGTGACTGAAATGCCATTTCTTATTCTACAAAATGTCCAAATACATTCAATAACAGCATTTTATTTTTATTTATTTATTTGGTTTTTGTTTGTTTGTTTATTTTTGCCTGTCTGTCCTACCTCTTCTCACCCTCTGGGAACAACAGTATCTCCACACCCACCCTGAGTTCAATGACTGATGTGCAATACATAGGTAGAGCAGTACATCAGTGATGATCAGAGAACAGCCCTATAAAGAATTAAGTAACAACTCAAGAAATGAGGGAAGATTTTATGACAAACAGATATATGCCATACCCTTGAGCAGGAAGTTAACACCTGCGAATAAAAATATTCCTTTCATAATGAACAGTCCAAATGAGATCTTACAGTCAGGTAACTACCAATATCTATGATCCTGAAACTTCTAGGTCTCTGCACTGTTTTTCAAGCAAACTTCAACAGAGCCCTATACTCACTGTCCCAATAGAAATGAATAAAGCTAAAAAGTACAAAATAACTATGATTATTCCTCCATTCAGAATCAGAAAGTTCAGAGCTGGGAGCAGGGGGAACAGGGGTGAATAAATTCAGTGGCTGGGGAGAAGTTTTTGAGTCTGAGTCCTTTTGGAGCATCACAAAGGAACACAAAGGTTAGGGGAATATTCACCTGTAGCTTAGAATGTTCCCCCTGCCCCCACTTTGTTTCAATAGCTTAAGGAGTTCTCCCCAAAAGAAATGTGCAACTTTGGCTTCTTAAAGGGAAAAATAAACACACACACACACACACACACACACACACACACACACACACTTTTTGGGTGAGACAACTCACCCCTAATCTCCTTTAAGGTGCAAACTTTCTCACTTCCCCAAAGAAGTGTAATATCCTAAAAAGAATGGGCTGGAGATATAGCTCAGTAGCTCAGTTGTTCTTGCCTAGGATAGACTAGGCCCTGGGTTCAATCTCTAGCATAAAACACTCATAACACTCATATTCATTCATTCATTCTCTCTCTCTCTCTCTCTCTCTCTCTCTCTCTCTCTCCCTCCCTACACACACACACACACACACACACACACACACACACACACACGGTTTACAGAAAGTCTCTGAAATGCCCCAGGGAGCCCACTGGCTTCTCACCAATAATTTAACAGAAACGTATGAGCTATCCGGACTCCTTGTATGAAAAAAGGCAATGGACTAAGTAAAATTTAGAAAGGATTCATTCCATGAACTGGAGAAATGCACAGCTTCTTCCCTTTCTTTCTTCTGGGCTCCTCCCCCCCTTATAAAGCAAAAAACAAAGCTGGGCATGATGATGCACGCCTATAATCCCAGCATGCCTGTAATGCAGTCACTCAAAGGCTGAGGCAGGAAGATCACAGGTTCAGGGCCTGCCTTAGCAATTTAATGAGACCCTAAGCAATTTATCAAGACCCTGCCTCAAAATAAAAAGAGCTGGGGAACCCTGCTTCAATCCCTGATAACTCCCCAAGCCCCACCAAAAAAAAAAAAAAAAAAAAAGGAAAGAGGGAAACCAGCAAAAGACTTTACTTGTCCTCACTCAAGGTTTATTTAATGCACAAATTTCTCTGTTGGCCTAAATATACAGCTAAAGATAAATTGGCAATCAAGACCAAGTCAGAAGCCTATAACAAGCAACACACATAAAACAAGTTAACTTATTTAAACATTAACCTGCAGTCTAAGGGATTTTTTTTTCTTTTAATTTAAAGCAAACTAAAAAAAATAACAGGCCAAGTAGATACTCTAAAAATACATCTGTACTAATGGCCTATGTTCTGGTCAAATGCAATTAAGCACAGACCTCACTTGTCTAAAATTGTTTAATTGCTTGTGAAATACATCAGGTGCCTACAAAATCTGTTCAGAATTTTTTCATCTTGCTCAGCAAAAACTAGAACACATTAAAATGATAAATTAAAAAATTAAAATTGTAAACAGACCTGCCACTTGATTAAAATTAAAACTACTTCAGCAAGAATTCAGGAGAATGAACCGAAATGTGATTAGCACTATAATCAAGACAATAGTTTTTGGGTTTGCACTTTTCTCACTTTACTAAGGTGGTAGATGAAAGGTACTTTATCTTGTTTCAGAGATTCCCTAAACAAACTTCAGTATCAGGTGAGATTTACAATATGTAATGGAATTATGACCAATATTTTCCATCTTAATATTAGGTGTCTACCTCAGTAGCAAAGATCAGGAATGAAAGGGACACAAGGCAAAACATGCAACAGGATAGATAACTGCACTGAACATAAAAATCACAGAGGCAGTTAACAATGAGCTCTTATCATCTGCCAGACACAGTCCTAATTGTTTGACATATGCTAATTCATTTAATCCTCTCCATATTCCTCCAGGCCAGTACTACTTTAGAGACAAGGAAACTGAGGTACAGAGGTAAATTAACTTTCCAATGTTACCACAACCAGTGTGGGATACAGCCGGCCTGCAGACCATCCAACTGCCTATACTGACATCCATCTGTATACAAAACATATCAAGTAATGTCAGTGGAACTCAATAGGCAAAACAGATTTTTACTCTGCCAAAGCTGTTGATCCAGAAGCAAAAAGAATGAGGTACTATTGCCTAGACTGCTTGCTACAGGGAAGAATGCAAAACGAAATCATCTAACCCACTGAAAATATTGCATAGATTTGTTTCACAGGAAAGCACCTTTTCCCTCTGAAGTAGAATAGAAGAAATTAAAATGGGTAGAAAGAAGACATAAAGGAAAGACAAGAAAATATAATTTTAACTTTGAGTTTCCACATAGCAAGCCAGTCTCTTTGCCAGGGCTGTCATTCCAAAATTTTAGGGGAAATCTGTAAATCTTAAAGTTGACCATAAATTCATTCCCTCATAATCACTTTAAGCACTGTTAAATAATGGATTAACACTTTAATAGATTAAGCAAAGAGAAATACAAATATTTTGAGGAACCTATAATTTAGGGAACTTCCTAGTATTACCTATTGCTCAAATAACAGAGACCAAGTCAGCTAAGGATCCTGAGAATGATCAGACCACCATAAATTGTCTTACAATAATGAGAATGATGGCAACCTTACATACCTTTTCTTATCATACCTTACATCCTTCATTTAAAACAAGAGCCAGAAACCCCTAAACCACTGTCTCTCACTCTCAAGATGGTCTGCATTCTCCCTTGAACAGTGTACTGTTTGCTTTCTTAAATAGATCTCTGTGCCTCTACTGACTCCTACTGGAATTTTTTTCTTTCATGTATGCCAAGGGCTCTATTTGTCCTGAGTTGAGCTCCCCTGCCCCTTCTCCCTCTGAACTCCAGGAGACTCTCTTCTGGTGATTTCTTCTCCTGACACCTCATAGGACTAGAGTCGTCACCTAAAATAACTAGGGTCTCTTAAACTGTTACATTAAGGATGGAACTACTATTTCTTATGATGGTCCACTATTTAGGCTTTTGGTTTTTATTACCGTTTGGAATAACAGTTTTATTATTTTTCCAACCTAGAAGGTAAATAGCGTTCTTTTTTTCCTTTAAGTTTCAAAAGGCACTTCCTGGTCCAGCTAATGAAGGATTAAATTATCAAATCTATGTATCTCCTTAATGTCAGTCACTTCTCCTTTCTTTTTAGGTGAAAATTCCAACATTATGCTTATAATTTGAGGTGCTGCTTCTGTCTCTTCATGAAATACAACATGCCCCCCACCTAAACTGGGGATTAAACCCTGGGGCACTCTACCAATGAGTTACATCCCCAACCCATATATATATATATATATATATATATATATATATATATCCCATATATATATATATATCCCATATATATATATCCCATATATATATATATATCCCATATATATATATATCCCATATATATATATATATATATCCCATATATATATATATATCCCATATATATATATATATATATTTTTGTTCATTTGTTTATTTTGGAACAGAGTTGCTGAGGTTGGCCTCAAACTTATGATCCTCCTACCTCATTTTCCCTAGTCACTGGGATTACAGGCATCTGCCTCACTGAACTTTTTCTGTAATATGTGTAAAACTTTTAGGTTGAAGGGACTTATTCCTCTCATGCCACACATAATGGAGTTTATGAGGACACCAAAACCTAGCAGCCAGGGTATCTGTACAATGAAAAGAACAACATATGTCCAAAACCATGATCTCATAAGAAATGGGAGACAGTAAAAATCAGAAAGATAAAACATTACAGAAATACAGATTTTAGGGGGAAATGCAATCAAATTAACATATTGCAAAAAAAATGCAGGAAGGGGAAATAAAGACACATAATAATAGTAAAAAAATGTTAAGTAACATGGAAGTATGAATTAGAAAAAAGACAAATAAATAAATAAAAATTAAACTCTTTCGTGACTATAGTTAGTGCAGTTTAGGAACACTCCGAAGGAAAAATTAGGTGACAATAACCGCTCCTCCATTCCCCAACAATTTAAGGGCACAGGACTTAAATTAATGATAAGCAGCTAGGATGTGTAAATCAGAATTCTCTGACATGAGTGGGAACATAACTGGTTGTGGAAAACAAAAAACCCTAAAAACTAAAAGCATTGTATCCATATAATCAACTGCACCTCTGAACCTGAATCATAGAGCTGGAACAGAGTCCTGCAAAAAAAAAAAACCAAAACAAAACAAACAAACAAAAAAAAACATAAGTCTCCTCTCTACTTCTTCAGTCCCCTCCACGGTTTTATCTCCAGCTCCCACTGTCCTTAGCGTCGGAAGAGAGCCCAAATTTCTCTGCACTGAGGGCACTAGGTCAAAGTTGCCTCCAGAAGCCTTAGGCGGAATTCCAGGCCTCCACGAATTCGGATTAGGAGACTGTAATTTACAAAGTGTTAGAAAAGTGGTGGCTATTGTTATTCTTTGTAACCTAGCAGACGAAGGAAACAGGGGGAAGAGCGGGGAGTCCGTGTAGGGAAGAATATTGCTGACAAAGACTGCATTATTATTAAAAGCTGGTAAGTAAAGTTAAAACTGATAGCAGTGCATGTCTCTGAAAGTAAATTTCTGTTTGCGCGAGGCAGCGAGCAAACAAGTTATGCTGAACCTGGTGCCCCCGTAACTTTACGCACGGCCCCGTTCCAAACTGCCTTCACCAACACTCTCCACCGAACCTTCATGGGGCCTTGCGGAAGGCTGGAATTTCAGATAGGAAGGAACTGGGGACCGGGCCAAGAACACTGAATTCGGGGAGACACAGATTGGCTGTTCCTTCACGGGCCCAGACGTAACGTAGTTCAACTACACCCGGAGGGGCGGGTGAAAACTCCCCGCGACTCCGGAGGAAGGGCCACCACCTGCCGGCGCTTTCGTCTCGGAGTGGGCGGCGGAGCGAGCGTGGTTCGCTGCCCGTGGGGCCGCTCACCTGGGCTATGCCGGCGCCCATCAGCCCGCCGCCGATGACCGTCACGTGCTTGACGATAATTTTCTTCGCCGCGGCCGAAGCGCTGGACGAAGAAGACAGGGAGCGCACGAACTGCCTGGTGACGAAAGCCATGGTGCAAGGACGACTACAGCGACGGCGAAAGAAGACGAAGGGTAAAGCAAGAACAGCTCGGCCTAGGCGGCAAGCGGACCTCTGGGGGCGGGCACCCTGCGGCCCCGCCGCCTGCGCGCCGCGGCGCCGCCGTGACGTCAACGGAGGCGTGGACTCGCGCCTGCTCTGCCCATTGGCCTAGACGTCAGGCGCCCGCATTTGAACGTCTGGACTCTCCACTGGGGTTCGCTTTCAGGGGCGCTCGGCCCCGCCTGGCTCCCAAACCCAAGGCAGCACACTTGGTCAACCCTCAAATCAAATGTCTGGCGACCCCTGGGTTCCAAAGCAAAGATCAGGCCCGGGGAAGGAAAGGAGAGTTGACCTTTAGTTATCTATTTCAAAGTTAGTTAATCAATGCAGTGAGCTTGTGGTCAAAGAGCAACCTCTGGAGAGGAACTGATAAGATTAGAAAGCAAAGGCAGAGTATCTTTCTCAGCAATGGAAGACTAGATACACTCTAGGCAAATCTTCTCTTGCGAATACTTTGTAATTATTGTGCTTTAGTCATACAGACTTTCTATAAGTTTACTTACTTTTTAATGTATAAAAGAACCCACAGAGTCACCATCCAAACAAAAGTCATCTGCTCCCAACTGAAAGTAAATATAGTGAATCCTTTGTACCATTGCTTTGATCTGATCTTTATATTTAATTCTGCAAAAACATGGGGGAAGCGTGTTTTGAGCACCTTGTTAGGCTTGGGAGGTCACTACTGGCTGAAGAGACAGTGTTACATTCAAGTAGTGTTACACCATAGCAAAATGCAAAAACCTCTGGAACTAGAAATGGGAAAGGAATATCACACAAAGAAACCTAGTAACAGGAATAATTTGGAACTTTTATAAAGAAAAGATAATTCTAGGCAGGAGAAGCAGTAAATGCAAAGGCAGGCTCATACTGCAACAACAAAAGTGGATGAGGAATTAAGTGTGGTTAGAGGGGAAGCTATGATGGTAGATTAGGAGGATGAGTGTTTAAGTGGATTTTAACTATTAATCCTCATTTACAAGTTTATCTAATGAAAGGCAAAATACAACCTAAGTACAGTGTTGTCATAATGTTTTTTTTTTTTTAAAGAGAGAGTGAGAGAGGAGAGAGAGTGAGAGAGAGAGAATTTTTTAATATTTATTTTTTAGTTCTCGGCGGACACAACAGATGTGTATGTGGTACTGAGGATCGAACCCGGGCCGCACGCATGCCAGGTGAGCGCGCTACCGCTTGAGCCACATCCCCAGCCCTGTCATAATGTTTTTTAGGATGAAATTTGCCTGTAATGTACAACATGATGCCCAAATATGGTACGTTTCAGATGTATAATTTCTTTTCCTCAGGAAAGAAAGAATAACACTTGTCTTAATCCATTCAGGCTGCTATAACAAAATACCATAAGTCAAAGGTCTTATAAATTGAGTCTCTTTTATTGCTAAACAATAAAAACTTCTTTCTCACAGTTCTAGAGGCTGGGAAGTCCAAAGTCAAAGGCACCTGTTGATCCTATGTCTGGTGAGGGCCTGTTTCCTGACTAATAGGTGGTTCCTCCTTGGTATAACCTCACAAGGTAGAAGCTGCAAGTTAGCTTCATTGGGAATTCATCCCATTCATGAGGGCCTGCCCTCATGACCTCATTATCTCTGAAAGGCCCACCTCCAAATACTCTCTTATCAGTCTTCAAAGTATAAATTTGGTGGGAACACTAATATTCAGCCTGTATCACTACTGCGGTATTTTTAGTGTTTCACAAATATGAGGTCCTCTATGATATGTGAAGGTGTGAAGTAAAGAAAGGAGAGCTGTAGTGAAAATTCAGAAGTCTTGGAGCAGTCATCAGTGAGCTGTATAACCTTCTTCAACCACTTGCCCTTTCTTGGCTTTAATGTCCTTGCCTGTCAAAGAAAATGGTTGAGAAAATAACCTTTCAGATAATTTATACTGAGAGTTTTAGACAATTTACAGTCTTCTGAAGCAAAAGGGCCACCCCTGCTCCTCTTCCTGCCCAGTCCTGGTCAGATGACAGTTACAATAGAATCATTCTTCCTTTGCTAGGACAGCAAGTTGTTTTCCAAGTGTAGCCTTGGACATTTGGAAGCTGGTAAGAATTTCTGTAGTTCCTGACTTGCACCTTCAGCTTGTTCTTGGAGTTGTATTTCATCTCTCTGCAGAAAGAGTGAAGTACTGGGAATCGTAACCCTGGTCACTGATTCAACTCAGAGAAAACAAGCAATAAAGAACAGAGTAAGAGGACTGGGATTGTGGCTCAGAGGTAGAGCACTCATCTAGCATGCGTGAGGCACTGGGTTTGAACCTCAGCATCACATAAAAATGAAATAAAGGTATTGTGTCCACCTACAGCTAAAAAAATAAATCTTTAAAAAGCAGAGTAAGAAATGACATTTTTATTTTCATTCCATAATTCAAAAATTGTAATACTTAAAAATAGACAACAAAGAAGCATTATTTAACAACACACATGGTAGTGGGCTCTGAGTAGATTCTTTACCTCCAACAAAGCATTGTGGAGAGCTGAGCTAATAACACTCCATCACTGGCAGGTGACAGGCACATAGACTGAGGGACAGGATTTGTTAACAACCAGGAACATTAATGGAGGTGAGAATCATTAAGCAAGTTGTAATTGTCTTATTTATGGAAAACTATTGATTGATTTCTGACTTTTTGAGAAATAGCGAAAAATTAATGTTGACTCTCTGGTTGAACAATTTCTAGATTTCTTATGGCAGAAAACTGTGACTGCTCAGGGTGGATCAACAGAAAAGTCCAGAACACCCAAGTAAAAGCTTACCTACTTCAAAATCAATGGTGACTAACATTGTTCCTGAGGTTCTAAGGAGGCAATTGTTGATTAAGGCATATCACTAGTTTGAAAAGGGCACAGTTGTGGATTCATAAACCCTACTGAAACATACTCTCATAATGATTTACAAAATACACAAGGCAGACTCTCTTCATAATTATTAAAATTATTTTATGAATAATTGTATCATCTTAAGCTTTTAGGAAAAATATTGTCACAGCAACGGCAGACTTTAAACATGTACCTTAGATTTTCTTATCATGCCAGCAGTTGTCCCAATGCCAGCTGCTCTCCACCTCCATTTTCTACTTGAAAAATCTTTCTCAGGGGCTGGAGATGTGGCTCAAGTGGTAGCGTGCTCGCCTGGCATGCGTGCGGCCTGGGTTTGATCCTTAGCACCACATACAAACAAAGGTGTTGTGTCCGCCGAAAACTAAAAAATAAATGTTAAAAAAACTCTCTCTCTCTCTCTCTCTCTCTCAGTAAAAATCTTTCTCAGTTTCAAAGAATGATGGCATTCCCAATTCACAAGTTAAAATTAAAGTCTAGAAAGTCTGACACATAGGTGTCTTGGGATCTAGGTGGTAAAAACACTTAAACACTCATTTGTGTTAAATACTGCCTTTGGAACAAATGAAAGTAATGTGTAGTACAGTGGGTGCAAGTCTGAGTCTGAATTTTAATCATACAACATTTTCCAATCTGGGCATGAAATTGCTTGGGCTTTCTTGCTGAGGAGATGAAATGATTGTTCACATTTTCAAGCACACAGAGGGAAGCAGGTACAATTTCACCATAAGCATTAATCGCTGTGGGATTTATTGAGTGTAGAATCACAAGATTCTCCTATTTTATAGGAAGGGAAAGTTTTCTAAATTATTGAGAATGGACTATTATTCTAACCTCATCCAGCAATTTTCCAAATGTTTGCTTGAGATTATAAGACTCCCACTAAAGAGGGCACAATGTAAATTCATTATCACCCAAAGGGAAAATGGTGTATCAGCAGGATACACCATTTTACATAAATCATACCTTTCAAACAAATCATACCTTTTGGGTTATTTTCTTAGGATTTCCACATCTAAAATTTCATACTTTTAAAGCTAACCGTGTATTAGCCTTACCAACAACTATAACTAATAATAGTGGTCATCCTTTTGAGAAATTTTTATATACTACTTGCTAATTACATTAAATGGTTTTGCATGAAGTAGCAGCCAATATATATTGAGCCCTTTCCCATGATCCCCCTTGTTCTAGGTGCTTCATGTGAATCAATTTATTAAATCCTCACAATAATGCTACATGATTTGTACCAAGGGCCCACAGTTCTTTAACACATAAGGAAACAGGCCAAGAGAGATTCAGACACTTAGCCAAGGTTACACAGCTAATTAATGGCACTGACAGAATTCAAACCCAGGATGGTCTGTTTTCAGGGCTCATGTTCTTGACCACTATGCTGTTTGCCTCTTCATAGCAACCCTAAGGCTCTCCTTGTCATGTTATCCTTGCCTAAAGCTTAAAAATGAAGGCCAGGTTTTGAGTAGTAAAGTCTCTTATGAATTGTTACTCACCTAATCACTGACCAGGCTTGGGTTTGAACCTCCTCTGACCTCAAAGCAACTCAGGAGGCTGAGATAGGAGAATCACAATTCCAGGAGAGCCTCAGCAACTTAATGAGGCCCAAAGCAACTGAGCAAGACCCTGTTTAAAAATAAAGATATAAAAAGGGCTGGGGATGAGGCTCAGTGGTAAAGCATCCCTGGGTTAAATCATCAGTACCCCAAATAAATAAATAAATAAGCAGATGGATTTAGTTGGACATCTTTACTAATAAACCCCAGAGCTGCAAGTTTCTGGCAGTCCTTCCTGATGTTTCTGCCTGATGACTCTGTAGGAATCATGTGTTCTATAACATCCTGTTTTCCAGCTTATAGACTCAGATTTCTCAAACACAAACATTCACTTATAATTTTCTACTGGTTATCTCTCCTTGGAAACCCCTTCCATCCTTCAAATGTAACCCTATCAAAATTTATAGCTATTATTTCCCACTCCCCAAAATGCCTTCCCATGATGATCCCAACCAAGAGTGTTCTTCCCCCTTACCACTACATTCCCATCCAATTGGCCATAAAATGCCATCAATTCCACCTTAGAAATGGCTTACTGCTGGGTGCAGTGCTACACACCTGTAATCCCAGGGGTTCGGGAAGCTGAGGCAGAAACATCACAAGTTCAAAGCCAGCCTCAGCAATTTGGCAAGGTCCTTAGTAACTCAGGAAGACCCTGTCTCTAAAACAACAACAACAAAAAAAAAAATGAAAAAGGGGATAGTGCAGCTAGATTGTATTTAATAAAACTTCCCAAAACAATACAGTTTTATTAACTTTAGATCTGTTATCCATTAGATCTCTAAACTTGTTCATACTACATATTTGCTCTTTTGTATCCTTTGACTTATACTTCCAATTTCTTCTCCTATTTTCCTATCATGTTAACCTCTGTTTCATTCTCTCTGTGTGCATTCAAGCTCTTTAAAAATACTGATTTTACTTACTTATAAGTGAGACGATGAAATATTTTTCTGAGTCTGGCTTATTTCACTTTCACTTAGCATAATGTCATCTAAGTCCATTTATGTTTGACAAATGGCAAGATCTTCTTTTTTAAGACTGAATAATATTCCATTGTATATGCATACCACATTTAAAAAAATCTTGTTTCTGAAATGTCCTATCTCTTGTATGAGAACCAGCCACCAAAGGCAGAAGAGGCTGAGACACCAAAGAAAGAGACAGATCCAAAATCACACAAAGTGTAATTTACCAGGGACTTGTAGACAGCAGCACGTCTTGAACGGAAGACTCCCCATATTCCAAGACAGGAGGAAGTAGTTTACATGCTAAGCTAAACAAAGATGGGCCACAGTCCACCAGAATGTGCCTGGACTCTCTCAAAAACTAGTGACATGTCCAACGTCAGTTAAGAAATAGTCCAGTGGCCTGGGGTTGTAGCTCAGTGGTAGAGCCTTTGCCTAGCATGTGTGAGGCACTTGGTTTGATTCTCAGCACTGCATATTAATTAATTAATTAATTGTCCATTGACAACTAAAAAAAAAAGAAAAGAAAAAGAAAAAAAAAACAGGGTATCAATGGCCAACATCATACACTCTGTCAATTCTCTTAACAATTTTGTTTGGATTAGGATGGAAGCCAGGGTCATCTGGTGAGCCAAATGGCAATTAGGACCAACATGCCTGTAGTCATGTCAAACCTGATCTCTACAATCAATTCATCTGTCAGTGGACATTTAGTTTGTTTCCATATCTTGGCTATTCTGAATAATGCTGCCGTGAACATGTGCCTGCTAGTATCTTCACAAGGTGGTGATTTCATCTCCTCTGGGTTGGTACCCAGGACAGCAGTCAGCCTGCATCTGCTGTGTAGAGGCTGCTCCCATTCCTAGAGTGCCTTCCCAACATTTCAGCCCTACTCCACATCCCTCTCATGTCAATAGTCACAAGTTACAAAGAGGACCACTGTGCTCTCCTCCTGTTCACAGAATGAAGACCAAACCTCTAAATCCTGGCCCCAGTACTCTAAACTCATCTAGCTTGTTTTTTAAAAAATATATATGTGTGTGTATATATATGTATATATATACACACACACACACACACACACACACACGTGTGTGTTTGTGTGTTATAGATGGACACAATACCTTCACTTTATTTATTTAGTTTTATGTGGGGCTGAAGATGGAACCCAGTGCTTCCCAAATGCTAGGAAAGCACTCTAACCACTGAGCAACCACCCCAGCCCCTAAACTCATCTAGTTTCTTCTGTTCTTTTCCAAGTACCTTAAATGATAACCACAAATAACCAAAGTATCCTAACTTTCTAAACTGTCTCTTATAAAGAGCCCAATTGCTAGTTTTCCTATAAATGAATTAAAGGTCAATCCCAAATTAAAATGTTTTGACTATAATTCTAAGACTTTCATTAGAACCAAGCATTTAGAGTGAAAGAAGGCTGATAGTGGCTCTTTGATTTACTTTTAAAAGTGAAATCATTGATTTTGGAAGTAACATTGCTTTATGGGAGAAAGAAATGTTTTTGCTCATCTCTTATCTATTGGACGTGACACTAGGTGCTGAAAAATACAGATGCGATCAGAATGTGATCTTTGCTCTTTAAGGGCCCATGGCATAGTAGGAGAGATAAAAATGGAACTAAGACATGACAGTGATATTGGCAGGTGGGAAATAGGGTGAACAGGTGGGTGGGCAAGAATGCCCTATAACATTTAAAGAATGCTCAATTTGACAGACTATGTGATAAGTGTCCCACATGTATTTTCCCATCTATTCCCGTTACACTTCAAAGGTATATCATTATTTTTATCTTTATCTTGGGTCAACTGAGACTTAGAGTAGAAAATAACTTGCCTGAGGCTTCATAGGCTTCAGTAGAGAGCCATATCTCGAATTTGGGTCTGTGTGCAAGCTATGATTCAGCCAGTGTGCTAAGCTAGTGCATGATAGTGAACATTACAGCAGAGACTGGAGGATGATTAGAAGGTTTTCAGGCAAAGAAAGAGCTAAAATGGCATTCCACACGGAGAAAAAAAAATGTATATCAAGATTGTAAAGGAAGAGAGGTGGGAGAGTGGTCTGGAAATAGAGTAAAGGTAGAATAATTAAAACATGGGGGCTCTTTTGGGTCAATGAAGATGAAATTGGAAAAATAAGGAGCCAGATCAAGGTGAACCTTTTTATGAAATTCACAGTCACAACTGCAATCAAGTTTTTTTTTCATTTTTTTGATTTGGAGATAATTGCAAACTTATAGAAAAGTTTCAAGAATAAACAGTGCAGCTGGCCCATTGCACATACCTGTAATCTCAGTGACTCAAGAGGCTGAGGCAGGAAGATCATAAGTTTGAGGCCAGACTCAGCAACTTAGTGAGTCCCTAAACAACTTAGGGAGACCCTGTTTCAAAATAGAAATGTAAAGCATCTCTAGGTTAAATTCCCAGTACCACAAAAAAAAAAAAGAAAGAAAGAAAGCAAATAAACTCATATATTCCTTATACTGACCCACCTATTATTAACATTTTACCACATTTGCTTTATCATCTGTTCTTTTTTTATCTATTATCTTTATATAGACAGATATAATTTCTGTACCATTTGAGGGTACCATTAATTACCCACATCATGATCCTTTATAACATTTCAGTATGTATTTCTTAAGAATAGAGTAATTCTCCTATATAAACATAATCAACCTTAATGATTTAATACACATTTTAAACTAATCTATCATCTATACTCCAATTTATTTAGTTGACTTAGTAATGTACTTTTGAGATTTTTTTTCCTTCTAGTACTGAATTCAGTCTAGGTTCAGGTATTGCATTTAGTTGCCATGCCTCTCTCTTTAAAAAATAATAGCCTTATACAATGGAATATTACTAAGCCATAAAGAAAAATGAAATTATGGCATTTACGGGAAAATGAATGGAACTGGAGAATATCATGCTAAGTGAAATAAGCCAGTCCCCCCACCCCAAAACAAAGGTCAAATGTTTTCTCTGATATGTGGATGCTAACCCACAACAAAGAAGGTTGGGGAGGGGAAAAATAGAAGTCCATTGGATTAGACAAAGGGAAAGGAAGGGAAGGGATGGGGGATGGGAATAGGAAAAGACAGTAGAATGAATTGGACATAACTATGCTCATATATGAATATATGACTAGTGAAACTTCACATCATATTCAATCAAAAGAATGGGATATTAATTAGAATAAGTCATACTTCCCGTATATATGTCAAAATACACTCTACCGTCATGTATATCTAAAGAGAACAAATGAAAAAGTGAAAAATAACAGCTTTATTAAGATCTATTTTACATATCATAAAACTTGGGCATTTCAATTTTACAAAATTCAATGATTTTTCAGTAACTTTACTAAATGGTACAAACATTACTGTAAATTGTAGAGCATTTTCTGCTGAATGTTTTCTCTGACATAAGGGGGGGTGACTCATAGTGGGGTAGGGAGGGGGAGCATGGGAGAAATAGATAAATTCTAGATAGGGAAGAGGAGTGGGAGGGAAAGGGAGGGGGCAGGGGATTAGCAAGGATGGTGGAATGTGGTGGACATCATTATCCAAAGTACAAGTATGAAGACACAAATTGGGTGTCAACATACTTTATATACAAACAGATATATGAAAATTGTGATATATATGTCTAATAAGAATTGTAATGAAAAAAAAAACACCAAAGTACATGTATAAAGAATGAATTGGCATGGACATACTTTATATACAAAGATATGAAAAAATGTGCTCTATATGTGTAATAAGAATTGTAATGCATTCTGCTGTCATGTATTTAAAAAATAAAATCAATTAAAAACAATAAAAAATAAATAAATAGATTGTAGAGCATTTTCATTCCCCCTATTAGATCTTTCATGCCCATTTAAAGTGAATCTCCATTCTTATGCCCAAGTTTTATGATATGTAAAATAAATCTCATAAGGCTATTATTTATTTTTCACTTTTTCATTTGTTGTTTTTAAATATACATGATAGTAGAATATATATATATATATATATATATATATATATATATATATATATGAAGTATAACTTATTCTAATTAGGATCCCATTCTTTTGATTGTATATGGTGTGGAGTTTCACTAGTCATGTATTCATATATGAGCACAGGAAAGTTAAATTCAGTTCATTCTACTGTCTTCCCTATTCCCAATCACTAATCTACTTTCCATCTCTGTAGATTGATCTTTTATAAATACTTCATATAAATGGAATCAAATAATAAGTAGTGTTTCTTGGCAGAATGTTTTTTAAGTCTCATTCTTGGGATAGCATTTTTAAAATTTTTATTTATTTGTTTATGTTTAGTACTGGAAACTGAATATAACAGCACTGAGCTACATCCTTAGTCATTTTTATTTTGAGACAAGTTTGGGCTGAATTTCCCAGGCTGGCTTTGAACTTGTGATACTCCCACCTCAGCTTCCCCAGTTGCTGGGATTACAGGTATGCACCACCACCACACAGCTAGTAGTTCTTCCTTTTTATTACTGAATAAAATTCTATTATACCAAACTAGAACATTTTATCTAGTCATTCACCTTAGGGTGTTTCCAGTTTAGAGCTACGTGCATAAAGCTGGTACGAACATTCACATACTGGTCCTTATATAGACACGTTTTCATTGCTCTTGGCTAGATCGGAGTGGAATGGCTGGGAGGAGTGGCAGTTTCATGTTTAACTTTTTGATAAACCACAGAGTTGTTTCCAAAGCAACCACACCATTTCATGTAACTACAAGCAGTGTATGAGGGTTCCCTTCTCTCCACATCTTCACCGACACTTATTTTCTCTTATTTATTATAAACCTACTAATATGTGTGAAAAGGTACACTTAATGCATTTCCCTATTTACTAATGATGTTGAATATGTTCCCACATGCTTATTTGCTATTCATAGATTGTTTTTAAAAAAAATTTTAAGTTGTAGATGGACACAGTATCTTTGTTTTATTTATTTATTTTTTTAATGTGGTGCTGAGGATCAAACCCAGTGCCTCACACATGTGAGGCAAGCACTCAACCACTGAGCTACAAACCCAGCCCCCATAGCTCTTCTTTATTAAAATCTCTCTTCATATCTTTTGTCCACTCTTACTGTTTTTTTAAAAATTATTATTAGTTTTTAGTTGTAGACGGACACAATACCTTTATTTTATGTATTTATTTTTATGTGGTGCTGAGGATCAAACCCAGGGCCTCACACTTGCTAAGCACGTGCTCTCCCACTGAACCACAAACCCAGCTCACACTCTTACTGTTTTTATTAGAAGTATGGATTCATGAATTCCTAATCTTTCCAAAGGTGTATAATTCCTAAATGTATCAAATTATTAGTATTTTTAAATTGATACATTGCATGTATTTATCATGTACAACATGATATATTGAAGTATATACATTATGGACTAAATAATTAACCAATATATCACCTCGCAGGGTTATCATTTTTGTGGTAAGAATACAAAATCACTCTTTTTACAGTTTTCAAAAATATAACATATTGTCATTAACCATAGTTACCTTACTGTACAATATGCATTTAATTATTTTGGTGTTCAAAAGGAGCCAAAATTGGCTAGTAAGAACTACCCACAATGGTTCCTTGAGATATTTCTCCATCATGTTCTCTAGTGAAACTAGAGAGATGAGAGTTATCATTTCCCCAAGCAGTTCCTAAATTTTTGGCATTACAGACGCACCTGATGCCCACTCTGCCTTAGCTCCAAAGCCAGATATCTTGTTGAGGAGCTCTGGTTCCTTTTAGTGGGAATGGTATCAGAACCAAGATCTGGGTAGACTTCTACTTTAAAGAGATTATACTGGCTACTACGTCAAGAGTGTGTTAGTTCTCTGTTGCTGTGTGACATATTACCAAAAAGCTTAGGCTGAAAATTTAACTCATTGATTCCTAGGTGAATTAATCTGAGATGGCTTTAACTGGGTGGTCTGGCTAATGGTTCTTCATGAAGTTGTAACAAGCTGTTATCTAAAGTGATAGTCTAAAGCCTTGACTGTGATGGTGGGATAGTGAAACTAGAGAGATGGGAGTTATCATCTCCCCAAATCTTTGACAGAGAAAGAAACTTTGCTCCAAAGAGGTCAAAAGGTGAGTTACTAGCAGGGGTCAGGCTTGGGTCTGGGGGTACCATACTCCTAGTCCTGTGCTCACCATCCCACTATGTCCCGCTTTCCACCCGTCTCCATAGGCCTGAGGTGGCAACTCTCACCAAAGGCCTGAGTTGTGGGCCCTTGGGAATTCGTCTACAATTTACCTTTGTATACCTGGTCAGATGTTCTTGAAGAGAACAAGGTTTTAGTGTTTTCCTTATACTTACATTAAATATATATATATATATATATATATATATATATATATATATATATATATATATATATATATATGTTTCTTTTCAGCAAAAGAAACAATCCATGAGGTGAAACAGAGAGCCTACATCCTGGGAGCAAATTTTTACCCCTCACACATCAGAAGAGCACTAATCTCTAGGATATACAAAGAACTAAAAAAGCTAAACACCAAATAATAATAATAATAACCCAATCAACAAATGGGCTAAGGACCTGAATAGACATTTCTCAGAAGAGGATATACAATCAATCAATAAATATATAAAAAATGCTCATCATTTCTAGCATTCAGAGAAACGCATATCAAAACCATCTAAGATATCATCTCACTCAGAATGACAGCTATTATGCATACAAACAACAATAAGTGTTGGTGAGGATGTGGGGAAAAAGGTTCACTCATACATTGCTGGTGGAACTGCAAATTGGTGCAGCCAGTTTGGAAAGCAGTATGGAGATTCCTTGGAAAACTGGGTATGGAACCACCATTTGACCCAGCTATTCCTCTCCTCGGACTATACCCAAACGACTTAAAAATAGCATACTGCAGGGACACAGCCACATCAATGTTTATAGCAGCCAACCTAGATGTCCTTCAGTGGATGAATGGATAAAAAAAAAATGTGGCATACACACACACACACACACACACACACACACACACACGATGGAATTTTACTCAGCATTAAAAAAGAACAAAACCATGGCATTTGCAGGTAAATGGATGGCCTTGGAGAAGATAATGCTAAGTGAAGTCAGCCAATCCCCAAAAAACAAATACGGAATGTTTTCTCTGATATATGGAGGTTGACTCATAGTGGGGTAGGGAGGGAGAACATAGGAGAAATAGATGAATTCTAGATAGGGAAGAGAGGTGGGAGGGAAAGGGAGTGGGCAGGGGGTTAGCAAGGATGGTGGAATGTGATGGACATCATTATAAAAAGTACATGTATGAAGACTTGAATTGGTGTCAACATACTTTATATACAGAGATACAAAAATCGCAGTATATATTTGTATTAAGAATTGTAATGGAAAAAAAATAGCGTTACCTTAGATTAGGTAGAGGGACGTGAAAGGAGGGGAAGACAGGGGATGTGGGGATAAGATAGTAGAATGTCATTATTATTTTATATATGTACGTGACTGTATGACCAATGTGATTCTACAATATGTATACTCAGAAAAATGAGAAATTATATCTCATCTATGTATGATATATCATAGTACATAAGTGCATTCTACTGTCATGTATATCTAATTAAAACAAGTAAAAAAATTAGTTGTCAATGGCCTTTATTTTATTTATTTATATGCAGTGCTGAGAATCAAACCCAGTGCCTCACATATGCTAGGAAAGTGCTCTGCCACTGAGCCACAGCCCCAGACCCCTTATAATTACATTTTTTATTAACATAGCAGAAAGAATAGACACTTTACATAACTAAAAGGTATTAATCCCAGGCTCCTGGAGAAAATTCTTCAACTTCCAGTGTAACTTTTGCATCTGAGTCTTGGTAAACTTTCTTCTTCCACAAGGGGGCAGCAGAAGGCTTTTCAGTAAATTTAGAGCGTGCATAAAATCTAGTGCTAGTAGCATTTTTTACTACTTTTTTTTTTTTTTTTTTTTTTTTTTTTTTTTTTTTTTTTTTTTTGCAGCTTGGTGCAGGTAAATTGAACTCAGGGCCTCATGCAAGCTAGGGAAACATTCTACCACTGAACTACATCCTCAGCCCTGCACTTCTTATTTTTAAAGAAACTTTCTCAGGCTTATTGAAAGAACTACAGGCATAGATTTTCACTTAGAAAAAAAATTTTCACCTTAAAAGATTTTAAAGGTGTTTGGTACATACTATCAATTAAACATATTTCTTGAATGACTAGTGATTAGCTTAACATTTGTAAATATTTAAAAATAATACATTGTGGGCTGGGTCTGGGGCTCAGTGGTAGCACATTTGCCTGGCATTGCTGAGGCACTAGGTTCCATTCTCAGTACCACATATAAATAAATAAAATAAAGGTCTATCAACAACTAAAAAAAATTAGAAAATAATAATACATTGCAACTTAGATGACTGAAACAATAGGAAGTTGAAACCTTACATTTAATTACTCTAAGACTTTAAAATTTGGCGTCTTGCTTTTAATTTTCTTTGACCACATAGTGCAATTAGATCAGGGTCAGAATGTGTAGCTTTTAGATGTAGAGCCAAGATCCTGTGAGTTGCTCTTTTAACTTTGGTCTCTCCATTTATTCAAATATGAAGACCATCCTTAAATTCCCTTTTAGTAATTAAAGAATCTACTTAAAGAATTAGATTTTAGACTAAATAAGTTTTTAAATAAAAATTAAAGAATTTAATTTTTGTTTAAAAACTTAAAAAAAGTAACTATTGGTAAGTGAGAATTAAAGAATTAATTAAATTAATTTTAATTAAAGAATCCTAGTCTATCATCATTTTAGATTAAATAAGTTTTTAAATAAAAATGCTCCGTGTGCCCTTTTAAGAGCCATTGAGGCTTTCAGTTTGCAGGTGAATACTAAAATATCCTGAACCAAACAGGCCCTGAACTATCAGTACCCCGAACCATATTGGAAATATAAAGTATTCTGCCACAGCATCTGGCAGAATAATTTTTTAGTTACAGAAAGATTGCAAAAATGGTTCATAGAATTGAGTTAACCCGTTATAGAATCATGGCTCATCTGTCAAAACTAAGAAATTAATATTTGTGGGCTGGGATTGTGGCTCAGTGGTAGAGCGCTCATGTGAGGCCCTGGGTTCAATCCTTTGCACCACATAAAAATAAATAAATAAAATATTTATTTTATTGGTATTGTGTCCAACTACAACTAAAAAATAAATATTTTTAAAAAGAAATTAATATTTGTACAATACTATTAAGTAAATTACAGACTTCATTTGGATGCATCAGTTTTTTCATTAATGTCAGTATTCTATTTCAGAATCCAATCTAGGCTATTCCTCTGTATTTAGGAATAAATACTTTGATTCATATTCTTAGATTTTCTCTAGATGTGTAGTTCCACTCCATATTGAATGCTTCTCACTTACCAATAGTTACTATTTTCCTTTCCAAAAATATCTTTAGAATTTGATGGTTAAAACTGGTATGTCACTGTAATACTTGAATTTTGATGAGTTTGAAATTATTTCATATTATTAGATATTTAGAATAAAAAGTTTTTGTTTTTTGCCTATTTTTAAAATCAGTAGTAGAACTCCTATAATATATATAAAGTGCTTGTAAGTCAGTGCTATACTAGATATAAGCATTCTATATATTAAGAATATTAAACTTTTGTAAAGGCTGTAGAATATTTTCATGATTTGAGGTAGTTCTGAAAATAGAGAAATTTTCAATTTTTTGTGTCACCAAATTTATTGTTTTAGTTTTGTGATATTCTGTGACCTTTTACAGAGTTAGGTTTTGCTATTTTAAAATTTTTCCTTTAAATCAACACATAAAATCAACACATAAAATTTGTGCTAGAGGGGGTAGAGAGAGAAGAGGGGAGGGGAGGGGAGGGGAGGGGGGATAGTAGAGGATAGGAAAGGCAGCAGAATACAACAGACACTAGTATGTCAATATGTAAATCAATGGAAGTGTAACTGATGTGATTCTGCAATCTGTATACGGGGTAAAAATGGGAGTTCATAACCCACTTGAATCAAAGTGTGAAATATGATATGTCAAGAACTATGTAATGTTTTGAACAACCAACAATAAAAAAAATTTAAAAAAACATGCTAAGCAAAAAAAAAAAATTGTGCACATTTTTAGGGCACATAATTCAATACATGTGTACAATATGCAGTGATCAAATCCAGGTAATGAGCATTCCTATCTCTATAATTTCTTTATATTTGGGGCCTTCAAACTCCTTGAGCTTTTTTATAAAATATATAATAGGTTGTTATAAACTATAGTCATCCTACTGTATAGTAGAACATTAGAACTATTCCTCCTCTCTAATGTATTTTGGTACCCATTAGCCAACCTCCCTCTATCTCCCCTCCTCCCAGACCTTAGTAATCTTTATTTTACTCTTATCTTCATTGAGGTCAACTTTTTCAGATTTCATACAGGAGACAGAACATGAGGTAATTCTGTGTCTGGCTCATTTTGTTTAATAGAGTGTCTTCTAGTTCCATCCATTTTGGTGCTAGTGACAGGATTTCATTCTTTTTTTTAAGGCTGAATGATATTGCATTATGTATACATACCACGTTTTCTTTATCCATTTATCTATTGACGAGCATCTAGCTGATGCTAGAGTGAACAGTGTTGCCATAAATGGTAATCCAGGTATCTCTTTGATATACTCATTTCATTTCCTTTGTATACATACCCAGAAGTAGGACAGCGGAAGCATATGGTAATTCTATTTCTAGTTTCTGGAGGAATCTCCATGTTGTTCCCTATTAATGGCTGTACTAAATTTACCTTCCCACCAGAAGTGTAAAAGAATTCTGTGTTCTCTGCATTTGTTTTTGATAACTATTCTGGCTGGGGTGTGATGATATTTCATGATGGCTTTGACTTCATTTCCCTGATAATTGGTGATGTGGGGCAGTTTTTCCACGTGTTTTTTTTTTTTCTTTTGGCCATTTGTATATCTTCTTTTGAGAAATGCCTTATTCAGACAATTTATGTAATTTTTAATAATTTTACCAGGGTATAATCAAATAAAAGTTGTATATACTTAAAGTGAACAACTAGGTGTCCTTCTTCTCTAAGGTGAAATAATATTCCACTCTATGTATTTGTGTATGTGACGGGTTTTCCTTATCCATTTATCCATGAGTGAACATATTCCATCTCTTGGCCATTTTGAATAATACTGCAGTGAACAAGGAATTGCAGATAAATCTTCAAGATCTTAATTTAAATTTCTTTGGCATATAGCAAGAAAGGGGATTGTTGAATCATATGGTAGTTTTATATTTTTTGGTACTGGGGATTGAACACAGGAGTACTTTACCACTGAGCCACATCCCCAGCCACTTTTACTTTTTAAATTTTGAGACAGGGCCTCACTAAGTTGCTGAGACTAGGCTTGAGCTTGCAATCTTCCTGTCTCAGGGTCCTGGGTTGTCAAGATGACAGGTATGAGCCACCATGCTCAGCTATATTTTTAATTTTTTTAGAAACTTCTATATTGTTTCCAAAATTGTTGTACCAATTCACGTTCCTACCATTCCCTTTTCTCCACATTCTTGACAACACTTCTTTCTTCTTGTCTTTTCAATAACAGCTATTTTGGGGAGAGTTACCAAGGATTGAACTCAGGGGCACTGAACCCTGAGCCACATCCTCAGCTCTATTTTATTTAGAGACAGGCTCTCACTGACTTGCTTAGCATCTTGCCATTGCTGAGGCTGGCTTTGAACCTGAGGTCCTACTGCCTCAACCTTGAAAGCCATTGGGATTACAGGCATGTGCTACCACGCCCTGCTCAATAATGGCTATTTTAATGGGTATTATATCTGGTTGTGTTTCACTCTATATTTCCCTGATGATTAGGGATGTTGCACACCTGTTCTTGCATCTGTTGGCCATTTGTTTATCTTCTTTTAGAAATGTCTACTCAGGACCTTTGCCCATTTTATAATTGGGCTATTTGTTCTTTTGCTATTGAGTTGTGTGAGTTCCTTATATATTTTGGATATTAACCCCTCATAAGATGTATGGTTTGCAACTATTTTCTCCCATTCCATAAGTTGCCTTTTCACCTTTTTTTTTTTTTTTTTGCTGTTCAGAAGGCTTTAAATTTAATGTGATCCTACTTGTCTATTTTTGCTTTTTTTTTTTTTTTTTTTACTAAACTTTTGGTGTCATATCCCAAAACTGCCAAGACAATGTCAGGAAGTCTTTCCTTTCCTCTTTATTCTAGTAGTTTTTTTTTTTTTTTTCCGAGGGGGGATGGGAACTGTGGATTGAACTCACAGGCACTTGACCACTGAGCCACATCCCCAGCCCTATTTTTTACTTTATTTAGAGACAGAGTCTCACTGAGTTGCTTAGTGCCTCGTCACTGCTAAGGCTGGCTTTGAACTTGCAATTCTCCTGTCTCAGCCTCCCGAGCAGCTGGTATTACAGGCGTGCACCCCCGTGCCTGGCCTCTTCCAGTAGTTTTAAGTGCAATTTCAGATCTGATGTTTAGGTCATTAATCCATTTTGAGTTGATTTTCACATGTGGTGTGAGATAAAGGCACCAATTTCTTTCTTTAGCACATGGATGTCCAGTCTCCCAACACCAATTACTGAAGAGACAAGCCTTTCTCCATTGCATTTTCTTGGCACCTTTGTGAGTCCAAGTTGGCTGTAAGTGCATCACTGGATTCTCTCTTCTGCTTCATTGATCTACATATCTGTTTTCACTGTCAGCACCATATTGTTTAGATCACTGAGGCATTTTATTATATTTTGAAATAAGGAAGTGTGATACCTCCAGCCTTGTTATTTTTGCTCAAGATTGCTTTGGCTATTTGTAATCTTTTGAGGTTCCATATGATTTTCAGGATTGTGTTTTCTTAGTTTGTATAGAATGCCATTGAGATTTTGTTAGTAACTGCATTAAATCTGGAGATCACTTTGGGTGTTGCATGGTGGTCTTTAATATTAATTTTTCCAGTCATGGGTGTGGGATGTCTTCCCACTTATCTGTGTTTTCTTTAATGTCCATCATCAGTATTTCATCATTTTCAATATACTAGTCTTTCACCTCCTTGGCTAAGTTTATTCTTAAGTATTTTATTCTTTTAGTTGTTAATATAAATTTGGTTTTCTGATTTTTATACTGATTTGGTATTCTACAACTTTATTTAGTTTATTCTAACAGCTTTTTATTGAGTCTTTGGGGTTTTCTAAATGTATGATCATGTCACATTCAGAGAAAATTTTCCTTCTAGTTTGGATTCTTTTTATTTTTATCTAATTGTTTTGGCTGAGGCTTCCTGTACTATGTTGAATAGCAGTGGTGAGGGTGAGAATTCCTGTCTGTACCAGCTCTTAGAGAAACAGCTCTCAGTTTTTCCCCTATTGATTATGTATTCTGTGGGATTTACACGTACAGTTTTGTGTTGGAATTAAGTTCCTTCTGAGCCTATTTTGTTGTGTTTTTATAATCAAGAATGTTGAATTTTGTCATAAGTTTTTTTTCTATATCTATTATCATGTGACTTTCATCTTTTATTTTATTAATTGTGGTGTATCACACTGATTGATTTGCATATTGGGTCATCCTTGCATCCCAGGGATAGTTCCTATTAGGGCAGAGTACAATGTTTTGAACATGCTGTTGAATTGGTTTTTTAAAAATGCCCACTTTGGGGAATGATATTGACCAAATTATAAGTTATATTATTTGTTTGTGTAAGTATGTAACCATAAATCCCCACTGTTATGTAGAATTATAATGCATCAATAAAAATATGGAAAAAGAAGAAAAATAAAAAATAAACTGCCTATTTGACCTTCAGGAAGTGAGAGGGGTACTGATGCAGAGGGTCAAGACACCAGGCAGCTTCTAGGGCTCTGATTATGGTCTTTTTGTTAGATTAATGGTATTTCAACTAGAAGATGGAAGGCAACTGTGTTCCTCTTTGATCAATCCACTCTTTAAGTAGATAATGGAACTTCAGAGAAATCCCCATACAGCATTTGTGGATCCTCATGGACCATAATTTTAAGTAATCAGCACACCAATGCACATCTTGAGGTGACATTCCCTAGATAAAGTCAAGAGACAAGCACTCAGTACTCTGCCACTGTGTAGATCTGTCCTTCTCTTATGCAGTGCTGGGTTTGGATGTGAGATACGAGAAACTTGGGCTTCCTTATTTATCTTTCCGTATCTTGTGATAGAATCACTTAACTTTACGCTGAGGGCATATTTTTAAAAGAATTTCCCTCCTGTCTAAAGACCATGCCAGTACTGTATTGTGGCCATCTCTCTTTGAAGGTCTGTTTCCTCTGTCATTTCTTAACATGCCATTTGGTAAAAATAAAACTTTGTTAGGAATTAAAAAAAAAAAAACAAAAAAATCAGACATGACACTGTCTCCATAAAAACAAAAAGTTTAATAAATGCACCCAAAAGTATAAAATATGAAGACTAAAAGTTAGATATTAGGCAGAATTATAAAATAGAGTACAATTACTTTCATAGTTCAGAGAAACCATGAAATGTCAAATTGAAGAATGTCAGTGTATGAGAAAAATATCAACAGTCCTTCAGTCATGTGCCATATAAAGATATTTTTTAAATGCTACAGTTAGAGGCATTGTATTTAAAAGTTTAATAAACTTCTGATTCTGACACGATGTCATGGAAAACAGAACAAACTCTTTGGTTAGGAATACCGAAAATCCATCTATAAAGAGTAAGAAATTTGCGAATGCTATTATTAGTTCCATTCAAAAAAGCATAAGAATTTCATTTCAGGAACAAACTGTCCCATTGCAGTGTAGGATAACCAATCTACACAGTATTGCCTTGTCTAAAATCTGTACAACCTCTCCAGTTCCTCTGCATTTAGTCTATTAGCTTTTCTCTTTTTATTAAAGATAAAAATTCTTAAGGCATCTAAAGATTAGCCTGTATTTCATCTACCTGTATTCTAAGTGCTTAATTATATTTATAAAAAGCAAAAGAATGGTATATAGATAATACAAAGAATGTAGAGTCAAACCAAATCAATAGTTGATTACATAATATTCCATCTTTTCTTGGGTTTTTATTAAGCAGAATTATTTTCACTCCTTGAGCATGCAGGAGTCTGCCTAGGAATGTGCTCAAAGAAAAAATCCAGCCTCACGTTCAGAATTGCTCTGGAATGCCATTCATGGACTAAGAAGCTCCAAGTACCTAAAGTGGTTAATGACAGATGAAGAAGTCAGAGGTAAATGAGATCTGGTGTCTTTACTGGTCTGGAAAACAGAGCAAGGAAGGGTGGCAATCACAGGAGGCCTTCCTGATCAAAGTGTTCAAGTTCAGTATTTCATCTTTGGCTCTTTTCTTGCCTTCTTTGCTATTGGGAGTAAAAGCAGTCACTCCTTCCCTCCTTGAGGAAAGCAAGTATGAGGCCCATGGATGTGGCCCAGTCTCCAGCTGCTGGGAGCTTACATTCTGTTATATTTAAACACATAAGGCATCATTCTAAGTTAGTTTAGAATGGTTGTTTTAAATGATCAAATGTCTAGTAATTTTTTAAAAGCTGGCTTAAACCAACATTAATAAATAATATATACTGATTTCTTAACATCATTTCTAAGCAACAAAAATACAACCTATAGCATTCAAATAGGATGGGATAAACATCATTTCTAAGCAACAAAAATACAACCTATAGCATTCAAATAGGATGGGATATTCCCTTAAGCAACCTTCTTAAAATTCATTCACATGTGGACCGGGCTTCAACTAAGAGCAAGGGGCTGGAAGAGAGCAACAGTTCGACATCCTTGTCTCAAGGAGTCAGTCTGGGCTGAAAAGGACCCCAGCTAACTGGGGCGAGCTACAGGCTCAAGAGGTGGCAGAACTGAGAAGTGGCTCAGAGAGCACTCTCCATCACAAGGACTAGTGGTGCCGAAGGACGACACTTCTTCACCAGGTGTCTTAAGTTCACTAGGCCTCAGCTTTATTAGCTACCACCTGGCACCCTTTTAATGTGGCAACTATAAATACACAAAGGTATGGTGCCAGCCAGCATCAGGAAAGGCTCAAAAATACAGTTGCTCATATTTTATCATGATTTCTTCCACATAAAGAATATTATGGGAAAATCAAGGAAAGGGCCAGTTATTCTTTGAAGCACATTCTCTGGAGGAAATACCAGCATACTGGGCAGGAAAACTCTTCATTGCACAGGACCACTTTTCATACAGCATCCCAGGAGCAGGACACCCATCATCATGATGAACCAAAAACAAAAACAAAAAAAAAAAAAAGAAAGAAAGAAAGAAAAGAAAGAAAATGCACTCACATATTTCCAAACATCCCTGGAAGGGGTTACCACCTGGGATGAGAACTGTTCTTCTAGAGGGATCTTTTTTTATTAAGAAACAATGTAGTTCTTTTAATAAAGAATAAGCACACCTTCCTGTATTTGTCTTTGAGAGTATTCGAGGATCAGCCATAGAGAGCCTGGTGGCAGGGAGAACAGGAGAGGACTCTAACCTACCCCACATCCATTCTGATGACAGTGTCCAAGGCTGGACGCCACTTTCATATTGTTGGAGACCTTAAAAAGTTGGGAGGTAGATCTTCTACCTCTTATTTTCATCTCTAGACTTTTGGTCAAATTGGAAAAGATATGAGGCATTTGACCTTCCTTAATGCTGAGAGGTAGAGAGAAGGCAAGTGTTGCTACCTTCATTGTAACATGATGGAGGCACGGAGGGATGAGAAGATATATTCATTGGTGGATGCCATGACAACTAAAATCCGGAGTTCCTGCTTCCTGATCAGGTCCTTTGGTAAATTAGATACATGTGTTACTAAAGTATCCTGCTGAGGAATCCTCCAAGATGGAAGCTCCCATGAGCTCTAACCTCTCTCCAGCTATTGTTCTCTTATCTGAGCCTAACCTGGATCCGCTAAGGTGCTGGACCCACTGTCAATTGCAGTAGTCAGATTTAGAAGAACACATATTTAGGTATCTGTTTACCTTCTCTTTTTTAGGTATCTGTGTGCTTCATCTCTTCGAAATGATTATATTAAATGGATAAGGAGCTAACGTTAGACCAAATCTTCCAGTCAGGTTGGGCTTCTTAGAATCCTTAGGTAAAGCAAATGTGAAAGTCTGCATCAGGCTCACAAACATGAGGAATAGTTCCATCTTTGCCAGCTGCTCTCCCATACACACCCGCTTCCCTAAAAATGAGATAAAAAAGTAAAGATTATAATATCATCCCTTTTACTATTTATAAAAGTACAAATTTATAAGAAATCTCTAAATTAAGTACTTTAAATGCACATGGGAGAGTTTTAAAATTGCCATTTATACCATAAAATCTCCCACGGTGTATACTAATCAAAATTTTTGTATACCAAGTTCACACTTTCACTCCTACTAATGAAAACCTATCATCTAGACAGGAACCGCAGACAGATCCAATGTGCAGCTACCCTGTATTTTCCACACGTACTTATGTCTTTCCTTTACTGTCACCTGGAAGATTAAAGGGGGAAAAGTCAGATTAGATTCTTTGGAACCTTCCTTTTCCATAGAAAGGATCCACATTACTAATCTGGAAACCCAAAAGGACCTGGTGAGATTAGACAACCCCCCTCCCCCATCAGCCTACAGGTCACAAGTTCCTCTTAACTCCAGTGGTTTCCTGGGACCTAAACAATAGCCTAGACAGCCCAGAAAGGAAGATTTCAAGACATATTTAAAGATCAAAAACCAACTGCCTTCTTTTTTCTTTTTGAAGATTGAACACAAGGCCTTGCACACACTAAGTAAAATGTTCTGCCAGTGAGATACACCTCCAGCTCTTATTTTGTTTTAAAATTTTGAAATGAACTTAGAGAAGATGCATTATCTAAATTATTTGCCTCTTACACTATCTTGTCAATAAAGAGGCATTCTTAAAACAACATAAAATAATAAAAGATTGTTTTTAGTTCTGCCTCCCCCCACACCCACCTTTGTGTAGAGCTGGGGAATTGGACCCAGGGATTCACGCATGCTGCAACAGAGCACTTACTCTACTATGCTCCCAGACCAAAGTTCTACTTCTTTTTAGATTTATACCATTAACAAAACAAAAGTTTGACTGACCTATCCCAAATGGAATAAAGAATTCTTTTTTTAAAAGTTGTCCTTGGTCATCCAGAAATCGATCTGGGTAGAAGTCTTCTGGTTTCTCCCAAATGGTTGGGTCTCTGTGTACTGACCATAAATTGGGTAAGATCAATGTTCCTTTAGGAATGGTGTACCCTTGGAGCACTACAGCAAACAAACAAACAAAAAAACCCCACAGTGTTATTCAACGTACTTATTAGTTCACTAATAGTTCTCCCTAATTACCACTATCTGACCAAAAAAAAAAAAATCTAGTTTTGTATCTATTTCTCTCTCTCTCTCTCTCTCTCTCTCTCTCTCTCTATATATATATATATATATATATATATATATATATATATATATATATATATATATTTGCCATCTTAATTAGCTGAGAGTAAACTGTGAGGAACTTTAGAGTAGGGATAAGATGTTAGTATGGCATCCTTCTACCCATACCATCCCAGGATCTAGCCAGAGACAGGACATAGTAAGTACTCTGATAGGTGTTGAGTTAATGCATTCAGTCAAAACATATAAAAACATTATGATTAAGTGAAAATACAAAAACAAAAAACAATAGAGCATCACAGATGAACTTTCCCAAAGAATTACAAATTCCTGAGAATCATTTAAAACATATCTGTTTACAGGGTTTTTTACATCTTCAGATCAATCTGATGAGGAAGGTAAATGAAGATAAAGGGTGTACAGGAAAGTCAGCCCCTGCTCTTACTAGCTAACAAGTTAGTATGCACTGTAAGAGTCCATTATCTAGGGCCAATGCCCAAAAGACACCATGCACATTGGAGAGTATCTAATTTGTACCAAAAAATGGTTAAGTGATCCAACATCATTTATAAGTAACTGCTTGCTACAACTGTCTTGTAGTACATTCAAGCCCACTGAATTATGCACTATCTCTAAAGAAGGTAAATTCCTTATTAATAGGGATGTTCAAAGACATCTGGAAGTGACCAACTGGGCATATTTCACGGTCACTAAGAAGTTGAAATGAGAGACCCTAGAATCAGAGGGGCTCCTTCTAATTCTTTAATATTTATACTTTTTGGTTGCAGAATTTAAAACATTGAAGTGGAGTAATTTCCAGCTAAATCCTTAATTTCACATTTAGACCAGCTCTTCTGACTTCCACGTTAAGGACTAGAGATGCCTTTGTTAATTCTGGGATTTTTTTCTGCCAACACAGCTGACTGAAATGGTGCACTATTTGTTTTGCCAGGATAAGCGTGAATGCTCTGAAGGCTGGAGAGCTATTAATCACACTCAGCTAGTGCTGGAATGTCAATGCAACTAATGACGGACAACTGAGGGCTGAAACATCCCCTGGAGAGTTCATTATCTAGGGCCAATGCTAATTCCAGTGCTCACCGTGCCTTTCACCCCAGCTCTACAGGGTCTGGGGGCTGTGCTCCCCGCAAGGGCATCCAAAGGAGAAAGTCCCTGGACTTGCCTGTTTTCTCTGAGGTCATATGAGGAACAGCGAGTGGCACCACCACGGTTAGCCTCTGCACCTCCATGATGGTGGCTTCTGTGTAGGGCATCTGGGCCTTGTCTGTGAGGGAAGGAGGTCGGTTGGGACCAATGACCCTTTCAATTTCTTCGTGAACCTTTTCTGCATAAAAAGGGAAGAATCAACCAGAAGTTGAGCCTGCACCCATGCACACTTCCTTTTACCACTTACACGTGATCGACTAGCTAGCAGGGCAGGGAAGTGATGTGCCAAGTGGAGACAGCTATCCCCAGGAGGTTGTACCATGCTAGCTGGGATTTTAAAGGAGGATAGCAGAACAGATAGAGGGGCAAAGGAGAAAGCACCTGGATTCAGGAGCACCCTGAATCACACTCTCATGCGAACAAAAGCTTGACTCTCTAAGCTGACTGTAGCAATAGTGTTAGCCCAAGATGGCCTCCAGTGAACCCTGTTCCGTGGGGTTTGCTATTACTGGGATCTGGAATATCCCCTGAAGGCTCATGCATTAAAGGCTTTTTCCCCATAGTGTCACTAAGAGGTGGTGGAAACTTTAAGTGGTACCTAGTGGGAAGTTCTAGTTCATTAGGGGTGATCTTGAAGAGGGCAGTGGAATCCTGCCCCTTCTTCTCTCTTTCATATTCTGACCATGAGATATGCCTTGCTTTACCATGTGCTCCCTATAAGACGTGCTGCTCTGCCACAGGCCCAAAAACAATGGAGCCAACTGACCATGGACTGAAACCTTTGAAACCATGAGCCAAAATAAAACTTTTCTTGGTAAGTTGATTGTCTCAGGTGTTTTGTTACAGTAACAGAAAACTGACTAACACAGGGTCCCTATCCTAGTGCATTCCCCCTCACACTTTGTAGCAAGTTGGTACAAGTTGTGATCAATGAGAAGGGAGAAGGTCACTTCTGAGATTAGCCTTTGCCACTCATTCTCTCAAGTCACTCACTCTGCGGGAAGGTAGTTGCCAAGTTAAGTATCCTTATGTAAAAGGTCAGAGTAGTCTGTAGCCAACAGTCATGTGGATTGTCAACTTAGAAGTGGGTGCTTCAGTCCCTGCCAAGTCTGTAAACGACTGTGGGCCCAGCCAACATCTTGACTGCAACTTCATGAGAAACTTTGGACTAGAATCATCCCAGACAAGCTGTTCCTGGATTCCTTACCCTCAAAAACTACATGAGAAAATAGTTATTGTTTTAAACTGCTAAATTTTGGGATAATCTGTTATTCAGCAGTAATTAATAAAGGTCTGCACCAATTCCACCCATGGTAGGAAAAATAACAGCCCCTCCAAGATATCCATACCCTAATATTACCTTTGGTACTTTGTAAATATGACATGTTACATGATATCTTCTTCCATTTTCTGTAGCTATAACAAAATACCTGAGGCTGGGTACTTTACAAAGACAAGAAGCTTATTTAGCTTAGAATTTTGGAGGCTGAAAGTCCAAGATCAGGTTAGCCCCATCTGTTTGGCATCTGGTAAAGGCCCCTTCAACCGCATCACAACATGGAAAATGACATCACAGCAGCATCGCATCTGAGAGAGAGAGATCGTTCAGCAAACAGGAAGCCAAACCTGCTCTTTTTATAATACCCACCCTTGCAGGAACTAATTTGTCCTATGAGAACCACATTAATCCCTTAGAGGGTGCAGCCCCACAACTCCATTACCTTGCTCTAGGTGCCACTTCTCACAGGTTCCACCACCTCAACCCTGCACACTGAGAACCAAGCTTCCATCACATAAACCTCTGGGGGGACACCTTCAAACTATACCTAAACCATGGTACCTGACAAAAGGGACCATGTTGATGTGATTGAGTTAAGCTTCTAGAGATGGGGAGACTATCCTGGGTTATGTGGATGTGCCCAACCAGTGCAGCCATATTCTGCATAATGATGTTTCAGCCAACGACAGACCCGTGGACAGTGGTCCATAAGATTATATTGCCTAGTGACACGTAGCTGTCTTGTTTTAAGTGCGCTCTGTGATGCTCGCCCAATGATGAAAGCACCTAATGAGACATTTCTCAGAACATGTCTCATCGTTAAGTGACACATGGTTGTACACAGGTTTTAAAGTCAGAAAGCCTTCCCAGTTGAGTGCAGAGGCACAGGGAGATATGACTATGAAAGAATGGCCAGAGATGTGACATGCTGGCTGTGAACTGGAGGAGGGAGCCAGAAGCCAAGAATGCTAGGAAGGGCAAAGAAATGGATTCTCCTCCAGGGCCTTGGGAAAAGAACTGTTAACATCTTGATATTTAGTCCAGTGAGACATATGTCAGACTTCTAATGTATAGAACCAAATGATAACAAATTTGTGTTCTTTTAAAGACACCAGCAGCAATAAAAACCAAAGGTTATATCCTATTATAGCAGCATAGAGACTAAAACACCACCCTTTCCTCTTCTCCTATTTCCTGTTGCCAGTGCTCACTATCTATTGGTCCTGACATGGTGCAACCAGCTGGGCTACTTTCATGAGCTGCTCTAGGTCTCTGTCTTCTGTTTTCAAAACCAGGTAAGTAGGTTCAGAGGAGTGTTATGATCCCCTTCAGCTCCAAAACGTCCTACCACTGTACATTTCATAGGTAACATACCTGTGGAGATTAAAGCGGGGGGGGGGGCAGGAAGTTATGGCAAGAGTCCTACTGTCTACAAACTCGGAGTTTCACATGCACTTTGCACCAACTCCCTATGGGATGCAAACATTTATTTTCTCATCCAGCCTGAAGATATTGCTTAGTGCTTGAAGGTTGCTAATCCTGATTTCAATAATCTGGTTTTGCTATGAATGAAGAATTCATCGGTTACCTTGTACATCAGGGTTCAATGACATATACAGCAGGCACCACAGCAGAGAGTTTGTTGTGGTATCTGTCCCAGCAATAAAAAGATCCCCGATGATATAGAATAAGTAGTCTTCATTAAAACTACTGTTGCTATTATTTTTCCTCTCTTCCTCCATGTGCAGAAGGTACATGTCTATGAAGTCCTGAGGGTTCTCACCATCCAGAGACTCTTGATGGTCTTTGATGATCTGTTTAAGGAAAGTGGTTATATCCTTTTCAATTAGTCTTAATTCCTTATATGGTCCAAAGGGAAGGTAATACAGCCAGGGGCATATGTTGATCAGGAGGAGCTGGCTGTTGAGGCAGATTTCTAACCCTCGGGACATGAAATCTAGCATCCTCTTGAACTCACTGTTGGTATAATCAAAGCGTCGTCCAAAGCACAAGGAGCAGATGATGTTAGAGACGGCATTGCTGAGGATGGGGAAAGGGCTGAAGGGATTTTCTCCCTGCTTTTGCATTTCCTCCTTCACATACTTGAACTCCTCAATAATCTTGGGCTCCAAGCTAAGCTTTCCCAAGCCAAAATGGCGAAGAGTGGAATGAGAGAACTTCCTCTGTTGTCTCCAGACTGGGCCATAAGGTGCGAAAACAACCCCTGTAAAAGGACACCCAAGAAAGGAAGGTGAGAGAGAAGGATGCACAACAAGACTGAACAGGACCTGCAGGGGCATATATTCTGCATGTTTCAGAGCACTTATGCAAAGTTCATAAACAGATAAAGACCACTGGTCAAGAAGTATGACTAACAAAATTTAGTCATTGAGATAGTTTAGTGACGAAAATCACTTCCACTTCAATTGGAAGAATTTGCTATAGAGCTATTTTACCACTGATAATAATTCTTGGTAACATGAAGAGCAAAGTTTCAATGTCCAAAACTAGTATGTGCATTTAAAAATCTTTCTATTTCATAAGAGTGAATCCATGCTTAGAAAATCTATCAAGCCAAGCTGGGTGTGGGGGCTTACTCCTATAATCCTAGGGTTTTGGGGGGCTGAGACAGGAGGATCGTGAGTTCAAAGCCAGCCTCAGCAATGGTGAGGTGCTAAGCAACTCAGTGAGATCCTGTCTCTAAATAAAATACAAAATAGGGCTGGGGATGTGGCTCAGTGGTTGAGTGTCCCTGAGTTCAATTCCTGATAGCCGCCGCCCCCCCCAAAGCAAATATATCAAGGAAGACACATCCATGAGCAAATCATCTATATTCTAAACATTAGCAACAGAGGGATAAGTATGGTAACAGATGAACCTGAGGGCAGAGACTATATCTGATTGTGTTCACCATTAAAATCCCAGCTTCTAGAATACTGCTGGGTACATAGGAGGAACTTGCTAATTATTAGCTGAATAAATGAACAGCACAACTGGATTAGAATTACTAGCCTTCAATGTTTAGAATCTTGCAACTGGCAAGTAATCTTAAATATCAGTGGTTGGTAACACTTCTCTTTTATTTATTTATTTTTCATTTAAAATATATTTTTTAATTTGTTCTAATTACACATGACAGTAGAATGCATTTTGACATATATGGAAGTAACTTCTAGTTTGTCTGATTGTACATGATGTAGAGTTACACAGGTCATGTAATCATATATGCACATAGGGTAATCCTGTCTGATTCATTTTACTATCCTTCCTACATCCATACCCGCTTCCCTCCCTTCACTTCCTGTCTAGTCCAAAATGCCTCTATTTTACCCACCCCTTATTATGAATTACCATCTGTATACCAGAGAAAATATGTGGCCTTCAGTTTTTTCATATAATTATTGGCCTCTTCTGGCTTCTTATTCTAACAATTTGCATGCCTGAAAATGAATTTATTCCACCATTGCACTTCCTCTGAATTTGGAAGACCGTGCTAAGACTTGATTGATGGAGTTATAAAGTACATATATTATTTCTCTTAGCACAATATTCTCCAGTTTCATCCATTTACCAGAAAATGCCATAATTTCATTCTTCTTTAAGTCTCAGTAATACTTCATTGCATATATATACTACAGTTTCTTTATTCATTCATCTGTTGAAGGGCACCAAGGTTGGTTCCATAGTTTAGCTATTGGGTAACACCCCTCTTTTAAAAACATCTGCACTCATTAAGTTCATTACAAATACTTGATTCCTTGATTCTCACTTGCTCATCTCCCACCATCAAACCCAACAATATTATTCCCAGATGTATCAGTTGTTCTCAAATATTTCCCGTTTCCTGTCACCTATTTTATCCTCCTGGTTTTCATGGTGTGCTTTATCATTTCAGCCAGTTCTTTGTCCTTCCCATATCATTTCTGAATGCTTACTCTGTGCTAGGAAATAGGATGCCAGGTACAGTTGAGAATGAAATACAGACCCTGCTCGGTGGTTAAGTCTTCTCATACTCTTTAATACTTTTATAAAATGCCTTTCAATGTTAAGCATCCATATGGTCAAATAAATCAGATGGTCTGTCTATCCCGTGTTCCTTCCTGGATTCTTCCAAATGTGTACACAACTCTGAAGTGGCTGATCCCTAGGCTTCCCGTCATCACTTGGGGATTTCCTTAGGACTCTTCTGTGTCGGAATCCATTTCCTGGTTCCTATGTCTTCCTCTTTCTTGTTTCACTCCCAAATTTTGCTGAAGTACTTTCTTTAGTAGTTCCAAGAAAAAATGTATGGAAGGCCAGTTTCTAACAATTTGCGTGTCTGAAAATGTACTTATTCTATACTATGGCACTTCCTCTGAATTTGGAAGACAGTGCTAAGACTTGATGGATGTCATAAAGTACGGACATCTTTGACATGACTAGACATTGCTAAGTTACTCTCCAAAGTGAGAGCATACCAAAAATGTACCCACCAGAAATATATGAACATTCTCATTTGTTCCAAATAGTTGCCAAGTTGCCATTACTTGATACTTGTCAACATTATTATTTTTGCCAATGGGAGGACTGAGATATACCTCATGATTTCTATTTGCATTTCTCTTAGGGTTAACTGTGGCTCAGCACAGCTTTTCATATGGTTACCAGCCTATTTTGGCTTCTTATTCTATGGGTTTATGCTGATCAACCGTACAATTTTCTTCTTATAAATTCGAGGTGCACGGCAGATCTCTCACCACCTACTCACCCCCTCCCCACTTACGGTATTTGATAAACAGAAAGATTTACACTTGCATTTATCAACCTTTTTCTTTATGATACGTGCCGTATATCTTACTTTAGAAATATCTTCCTGCCATGAGCTCAGAAAGACACTACTTTCTTATAAAATTTAAAATTCAGCTTTTTTTCATGTTCAATTCTCTCTGCCTGGAATTATAATCGTGTTAGGTGTTTCTACCTAAGAATAAAACTAAACCTTTTTTTCCTCCATGCAGATGCTCCACTGTTCAAGCACAATTCATTTAACACCTCTCTCACCCCTGGCATCTGTAACGCTGCTTCTGTCGGGTTTCCTACACACTGGTTCTTATAGTTTAGATTTGAGGTGTCACCCAAAAGCTCCTGTGTTAATACAGGAATATCCAGAGTTGAAATAATTGGATTATGAGAGTTGTGACCTAATCAGTCCATCCTAGTTGGAATGGGCTGAGTAGGTGGTAACTGTAGGCAGGTGGGGCGTGGCTGGAGGAGATGGGTCACTGGTGTGCCCTGAAGGGTTGTTCTTCCTGTGGCCCTTCCCATTCACTCCTAACCTCTCCCTCTCCCCTCACCCTTCTCCCACTCTCTGATTCCTGAGGCTGACACGAGCTGAGCAGTGTTTCCTCATTGGGTCCTTCCTCCATGATGTGTTCTTCATGGACTGAGGCCTCTGAAACCCTTAGCCCCAAACAACTCTCCCCACCCCCAAGCTCTTCTTCTTCTTCTTCTTCTTCTTCTTTTTTCTTTTTTTTTAGTTGTAGATGGACACAATACCTTTATTTTGTTTATTTATTTTTATGTGGTGCTGAGGATCAAACCCAGGGCCTCACATGTGCAAGGCAAGTGCTCTATCACTGAGCCCCAACCCCTGCCCTTTTTTAAAAAGCAATATTTGAAATTATTTGTGTTTTCTGACTCCTCCACTAGGATATATTTCATGAAGGCATAACTTTTATCCTTAGTGCCTCATAGTAAGTATTAAATAAACTTTACTGAATAAAGAAATGAATATGTGACAGAGGAATAAAAAGGTTCTAATTAATAAAGGAAAAGGTGATTTCTTCTATGTATGTATTTAACTTAAGGGATAAGAGAAATCAGTGAAAAGGGAAAGTAAGAATTTTTAAGGATATTAGCAAAATACCAACATTAACCTCAGCATATCTCTATCTTAATAGTGTCATCTAAAAATAGGAGAAAATAATTTCAGAGATCATAGCTTTCACTACCAAGATAAAAACAAAATCAGAAACAGAAAAGCCACCCTAAATTTAGAACACATAGGAGTCAACAATTCATTATTCCCTGTAGTTAGAAGAAATTAAACCCAAATTCAGAAATGGAAAACAGGCATGTTTTATAACTATATTAATTAAAGATCTATATAATCAGGGAGCCATATGAAATATTCAAAAGTAACTGAACCACAAAAAAAGTTTCATATTTCAAGGTTTTGGAGTCTAGATGTAGTTAATAGTTCATTTATTTAGAATATATGTAGAATACTTTAATACTTCTAAAAGTAATATTGTATATTAAACATATTACTTGCTTCCAAAATTAGGTGTACATTTCCACTTTTTAAAAATCTGTCATAAACAAAGCATAGTGATACTCCCAGCTGTTTCTGAAGCTGATGCAGGAGAGTGGCCAAGTTTGAGGCCAGCCTAGGCAACTTAACAAGACCCTCAAAATAAAAAATAAAATGGGCTGGGGCCCAAGCTGTTCTTATAAGATATTTTGGTCACACTGACAACAACAGTGACTAAAACATCAGTTTATAGGTTTTCTATTCTGCTACATTGGATAATTATCACTGTTTAAAGCTTCTTTTTCTTCTTCTTCTTATTATTATTTACGAAGGATTGAACCCAGGGGAAATTAACCACTGAGCCACATCCCCAGCCCTTTTATACATTTTATTTAGAGACAGGGTCTTGCTGAGTTGCTTAGGGCCTTGCTAAATTGTTAAGGCTGGCTTTGAACTTGAGATCCTCCTGCCTCAGCTTCCCGAGTTGCTGAGATTACAGGCTTGCACCACTGTACCCAAGATAAAGCATATTATCTTTTTTTTTTAATATTTATTTTTTAGTTGTAGATGGACACAATATCTTTATTTCATTTTTATATGGTGCTGAGGATCGAACCCGGTGCCTCACGAGTGCTAGGCGAACACTCTACCACTGAGCCACAACCCAGTCCCAAGCATATTATCTTAATCATTTATTTTATAATATGTATTAAATCTAATAAGGAAGTCCCCTCTCCTCCCTCAAAACCTTGTTCAAAATTGTTTTGGGATATTCTTGCCTTTTTACTCTTTTATGAAACCTTTAAAACCAGCTTGTCATGCTCTGTAAGAAAGCTTTTGGGATTTTTATTGAAAATGCATTTATAGGTTAATTTAAAGAAGGTTTATTGACTTCTTTATGACTGTTGGACTTGCTTGCAATCCAAGGATAAATCTAAATTTGATTAAGATGTTTTAAAGCTTTTTAAATACAAAACATTGCTGGAATATTTTCTTAATTTTTTTTAAAAGCTCATAAAGGAAAATGGCCTATAAGTTCCTTGTTTTATGCTGTACTTTTCTAGATATATTGACCTCCTGAACTAAGCCAGGGTGTAGGCTTTCTAAAAGCATTTGTCTAAAATTAAAATGACTTGTTCCTCTTTTCTTTTTATAATCCTAAAGTTGGTCTCTAACTCATTAATTTTCAGACTGCCCCCCGCCAATCAATGTTTTTGGTTTTATTGGTCCTGGGGATTGAACTCAGGGACATTCAACCACTGAGCCACACCCCCAGCCCTATTTTTTGTATTTGATTTAGAGACAGGGTCTCACCGAGTTGCTTAGTGCCTCACTTTTGCTGAGGCTGGCTTTGAACTTGTGATCCTCCTGCCTCAGCCCCACAAGCCACTGGGATCACAGGCATGCGCCACTGTGTCCAGCAATAATTCTAAGCTCTACATTTATCTCTGGGTACCACTTTAGCTGCAATGCACAAGTATCATTTGAAGCTTTTTAAAAAATATATACTTTTTAGTTGTAGTTGGACACAATACCTTTATCCTTTATTTTATTTATTGATTTTTATGTGGTGCTGAGGATCGAACCCAGGGCCTTGCACATGCTAGGTGAGCGCTCTACCACTGAGCCACTGCTCCATTTGCAGGAATTTTTATCACTGAGTTTAAATAATTTTTTTCTATGAGCCTTAATGGCTACCTGGGGTAATGTGTCTTCCACTGTTTTTTTTTATTGTTTGTTTGTTTTTAATACTGATTTTTGACATTTGATGAGACTTGCTTTTCAGCCTAATATGTGGCTAATTTTAATAACATTTTCAATAAAATAAGGAAGTGGAGGAAACATTCTCAACAGAGGCTAAGATTGAGAACTGGACATTTTTTATGACAAGCTGATGGCAATAAAGTTCAACAGACAAGAGGGGACCAGGGAGGTGGTGGCTGAGAATGCCCAAGGTGAGAGGCAGGGACAGGACTCAATGGCCTTAGGACCACGAGCTCTGCAGGACAGCAGAGTGGCTTTTCATCTTAGGAGGGTTTGGCAGAGGGTCAGCCACATCTTGCAGTTGTTGACATCTTTTTTCTTAGGCCTGAAAAGCAATGATAATTATAGATGTAGACAAAAACATCATTTGCAGCATTATTTAATATAATATTATTATAATATTAAATAATGATTTAATATTAAATATTTAAATTTAATATTATAATATTAAAAAATAAAAATGACTCCAAAGCAAAAAATCAGGAGTCTTGGTCGAGAATGAAGAAAACACGCTGGTTTACCAGAAAGACCAATGAGGCCATAAAACCAGGAACCAGAAAGGGAGGCAAGGCAAAAATGTTACAGAACCCGTTCCACCTTTCCCTTCTCTTGAAGTTGCCTGCTTTCCTTCCAACTTCAAACCAGATTTTCCTTGAAACAGGTGATACCTTGAGATTACTTTTTTCCCAGTCTCACAACCAAAGTAAAGCCCTCTATTTTCTTTTTCCTTCCTTCCTTCCTTCCTTCCTTCCTTCCTTCCTTCCTTCCTTCCTTCCTTCCTTTCTTTCTTTTTTGTGGTGCTGGGGATTGAACCCAGGGCCTAGTGAATGCAAGGCAAGCAGTCTACCAACTGAGCGATATCCCCAACCCAAGCTCTCTATTTTCATTGAAAAATTCTGGGAAAGGATTCAAATGCTTCAGTCAGGTATCCCATGGTGATACCAATTTGGGACACTATTTATTTCATTCATGGCTCAAGGTGTCCAGACTCAACTATGAATACAAATTCTTATCCCAAAACTATGTGAGAATAGAACTAAGCTATGGAGCCAAGCTAGGTGCCCTTCAACAGCTGAATGGATAAAGAAATTGTGATATACATACACAATGGAATTCTACTCAGTTATAAAAAAGTTATGACATTTGCCAGTAAATGGATGGATCTAGAGACTATCATGCCAAGTGAAATAAGCCAATCCTAAATAACCAGAGGTTGAATGTTTTCACTGATATATGAAAGATAAATCACAAAAAGGGGGGCAGAGAAGGGAAGAAAAGAAGTTCAGTAGATTAGACAAGGGAATGAAGGGAGGAGAGTGGGGATAAGATTAGGAAAGACAGTACAATGGGAATTTGATATAATTTTCCTATGTACATATATGAAAATTCCCAAGTGAACCCTACCATTATATATACCCACAAGAATGCGGTCCTAGTTAGAATAAGATATATTCTATGCTTGTATAATTTTATCAAAATGAATTCTTTACTGTCATGTATAACTAAAAAGAACTTCTCCCTCCAAACAAACAAACAAACAAAAAACTACAGCTGTGAATTTTAGAGTTCTGCACTAGACTAACCACTGTTAGAAAGAGATGAAATATTCTGATCAATCCATCTTTAAATCAGTCTGTCCCTCAACTAATGCTGTGGTTGGGGACATGAGCTCAGGTTAAGTTATGGCATCTCCCATTCCTACCACAGTTAAAGAGAACGAGGACTGAGGGTACAGATAAAAAGTTCCCCAGAAGTGGGTAGCCTCATCAGAGGAACAGGTGGCCAGGCAGCTGTAACACAAAACCCCACCTCTAACCGAATAAAGAAATATGGGCTATTGAGCTGTCTAATCATGTCTAGTCAACTGGTCTAATTTGGAACAGAAAAAAATATAATAAATATCACCTCACATTCTAGAACTTTCCTGCAAGTGCTGAGTCAACTATTTATACATCCCTGTTTATGACACATCCCCTTCTCTGCTAGCTTCACCAACTTTAGCAGCAAATTCTCTCAAAATATCATATATATTTAATAATGTTATTGGCCTCTTAGTCCTAATGTCATTTATTTTCTATTTTGATGTACACTTCTTAGTTTCTGGGCAATTTCTCATTTTATTTTGTTGACACTTCACTCTTTTTTTTTTTTTTAAACTGTATTTATTTATTTGGTGCTGAGGATCAAACCCAGTGCCTCACACATGCTTGGCAAGTGCTCCACCACTGAGCTACAGCCCAGGCCCTCCACTTCACTCTTGAAAAAGTTTCTTCACTGTCTACATTTTCTTATTCAAATGATCTTTCTCTGTTCCAAGTTAGGTCCACAAGCATCTTTGTATCATATGGTCCTCCCTTTTCATTATCTCATCAGATATCTTCACCAGCCACACAAATTTCTATCATTAAATCTTTCACAGCATTCAGTCAGCACATATCCACCAGAGCAGCATTGCCTACAAACTCCTGTTTCTTGGAGGAATGCATGTTGTAGCTGAAGTACTAAAGCACTAAGTTGCTCTAGGCTCCCAGCTCTTTCCCTAAACAAAGAGGATCCAATAACAAGCAGTGATCCAAGTGATGCTTAGAAATTACCCTTATTATAGATTTTAACCAAACAGCACTGTGACAAACTGTTTTGTTAAGAGCTGGGCACAAAACTATTAGGATCTGAAAGAAGAAAACTGACTTCCTATTTTAAGAAATCCAGGAAAAGAGATAGACACACAACACCAATTACAACACAGTGTGATGAGTGTATCAACCGATGCTTGTATGCTTTGTTCATTTTTGATTACCTACTCTATGCCAATCAGCGAGTCCCAGTGGTTAACAAGAGGAACAAAACCTTTGCCCTCTACCTCTAACATTCCAGTGGTGAGTGGGGGTGGAACAGACTAAATACTTTTAAAGTTTGTAATGAGTAATACACGAATGAGAGAAAATAAAGGGTGGTATGTATAAATAAAGGAAGTGACTAAAACGAAACTGAAAAGTGGCAACTGGCCTGAGAGGTGTGAGGGATGGGAAGCAGTCAGTCAAGTGAAGATACTACGATGCTGAGGATTACAAATGCAGTAGCCTGGGTTGGCACAGGCTTGGCAGGAATGTGCTTAGGAAGGCCAGGCTGCAATGTACAAGCACAGATGGTACCTGATTTACTATGGTTTGTCTTATGATGGTGCAGAAGCAATGGGCATTCAGATAAAACTATACTTTGAAAATCGTGTGTGTGTGTGTGTGTGTGTGTGTGTGTGTGTTTGTGCATGTTAGGTGTTGAACCCAGGGCCTTGTACATGTAAAGAATGCACTCTTCCACGAAGTTACACTCCCAGTCCCTGAACTTTTACCTTTTTGTACACTGGCAATGTGCAGTATGATATCTTGAAGATCCTGGGCAGCAGTGATGAGCTGCAGCTCCCAGTCAGCCATGTGATCAGGAGGGCGGATGACCAAGACTCTACAGTGTGCGGCGTTGCTTAGCTATGATGTTGTAGTAAATGCATTTTTGACTTATGATATTTTCAACTTACAATGTGTCTACCAGAATGTTACCAATCATAAGTCAATAAGTATCGGTAAATGGACAATAGAAAGAAAGAGATAAAAGTCAAAAAGGCAGGCAGAAGCCAGATTCTACAAAGCATAGTAGGTCAAGTATAGAACTAGGAGAAAATTAGCTTTGGCTGGAGAGAGATGTGGTTTCATGATTTTTAAAAAGATCATTTTGGGGGCTGGGGCTGTAGCTCAGTGTCGGAGTGCTTGCCTAGCATTTGTGAGGCACTGGGTTCGATCCTCAGCATCACATAAAAATAAATAAATAAAATAATGATTACTGTCATGAATAAATAATTAGAACAAATATAAAAAGATTTAAAAATGAAGGTATTTGTGTATTCATCTACAACAAATACACACGCACATAATAATTTTAGCTGCAGTATGGAAAAAGAATAGCATGGAAACAAGTAGTCTAGTCGGAAAGTTTTTGAAGTATCAGATGAGAAATAATTATAGCTTGGATGCTGACAGTGGGGAGGAAAAAAGGGGGTACAGGACCCTTTATTCTACAGTTGGAATGAACAAGGTTTGTGGATTGACTGGAGGCGCATGGGATGGGTCTTAAAAGGAAACTGTGGTCATAGAGAAAAGAGAAGCTCATCTCTACCTGGGGACAGAGAAGCATGTCAGAGAACACAGTATTAAAGATGTAATATTGAAACACAGTCTCAAAAGTAGGTATGAAAAAAAGAAAATAAGTATCAATGATATGGAGAAATTGGAACACTTGTGCCTGGCTGGTAGGAATGTAAAATGTGCAGTTACTGTGGAAAATGGTATGGTAGGTCCTCAAAAAATTAAATAGAATCATATGATCAAACAATTCCAATTCTAGATGTATGTCCCAAAGAACTGAAAGCACGAATTCAAACAGATATTTGCACACCCATGTTCACAGCTGCATTATTCATAGTAGTCAAAAGGTGGACAAACCCCAGAGTTCATCAGTGGATGAATGGATAAACAAAATATGGCATATACATACAATGGAATATTATTTAGTTTTCAGAGGGCAATTCTCATATATACAACAATATGTATGAGCCTTAAAAATTATACCAAGTGCAAATTTTTAGCTGCAAAAGGAAAAATGTATGATTCTGTTTATATGATATGTAGAGTAATGAAATATACAAAGACAAAAAGGAGACAGGCACAGTGGCACATGCCTGTAATCCCAGCAACTTGGGAGGCTGAGGCAGGAGGATAGTGAGTTCAAAGCCAGCCTCAGTGATTTAGAGAGGCACTAAGCAACTCAGAGAGACCCTGTGCCTAAATAAAATATAAAAAGGGCTAGGGATGTGGCTCAGTAGTTAAGTACCCTGGGTTCAATCCCCAGTACGAGAGAGAGAGAGAGAGAGAGAGAGAGAGAGAGAGAGAGAGAGAGAATGGTAGTAGCCAGAGGCTGGACCAAGGAAGGGGAATGGGTTCTGAGAAAGAAGTAAAAAAGAGTTCTGTGGATGGATGGCAGATTGCACAGTAATGTGGATATACTTGATACCACTAAACTGTGCACTTAAAAATGGTTAGGATGGTAAATTTTATGTGTCTTTCACCAGTATTTAAAAAGAAAAGCAGGTAGGATTTGTCTAAGCAGTCACCAAGATCAGGAGAATCCCAAGTAGAAGCAGCTGCAAGTGTGAAGACACAGAGAGGGAGAGGTCTAAACTATGATGCTTGTTTTCAGTGTCACAATTAAGGTATTATGGTAATTACGACTGTTTAAAATCTTGATATAAAACTCTGGTGTTATCAGCTCCTAAAAAACCCAGAATCTCTTCCTGCCACAGACAGGGAATACCAGTTCATTTACTTAAATACTTGTTGAGCTCCTACAGGTGCCAGACAGCAATAGCTCTGTTCTCCTACATGTCAGCCCAGTGATGAAGACCTACATGCAGGACCAAGGTTACAAAATTATGTAGTCTCCATTTTGGTAAGTCAGTGAAGGAAAAGTATAAGAGCAATGAAATTGCTTCTAACAAGGGAGCCTAACCACTTGACAGTGGGGTACAGGTAGCAGAGGAAAGTTTTTTAAATTGACCTGACTGGTGGGTAAGAGTGACTGAGACAAAGAAGTTTGGGGCCTACCAGCCAATAAGACAAAAGGGAAGAGTAATTAAAAAAAAAAAAGGTGTGTGTTGGAGGGGATGGGGAGTAAAGGAGGGGTAAGAGGACACTCTATTCCACTGCAACAGACAACATATTTTCTGAACTACAAAACTGAGCTATATAGATTCCCAAAAACAGGAATCAAACAAGCTATGAATCAAAGCATTAGATTTGCTAACAAGCTCTGAGAGTGTTTTCTGGACATGCCATGGGAAAATAATTCTGCTTAAGCTTCTGCCCTCAAAACTCATAAAGTGAAAAGAATATCCTTTTTTATTTTTATTTTTAACCCAAGGGTGTTTTATTTACCACTGAAATACATCCCCAGTCCTTTTTATTTTGAGAGGAGGCACGGTCTTGCTAAGCTGCTGAGGCTGGCCACGAACTTGGTATCCTCCTGCCTCAGTTTCTCTGGCATTACAAGCATGTGGCACCACGCCGGGCTATTCTCCCCTCCTAACAAGGCCAAAGTTTTTAAACTTTGGGATCATACACCTTGTGATCCTACCCCTTCACTCAACTTCCCCATGGGTTTCCTACTTCTGATCTTGGAATCTTAACAGCCATGCATCCCTCAAGACTCGGCAGAATCTTAAAGACCCAGGATGGTAGAACTGCCCCCACCACCCGCACAGGATGCAGGTGTGCGAAGGGTTGTGTGTATGTGGCCGGAAGGGGCTCGATGCACCACCGTTCGGGCGCACCTGGAGCTCCATCTGCCGCAGGAATGCCATCTAAACACACCCTTGACCCCTCACCCCTACCCCAGGTCCCGGCGGCAATGGGACCTGCTCACCCTTCTCCTTGGTTAACATGGAAATGAGGGGCACCCTCGGGCGGTCGCTGAAGACCTCCGCCTGCTGTACCAACGCCTCGCGCACGCTCTGGAAGTCGTTGAGCACCACCACCAGGTAGTGGCCGATGAAGAAACTGAAGATGTTGCCGTACACACGAGCCAGTTTTGCCAGGATCACCTGCGGGGCCTGGGTCGTGGGGTCCATCCCTGCGGCCCTCGCAGTGTGGCTCACCCAGCCCTGTCGCCGCAGGAAGGACGGCAGTAACACGTGGCCAAAGTTGCCCACCAGGGGCCAGGGCGTGGGACCCGGGGGGATATCCCGCGCCCGGTGCCACCGCACCCAGCTCCAGCCCAGCAGCGCGATGAAGCCGCACAGCAGCAGCAGCGCGCCGCCGCTCGGGTCCAGCCGCAGCAGTCCCCGAGTCGCAGGCAGGAGATGCATCGTCCAGGGGGGGTCGTCAGCCGGGAGCTGCTGCTGCCCTCGAGAGGACATACTCCACACGCCGGCGTCAGCACCCGCAGCAACCGAGTTCCTCTGGGTGACCCAGGCGCAGCGTAAGCAAACTCCCGCCCTCGCCCGCGGCCAGCTCCGCCTGGGAAGGTCAGGGGCGGTGCCTGGAGAGCTGAGAGCGCCCTGGATTGGCTGCGCCCAGCACATTCTCCCCGCCTCCTCCAATCAGCGGCGCTCGAGCGGAGCCTGGAGAGGAGGTCGGCGGGTGAACTGGTCGCGCCTTCTGATTTGTCCCAAAGTTTCACCCCGTGTTTAGGTCGGGCTTGATGGTGACAGCCCCTGAAACTAGGATGCTGCAACACGACCTTAGGCACTAACTGACGCACTGTCGGTGTGTTTGTGTGTGTGAGTGTGTGTGTGTGTGTGTGTGTGTATCACTCATCTCGTCTGCATCCCTCATCTTGTCTGCTGAATACATAAATTCAAACAGGTTCTCGCGTTTGTTTCTGCGTGTGACCTGGGACAAGCAGAATACTTTATTCTGAGAATATGAAAAGAATTTGCTTGGAGGATTTAAGAACTTGTAATATAAAAACAAAAGCAATCGGTTGCGGAAGGTGACAGTATTGTGATTGGCCTTAGACCAAACCTGAAATGCTGTGGTTGCAATTTAAAATATAAATTGCGTAATATTTTAAAAACAAAGTCTTTCTTCAGTCTCTCTTGATAATGGCTCGGGGGTGCTTCCCTTTCCTTCTTCTAACAGACCGAACCCTGTAGTTTCTCTTAGATTGGTCATAGAGTTGTTCTGTTAGACCAATATTTTGATCCTTTTCCTTCTCCATACACTAAAAGTTCGATCGCCCTGCACTTAGAAAGGTGTGACAGGAGCATAATGAGCTCTCTTCCGTCCATGGTCCATTCTATTTTGTTTCTATAAACAAGTGATTCCAGTAAGATATGTTCAATTTCCAGACCACTCTGTTCTCACACTATTTTTTTTAACCTGTTTTTCCTAAGTTAAGCTTGGAGTTGTGTCCCCTAAAAAACAAAAACACACCTTGCATCTTCTGTAACTAGCCATTAATTGTTAGGTTACTTTTCATGTTCTTTTAATATCTAAAAGAATTTTAAAAATCTAAACTGTCTTCAGATATGATCTTCAACATAGGATCTCATTTTTTCATAGCCCTGCTCTCTATAGTAGTGGCCACTCAGTCTTTTCTTACAAGCAATTCACAAATAATTTTAAACTATTTGAAGCTATACCTCATTTACCAACACTAACAACCTTATTCTTGTGATATTACTACTGCACACGTTTTTCTAAATATTCTCTTACTTTTGTTAGTTTAACAGCTCTGTGAGGCAGAGAGGAAGTGTCATGGGTTGGATTGTGTGTTCTCACCCCAATTCATAAGCTGAAGAACTAACCCTCAGTACCTCAGAATGTGACTGTATTTGGAGAAAGGCTTGATAACAGAGGTAAAAGTTAAAATGAGGTCATATGTGTTCATATGCGTGAACGTTGATCCAATATGACTAGTGTCCTTGTATGAAGAAGAGGCTAGGACAGAGACACAGAGGAAGACTATATGAGGTCAGCAAGAAGGTAGGGAGACTGCAGAAGAAACCAAGCCTGCCAATGCCTTGATCTTTAACTTCCAGCATCCAGAACTGTGAGGAAATTGCTTTCTGTTCTTAACCACCAGTCTCAGCCCTAGAACAGTGCAGGAAGCTATATTGTTCCTCTTAATGCTGTGGGTAACCCATACATGAGGGTGCTTCTCAGGGATGAATTTCACCAAATTGCATTCAGGGAATTCTTGCCAGGGGAAGAATATTTCCTGCTCTATCTTCTCTTTTTTAGATAGAAAAATACAATAACGATCAGTAACAGTATAGGAAGAGAATTAAAAAAAAAGATCTTTGGGGTAGGGATAGACAGCAAGAAAGACGATAAAACTTTAACAAAACAATCATTTTATTGAGCCCCCCAAGACATTTTAAACTAGTCACTTTCCTACTGAAATCCTTCTGGATTTACATGGATTTGGGCCAGAACTGTTAGTAACTGTATAACTAAAACATCTAAGTACTTTTTATTTTGTTATCAAGAGTGGTGTTAAATTACCCCATTTGTAAAACTACAATTGTCCAGCTGGTTTGTAATTCCCTGGGAGGTACATGCCACTCACCACATTCTTGCAGAGTCAGTGAATGCGAACAGAGAGGGTTTATGGATTATGAAGTGTTTGCAAAATGCTAAAAAAGGAGAAGTGTTATTTATTCATACTACTTGGTTGTATAATCCCACTGACCATTTAAAAATTAACCCCTTCATGTGCATGTGTGAGACTGTAATAACAAATCCCACTATTATGTATTATTATAAAAATGCACCAATAAAAATGATAAAATAGGGTCTGGGGTTGTGGCTCAGCTGTAGAGCACTTGCCTTGCATGTATGAGGCACTGGATTCTATCCTCAGCACCACATAAAAATAAGTAAACAAAATAAAGATATAAAAAATGACAAAATAAAAATAATTGACGCCTTCATATCCTTTCAGTTCTCATGATTTGCTTTACATATACCTGAATGTCTTCTATTTATATATATGGATATGCACTTCTTCAAGTATGTAAACTCTCCATCCTCCCAAGTTCCTTACCTGAAACTGAGGTAATAAATGTATCTATGTTAAGCATAAAGCTCAAGTGAAATAATCATCACAATATCTAGCATTTTATTAATAGTGAATTAGGTACAAGCTATAATTATAGTAGTTATTATTGGGCCTGATACCTTAAATTCAACAGATTGGTGCTATCACTGACATTTTCCCCCACTCCTTGAAGTTTTATGAACCATGTCTGAGATCAGATTGTGAGACTGCACAGGGCATTATTTCCTATACTTAGCATTTATGCCTTCAAGTGCTGAATTAATACACTTACCCATCTTCAATATTACCCTCATTACCCTCCACCCACTTGGTTACACGTATGTTCTGTGGTAGCTGCAAAAGACATGACAGGAAGGGAGCCCTTGAAGTACCTGTCTATTAATGGAAGGTGGAATCTCAAAGGTAACAGAATCCAATTCCTGAAACTTTTTTATTTGGACAAAATAGTGCCAGGATTGGGAATTTTTTTTTCTGAATTTCAAACCAGAAATGGTCCAAGTGCTCTACAACAAAAGAGGGGGTCAGGAGAGAGGGAAACTGGTATATTTATTCAATAAACTGCTCCTTTCCAATAAAAAGGGGTACACTATGGTAGACTCCACAGCATGGATGAATCTTAAGACATACACTCAGTGAATACACCCGGGCTGGGGTTGTAGCTCAGTGGTAGAGCACTTGCCTAGCACATTCGAGGCACTGGATTCGATACTCAGCACCACATAAAGATAAATCAAAAAATAAAATAAAGATATTGTGTCCATCTACAACTGAAAAAAATTACAAAAAAGCCATACCAAAAAAGAGTACATACTGAATAACTGCATTTATATAAAGTTCTAGAGCAGGAAAAACTAACCTATGGTGATACAAATCAGAACAGAAAGTTGACTGACAGGAAGGGAATAGGAGAACTTTTCCTGGGGTGGTAGGAACATTCTACATTTTGATCAGTTATTGGTTACTTGGGTGTATGCACTTGTCAAAATCGAAGTGTGCATTTTACTATAAATAAATAAATTATATCTCCATAAAACAAATAAAAAATAATAAATAGAAACCAGTATTTTGGAGAAAAAAGACATGGTGAAGTAAGAAGACAATGGTTTTGGTTTATGAGATGTACCTATTGTGAGGTGGGTGCCCACATGTATGTTGTTAAAGTGACAATAGCGATTAGTGGTTTAGTATGTAAATAAAGAAAAATGAAAAAAATGTCATTAAAGAGATACATTCCTCTTAAAAAATAACATTCTCTTAATTCCCCTGGTTGTAAATGTTACTGATTCTCCACATTTTATTTTTGTGTACACCTAAGCCTTGCTGAAATTCCTATTTCTCCCCATTTATTATGCAGAAACCATCATAGAAACCACAAGGGACCTCTGTCCAAATCTAATTGGGTTGCCACAGGCATATCATTAAAGTTCTGACTTTGGTTCTTTTTACTTGGTGAAATTAGGGGTTTAATACACATGTTCTATGTCCTTCAGTCCCTAACATTCTCCTGCTTATGTGGATTTGCAGCACTTTGAATCTGGCCTTTGGTTAAAATAACATGCTTAGCCAATCAAATTGAAAAAATAGTATGTACAAGGTAATATATAAGCCAGTTGCTTCAACAAAGCTAGCACAGGGCTGCTACTTCCTGGTTCTGGAGATGAGACTTGGCCCTGTGCCTAATTATGAAGGCTCTTTTCCAAGTGTTGTTAAGACTCACATTTTAGAAAGGACATTGAAAATTCACCTATTCTTTAGGCAAGAACATATTCAAAGAAAACTGATATTTTATTCATTCACTTATTTAAGGTTCAAATTAGTTTTATTTTTCAATAAAATATACCTTGGGCTCATTTTGAACTTTAAGAAATCGTTACCATTGGTGTTATCATTCAGTTTGCATTTATTCCTTAGGTGACTTTAATACTCTTTAGTTAAATTGAAGACAATAGTAAAGCCCTACAATTTAACTTTTAAAATATAACTTCATTATTAACTAAAGGATGTGTATAACATTGTGAAATGTAACAAACAGATTGAAGTGTCTCAGGGACACTCCAGAAAACTAGATATTTTAAAGTAAATATTTCACTCTGATTTTTAAAATATTAAGTTTTTGTAGAAAAATTGAATATACAGAACATTTTAAAGTAGGAAATAATATCACCTTTTTATTCTTACCATACAAGGGGAATCTTTGTAACTTAATATGCATACATATTTCCAGCCTGGAATGCATATATTTAATCATCACAAATATTTCTATTTAAAATGTTTATATATCTGTTAATATGTGAATAAAGAGATATCATGAACATTTCCCATGTTGTTCTCCCACAAACTGTTTGAAACTTCTATATTGTTGTCTAGAGATAAGCACCCTTTTCTTGGAAAGGGCCAGAAAGAAAATATTTTGAGCTTTGTGGGCCATTATGGTCTGTGAACTCCACAACACTGTGGGTGCAGGAAAGCAACCGTTGACAATAAGGAAAAAAATGAGCATGGCTCTACTCCAGGAAAACCTTTAACAAGAGGGAGCATCTGGGCTTAGCCTGCAGGCTGTTATTTGCCGATATATGGATTGTAAATTATCTCATCCATTGCTTCTTGGCCTTTTGGCTAGATCATTTTTAAAAAATTTAGGCTGTTAAACGTTTAAGACTATTTCAAAATTTATCAGATTCTTGGTTGTTGACCCTATTTTCAAGTGTTTTGTTATTAGGAAAAATATCTATATAGATATTTAAATGTTTGATTATTTCAGTAGGATAAATACCAAGAAGAACTGGCACATTTCTTGTTGAAATATAAAACAAAGTGAACACACACACACATAACTTTGACCTTCTATCTCTGCAGAATGAAAAGTATACTACCTAATGAAAAGTATAATATATCCTTTCAGATTTCTTAGCTTTGGGTTCACCAACCTGCCCTTTTCCATTGATTTCAGTGTATTTTGAGAATCTTGCCATGCTTCATGTCCTTTTAACCACTGTCTGGTATTTCACTGAATGGAATCGTTCATCAATACACATATACTGAGCCCCAATTATCACAAACTGTTCTCAGCACTGGGGATATTATGTGAAGAAAAATAAGTGCTTGCTCTTCAAGGAGCTTACTTTAAGTAGGAGAAGACAGATGACAGGTGAATGAATGTTTAATGTATCAGTTGGCAATATTATGAGTGAAATAAAGCACAAAAAGGAGACGGCAGCAATGCTCTGTGTGCGGGGGAGAGTTGCCATCTTTTTTTTTTTGCCGGGGTTACTGGGGATTGAACTCAGGGGCACTTGACCACTGCACCACATCCCCAGTCCTATTTTGTATTTTATTTAGAAACAGGATTCTCACTGAGTTGCTTAGTGCCCAACTTTTTGCTAAGGCTAGCTTTAAACTTGGTTCCTCCTGCCTCAGCATCCTAAACCACTGGGATTAGAGGTGTGCACCACCGTGCCCAGCGAGAGTTGCTATTTTATATAGGCAGTTCAGGAAAGTTCTCTCTGGAATAGAGAGCTGATCACACACAGGAAGGCCTGTAGATGTCCAGGAGACTTCCACACAGAGGAAACTCCAAGTACTAAGAGCATGCCATTTGCAAAGTTAATTTTACTTCTTTCCTTTGAATTTCAATGTTTTTATTCCTTTTTCTTGATTAATTACTCTGGCTGGAACTTCCAATACTATGCTGAAACAAAGTGAAGTGGACTTTCTTACCTTGTTCTTGTTTAAGAGGAAAAGCCCTCAGTCTACACTGAGTATAATGTCAGCCACACCTTTTTCATGTATGACCTTTATTGTGTTGAAATTGTTTCTGTTTATTCCTGGTTTAGTGTTTTCAATCATAAAAGATTGTTAAATTTTGTAAGAAATTTTTTTTTTCTGCATCAACTGAGATGACTGTGTTTTTTTTCTTACTTCATTCTGTTAATGTATTACATTGATTGATTTTGATATGTTGAATCTTCCTTGTACTCCAGGAATAAATCCCACTTGGCTATGTATCTACTCCTTTCAATATATGCTGAATTCAGATTGCTAGTATTTTGTTGAGAGTTTTGTGTTAGTATTTATATGGGATAATCTGAAGTTTTTAAAAAGTAGTATCTTTATTGGCTTTAATATAGAATAATTCTGAACTCTTAAAATGAGTTTGGAAGTGTTCTCTGCCCTTTAATTTTCTGGAGGAGTTTGAAGATTGATATTAATTCCTCTTTAAACGTTTGGTGGAATTGACAAATGAAAATATGGTTTGGGGTTTTTCTTTGCTGGGAAGTTTTTGGCTACTGGTTCAAACTCTTCAGTGGTTGTTTTAGTCAGCTTTTTCACTATGGTGACTAAAAGATCTGACCAGAACAATTGTAGGAGGAAAAGTTTATTGAGGGCTCAGGGTTTCAGAGGTGTCAGTGCACAGACAGCCAGCTCTATTCCTCAGGGCTTGAGGTGAGGCTGAACATCGTGGTGGAAGAGTGTGGTGGAGGGGAGAAGCTCACATGATGGTCAGAAAGCAAAGAGATAGATTCCACTCACCAGATAAAAAATGGTACCGTTCCATGCCCACTTCCTCCAGCCACACCCTACCCACCTACAGTTACCATTCAATTAATCCCATCAGGGGATTAGATCACTGATTGAGTTAAGACTCTAAAAACTCAATCATTTGTCCTCTGAACCTTCTTGCATTATCTCACACGTGAGCTTTTCAGGGACACCTCACATCCAAACCATAATAGTAGCTATAGATGTATTTAAATTTTCTATTTCTTCCTGATTCAGTATGGATAGATTTTGTTTCTACAAATGTGTCCATTCCATCTAGAATGTCCTGTTTGTTACTATAAATTGTTCACTGTTCTCTTATAACCCTTTTTATTTCTGCACAATCAATAGTAACATACCCAAATCAGAGGTTTGTCATTTGTTAGAACCAACTCAAAACGTCATTGCTTTCTGTGTGGTGGTGTTGTTGTCACCTTAGGTAAATCCTTTTTCCTGCCTACCTGTCTGCCTTCCTCCCTCCCGACTCCAATGCCAGGGACTGAAGTCAGGGTCTCACACATGCTAGGAAAGTGTTTTACCACTGAGCTACCCACCCAGCCCAGTCAATTTCATTTTAAATAGTTTCAGCAGCAGGTTTCTCAACACTTTTCTTTAAAAGGTTGTTATTTATCAAAATAAATTTTAGACACTTATTTTTACTACCTTCCTAATTCAAAAGTCAGCTCACTGGTTAGTTACTGCTGAAATATGGAAACTTTGTTGCTAGTACAATATGGTAACAGACACATGGCTCTACTGTGATGGATTAGATATAGCTACTTGACACTGGGGCAAAGTGACCATTCTTTCCATAGTCCAAGGCAGCAGGGATAGAGTGAGATAGATTATTTTATTGAATTAACTGTTTTATTAGAAAAAAAAATTCCACATCAGGAATGCATCACTCATATTTCTGGAAGTTTCTGGGGAGACAGAGCAACACAATTCAGATTATCAGTGTGTAAAATAAGGGAAAGGTAGGTAGAATAAGACCTTTGGAAATAGAAGCTTGAATTTGTGACATTAAATTTCACTGACAATGAATTTGCTTTATACTAACAAGCTTATGAACTTAAAACACGTGCAAATTCTCTTGTGTTCCCTTTTGAATTGGGAGCCAGCTTTCTCCCTTTTGAAATGTGGAAAATTGAATTGCAAGAAACAAACTGTGAGAGTGTAATTATGACAGGGAGGCAATTAGTTATCTTCAGTGAAAACAAAACTCAAGTTTCAGCTCCAACACTTACGAACCCTTTCATCTCTTGAAATGGGGTCACCACCCCTTGCCTCACTTACTTCATAAGGTTTTATGAAGATGAAAGAATGTATGTCAAGCATGAACTGTAAAATGCTGTGCCTTATTAAACATGCCACTTGAATTAAATGGGCACTACGTATGTACTCATGGTAGCACCTAATCCATTACTGTTCTAATTTACATTAGTGAGCAACCCAATTTTACACTTCTGATATTCTTATGTACTTTATTAGAAGAAAATGAAATGTTAGGTGTTAAGATTTGTGAAGCTTCTATGACTTTACTTACCTATTCCTTTTTCATGGGTACTGGGAGAAGATACAACAAGACTCCTAGGTCACAGACAAAGGACTTCTAACTCAGCACAGCAGTAGCTGAAATGTCAGCATGGTTGCTTTGAATTCCCTTGTTCCCCAAATCTCATGGAGAGAGGTGACTTGGAGGGATTAAGACAGATGCCACACATGTAGTGGGTTTGCCAATCAGTAGAGAAACATTGAGTTTGCGATTTTATTGTGTTAAACAGAAACAAGCCTCTTTATTTTGGGCAATATGCTACCTAATCCCTCAAGATGGATCCCTGCAAGCACAACAGCCTGGGTAACAATCATCAGGGTCATGCACTCTTGGCAGACTCAGCAAAAAAATGTGTTGGTATAAATGCTCAGGGCCCATAGCTGGTTGCTTCTCCCAGCATTTAGATGAAATAAAACCTGGTATCTCAAGTAGTAAGTAAAACCTTACTATTCTACTGCAGTTCTCTGCTAAAATAGTAAATATAAAACAAAAATGGCAAAATAAGTGGCAATGTATCCAAAAAAGTAATCAGCTTCTAGTTCTTCAGAATACCTAGTCATCAAGGCCCTCTCCAATGTTTTCTTAATCTTGCAAACCCAAGATACCATATTTTATGCAATTGAGGTTTGTTGTTCTTGTTGCTGTTTTGTAGTACTGGGGATTAAGCCCAGGGGTATTCTACTACTAAGCTAAAACCAGCCCTTTTTGAGGCAGGGTCACCCTAATTGCTAAGGCTAGCCTCAAATCTGTGATCCTCCTGCCTCAGCCTTCTGAGCAGCTGGGATTACAGGTGTGTGCCACTATGTCCAGCCAGTAATTTAATTTTTTAAAGTTCTAACTTACTTATAGGTGAATTTTACAGTACATTCACCTCTTGATGTCAGGAATTGTATTTATCAGCAACTCTGGTATGACACACAGTGGAACTCAAGAAGCTAGTGAACAAGTTTAGTTCCTATCTTCCTATCTCTCTGGAGGAGATTAAAAATACTGAAGAAGATGAAATATCATCAAAACTTGCAATCCCCTCTAAATGGCATGACATTATCATTCAGATAGAATGAAGGCTCTTTCTGAGTTCAAGATGTAAGCATCTTTAACCTAAAAATCTATATCCATAGATAAAACATGCATATAGATGTTGCTTTTCCATCTTCAAACATGGTGGGGATGGGATGGAGGAATTACCTTTTAGTGATACTAGTTAAAATCTTTTACCTACTCTTAGCATGTCCAACACTGGTCAAGACTTGGACACACCACCACACCCTGATTGTAAAATCAACAACTGTGAAGTCTCAACCATGCATGTACGGTGATCAATTTTTCCTGCCAACCATTCTTTTTTATTTTTTGGTACTGGGGATTGAACTCAGGAGTGCTTTTCCACCGAGCTAGATTCCCCAATCCTTTTTGTTTATTTTTAAAAATTTGAGACAGGGTATGGCTAAATTGCTTGAGATCCTCCTGCTTCAGCCTCTGGCGTCACTGGGATTACAGCCATGTACCACCGTACCCAGGTCCTACCAATCATTCTTATTTTTGTTTTAAAGTAGTTATTACTTACAAATCTTACTCACCATTATTATGATTCAAAATGCCACTTTAACTGGGTGTAGAGTTGCCTACTGATTCATTAATTGGAATTAGCTTAAAAAAGAGAATTGCCATTTTAAAAATGTCTAGAGATTTTTACCCTCTCATAGGAGGGGCATCAAAAGTTTTCATATAAAGAGAACAATGGAACCCAGAATGAATCCACCAATTAATAAGAGCTGCCCGGTCCCCTGTAGGAAGAGCAAGAGTTCACATTAGCCTCTCGTACAACACATTCTAGACAAGGGCATAAGGGCAGTCTGGGGCCGTGGCCAGCAAAATCAGCATGCAATGTTTCAAAAAGGACAGGACTTAGGCATGATGAGCTTTCTATCCCAGGCCTGGGTGGATGTGGTGGAAAAACTTTACTTTTCTCTATCATTTCCAGATAATATCTATATTCAATAATCCCTGATCTTTGAACCTCAGTATCTTATCCTACTCCCTTTGACCCATTGAACTACTTTCACTAACTGACTTTTGGGTAGGGGTCATGCTCTCATCATTCATCAAGGGGTCTAAAAATAACACCCTGCAACCTGCTTTGGCAAAGACTAAGGAATTCAGAGGGCACTGACCTCAGATCGCTTGGTGGAGGCACAAGGAGACATTTCTTTCAGAAATGAGCGACAGGACTCTGCTTTCTTTAAAGAATTAATGATTTTTGCCCATTTGTAAACAGAAAATCAGAATCATAGAGCATGTAACTATTTTTTTCCATAAATGAACTTATATTGTTGTACCTTATTTTTTATTTTAAATTTAACGGCAGGAAAAATAATACTGTGCAGTTGACTCGTGGTTCCATTAACTGGAGGTTGTCACCTTATTTTTAAAATAGTGCTAGAAGAAAATAACCCTCTGGTGGTTTTATTAAGTACTTTACTACTAAATAAATATAAGAACACATTCTGTTAAATTGAAAGAAACAGTAATACTAATTTTGAAAAGACTGTTGATGTCACTGTGGTTTATTGGATAAATACAAAGTATAGGCTCTTTAAAGCAAAACCAAAGGGATTAAAAACCAAGTACACAAATCCTCTTTTGAATAGAAACATAAATTAGTTTAACTAACAATTAGGCACTTAAAATGCAAATGTAAGACGGTACTTTTAGAAGTATAAACAGTAGTTATAACTTCTAACTTCCTCCTGAAATGTGTGTTTTTTTTTTTTTACAAATACAAAAGCACAAGCATGGAAAATATTTCTAAACACAACAACAAAAATTTCCTCTCATTAAAAAAAAAGAAAGAAAGAAAAAAGGAAAAAGAAAATAAAAGAAAAAAGAACCTGAATTCAAATCTCATATGATAGATCAATGATTAAGGTACTGGTGGGTAGGAGATAACAGTTTCTGAAATTTACATATTTGATTAACAAACTATTCAATAGCATACAGTAGATATCATAATGAAAATATATGTCAGGAAAATAATGAGTTCTAGACTTAAAATTTTACTTTACAACAAGGCACTTAACACATTGAAATAGTACAGTAAATTTCCAAAAGAATGCAACTGGCTACCCCTCAAAACCTTGTAATAATATTTCTTTTGTGAATATACTGTAACATAACCATACATTTTGCAGCATTAATCATTGCATAGGAGGTAAATTAAATAATAAATTCCAACTTGGCAACTAGATTAGCTTATGTTTATAGTTTTTCTTTTAAAGGACAATTTAAAATAATTCCACAAGACAGCACTCTTCTTTCATGATTCATTTAGAACACAAATATAGTTATTAAGTAAAAATAACTCAGAACTTACAAGGTGTCTATTTGTAAAGACTTATCTTTGGGTACCTTTGACATGATTTGCAGTGTTTGGATAATGAAGTCAAGAGCACTTCTTCATAAAAGCAATATTTTCAGCAACTGGGTCAAAGGAGTTAAATTATTGCAACACAATGACATTAAAAACACAAATATGAAGAATCTTTATACATAAAAATAGAAAAGCCTTCCACACATTACACATAACTTATAATATGCTTGATTTAAAAGATGTAAACTCATTTATTAAGAAATTCCTTCTCACACTTCCTTACACTACAGAGGTGAGTGCGTTAAGACCGGCTTAAGTGTTTAATCAGTTTTACAGTACAAAATTAAAACAACAACAGTAAATGAAATGTTCAAAATATTCAAGGAACAGGATGTGAGCTTTCAAATACAAAGGAAACTTACGAGTTTGAGCATGTAAATTTTAAAAAATAAGAAAGACAGCTGACTTGGGGTTTCAAAGTAAACAAAAGTGTAGGTAGTTATAAAGGGAGACATTAATGATTGTGTAGCTAGAGGTAAAAATGGTCTGCAAATTTCCTTTGATCATATGGATGAAAGATTCAAATTGCAGCTTCCTATAATCTGAGCACATTTTACAAGTGGGAAGGGCTTGAAATGTCTCTAAAATAACTTTCCCCCCATAGTTTCAGTTGGCAAAAATTGAAAAACAAATGCCTTTAAAAACAAAAATACACACTATAAAGTGACCTCTGCTTTCCAAGACATACAACCTATAGCCACAAGGGGGCGCTGGTAATACAGCAAAAACCCCCTAGTGACCCTAATGCCACGTCACCCACAAAACAGCTTTCAAGCTTAGTCTCCAAATAGCCTGTCTTCCACAGCAAAACTTGTTTCCCAAGATGCCGGTTAATTAAATGACAAATTTGTCATTTATTCAGATGGAACTGGGGGAAGAATGCTTTCTTTTCAGATCTAGTGGAGGAGCTTGAAAACTAGAATCTGAGAGAACTTCATTTCCATTGGAAAGAATTTAGGAAAAGGTATAGCATAATTTATAGGCATTATCTATTATAGCTATTTCATAGAGGGACTAAATTACAAGAAAAGGTTTCAACAGGAGCACAGGCTTACAAAAACATGGATAATGGATAAGATGTGAATCTTCACTGGCAAAGAAAAGATGTTGCAAAAATTTGCTGTTTCACAAGATCATAATTGTTTGTTTCCTATCTATCTCAGAGTAGCATGTTGGGGTAAATCCCATGTTTGCTTTCCCACATGTCAATGAGTTTCACTATTTCTCTTCTTTTCCCATCTTGAATCTCTGAACGACCCCCACCCTTTATTTTCAATCCACATTCTCCCTCAGCACCTGTCAGAAAGCTATGACACATCTTGTGTAGACTACATGGGAGCAGTAGTGTCCACACCCTGGGTCATGGGTGTTTATTAAGTTCTTGAGAAGGTGAAGATATTATTTTTTTAAAAAGTGAATTACTTGATATAAGTGTGAGGCTTACTGTTTCAAAGGTGTCCAATAATCAATACATACGGATTTTTAAAGCTTAAGCACTTTTCCTTATTCAATTGGAGAAAAGTGGGTTATCCAAGACACAGATGAGTGAGGCTCTAAGGGACATTAGATTGTTTTATTTGAATTAGAGGCTCAGGGAGCAGTATCTAGGCTTTAGTGTCTGATGATTTTCCTCCTAATCAGACAATGGAATTTAAAATCAGTGTTTTCAAGCGGAACACCTTGTGCTATCACAATTGGCAATATTTAATAGATACACTTAAGCAAAAATTACATAGAATGATGTCTAAACACACAAGGCATATGTTTATTATCATTTTATATAATAAAAATACTGGAAAAAAATCCTTGTGTTTCAAAATCTGCCAAGATGTTTAAGGTTTTAATTCTTATTTAAAATAACCAGATTAGAGAGCCTTCTCCTGGTCTTTGAATTCAACCACTTTTCCTTTAGTGATTCTTCTATTACATAGAGGAGGGGAAAAAAAAACCACTCTGAAAACTACACAGAATTTTAGCACCAAAGGATAATGACCTCTCTGAACAGATCTATATTGTGCTTTTCTCAAGCAATTTAATGGCCAATTTTGTATAATCAAGGCTGACTAGTGTATAATGATAAATTTAGAGATGTTTCCCGTGTAAGAGGAAATTTCACCTTTAATATACTTGTAACTGCCTCATCCCAATCTACTGGCCTATCCTACCTCTGCCCTCATAGAATATTTTCTAAGTTTACTAGAAGTCTTACAAATTGACCTTTAATTAGTTAAGAATTTAAGCCAAGAATTATCCAAAAATTTCAATAGCAGTAATTAAAGCACTAAATCTGATAGTATTAAGTCTCTGATCAGATTTTTAAAATCCACCTGTTTTGCATCAACTCAATGAAATTTAGAAACAATTATCCCTCTTTTTCCATGTAGCTGTGCCTGTCTAACAAGTTGATTCCAAAAGCATATTAAAGTACAGCACCATGTATTAATTTTCACAGGGTAAAAGTCAAATTACTCAGTGGTGGTACATGTTCTCAGGAAGAGTGTATGGGAGCTGAGGCTGTTGATAAAAGGTAAAGGTACATTAAACCTTCAGGCTCTGTCTTGTTTTTTCCATAAAGTACAATGCAACTAGGAATAAATAATTTTTAATGAAATGTGCCCAGATATCTTTTGGGGTTCCAATTAGGAACCTTAAAACAGACTTTACCCCAGCACCTGAGCTGGAAGGGAAATACATACTTGTTCCCCAAGGGGTGTGAGCACCTGTTCACACATGCATGTTTCCAGCCTGTGCTGGCGCAGTTGACATCCCTGGGGTCCCAGATGCAAATCTGCCAGTCAGGCTGCATCTAAGTGTGTGCATGAGGGCCATTCCTTAGCAGAAGGAACCCCCTGCTTCCTGTGTATCTGCCATAGATATTTTAAAGTGAAATATTTACACATGTGTAAAATCTGTGGGTGTGTCAAATACTTTTATATTTCCTTGGATCACCTTTTAAAATAAAAAAGATAAAATTGTCAGTTAAAAACGTAGGACTAAAAGTGATACATAGTGCATAGGGTGGTAGCAGCAGAGCGCATTCCTAGACTCCCCCCAACCTTCCCTGCGACAGGGTAGAAGCAAAAGTGCACCCAAATGTGACTCGCAGCCATGGACTGCCCTCCCCACCCAAAGCCTAATGCTAAAAACTACTTTCAACATTAGGCTACTCTATTTACACAGTGGCTGTATACATCCAGACATTTTATTCAAAACATTAACAAATTCTTCTGACCCTGGGAGGAAAAAAATATCCTGAAAGAATGCTGAAGTAGAAGATTTTAGTGGCGAAAGAATAAGAAAATGGGTAATATGTTCTTTGGCACCTCTTTAACAAGCTCACTAGTAAAATCCCAGGATGGGGGCTTGTCTCCAATGAATGAAGAGTGCAGGAAAATATATCTTTCTCAGGCTGAATTAAAAAAGAAAACAGTCAAAAAGTAATACTTTGTTCATCTTTCCAATCATTTACACAAAATTTGGTCCACGTCTTCATTTACCAGTCTGTTTTCCTAAAATAAAAACAAAGCTATACCTTTGGTTGCAGCATGAAAACTCTTTTGGTGTAAGAGCTGGTGCCTCTGGATCCTCAGGTAGACTTCTCGTTATCCTCACCAATCTTTTGGACCCGTGAATACTTTTTGCATGATGACTTGAAGCAGCCAGGAGGCCAAGACAGTGGCCAGGAGAAGCAGCAAGGAATTGAGCCTTGTACATTTTTTTCAAAAAAATAAAAGATGGGGAACCACCATGCTCGAGATAAGAAATTAGTCTGTGAAGAGACTTTCAAGTTCTGCAAAGGGGAGGAAAAAAGTGAAATGAGACGTCTTTCATGATTCGTCCCCTAACTTTTTTATTAATTAAATGGTCATTCATTGTAACTTAACAGGGGAGGCCGAGTCTGTATCCCATGGCAGTAACTGCTGTTACCCCCTTTCCTCAACTCTGCTGTGACTCTAGTCCTCAACATACCAAAGCACCTTTTCCTGTTTGAGGCACATGCCATTTCTTCTGCCTATAATTTCAGTAAGAAGGGAGACTTGGGAATGGTATTCAGTAGTAATGATTTCTAGACTGTGTGAGTGTCACATCTAGCTGCCTCTACTAGAGCTCAGAAGGTTGAACATATTGAAGAGGAAAGGCGAAAAGTTTGATTTGGTAGTGTGAAGAGGCATCTAGAAGGAAGTGTTAAGAAGGAACAAGGAAACAGTAAACTACAGAATAGGAGAGAGAACTACAAGAAGAAATAAAGGAATGCGGAGAAAAGGTATTTATCAGTGGACACCAAGAGATGGATGCAGGTTTTTCCAGAATGACATATCGATCACTCACAAATTTTCTAAACATTGTATGTACTGAGAAATACTGCGAAGTTTATTCAGAGATAAGTAAGTCAAGGTGTTGGGAGTTGCAGACCAACTCTATTACACCAAAAAACTACATCAAAACTTGAAAAAGAGCAGTGGAGGATCAGATCTACCTTGGACCATTGGGAGAGAGGAGTTAGGGAAAGCTTTCTAGAAGCTCTGCAAGAATGAATAGGAGAAGAAAGAACAGTTCCCCCTGGGAATAGGAAGAAGCAGAAATTAATAAGGAAGGAGAAGAAGGGAAGCCAGAGGGTACCAGTCATCCAGAGATGTACCAAAGCCAGTAACTCACAAGATATTTATTTTGCCTGATTAAAAAAGAAAAAAACCATGGCTGGCTCTCTTTCTAAAAATTAATTTATGTGCTTTGAGAATAGAGCAGGTACCAGGCTGTCCCATGATACTTGTACAGAGATGGGTCCTAAATTTTAATCTAGTACATCTCTCTCTTCAATTCCAGTATAAATCAGCTGAATTACTAAAACACCACAATGTGCTCTGTGATTTTACAGCATTTCTACCTTTACATGGCCTTTCTATTTGTGAAGTTATTTGGCTTCCTATTAAGAAGCAGGTGTGGCTCTAAGTATAAGTGGACTGTTGAACCCCACATCTGGGTGGGGCCAGCAGTTATTCCCATGAAGCTCTCTCAAACCCCACAGTATGAAAGGGGTCCTCTGAATTTCAAGAAAAGAAACCATCCGAGGATCGTCACTGCTCTCACCTTTTCATTGGCCATTGAATGGTACCACCAAAAGAGCCGTGTTGTGATATAATAAGCAATGATCACATCAACAGTGTAGTGTTCATGCGCTACAAGAATGCAGATGATCCCGGCGGCACTCAGGAGCCAGCAGATTAAATGATACCACCAGAAATGACGAGGCGAATCTGGACAGTGGAAAAATTATAGAGTTAATGAGATTCCCAGAGATGATTTTGTCTGTCTGTCTATCTATCTATCTATCTATCTATCTATCAATCGATCTATCGTGGAGCTGGGGATTGGACCCAGGGTCTTGCTTATGCTAAGCAAATGCTCTATTACTGAACCACACCTGCAGCCCCCAGAGATTAATGATTATAAGCTGTCCTAATTACCTGGAGTAAAATAATCTAGGATTGGGAAATTACTAAAAGGAGAAAACTGACCCATATGAGTCACTATGAACCATCCAGGATTTGCTCAGATAGGACTGGGCAGGGGGAGGAGGTAGGGGCGGTGGTGGTGGGGACAGACCATGGGTAGAACAGGTATAACTGTCATTCACTGTGAGGGGAAGGCAGTGGCTCATAACAATAGATATTCGAGGCCTTGCCCTCTGCTAATAAGCTGTTTAATAGGGAAGAGAATGGATTTCTTATGAGGTTGGCTGGAATTGGCTTCTCCTGGCTCACATAAGTAACCATGCTGGAAAGAGAAGCAGCAGGTGTCAAAAGAAAAGGTGCTCATTCATGAAAATAAGGGGAAAATGTCAAAGCAGGGGAAATTTCAGGTTATAAATGTACTTTTGTTTCTCCCTTGTGTGTCTGGGGTGGAACAGGGAGTGGCCCTGTAGCAAGCAATAACTTGACTCTTGGCAATTTCATACTGTTATCGACAACAGCACTGTGAAGCACTGTTCCCTATGAAAACCTTAGGAGTCTTGCCCATTCACTTATAGATTTTTAGCCTTCCTGGTGAGACCACTTAGTCATTCATTCCATGGATTAGCTGTTAGAGAGAACTGCAGAATTGGTGGGTTAAACAGGGTGGGACTTCTCACCCAAATGTTAATGACAGGCACAAATGGAACCTATTCATCTCTAATTACTTGGTCATCTGTTTCATTTCTTTCTTTTTCTATTTTAAAGCTTTATTGGCTCACAATAAAAGTTTAATAATCCAATAAACTGAAATTTATTCTCTATTTAAACTTTTTTATATTCTCAGCTGACATTTTCTTTCCAGTGTAGAAGAATGGTTGACTAGCAAAAGGCTGCATTCCTAGAACTTCAGATGAAACACCAAGTCAGTCATCACTTAAATACAAAATCTCTGTGATAAAATAGCTGTTGCTCTTTTGGTACCAGGTAGAACAGAAAGGGAAAGTAAACATATTTGCATTTGAACGTCTGATTTTCTAGTTTTGGATGTGCTATTTATTCACTTGCTTCACTGTACAACCAAGTTCTCCAAGGTAACTCAAAGAAACCCAGAATTTTCAAATTTTATTTTATTTTATTTTATTTTTTGGTACTGGGGATTGAACCCAGGGGTGCTTAACCACTGAGCCTCATCCCCAGCCCTTTTTGTATTTTATTTAGAGACAGGGTTCTCACTGAGTTGCTTAGGGCCTTGCTAAGTTGATGTTCTTCCTGCCTCAGCCTCCTGAGTTGCTGGGATTTGAGGCATGCGCCACACCATGCCTGGTGTGAATTTTAATGCTGAGAGAGACTTTAGTCTTAGGGCCTGAGGGGGTCAGATCCAAGCCCACTGTTGATCTGTTAGGCTCAGCAGATGAAAACTGGACAGGACATATAGATGCTAAATGCTCATCCTGCAGCATCACAAACCCCAGTCTTCCTAAGGTCTCATGCCAACCTTCCCTGATTACCGGGTATTTATGAACAGCTCAAAATGTTCAGGCAAACCAGAGCCATTTTGCATTATTTTTGGGGGGTGGTCACAAAATGGAAAGCTGAAGTAGATAAGGAAAAATGAAGTAACTTGAATGGTCATTTTACTACTCTTGAACTGAAAGTGAGGTTTTAAGAATAGCTGGAAACCCTAACATTTTTCTATGATGCTACCACTGCAGCAGGACCACTACTCATGAATTCAGAACATTGGCTGATCCCTGTTTCTCCCAAAGGTATTTTAAAATAAAAATGACAAAATGGTAATCCTCTTTGTTCTCCACTCTACCCATAACATGGAGCTAAAAGATGGTGACACAGGTGGCTGGGGTGTGGCTCAGCAGCAAAGTGCTTGCCTCCCATGTGTGAGGCACTGGGTTCGATCCTCAGCACCACATAAAAGTAAATAAACAAAATAAAGATAATGAGTCCATGCACAACTAAAAAATATTTTTTTTAAAAAGATGGTGACATAGATTGTAACTGACTTCACTGTCTATGTGGGATCTTGAACATCCTGGGCACTGAATAATAATGACAGTGGATTTGGAGTGGTGGCAAGGTTAAAAATGACAATGATCTTTCGTAGCCAGACATTTGGGGTTAAGAGCATGGCTGATTTCTCCAGGCAAATTTTATAAGGAGTCTAGGTCCCACTGATAATATTTGCACAATTGTGTAAAGCCCTCTTTTGTTAAACCACAAAATGGTCCTGGTCCCACCTTTTCATTTGGTCTCACAACTAAATTTAAATCCACTCATCACAAGAGAGCAAACAAGAGTCCAAGCTGATTAAAAGGCAGGAGAGCAAAACATACATAAATGATGCATGTCATTCTAGAAGCAGACTTTTCAAAGAAACCACTGGAACCTCTACTTCCTCAGAACAACAACACATGGTGTAATTTAGAAAGTGACTGTTTTCCCTAATCACAAAGAAACAGGCACAAACATGGAAGACCCTGTTTATATACAGAACTGGTTATGAATTGGAGTTTGTAGTATTACAGATTTGCCATTTTACGTCTCCCCCCAAAGTGGAGAAAAGCAGAATATAATCCTTTACATGCTACATGTAAACTCACACAACTTTTAAAACCCCAGCTGATGGATGTCTTGGGAGAAAAATATTTCTACATATTGGGTGACCTTCATCAAAGAGAAAGTTAACTACAAGTTGACAGGCTCTGAGGTTAAAAACCGAACAATAATGAAAAATATACCTTGTTTATAGATAGGTAGACTATTCCTTGGCAATTCTATAAGATCAGATAACTCAAATTTCCTAAAATCCTAAACAAAGCCAAGAAATGAAGACCAGAATCTCTAGGGTCAGTCGACTTGAGTCTGAACACCTGATCCTCCAAATTCTGGCTGTGGTCCAGGACCACAGTCATGTGGCTTTCTCTGTGCTTAAGAAGAAAGACTGGGGGGAAACAGTACCTCCTGTTGCAAGGATTAAATGAGTTAATTTGCATCAAGGGCTCAGAATAGTGCTTGGCCTAGAAGTAGTAGTATCACCTCTATGCTACTAGTGTTAATATCACTTGTTCCTCAGTTATTTTGGAAAACTGGCCTTAAGTCTCCTGGGATGTTTTCTCTTCATTATTTTGTGGTTTTCAACTCACAGGGCCTTTGCTCTGACCCTTCTAATCCTCCCCACCCCATCCTCTTTCATAAGTTCCTTTTGATTTCAAATTAGAGAGAAGGTCCTACAAACGAAATAAAACTGTGAGTTAGAAAATAACTTCTTATATACAGGTGGAACTTCCCCTGGCAAAATTTAGAGTTAGAAATATAAACAATGCATTTCTGGAACCAAAAATTAGGTATTAGAATATAATGATTAAATTTCAAGAGTCTATCCCCTGATATTGGTGTATAGCGAGATTTAGCCACGGACCCTGGTTCCCCCCACCCTCACCATATACCATAGAGTGAGTGGAAATAAGGGAGAGGTACAGAAGGCCCTAGGCCTTCAAAGCAAGCATGACAAAGACCCCACACTTAGCTAAACCTATTTGGATTAATGAAAGGCCAAGAGAGGAGGAAAGAGTGAGAAAGGGGCGGTGGGGGGGGGAGGGGAGGTCTCTATTTACAGAGACTCTTTTTCTTCAGGCTGAGTGAAGAGAACTGAGATGTACTTCTAAGAACACTAGGCAGGAGGCATCTTGGATCTAAAGATGAAGGTGAACACCGAGCAGCCTTGTATACATGAAGGAAGAGGTATCACCATTTCAAAAGGACTCTGAGATGATGGGCCCAAATGGGCCCAACCTCAGGAATCTACAAAATTGTGACCTGACAATGAATAAGACATTATTTCATCAATGAAAGCTACTAGAAACACAAGGATTCTGTATAATGGAAAATGACTATATAAATATGAAAACAGATCTCAAGTTCTTGCCTCCAGGTTTCCTCTTAAGAAGAAAATGATTGGAACTGGCAAAACCTTCCATCAAGATAAGATGTCTAGTAAAACATAGAGTGGCGAGAAAATGATGGAATGAAGTGGGACTCAGAAATGGTTTAAGGGGGGAAATGAAGGAACTCCCTAGAATCATGGAATGGAAGGGTCAGACAAATAATTCAAAGTTTATTTACTTTTGGATTTAGAATGGACTAATTCTTTTTGCAATAAATTTAATGTTTCTGTTCTTAGTTCCAATATTAATAAAGCTTTTCATACCTTGAGTTGTTTGGGAAGCATGCTAAGTGTTAGAGAGAAGCCATAGCCAGGTTTTAAGACTTTGGTGGTCACAAATACTTAGTTGAAATGATAACACACACACACACACACACACACACACACAAAGTATTTACATCTGTGTTTTTCATAGCTATTAACCCTAATAGAATAAGGGCTCTCCCATCCATTTCAGAGCCAAGGGACCCCTCTGCTACAACAATCAATTACATGGGAATGAGCTATTACTTACATTCTTTGATGAACAAATATGTAAGTGTCAGCACAACTGTGTGACCACTGAAGAGGAAGTCTCCACACAAGATGTGCGACCCAGTTATGGACAATCCACCACCAGAAATCAACCGGAGAATCCGCTGTATTTTTGCCTGAGAGTCTCCATTGAGCTGAATGACACAAGAAGATTCAGAAGAAAATTTACAAGCTGATAAAAATTATGTTTTAGCCTAAGTGTGTGACAGAAAGGTCACCAGGTTGTGATTTTTCCCTCCCTTCTAACCTAAAATGTCAAAAAGAATCCAAGGGGAAGGTCCTCAAATTAGATTCCATGCATTGCACTGGCCAACTTTATTGACACATTTTAAATTATTCAATATGTTGCTAATAATATGTTTTGGTGGCATTGTGTCCTTGGGCAAAGCTTTTAAAAATATTAATAACCAATGACTTCACCACAGTTATGCACTAAAAAGCGGATCAAAGCTACTTTCTTTCCTTTTTGAAGGGGGAAGTGGAGGTTTGGGACAGTTAATATTTTATTCTGTTGCATACCACATTACTAATATTCTGCAGTGCCTTTGAATCTTGTATTAAGTGGGCAGCCTCAAGTGTACCTAACAGCTATATTAATGTCTGATCAAAACACTACAGTTAAAAAAAGAAGAGCTGCAACTCATTAAATCATTCAAATAGGATTGAAAATGACAGATTAGTGATATACTGGCAGTTTTAAAAATGACTAGCTTTGATCAGGGAAAACATCCCCAAAAGAACCTATGTGCTGAGGCGCGGGGTCAGGAGAGGGCTGCTGTGATCAGGGGCATTCTATAAACCTCCTAGAAATCATTATGGTGAAATGGAAAATAATGTTGGGCTAAGGCAGGAAGTGCAGGCAATGGACAAAAGTTTACTAACCCTATTAAACTTTAAGCACACAGGAAGGAGTTGGTCAAAACAGTAGACATAGAAAATCGGAATACAGAAATGCTGGGGGGAGCTACATGAAAGGTTTCAGATGAGTCTAGAAAAGCACCGAGAGGCTCAGAAAATCAAAGGATACTTGGAGAGAGATCAAGAAATAGTGTGAATGGAAGAGAAACACAGAGAGCCCATTACTGACTACTTCTTAGGAACCTGGGGGACAGGCATATGACATGCTGCTTTTTGTACTCAATGATGATCCTTCTGAGAAACTAACCCTTGACTTGTGGCTGGCCCAACCTCCATAGTGGTACTCTGGTGGTGCAAGCACAGTCAAATCTTATGCAAGTGGATGCATGAATGTATAGGGTCAGAATGTGCACAGGGGGACGAGAGTCTAGGAGGGGAGAAATAAGTCAGTCCCCAAAGCAGGTGGCAAACCATCCTATCCAGGACAATAAGGAACTGGGTCAAGAATCCTTGCCTAAAAGATCCCTCTTATGGTACAAAAGTGTCCTGATTTTAAAAAATCATATTGGGGGGGGGGGCACTGGGCTTGTGGCTCCGTGATAGAGCATCTGCCTAGCATGTATGAGGCACTGGGTTCGATCCTGAGCACCACATTAAATAAATAAATAAATAAATAAATAAATAAATAAAGGAATTGTGTCCATCTACAAATAAAAAAAAAATGTTTAAAAATCTTATGGATCCAGAAAGCCTTCTGGTATTGAAGAGACTATTGCAAAAAGTTGAACATACCAGATTGCTTGGCAGTTAAGAATAAGGTGCTGCGTAGAAAATGACAACATAAACTTAGAGGAAGGGTGGGAAAAGCAACTGTAGGCTTTAAAGGAGTTTCAAAAGCATGCAGACTGTTGACAGAGTTGCATGACTCACTTCAGGCATACCACATAGAAGTCATGCGACAAACTACATAATACACTGCGACATGCCCTTGGTATTGAGGATTCAGTCAAGCCATGTGCTTTATCAGATTGGCCACATGAGGAATTTCTTCTGTTGAGGTTGGAACGACTACTGCCAACACTGAGATCAAATAAAAAGGTACATAGGCTCTGCCCAACCATTGTGTTCCCAGTTTCAAAGGACATATTATTCTTCATTTCAAAACCATAACATTTTTTTTCTCTACTCACATATCCCAACTCTATAATTTTCTGAAGGCAAAAACACTTAAAGCCCTCAGTCCCTTTAATTGGGGTCAACGGTGTAAAGAAATTAGGAGCTGAGATAAACCACACATCCCCTTTCCTCTGCATTCAGTGGTGTTGGTGGACAGACATCCCTCCCCAAATCCATGGTTTTGTTTTCCAAAGTCTCAGTTTCTCACTGCCAACCACAGTCAGAAAGTTTAAATGAAAAAATTCCTGAAAAAATATTCATTAGTTTTAAAATAACTTCTATTGTAGTATTGTTATAATTATTCTATCATTAGTTATTGTTAATCTCTTACTGTGCCTAATTTATAAGTTAACTTTACTCATATGTACATATGTATGTATGGGGAAAACATAGTATACCTAAAGTTCAATATCATCTGAAGTTTCAGCACCCATTGCGGGTCTTAAAACATACTCCCCACAGATAAGTGGGGGCTACTGAATGGAGATTCCTGATACACTTGATTATATATGGTTTTTTCAGAACAGAGGAAGGATTCTCTTCTTGTCTTCTTAATTCCTCAGTACTATTACTGCCAATCCTAATACATCAATTCATGCTTAGTATAAATGCTAAATAAAACTGTAAGTAAAGAAAAGAAAAAAACTGGTGAAGAAAAGGAGAATAATGGGTGTTAGAATTAATGGATTTATTTTTTCTAGTTCTTTTCCAATTTACTGGGCCTCCCCATCACATGTCACAAGACTCTCAATACTATTAATTTCTTTGTTTTCAGACACAAGTCTGTGCAGTAACTGGATATGGAATTAAAGATGCACAAACCTAAAGAGAAGCATCAATCAAAACAGCCAAGCAGACTAGGGCTCCAATGTTCCTAAGTGTTCTTACAACTGCGACCTCCATTAAACACCTCCCATAAAAATAACTGAGGTGCAGGAGAGCCCAATATGGGGTCTGCCAAACCAGAAACTTACAGGCTGTCCCTTCCATTAAGGAGAGAGGTCTTTGGCCATCTATGGCTGGGATAGAGGGGAGAGCTGTCCCGGAGAGCTCTCCCAGGGAAGGAACCCATGCTATCCCAGCCAAACATTCTTGGGTCAAAAGGATTTAGAAAAACTAAATGATCTCATAAAATCATTTCATAATCAATAAACCAAAATTTATCTAAATATTGAAAAAATACAAAAGTCTTGACTGAAAACCAAAGCGGGGGTTGGTGGCTGAAGCAAATTTTAAGTAAAGGACTTAAAGTGAGCTGCAGAATAGATGAGAGAGGGGGTAAAATGTGGAAGTCACGGGTTCACGATGGTGACTCCTGTGATCACATCTGGTGGATTGCAAACTGCAGGAGCCAGTCACTAGCTGGGACACCCTCCGATAGTGAGTGATTTCAGTACACAGAGCCCTGGCACTGCTCATCATGAAGGGCATGCCATGGAGCCAGAAGCACAGGCAACAGGTAGATTATCTCACAGCCTCCTAACCACAAAACTCTGAGCGGCACTCAGTGCCAGCCGGTGAACCACATTTAGAATGCAATTCCAAACTCCTGTTCTGTAGCACCTCATCTCTAATCAGGCAGAGTGATCTGGAACCAGAACCTACAGCTGCCTGTGCTTTGGGAAGAGGTGCTGACAAGTGAACACAGCAGATGATTAGTTAAGGAAGCTCCCCAAGTTTCCATCAGGAATGTTTGTGGCTCAGTTATCCCACAGCACATTTACCGATGTGGGTCCTGAAAATTGCACCTCTCTCATGGAGGGCAATCTTTAATCTACTGTCCTTCCACAATCATAGCAATCCATCCCTGCAAACCTCATCCATTAAAAGGATGGGCTTGCCCTTTTTTTTTCCTGTGGCCATTTCTTCACTCAACACACTACAACAGGACATTAGAAGAGTTTATTGTGCTTCTGAACTCCTCCCATGCCTTGAATTAGCTTCACTAAAAAGCAGCCAATGTGTACACTGTTTTAATTACAGACACTTTCTGCTTTGATGACTGTGGAAAATTACGGCTTCTCCCAACCACACCTACATTTGGTAAGGGAGACTGCTGGCTTCTTCAGTACAACTCTATTTTTCCTTTACTTCAGACATCTGCTTAGTGTTCAGTAAAATATGATGTTAGACTTCATTCCCTGTCTAGAAAGCACATGATTTGTACGCTTCCATTTTATAAGCAAGTCTATGCAGTTACTGGATATGGAATTAAAGATGCACAAACCTAAGGAGAAGCATCAATCAAGGTATGCAAAGGTCTAAGGGGATTAACGGCTCTCTCAACAGGACAGAAATTGATTGCTGCTCAGGGCAGTTTCAGGAGACATCCCCATACAGTGTCTTTGCAGAAGGCTACCCTGCCTTTTACAACTGCTAAAAACTTTGAGGGTCATCCTTGACTGTTTTCTCTCAAATCCATATCCAACTTATTAACACAGCCTATTGATTCTGCCTTCAAAATATATCCTGAATTAAATGATTTCTCATCAATTTCACTGCCACCATTCAGGTTTAAGTTCTTACAGTGGGTCATAAGAGCCTCTGGGGGCACAACCTGTGGTGTGTACCCCCACTACTGCCCCCCAAACTCCCTGCTTTTCCTCTGACCCAAAGCAACTGAAATATTTGCTTGGCCTGGAGCTCATATCCCATCCTGGGGCTGTTCCCTTGCCTGGCTCCTGCCCAAATGCTCTCTATAAAATAGTTCTCTCTCTATAAAATAGTTCCTACCCACTTACTGCTCCTCATCAGACAATCACCTGACTAATCATCATGTGATACATCTGAAATTATCATCTGTCATCCTTCAATAGAACATTAGTTCTAGGGGCAGGACTTCATTTTGGTTATTATTGGGCCTGGGAATATAAGCTCAATATTTGTAGAATGAATGCATGAATGTATAAGAAAATGAGGTTACAAAGCAGAAAAGCAAAATGATGGTAATGTTAAGTTAGCAGAAAATGATATTTTTATACACAAAGATGTACTTTTATCAATTTTGATTTCTTCCCACAATCTAAAGAAACATAAAAAATATGTTAGATTCAGTGAGCACCTATGAAAGTATGTATACGAATGTACCATATAGTGGGTGTTTGGTAACTGTTTTCTTGATTCCCTCTAAATGGGAATGCAAAGCTGCTTACCTTTGGAGCACACTGGAAATGCATTCCAGGCACAGGGAGAGTAGTAACGTACATTGTAATACAGCGATATAGGTATAAAGTTCCAATGATAAAAAAGAATCTGCGCCCCACTATTGACCTAAAGGAAGAAGAGGGATGGGGAAAGACAAGCTTACTGGTTGCTTTTGTTCTTAATGCAATCAATAAAACCTAAGTCAAGAAAGAAAACTTTAACAGGTTAAAAAATAATTAAGAATAGCATTAACAAACCAGTTTCACACAATTTAAAGGCTATGAGCTGTTCATTCTGTAATTCCATGGTGATACTGTACTTCCATTTCCAGAAATAATGATTCATATGCTACAATAAATGTAGGTGATTTGGAGCCCAAAATGACTAAGTGTTTAGGAGTGTGGGCATTAAAGTAGACCAGGAATTTAGATGATCCCCTCTCTCTTAAAAAAATGTCACTCTTTGCCAGCGAATTCAATGACTTCTATGTTTTCAGTCAACTCATTGATTAATAAAACCCTCAAGGACATATCAAAGATATAAGTGAGCCACAGTCACAAAGGAATTAACTAATGAGCCAGGTGATGTGACATAATTGGACACACAGGGAAATGTGACAACCCATTAAACTCAAGTTCTATAAACAAGGTTTATTTGGGGACCATCTGAAGGTATTTTGACAACTTGGGAATGAACTATATTTTCTCTGACTAAACAAATTTCCGGAGAATTACATTTTGAAGATGTCCAAAGTGCCCTTATATGTTAAGGACATTTAATAGTGAAGCTGTAAATTGATTTACTTACTTTTATTCAATCTTCATCAAAGAGGAAAAAGAGGAGTATGAAGCTTTTGTATGCAGTTTGATCGTGTTTATTGCAGCACTGTTCACAATAACCAAGAAATGGAGATAACCTAAGTGCCCACCAACTGATGAATGGATACGGAAAATGTAGTGCCTATACACAGGGAATTCTATTCATCCTTAAAATGATGGCATCCTGTCATTTCTGACAATATGGATGGGACTGGAGATCATTATATTAAGTGAAATAAGCCAGGCACAGAAAGACAAGCACCACATGATCTCACTCATGGGGAATCTAAGAAAGTTGATCTCACAGAAGTTGAGAGTACAGCAGTGTTGCCAGAGGCACAGGGGGGTTAGGTGAGCAGAAGGAATGGGGAGAGGTTGATCAGTGAGTTCTAAGCAATGGTTAGACAGGAACAAGAAGTCCTGGTGTGGTATTGCACAGTAAGGTGACTACAGGTAACATTAATGTACTGCATATTTCATAAAAAATGTTTAAGGACTTTAAATGTTTCCACTATGAAGAAATGATAAATGTTGAGGAGATAGGTATGTTTAATTTTATTTATTTATTTATTTTATTTTTTTTTTTTGAGAGGTAGAGAGAGGTAGAGAGAGAAAGGTAGAGAGAGAGAGAATTTTTTTTTTTTAATATTTGTTTTTTAGTTATCGGCGGGCACAACATCTTTGTTTGTATGTGGTGCTGAGGATCGAACCCGGGCCGCACGCATTCCAGGCGAGCACGCTACCGCTTGAGCCACATCCCCAGCCCCTTAATTTTATTTAAATATTACGTATAAGGAGGCTGGAGTTGTGGCTCAGCAGTAGAGTGCTCATCTAGCATGTGCAAGGTATTGGGTTAGATCCTCAGCACCACATAAAAATAATAAAATAAATATATAAATGTCCAACTACAACTCAAAAAATTATTTTAAAAATATTACATATAGGGCTGGGGTTGTAGCTCAGTTGTGGAACGTTTGACTTGTACGTGGGAGGCACTGGGTTTGATCCTCAGCACGACATAAAATAAATAAAGGTATTGCATTTATCTACAACTAAAAAAAATGTATTTAAAAAAATATTACATGTATTCAAACGTCACATGACAGTTCAATTTTTTTCTTAACATTTTTATGTATGAGTTAAAAATCATTTAAAAGTAAAGAAAGACAAAAATGCCTAGGTAGACATCAAGGGGTCCGAGTGTCCTTACAGCTCAAGGTGACAGTCCCTTTTTTGTTGTTTGTTTGGTCTAGAAGCTCTGGCTCTGGGAATGGAAAATGAGTGGGATTCCTTTAACCTCTGGGTTGCTAGTTATAACTTCTCCAGAACATAAAATATATTATTGCAATTTTCCCACTCAGAGCTACCAGACTTTCCAAAGTAGGACTGATCAAAGACTTCTGGAATCACAGTGAATTTCAGGGTGAGACATGTTTGAAGTTTTTCCAAAGACTGTGGTTCTGACATGGATCAAGTTCTAATTCAGGTAACTATTGAATATTCTAATTTAAAGAATTATGTACAAATACATATTTTGGCTGCCTGACACCAGTAGCTATTTTAAGAATGTTTCAGGGTTTCTGGGATTAAAAAAAAAAGAACACTCTTTAGACTATGAAAGAATTTCTTTATTCCAAGACTTGCTATCCTAGCTCTGCCTTTTCTCCTACTGAGCAAGGTAACCAATAGTGCTCTCTCCCCCCTTGGTTAAAGGAAGAACAATTCACCCTTTGACTCAACCACAGGTCCCAGAGGAGTGCTGTTTGAATTGTGCTGCCTGCTTTTAGACAAGGTCAAGGAATGAGCAGAAAATTATAAGTTTATTATATTCATTCCAGCATTCTGAGTTTAGCTATACTCAGAACAGAAAACTTAGGTGAAACAAGCACTCTGTAGCATTATGTAGAAAAATAACCACTGCTTATGATTTCTTTCCCACAGCTTTGAAAGGTGCTTTTAATAGAGCAAAGAAGAATTTCTCATTGGGCTGAGATGTCTAAAAGAGGTAAAGCTGGGTGTGGTGGTGCATGCCTGTGATCCCAAGTTCAAAGTCAGCCTCAAAAACTTAGGGAGACCCTGTCTCAAAATAAAAAGTACAAAAGGGCTGGGGATGTGTCTCAGTCGTTAAGTGCCCTGGGTTCAATCCCCAGTACCAAAAATGAATAAAAGAGATATAAAAAGGTAAACTCATGTGACTTGTGACTAAAACACTGGATACCATTAAAATGTATGGTGTGATGGCACACACCTGTAATCCCAGCAGCTGAGGAGGCTGAGACAGGAGGATCAAAAGTTCAAAGCCAGCCTCAGCAATTTAGTGAGACCCTAAGCAACTCAGTGAGACCCTGTCTCTAAATAAAATACAAAATAGGGCTGGGGATGTGGCTCAGTGCCCCTGAGTTCAATCCCCAAAAAAAGGAAAAAGAAAAAAGAAAGAAAAGAAAAAAAATGTGTGGCTCAGGTATATGCCCATGAGTTGTGACATAGGAAAATTTAATCTGGTATCGGAGAGGAAATGAATGTCTAGATGATGATTCAAATAAGCCAAGGTGAAGATTCCACTTCAGGGTGGAGTTCAGCTACTTACCAGACCCTGGAAAATGTCTCTTTTTATATACAGGAACAAAATTTTGCTGCAAATTAAAGGAGAAAAAAAAAAAAAAAAACACCTATGGCCTGGGCAGGCCCTCTTATGTTCAGTGTATCAATTCCAGATACTGAAAAGAAAATCACTAACATTCAACAAATATATTTTTTGATTTTCACATATAGCATGCCTTAACTAAGTAAAACACAATTATCAGCTCTTTTACTTAAAACATACCATGAAAGTAATGTGAAAGAAAATGCTTAAGAATGACTTCAGTTTGTAGAATAAGTTTTCAAGGCTGCACCTGAGAAAGTCTCTGGCCAAGACAGACTGAATTCCTCCAATCACAAAGCAACAAAGAACGGGAAGAACAACATGGCATAAGCTCTCCCTTCTAAAAACCATCTTGTGGCAATCATACTGAAACCTTAACTGACTTGGAATCTTCAAGCTATATCAACTCGGCATGCATCATATATTTTGAAAGCCCCAGACCATGGGTAGTGGTTGGATCAAACTCCTGTATTTCAGTGATTTAACTGCTAGAATCCTAGTAGAAAGCAAATATTTAATGACTGAGATGAAAGGGGAATTGAGGGGTCTTCGTTTTTTATGGACCAGAAGTCAGAATTCACACAGAGAAGCATGAATAACCGCTTTAGATCTATGTCCAATTTTCAAGTGTCTTCAAAGCAAAAACGCTGGCTACTACACTTCCTGATTCCTCCTATTCCAAGACAGGGGTGGGGACCAGCCGAACCCAGTGAACTCTGAGCTCCTTTGTGGTGCTGAGGTGAAACCAGAAGACAAGTTTCCTTTAGAAATCTAAAACCCAAACCACAGGGACCCAGTTCTAAATTCAGTTTCTTTAAACAAACATTTGTGACTGGGTGGCCCACAGGCCAAAAAAAGCAAAAAACAAAAACACCGAAAACCTAATACTTGAGAACTTTTGAAGACAGGCAAACCTCAAAGATGGATAGTCATCTCATTAGGAATAAGGGAGAAAAAAGTTTCCCAGCCTCCTCCCTTTCCCCACTTGTCAAGAACCTGAAATAATCCAAGCAAGAGTGTATGTTATTCCCTTCGATGGCTCTGGATTTATCATACAAATGCCCTAGCACCCAAGTTGCTAGAAATGAGGAGCCGGGCATTAAATTCAAACACTCTTTGAGTCATCCACCACAGTACTGCTGTATCCTTGCCAGTTTGATTGCTCAGTTAACACTTTTTGTCTAAGTGTCACTAAACTTATTAGGAAGAAAACAAGAAAGACTTACTTGTATCTCAGAAAGAGCCACTGGGTGATCCATAATCCAACTAATATAATCCCATTGATTTCTGATACAGAAAATGCCCATTTCACCCGATCAATGTAATCAAAAAACTTGTCTGGGAGGGGAGGGCTGAGCTCCTTGGGAGGGACCCTCTCGTGCACAACTGTGATCATGACTGTTGTCAAGATGAGGTTGAAGAGTGCGTACACGAAGGCAATGCCCGTTTTCCACCACTCTAGGGGAAACTTGTTCCTCGACTCGGTGGGCATAGCAATTTGGATATAGTCTGGGTACTTTTTGGTGCCCTTTCGCAGCCCATTGGATAAACTCTTAGCTTTACCATTGCCATTTTTGTTTTCTTCCTCAACAGGCTCAGCAGGTCTTGTGTAGGTGTTTGCAGGATCATTGGATTGATTTTCCAAATGTTCTTCAAGTTTTGCTGTCTCTATGATATCCATTGTCCCCAGTCTTCAGATCAAAAAGGAGATGGTAAAGTTCTTGTTCCTTGTGGTAACTTATTTTTTTTAATCCTTCTACTTCCAAGATCAACATGGACTCTTATAATTGATTTTGTTTCCTAATACAAAATGCAGAAGGTAGCCATCTGATTATTGTTCCTGCCATGTAGCTGTCTGCTGCACGTCCACCACTCTTACGAAAGGAAGCCAATTCTCGTTCCCCCAAAAGATGTTTCTATCCCACCTAAAAATAAAACAAAACTATGCTCAGATAATAAGTTTGTCCAATTATCAAAATTCCGAAACAAAAACATTCTCAAAATAAGGAAACAAATACCAAAGCCATTTGCTTTATAAAGATATTGTTAGAACACAGTTGACATTGCAGAGATTGAATTTATTTACAAAACATTGAACTGTTTAATCCTGGTATTCCTGTCTCTTTTTGAACTGATGTCAGTATAAAAAGGAACATTTTAACTATCAATTCCCTTTTAATTTCTTTAAATAAAAGACAGGACCCAACATTGTAAACACTTCAGACTGTGTTATTTGTTGCTAATCATGAAGTCATAATAAGCTAGAACCTGCCCAGAGATCACATCATTCCCTCCTAAGACTGTATCTTTTCTATGAACCTTAAAGAAAAAATTAAAAACTCTGGTGAGTTGCTTCAATCGTCCATGCATGGAATAATTGTTAGTCTCTGCATCCTTTTGGTGACTACATTTAAGAACCGATTCCAGAGCAATACAGTCAAGGTATTTACAACAGCACTGCCTCAGTTTATCCTTGCACATTCAGAGATGCACACCATGCACAGGAAAAGTTGGCAGCCTTCAAAATAACTTAGCGAAAAGAAATACAGAACCTTGTCTATGTTTCATTTAGAAAGCAAGCTGTTTTAAGGATAAGATCTTTTACTACAAAGTCATGGTAAATTAGTAACTGACAATATCTGACGCAACCATCAGAGTTTCTATCCAACAACAGAAACTGGCATCCAGAGGACTCGCTTGGGGGTACTCACCGTGACACTGATGAGGAAAGGGTAAGCTTGGCTTAAGCTCCACAGGCTCCAAAGAGCAAAGACTTCTTTGGGACACAGAGCACCACCACCAACTCTCTTATACTAGCTAGCAACATGCTCCAGCTGTTCTTAATTTAGCAAAGCAGTATTTTAGTCACACTATGGAACCACCACCTGAAGAGGTTTTCAAACCTTGTAATTAGTCCCCACCCTGAGTACACTGCACAACTTTAGCATAATCCTTAGAATTTCAAAGGACTCTCTTTTCAGGGCAATTTCAGGAAAAATAGAAGGACGAAAAAATTCAACATAGTGACAGCTAAGTCTTTCTTTAATGAAAGAAAAAAGAGAAAATTTAAAACAGCACCCTTAGTAGGTACAGGCTATATTTATTTACAGCTATGAGTGGTAAACAGAATAACTACAAGTGTTTACTGTGCATCTGCTGAAGGATATATGAGGGGAATTAAAGGGGGCTTTAAATAAGCTAAAATACCTGGATATTCAGCCAAAGAGCTTGTAGTCTAACTGAAGAGATAGAACCAAAGCAACAAACTGTTGGAGAAGACTGAATACATACTGTCAAAGGAAGGCAAGGGCTAAACTGATCACTAGATAAAAATGTAGGCTTAAGTGGGCTCAGTGGTGCACGCTGTAATCCCAGCGACTTGGGAGGAGGCCAAGGCAGGAGGATCACAAGTTCAAGGTCAGTTGTGGCAATTCAGTAAGACCCTGTCTTAAAGTAAATAAAATAAAATAAAAAAGGGGTAGGGATGTAGGATGTAGCTCAGGGACAGAGCAGTCTTGGGTTCAGTCCCCAGTATTAAGGAAAAGAAAAAAATGTAGGTGAGTTGTAATTTATTCTGGTCCTGTCAAGAAGTCTCCCCTCACAGACACGGTCCCTATCTGAGAAAGCAGAAGCTGGAGGGAAGGTGGCCTAATAGACGACTGGAGAATGACTGGAGGACGAGTTTGGCGGAGAGATGTCACTAGCTTTCAACATCTTGCCTGCCTCTTGTCCCTTTGAAAAGCCTCCCGCTATTGATACATTAAAGCAGGATGAGAAAGTCCAAAGCCCTCTGGCCTCACATATTCTCTAGAGTACCCTCCCTCGTATATACAGTGGTGTGGGAAGCAGCAGCAACGAGAAAAGATGCCACCGCAAGATAGTTTCAATAGCAAACCTTCAACACCACGGACTACTACTTTAGTAGGCACCAAAGTTCTAATTCAAACCACTGCCTGTCGCTTCATCAACCCCTCGCCTGATCCATCAGAGCATCTTGCCAAGCTATCAGTCAAATTCCCATCAATACTTCACGTATGCTCCTAGTCTGATGTTCACATGAGAAACAAGCTTGTGATTTTGAAACCCCATTTCTTCCGGAGACATACAGATGAGCTTTGTAAGGTAGGCACCTAATTCTAGAACACAGAATGTGGAACAGAGGAAAATCTAATTAACTTTTTTTTTTTTAAATGAGGAAGCACTCAGGCACCCACCTCAGGGGACTACCACGAGGATGACTGAAACAATTAATTGTGAAGAGCTTTGTGCCACTGGGAGTAACAGCACTCTAGGAGTACAATGCCCATTTGCTGTCATTAGTAGTAGGATTGATATTTTCCTTGGGATTTCATTAAGAAGATTAAAGGTACACAGCACTTTCCTCTTGTGTCCACCAAACCTGGGACTCAGTGATTGTCATCAAGTTGACGATTACCACATACTCCTTCCTATAGCCATCCTTTCCTATCAGCATCTGGGATCGTGACAAAATTAACAAGTTCTTCTCCACGGATGGCAATTCCATGAGCTCATTTGTTTATGTTGCTATGCAGGAGCCAATGCCCAGCTTTCCAAGTCCTCTTATATGGCAAAAAAACTGCAAGTTTACCTGGATAATAGAAAAAATTCAAGATTTTTTTTTTTTTGGTGGTGCTGAGTATTGAACCCAGAGCCTTGTGATGCAAGATAAGCACTTTACTAATTGAGCTATATCCCCAGTCTCCAAAAGTTTCAGATCTTTATAGACTCATGCCCCTTTGGAAAACAAATGCAGATGCAGAAATATTGAATACACTGATATTGTTGTTAAAATTTTTTAGAAATATGATACATTCCAAAAATGTAAGGGTGGCTTAAAATTAGGAAGTGAACATACTGATACATCACAAACACACGTGAAAAGCAAAGGTGTAATTATCTTGAATGAAGCCAAAAGGGCATTTGATAAAATTCAACATGTGTTTGATTTTGTGGGGGAGACATATTCTATGGAAGGAACAGATTCACAGCTATACGCTTTCAATGACAAATCACAATTTTAGTACTATGACTTCTGCTGTCGAGCAAAAAGTTTCTCACTGTTGCTCCTCTTTTCTCTCCCAAAAAAAAACTTTAGAATTTTTTTTGTCAAATTATTAAAAAACACATATTTACATATCACTGCATTTCTCTGTTTTACTTATTGTCATCTCTACTACCTCACATTATTTTAGTAAAAAAAAGAAAAAGAAAAAGAAAAAAAAAACCCAGGCAATTACCAAAATTATAAGAGAAATGCATATATGAAACCAACTATCTCAAAGATATAATATTCACCTGGAAGGTCTGTTCTATTCATAAATTTCACACACACAGAGCTTCCGTACAGAGCCAGTGATAACCAGTTAAAAATTTAATAGAAATATGATTGCGTATGATGGCTATTGATGTAGCCACTATACCAATGGAAAAAATGCCTTCAAGAACTTTGGTTTCTGTAGAAGGGATTGAGGGGAGGGAGGGGGCTGTGGGGACGGAAGGACAGTAGAATGAGACTGACATTATTACCCTACATACACTCCATGTATGATTACACTACTAGAGTGACTCAGCAGCATGTACAGCCAGAGGAATGAGGAGGTGTGCTCCATTTGTGTACAATATGTCAAAATGCGTTATACTGTAAAATAAAGAAATCAACAAATAGAATGTCACTTTAAAAATCTCTCAAATAAAAAGAATTGCTGGGGCTGGGGCTCAGTGATAGCTCACTTGCCTGGCGTGTATGAGGCACTGGGTTCAAATCTCAGCACCACATAAAAATAAATAAATAAAACAAAAGTCTATCAACGACTAAAAAAAAAATTTTTTAAAGAAATTGCTAAAAAAAAATAAATAATGCCCTCAAGTCCTAGTAATTAAAAGGGTATGTTTAGAGCTTATAGGAAGAAAGCTATAACAATTAACACTAAGATCAAAGAAAACACAAAGCTATACAATATTTCACAGGAGGGAGGCTGAGATATTAACATTAGTCATTACTTTTAATAATCCCAGGAGTGTGTTTCCTTTAATTTGACAAATGTTCTAAGTTTCATCAATAAAAATAGGAACAACACATTTGCACTACTAGACACAAAACATAACTAAATTTGGGTGTGCAGCACCTTTACCCCGTGGTCCTCTTTTGTAAGTTTTTCCCAAGGAAATAAACGTACAAAAAATATTTCTACAATCATTTTTAATAGTTGCTTATAGGAGAAAATCGGAAAAATCCAAGTAGTCGAGATGGGATTAGTCCAACAAATTACAGTTACCTTGATATTATGAAGTTCCAGGTGGTAAAACAGGCTGCGCATCCAAAATCTGAAATACTCTGAAATCTAAATTCCTTTTGAGTGCCAACAAGATACTGCACAAGCCTGATGGTTCAATGAACACAAACTTTGTTTTCATGTATAAAATTATTAAAACTATTGTATAAAATTATCTTTAGGCTATGTATATCAGGCACATGTGAAAGAAAGAAATTCTGCGTTTAGACTTGGGTTCTATCTCAAAGATCTCTCTCTCTCTTTCTCACACACACACACACACACACACACACACACACACACACACACAAATATTCCAAAATCTCTAAACCCCCAAATTGGAAACACTTCTGATCCCAATCATTTCAGATAATGGATAATCAACCTGTGTAATGACTATAAAACTACAAGACAGAGATTTAAATACTAGAAATGAATATAGAATACAACTAAGAAGAAACTTCGATTGAAATAGAAAATGTAGGATTTCAATAATTCATTCATTCAGAGGTCATGGTTTGATTAAAACAAACAAACAAACAAAACTGGAAAGGGGCCATGTGACAGATACTCAGGATACAAAAGAAGGTGAAAATGTGAAGGGCCACTCCCATGAGACTCCATCAGCAGTTCTGACCAGAGGCAAGTTTAATCTGCAAGGCCACTGACCATGAAGTCAAAGAGATTACATGTGCTGTTGACCAGATTTGCAAGTCCGCCTACCTATGCATTTGTGCTTAAGGTGATAAGATATATTAAATGTGTAAATATAGTTTCAAAATTAACAGAACTTATCTCAGTTTATTTGTGGGTTTAAAAAATAAGAACTTATCTAAGCTTAAACATGGGTTTTAATGTTTAAAAGAATTTAATCTGTTAAAGATAGAAGCTTAACATCCATCAAAGAAAATATATTCCTAAATGTTCAAATTGGAATTATGAATAAAATGATGCACATATGGAGCCTAAAGGCTCAAGAAGAACTAAGTTTTGAAGAATTTTATTAAACTGAATGTCAGTTGAAAAAATAGCTGATGAGTTTCTTAACAGACCCAAAAGTTTTCTCATATCTTACATAAGAAAACTTGTCTCCAAAAAGCCATAAAAATGGAGTTGTCAAATGAAACAGCCCACAAAACAACAGTTCTCAGCAAATGTTACTTAAATATCAGGTAATGTACTTGTATTTTATCTAATTATTTCTACAACAACACTAGGAGATATTGCTAGCCCATTGTTAAAGAAATTGAGAGAAAGTAAGTTGTTTGAGGTCAGACTGACAGGAAAACCTACAGTTAAAGCAGGAATCTGACCTCACAAGCCCCTGCTCTTAACTGGCTTACTACTACCTTTAGTGTTTGAGATTTTAATAGGTGAACAGTACAGTCAGCTGAATGGACCAAGAGACAATTTTGAGATTTTTCTTTTTTTTTAATATACATAAATACATAAAAGTTCCTCTAGACAGCATTATTAACAAGTCTTTGTAATTTTGCAAAAATCAATATAAACTTAGAGGGCTGAGGATGTAACTCAGTGGTAGTGTATTTTGCCTAGAATGTGTGAGGTCCTGGGTTTGACGTGCAGCACCAACAATAAATTAATTAATATAAACTTAGGGGGATTTTTTCCCTTCTTTTTGAATTGGGGATTAAATCCAGGATCCCTGTGCCTGCTAGGCAAGAGCTCTACCACTGAGCTACATATTCCCAATCCACCTACTTTTTCTTTTATTTTGAGACAGGGTCTTGCTAAGTTGCTCAGGATGACTTTGAACTTGTAATCCTCCTGTTTCAGCCTCAGAAAAATTTTTATAATTCATCCCTCTTGTGTGGAAAAAAGCAAAGGAGCCTGCTGACAATTTCCCTATAACCTATAGTCACAACTTAATTATATTTACTATTATTAATAAGCCACCATCTTAAATTTCTAATATAAGCATATTACTTTATGTAAACAGATCCACTTTGGTTAAGAAATCTTACATCCGCACAGGTTTTCCTAAAGACCAGTAAAGACCGGGACATCTTAACTTTTTCTTATTAATAGTCTTAGAGCTGAACTTGCTTGTAAAAATATCCCCATCTAAAAAGGACAGGAGGCAATATGCTTATGGATATAAGGATGCTTTGTAAGGGATGCAATTATATTTTGGAAGAACCTACAAAAGTTATTAATTAGTTTTACTTACAAATTCTCTAAATCTGAAGACCCACTGGTTACTAAAAATTACCATGTATTTGCGAAATACTTTCCCAACCAAAGGAACTTGGAAAAGTATCCTTGTCAGATCAAGTTTTTATAATGCCACTAACTCCCACATAAAATAAGATTTAAATTAGGGCTAAGGTTGTGGCTTAGTGGCAGAGCACTTGCCTCGAACATGCGAGGCACTAGGTTCGAGCCTCAGCACTACATAAAAATAGATAAACAAACAAAAAAAAATATTGTGTCCATGTATAACTAAAAAGTTTTTTAAAAACAGTTTAAATTGGGATGGGCAGGCTTCCAAAATATCTTGCTAACACTTTAGTCTGAGAATAGTTTGGGAAAAAATCTAAAATAAAAGACATAATTGAAAAACCAGCTACTAATGACTATACTCTTAAACTTTGTGGTAAGGAATATGCTTTGGTGGAGGACAGATGTTTTGATCTCTGGCACGTACCAGATGGGATTATTTTATTTCTGATTCTTAGTTATTCTAAGAGAAAGGTACACCCTATCAATAGATATAGAAAGTAATTAGTGATTACCTGGGACTGCAGGTGAGAATGGGGAGTGATTGCAAAAGGGCTCTTTGGGGTGGTAGAAATGTTCTAAAATTAGATGATGCTTGTGCACATTTGTAAATTCACTAACAATCATTTAAGTTACCCTTAAAACAAATGAATTTTATAAGCTTGAGTTATGAAGCAACTCAGCTGTTAAAGAAAAAGACATAGCCCACTGGGATTATTTACTATATAATTAGAAAACCAAGGACCATTCCACACTGTTATTAACCTCCAGGTTCACATTTCCCTTTACAGTATTGTACTTACCAGCTGAGCACTTCTGTAGCAATGATTGCAAACATTTCTAAGATTTTTTTTTTTTACACAGACAAGACCAAGAACTAGTCAAGGAACAGTAAACTGTTTAACAAAATTCATGTAAACTGTGCTCCCAAAATAAACTTGTAACTAAATAATGTGAAATGACAAAAAACAGATGAGTTTTCTAGCAGAATTCATCACAATTCATTATGAGTTAGATGACTAAGGGTTTTTTTTTTTTTTTCCCTTTTTGCAGTTTTAAGGATTGAATCCAGGGCCTTACATATGCTAGGCAAGCACTCTATCACTCAGCTATATCCCCAGTCCTTGACTTAGATTAAAGGGGAAAAATGAGGTCTTTCTCATTTAAAACAAAACAACAACAACAAAAAACAAACTGGTTACTTTAAATGGCTGACATGAAATACTTACCCAGGACAAATATTAGTTGTGCAAAACTGAAAACAGTAAATTGTGGGACTGGCAGTATTTCACAAGAAGGGATGGCCTACAGGTCCCACTAGAAGCTCTTCTGCCTTAGCTAAGTTGATCCTGTAAAGGACCTTCAGTGAGATCTGATCCAGTGTTTTATAGGATATTCTAAAATTCAGCTTCTTTTTGTAGACAGACTGTTGCCTGTTCAGTTTTCTGTTGGTGATTGGAAAAATTCTGATTATCAGTTCTAATTCTGGGATATTTTAGAAAAACAACATTCTTGAGTTGTGTAGGAGAGGAACCTCAAAGGGCGGTGAAGTCACAGGGAAAGACAACTTGACAATTCTGGTATAATACAGAGCATGTGGTCATGTGAATAAGTGAACAAATGCATAAATAATTAATGGCTAAATAGGTGGACGGATTAGACAGCTTGATTAGACAGATGAGTAAACAGGTAGAATGAGACAGCACACAGATAGGATTGGTAACTCAGACCCTGAAGATGGAAGAGGGCCATAAAATAAAGCCAAAGTCTAGGGAATATTTAAAAATAATCTTTTTAAGTTTCAATTCAGATAGTCTACATCAGAGGTTCTCAAAATTAAGGGAGGGGAGTGGGGGACATGCCACACATTTGAGGAGCTTTGCCCAAATGATGGGAAGTGGTGGAGCTTTGCCCAAATGATGGGAAGTGGTGGCTTTTGCTTGTCTCCACCTCCACTACCCCTCCCGATTCCAGGCACATCTAGTGAGACTTCTGGAAGGTGGAGACGGGGAAACTCCCCATGGGGTGCTTTCCTCCTTCGTCTAGCTGTTTTGGACACTGGGTAGAAAGAGCCAGGCTGTTTTCTCCTTCCCACGCCTTTCCGCATTTAAACGCCAGTGAAGTATGAGATACAAATGGCCTTAGAGAATGAGCTGGGCTGAAGGCTTGTCTTTGGGTTAAAATGCTTATCTACTTCTCACTCCCACCGAGGAAGCTATAAAGAGACGTTCACCCTTTTAGTAACCTGAACTGCAGCTGTGTGGCACTGGTGGTATGGTGGTGAGCATAGCGGCCTTCCAATAATCTGACCTATAATTTTATCAATATACAAAAAAAGAAACCCACAAAAAACTAATCAGGACAGTTATTTGTTCACTGGTACCCCTCCATGCAACTGGCATTACCTGCTCTAAGTTAATGGCCAAACAAAACCAGCCAGCACTTGTTCAGTAGAAATACCCTGGGGCCTTTATCAGAAAGGTTAAATCTAACAGCCGAACTGAACAACAGTGATAATTATCTGCTTCTATATTCCCAGCTTTCTTTATATACTCCTAAGATTTATATACCTAGAAACTGATTCCTTGGGGGGTTTTAATATTTATTACTCTGGAATAGGTAGCTGTACAGATTACCTATCAAAATGAGAGGTATCTGAAAAGTATTTAATCCCATTTAATAGTTTTGAAAGGGATTTGTCTCATATTGGCGTGAATGCTTTCTCCCAAGAATAATGGCTGGTCTAAGAAAGAAAAGTAGAAGCTGAATCTAATAGCTTAGCATTATACTCCCTGACCACACAGCCCTTTCTAAATGACATAGAGGTCTCATTTCAGGTTACCCCCATAGGTCACAATCAAAATCAACAGTCTATTTCCTAGTCAACCATAAAACACTTTTAGATTTGGAAGCAGAATCTTACTGCAGGAAAATCAGGATAAGAAATGAAAAGGGGAAAAAATGTAAAAGATTAGTTCCTTTTAAATAACTTCATTATTCTGCTTTAATAATACAACTCCTTTATTTCATGCTTTTCAGATTATTTTAGAAATATACCTATTGATTTCTCCCTTCAGCAGGTGGTAACCAAATAGTGTGTATATTTCATACTATTTCCAATACTCTGCATAGAACAATATAAGCAGGCTACTGAAATAGGTGTTTAAAAATGACTTCTTAGCCGGGCACAGTGTCGCACACCTGTAATCCCAGCAGGTCAGGAGGCTGAGGCAGGATAGTGAGTACAAAGCCAGTCTCAGGAAAAAATAAAAATAAAAAGTGAGTTGCTAAGCAACTCAGTGAGACCCTGTTTCTAAATAAAATATAAAATAGGGCTGGGGAGGTGGCTCAGTGTTCCAGTGACCTTAAATTCAATCCCCAGTACCATCCCTGATCCAATCCATACTTCATTAAAGGACTATCACAAATGAGGAAGAAACAGCAAGAGAACAGCCTTACTAAAGAGATTCAATTTACCTAAAAGATTAAAACCCTGAATATATCAGAATGCCATTTAACGATTTCAAAGAATGCAAAGTTACACTGAATTTAAAATATACCTATAAAGTATTTATGCACTGAATTTTCATTTATTCTAATAAATTAAGGGAATGAAGAAACTATCATAAAATGTCAATTTCCAAAATTTTCACCAGAAAACTGTATATTTTAAAAAATTCACTTGAAGGAAACAAAAGAAGTTTGGTTTATTCCTTATAATATTTAAGTATTATTTTAAGAACTATTAGTGGCTAAGTATATGGGTGTTCAGAAATTACTGCCAATAGACACATGGTCCCCTAGGGGAAAATGAAGTGCTTTAGAACAAAATTCTTATGTTTTTAGTTTTAGAGCAACTAATCCAATAACCTTCAGGGATGACACATTTCTCTCATAAGAGGCAGAACAGCTCACTTAAGACTCTTCATTTTCTGTGATGTACATACACAATGGATTTTCATTTAGACATGAGGAAAAATGAAGTTATCTCATTCACAGGAAAATGGACGGAACTTGAGAACATTATGGTAAGCAAAATAAGTCAAATTCAGAAAATCAAGTGTTGTATGTTTTCTCTTTTATGTGAAAGAGAGGAAAAAGGCGTGTGTGTGTGTGTGTGTGTGAGAGAGAGAGAGAGAGAGAGAGAAAGAGAGAGAAAGAAATCTCATGAAAGTAGAAGGAAGACCAGGAAGACCAGTAGAATACAAGAAGGGGAACAGCAGAAGGAAACAGAAAGGGGAAATAGTGGGTAATAACATAGACCAAATTATATTGTTATTTTGTGTGCATGTATGAATACCTAACAAATCCCACTATTATATATAATTATAACACACCAATAAACCATATGGGGAAAAAGACCTTCATTTTCATTTGTGATCAACTCTGTTGATTTTCACAGGTATAAAGTCAAGTTTCTAGTAAATGTGTCTTTTGAGGTCCACTCTACTAAATGTCACCTGTACAAAGCCTGAGCAATCCACCACAAAGTGTAGGCGCTGTTGGTATAACAACTATCATGCAGTGATATATTTGTACACTATGGATTTTACAGTGATTCCAAACCAACTGTCTATTTCCCTTTTGAAAAAATCCTATAACAGGATTTTGCTCTCTTACTTTGCATTTCCCTTCAGAATCCATAACATCAGAAACTTAGGTCCAATATACCTAAGCTGTCTCTTTGGCAGATAATTAGATAAAAAAGGGAGATGAGTTTGTAAAAGAAAAAAGATAGTAGAACAAGTGTAAAAGAGTTTCTGCAATGGCCCTGGGTGACTTAGTGAGACCCTGTCTCAAAACAAAAAACAGAAAAAGGCCTGGGAGTGTGGCTCAGTGGTTAAGTACCCCTGGGTTCAATCCCCAGTACCAAAACAAAACAACAACAACAGCAAAATCCCAAAACAAAACAAAAGAGTTTCTGCAATGAAACTAAAAGAGGAAGAAGAAATGGATAAGTATTGGGCGTAGCGATATACACCTGTAATCCCAGTGACTCAGGAGGCGGGAAGCGGGAGAATCTCGAGTTCAAAGCCAGCCCCATCAACAGCGAGGTGCTAAAAAACTCAGTGATACCCTGTCTCTAAATAAAATACAAAATAGGACTGGGTTTGTGGCTCAGTGGTTGAGTGCCCCTGAGTTCAATCCCTGCTACCCAAAAGAAAAAAAAATGGAAAAAGTAAAGATAGACAATAGAGTTGTACCTAAATAGTTCTTAGGGGCCCAATGTAAGCCACATTCAGTGAAAGCTCTGCTAACAGCTTGGGGACTGTGAGGGACACTGGGATCCTATGGAAAACCAAACTCTGGTAGCGACTGTGTGTTGGTGCTCCTACACATGACATTAAAAATGCAAGGACCCCTAAACAAAGCCAGAGTAAACATAATCACAATAAAACACACGAAAACATACCAATACACTTTTTAGCAGGTACTGTTAGTTATTATGCGACAATAAACATATAACAAATTACAAATTCCACATAAATAATATATAAAATATGAGTATTTATTTGATCAAGGCCTTCTCTTGGGGCCCAGGCTATCATCTCGCTTTGCTAATTAATCAGTTTTTCATTCTCCAAATTTCTGAAGGGAGGTGATTTCAAGAACCCAGCCTTTGAGCCCCACTCTCAAATACCACTGAGAAAACGTGGAAAAAAACAGGAGGAACTGAGAACAATTTTTGCTGTAATCATCACTTTTGTAGTAAGTGGAGAAATAAAGAATAAAATTGAGGAGGCCAGGTCTCATAGCCACAAATCGCTTCCTTATTTCTGTTTGGAGTTGATTTCTCCTATACCTTCTCTGAGAAATGGTAGGTCAAGGAGTCCCTATGATACATACCTCCCAATTATTAATAATGAAAACTTCCTGCAAAATGTCTCATTGACAAATTAACACACAAGCATCTACCTTATTGTAATTCATGGAAAAGGGACACTGGAAATTTACCTTGAAATAAAGCCCATTAAAATACGATTTAAGCTGTCATTACAAAAGTATAAAAACTGCACTGAAGAGTTGGAAGGATCAGAAATTGGCACATTGTTTTGAACATCTCTTTTTTTATTATTGATTTATACCCTTCAAGTTTAATCATTCATAAGAAGTTTTATATTTTTGTTTTTGTTATTTTTGTTCTGAGATGGGGTCTCACTATGTTGCCCAGACTTATCTTGAATATGTGAGCTCAAGTTATCTTCACGACTCAGCCTCCTAAGTGTCTGGGACTAAAAGTGCACACCACCATGCCTGGCTGTCATAAGCTCTGTTGTTGTTGTAGTTTTTAGATATACACGATGGTAGAATATATTTTGACATATTATACATACATCTCTTTTTAAACACAATGAGCGGGCTGGGGATGTGGCTCAAGCGGTAGCGCGCCCGCCTGGCATGCGTGCGGCCCGGGTTCGATCCTCAGCACCACATACCAACAAAGATGTTGTGTCCGCCGAGAACTAAAAATAAATAATAAAAATTCTCTCTCTCTCACTCTCTCTTTAAAAAAAAAAAAAAAACACAATGAGCTTTAAAAATGTATATCTCTTGAAACAGTAACTTTATTGATAAGAATTTGTTTTGGAATATATATTAGATATTAAAAAACAATGTTAAAAACAGTAAAACATTTTAATAATCTCAATATCAGCAGTTGGAGACTAAAGCATCCATAATATACACTGAATTATATATCTAAATTTTCATAAAAAGTAAATGTGAATGTTCACGGCATGATTTACCAGTTATATTTTGCAGTTTGATTCATAATGCTTAGTGGGTGTTTGAGGGATAACAATAGTTAAAAAGTCAATTCCTTTATAGAGCTTTTCATGCTGCTAATATAAAACAATAATAATATTAAAGATAAAAAGTACTATGAAAAAAATAAAGTGTGATAGGGCAAAAAAATAACAGGAATATTCAAAATCAGGGGCACCAGGATTAAAAGGTAATTTCAATTTAAAATTTTAAATGACTACTCATTTTCATAAAGGGAAAAAATATCAGTGCACTATCCAGTCAAAAGAACATCTTTGTTCCAAACTGCTGAGGCTCATAATCAATTTCCAGGAATCTGTAGCTTTTTAAAATTCAAAAGGAATTCCACTGAAAATGCTCTATACTAAGACAATTGTGGATTTTTGCCTCTGATTCTTTATTTCTAATTGATCAAGAGGATGTGCCAGTGTGTATACAGATAATGTCTAATTATGTTGCTCATAATATTTTTTTTAAAATTGATCTTCCCAGTGCTGTTTTCTAAGAAATGTTTAATCTGTCTGAGGCTTTTAAGAAAAGGTTAAAGATCCAATATTATGAACACAGAATATTTTTTTAATAAAAGCATTTTGTGGGAGCAGAAAACCTGAAGCTATCAAATATCTAAACAAAGACTCAGAATTCAATTTGACCTTCAATGCAGAAGGGTATAAACTACAGGTATGGGAAATGTTTAACTGTATCCTGAGTTTAATGAAACAGTGACCAAACAAGATAAGCAGTTGTTTCTAGTCAAACATGTAGCAATTGTTACACTATTGCTAAAAGCCTAGAAGGTTAGGCAAATAAACAGATAACAGATATAGAAGATGATTATTTCTGTTCTCCTATTCAGGAAGGTAACAAGAGAAGGCTAGCTCCTATCCCAAGGGCCTTTTGAGTAACTTCTCCCACCATTTCCCCAGCCAGAAGTCACTTAAGAACAATGAGTCATGAAAACTTTAAAAAAATTAGACAAGAGCCTGAAATAATACTTGAAGTTTAGTGAAACCATATGCCATATAGAAAAATTCAGATGATAAAAATTAAGTGGAAAAATAAGACTTATTATATACAATGTAGTATTTTTTTAAAAGTCTATGGTATGTAGATGAAAACTGAACATAAAATTCTAAAAGGGAATAATAATAGTCCTGTTGTTAGTTAATAGCCTTTTAAAATGCCAAGTTCTACTTATCAGTAGTGAGTAGAAAAATCAGAAAATTAGTTACTCCATCTGGCTTAGCACTGATCTATCCATGGAGTCAACTCTGCTCAGAACTGTTTTCCATGGGGTGAGGCAGTTTTAGAGAAACACAAAATGATTAAAAGCACTGACTCTAACCCCGGATGTAATGCTAAAGGGAATCAGGAAACACTATAAACTCAATGCTCAATTAGAATCAGGAAGCTAAAAGATGTAATTCCATATTTAATCTTATTTCCATTAAACCTAATTTCCATTGATGACCCCACACAAATAAGTGTTTGACTATAAATAACTACTTGAATTACTTTTCAATATATATGTGTACTGTCAAAAACCTATATTTAAAAAAGGTTCACATAAATTCTACTTCACTGCTCCTTATTAAAAATACAGCCTAGGGCTGGGGCTGTAGCTCAGCAGCAGAGCCCTTGCCTAGCATGTGTGTGAGGCACTGGGTTTGATCTTCAGCACCACATAAAAATAAACAAATAAAATAAAGGCATTCTGTTCATTTACAACTACAATTTTTTTTAAAAAAATATAACCTAGAAAATATTTTTGTTGTTGTTGTTTGTACTGGGCATTGCACCCAGGAGTGCTTAACCACTGAGCCATATTCCCAGTCCTTTTTATTTTTTGAGATAGGGTCTCATTAAGTTGCCAAGGCAGGCCTTGAACTTGCCATTCTCCTGCCTCAGTCTCTAGAGTTGCTGGGACTACAGGCATATGCCACCACCCCTGGCTGAGCTTTTTGTATCTGATTTTATTTCTACAACATTTTGTGGCATAATCTGTATTAAGAAGCACACAGGAGACGGGGAGCCCATTTCCAAGCCTATACTGATCAAGACCCAAACTGACATTCTGACTAATGTGTATCTAAATTTCAGAGCACTACTGTGAATGGCAACAGTGACTGTGGGCTGATGGGGAGCATGTTTAAAGGAAAAGAGTGAATTCCATCTAAGGATCCCATAGCCTAGAGATAGAAAAGGCAGATGCTTACAACTCAGGTCCCCAACTACACTTGTCATTTCCTTCTGTCAGACAGGCACCTCCTGCTTTGCTTCTTTTCTCAGCAAAGGGTACCACCATCCACCAGTTGCCCAGAGGAAAGAAAATCTTAGCTATCTATCATCTCAGGTTCTTACACCCTGCCCTGCTTACCAGACACTCACCCTCAATCCTGTCCATTTTCATCTCCAATCTATTGATTTACTGCTGCGCTATCAAGCTTGGTTCAGATCACAAACAACTCTGCCTTACAGAGGGCAGGAATGAGCGCAAACACATCAATAGCCAAAATAAATGTTAGGTGGGTTGAATCCATCCACTAAAAAGGTACGTAAAATTATTATGTTTAAAAGCATTATGGTGATAACAATATTGGGTGGTACTAGTACTTGTACATGGTGAAAGTATTAAGAGAAAAATAGGTAATGGAGAACAGTTTACAAAGAAGATATAAAGCCATGGACTTTTTTTTTCACAAGGAGAAATCAGGAACTTTGCAGTCACTGGATTTAATGAAGCAGACCCTCCCTCTCTGGTTTTGCTCCTAGTCCATTTCCTGCTTTATGAGCCACTTTAAAGCATTCATTACTTATTTTGACTTAAGAGGAAAAAAAAACTTACAACAAAAACAATAAACATATCAAAATCAGCATAGTATAGTAAACCCATTTGCTATCACAATTATTAAGGGAAATCTTAATCTAACCTCAACCCTAAGTTTTTGGGTTATTTGAAGCAATCTCAGAGACCATATAATTCCATCTGTAAATAATTCAGTATACCTCTCTAAAATAGAGTCTTTAAAAAAAAACCCAACCCTATTGCTATTGTTACAAATAACCAAAGTTAACATCACTTCCTTAATAATAATATCCAGTCAAGTTACCTTTCTCCAATTTTTGTTTTTTGTTTTCTTGCTTCTTAGATAGAGGTGTGTCCTTCTGACATGTATTATTTCCTAGAATTGCTTACAAGGTCCTTCATAATCTGGCCTCTGCTTTTACAGTCTTTAAAACTTGCATTATTCCTCTTCCCTAAATCCTCTGCCTTCAACCATATGCACTTAATTTTTGTTCTACTCCCTGGCAATATCCCCTTACCAGGTCTTTGCTTGTCATTTGTAGCAGGCTGTCTCCTCTCATCCAGATCCTCTGCTCAGACACTATCTCAAACCTCAGGACATGGTGCACAGTCATATCCTCCAAGAAACCCTCTCTGCTGTGATTCCAAGGGCTTTGTGTGCTCCTGCATCCAGAAATGAAGCCTCTACTACCTGATGACCAAACCTTCTGCTCCCTCTCCCTCAAGTTTCATTAAAAAACAAACACTAATTTATAGTTTTCAGCTTGTTAGAAATTAACCTTCCCCTGTTGGGTGCTCTGTGGCCAAAATTTTCATGGTATGGTTATCATTCTTCATCTTATGCCTTTTGGCTTGTATTTTCATGCACAATTATCATGCAGATCTCCTTCATATGATGATCTATAGGTGCAAAGGAGACTTGTGTTCAAAGATCATTTGTCAATACAGGTTGAGTACCTCTCTGAAATGCTTGTGACCATTAAGATTTGTTTTTCTGTTCTTTCTTTCTCTTTTTTAATTGTCCTTTAAAAAAAAAATATTTGCGTATATATGAGTTCTCTTGAGAATGGGACCCAGGGCTGAACAACAACAACAAAAAATCACTTATATTTCACATATTCCTCCTATACACACAGCCTTAAGGTAATTTTACCAAAAATTTTAAAATAATTTTGTGCATTTTACCAATGCATCACATGAGGTGGTATGTGTGGAATTTTCCACTTGTGGCACCATGTCAGTCCTGAAAAAGTTTTGGATTTTAGAGCATTCTGGATTTCAGATTTTCAGATTAAAGATACTCAAACTACAATAAGAAAATCTAGAGAATTACTTAATAATTCTTGGTAATTTACAGGATATTTAATAATCATGAAGATTTCAAATGTAAAAAATAATTGTGTATGACAATGACAAGGACCAAAAGGCTACTGGAAAAAGACTCAAACTGGAAGGCAGGGATTCACAACCCCAGGGCAATGGGAGCACAAAACAGCTTCACCTTATTCTGAAAGTGGCACCAACTTCCTAAAACTTACATGCACTCAGAAACATTATTGCTTTTCAAAAGATAACAGACTAAATAAACAGACTTTATAGATATTTTGGCTGAAGTACAACCAGAAGGCTATAAGATAACTGTCAAAGGAAGTTTCTGGGGGCTGGGGATGTGGCTCAAGCGGTAGCGCGCTCGCCTGGCATGCGTGCGGCCCGGGTTCGATCCTCAGCACCACATACCAACAAAGATGTTGTGTCCGCCGAGAACTAAAAAATAAATATTAAAAATTCTCTCTCTCTCTCTCTCTTTAAAAAAAAAAAAAGGAAGTTTCTGTAGAAAAGTTGACCACCTTGTATAGATTCCATCATCTGTAAGTTGGTGCATAATGACTAGGCAGAAGTAAAAAAATTTTCTGAGCCCATAACAAATCTAATTTATATTGTGAAGCCAACTGATCATTTTTGGCTTTGTTATTTGAAGAAAGTTTTTCTTAGAGAAGTATTTACAAATACTATATATGCTTCGAACAATTTTTAACAATTGGGATCATGCAAAGCTAAGTGGAATTTATCACTTCTATGCTATATTCTTTCCACCAAGGAAAAAAATTTGAGACAAGGACTTGCTATGTTGCCTAAGCTGTCCTAGAATTCCTGGGTTCAAGCAATCCTTCTGCCTCAGCCTCAGAGTAGTTTGGGGACAACAGGCGTGCACCACCACATCCAGCCTGAAAATCTTAGGTTGGTTTGGAGCCTTTTTTATTGTTATCATCTTGATTTTTTTGTTTGTTTTTAGATTTTTGCAGTGCTGGGGGGGTGGAGCCTAGGGCCTCACGCATGCCAGGCAAGTGCTCTACCACTAGGCCAAATCTTCCACCCCCAAAATATATTATTTTTATTTTAGTTTAACAAGATTAGAATGTTTGGGCTGGGGTTGTGGCTCAGCAGTAGAGCACTCACCTAGCACATGCGAGGTCCTAGGTTTGATCCTCATCACCACACACAAAAAAATAAGTAAGTAAGTAAGTAAGTAAATAAATAAATAAATAAAGGTATTGTGTCCGACTACAATTGAAAAATAAATATTTAAAAAAGAGGGCTGAGGTTGTGGCTCAGTGGTGGAGCGCTTGCCTAGCATGTGTGAGGCACTGGGTTCGATTTTCAGCACCACATATAAATAAATATATAAATAAATAAATGTCCATTGACAACTTAAAAAATATTTTAAAAAAGACATTATAATGTTTTTAAGTGCTTAAAATTTTGAATTCATAACATATTAGTGACTTAATGTATTCATAAAATCTTCTGAAGAATAAGAGTACAGCTAACATTTATATGGTACTTTTTATTATACAAACACTAATAAACATACTTAACTTACATAATCTTCACAGCTCTATGAAGTATGCATCATGATTACCACATTTCACAGATGAGCAAAGAGAGATAAGTGAATTGCCCAAGGTTATCAGCAAGTAAATAGCAGAGCCAACATTTGAGGCTAAGCATGCCATTCTATGCACTGTTTGAGAAAAGCACCTGCAAATGCACACACAGGTTCAGGATGAATTCTCACAGCAAAGGAAAGGAAATGGGGTACCATGTCTTTGCTGTGCCAGGAGAAACAGTGCCAGAGACCAGCAGATTCTCAAAGCCAGCTGTTCCCAGCCGCTTCTTCTTGCTATACACTAAAAATGATGCAGAATCAACTCGGAAGACATTTATAATATTCCTTTTGTAAATGTGATTCCCAGGCTAGGTTACCTTTCCTCCCCTAACTTTTCTGCTTATGTTTAAATTCAAATAAAGGGAATAGAAATGCCCTAGAACAATTCACCTAGACACGGTCAGATTGTTGTTGTCAAGGAGGTGATGGAGTGAGGGAAGGAAAGACATTACAAAAGCGTGTCCCAGGAAGACCTTGTGAATATGTCTTCAGGCCCCCATTTTGCTCCAACTTACAGAACTCTCTTTGTGTCTATTTTGGAGGAATTATCCAAAAATATCATCTGAAATATGGCTTCCATGGCTACAAAAGCTGATAACCTAATAGTGTCATGGTAAAACCTTGGGTCAAAAGTCAAAAAGATCAGAATCCTTATCTCCAACTGGCCATAAGCAAGCCACAATTAGGTCTGGGTAGGTAATTTAGCAGGGCCGGGTTTCAGTTATCTCATTTAGGTCAGTCCCACAGATTTCTTAGATGTTTAGTAATATTTGTAAACAAGTAAATAAAATTATATAAAAGAAGAAAAAGGTATGTTATTCATCTCACCAAATACAGCTGAAGAAAGCAAATAAAAATTTCATTCTTAAAGAAAGAAAAGAGGTAGGGTAAGGTAACAGTGATGGAGGACACTAATGATTAGATGTTCCAGGTATGTTTCCTTAGTGCTCAGAATAACTCTTGGGGCTTGATCCAGTGATGTGAGATGTCAATATCCCCAAAGGCTTAAACAAATTTTTTTTTTTTTTGGTGATGTTCTTTAGCTTGATGAAGGGACCATGTTATTAAATGAAATAAACAATCAAAGTTCATTTAACAACATGGTCCCTACATCATGCCTTTGCTGTTCTCAGAAGCAAATTAAACACAGATATGTTTGTATGGTAACATCTTAGAAGGGAAGGGAGGAGGGATGGGAATAGGAAAGACATGAATGAATCAGACATATCTTTTCTATCCTCATATATAAATATGTGAGCAATGTAACTCCACATCATGTACCACCACATTAACAGAATCCTAATTGGAATAAATTATTCTTATTCTATGCACGTATAATATTTCAAAATACACCCCACTTCATGTTTAAAAACAAAAAAAAACCCTTGGCCTCTGTCATCTTTGGGCCTGCCTAGGTAAGTCTGGAATTCCGAGAGCAGGTCATCAGGAAGGGAAGCCTGAAACACTGGGACAAAAGGTAAAGCTGCTGTCCACAGGCAGAATTTCTTCTTCAGTTGAGGCTTAACTCCGCTTTTAACTTACTGTATCAGAACTCATTCTCAGATTATCTTCAATACTTTAGATCAATTTATTATAGATTTTAATAACATCTATGAAATATGTTCACAGTAATATCTAGATTAGTGTTTAAGTGAATTACTGGGGACTGTAGCCTAACTAAACTTAAACATCAAAATGACAATCTCATATGCCAAAATAAATAAATAATGTGCTTTCCATTTTTATTTTGTAAACTTTATTTCTTCCCTGTGTATTTACGTAAGGAGTTAATGGCTACCAATTTATTTTGAGACAAAATGTGTATAAAGTGTGTAATTCTTACTAGTTATAACCTCCTCCTTTAATGTTTTTCATTAAAATGTTTGTATATTTCAAAAAATAATAGTATTTTATTATCTTAAAAAATATATCTTAGAAGCCCTTATTTGGCTTCTAACCCTGACTCTGCCATTTGATGAGAATTTTAACAGTCTCCTTGGTCCTGTTTCTTCTGCCCTACTTCAAACTATGCTAAATAATTAACCTTTGACTTATTATAATTTAAAAACATGATTTACCTTATATCTCTATTCTTCAGGTAAGCACACAGGATAAGTCACACGAGAAGGGAAATCAGTCGCGAACAATCACCCAACAGCTTCTATCCACTATTTAGGCATCTGAATGGAGCAAGAAAGAGGCTGTTTTTGGAGGCCTGATGCAAATCCCCTTTCCCACCAGGACTAAAACCAATTACATAAGATCTTAAGGAACAGTGCTTCATTCAGGTTCATTAGAAAAAAGCATGAAAACTAAAGAAAATAATTTCATAAGGTTGAGGGTTAAAGGTCCCATCCCTTAGAACAAGACATGATTAACTGAAAGCAAGTTAAACAATGGAAAGTTACTGGGTCAGCTCAGAAGCCAACACCAATGGACCTACAAGTAAAGTACCACGTTACCAATTGACCATCATATGCATGCAGATACAAACTTAGTAAATAATAACACTCATTAGTCCAAATCCTGATTAAAATAGTTGGTGTTTAAAAGGTCTTTCTGGAAATATTTAAACTTGGGAAATAAAAATGTTCCAAGCAATCTGAAATTGCTTGCATACCTTGATTTAAGGAGCCCATGTATTTTACTAGCATCAAAAGCAGAATTTATAGTAGCAAAGAAGACTAGACCTCTCTGATAATGATTTGCAATCCTAGATTTGAAATTTTTCTCTGGGTAGCAGACTGTTCCAATTTTTACCCTAGACATGACATACACACCTGGGTCAAAAAGTTGGAAATGGCAGCTGATGTTCTAATTTTTGCATTAGAACTTTGTTAATTAAAATAACAATTTCTACCTTAAAGACTTTTGGAACAAATAAATATAAACAAGTTTAGTTAACTCGTATCAGTGTATGTATTTGAATCATGTGAGGAATTATGTGTGGTTTCTCTTTATAAATAAGTCATGTCGGCTTAGTGATATTCTATGAGCAAAAGTTAATACAATTTTTTATCAAGTAACAATGATTCCTGATGAAGTATCTAAAATTCATGTAAATGGCAACAAATGGGAAAATTCTAGGCCCTTCATAAAATAAACCAAACTTATGAACATTTCCCCCGTATCAACAACACACACTTATAGAAAGTTTTTCAAGGTATATGTCCACATGTAAAACAAGGGTTCCACATTCAAAGTCAAATTAAGTGAAGCACTGTGCGTTGTGGCTTCAAGAAAAGTCAGAACATTTTAGAGTTGAACATTTGCTTTTCTCTTACTTTTAATAGAGATCCAAGTCAACCTTAAATCACTGTGATATTATTTTGCTAATAAAGAACTCTTGATATCATGTTGTATTCTTAAATGTGTGCATTTTTTGTGTGTTTCAATTTAAAAATAAATATTTTGAGAGGCTGGTGTGTATATACAGTCCAGTGGTACAATGCACACTCAGCATTGCAAAAGGCCCTGGGTTCAACCCACAACATCAAATAAATAAATAAATAAATAAATGCTTTCAAAAAGAAATCTTTATAGCTATTGAATAAAAAGATATCATGTACTTACTTATGGGCTGCACCTTTGGCCATGGGTACAAATTAACAATAATAATGGATTTCTGAAATAACCCTGAAAATTCCTCCCTAACCTTTTCCTCTTCTGAACTTTAGAGTCCCCCATTTCCTTGGGAAACACCCGCGCCTGAGATTTGATCCACCCAGACACACTGGAATGAGAAAGACTCTGCAAATGCAGGAATAAGAAAGACGCTGATTACCTACATTTCCTCTCTCCAAATGGCATAGCACTCTCGGCCATGTTTAATTGCTATAGAATATCATGAAGGCACTGCCCAACTCCTAGACCAACATGCAGTCACATATTCCCCATACCATTCCCTAACATTCTCACCTCTCTTTAAAAAAATAAAGTCCAGAGAAGTCACCTGGGATTCAAGGTCATTGGTTCTCTCCCCTTCCCTATGTTCTTACCCATTTTTGTAGCAGGCCCTGCAGTTTTACAGTTCACTGCTTACACAGGGCTCTCTCCTCTGCTGGTTATGAGCTGCAAGGACAGAGTCCATGTCTTATTTGTTGGTGTCACTGGCTACTAGCCAAGTACCTGACATTCTGGGCCTAGAATGGCTGCTGAATGACTACATCAGCCCACACACTCAAAGACACCAGAATTACCTTACCCTTTTCCAAAGAAGCACAGGTATCTTTCTTTTCTAAATGAGTCAGTGATGTGTTTACAGAATTGTGGGCCTATCAAATACTAGTCCCATCTGACTTTCTATGGTTTACTTCATGTAACTGCAACTTCTATTATAGCATATCTTACGTAAATAGGTGGGATATGATGTAAGGTGTAAGGAACACACCATATCTGGCTTCAGAACATCAAAGCAATGCTGATGTAGCTTTTCGATATATAATTTTCAAAGTACGTAATTCTGAAAATCCTTGGAGAGGCTTCTCAAATGATTTATGGTTATAATCTCTGTAATTATAGTCCTTGGAATCATTAAGGAATAAGCAGGGTCCTGCTTATCTTTGTAACTTCTTCATTCCTTCATGATTCAGCCCTCCGGGAGTTGCGGAGAATGGAGGGTGAGCCACCCCAGCCCCAGAGCTTAGATAATTAGGGACTCTGGTTCCAGAGCTTCCCAAACATGGACATTGAAATGGACAAGCACTTCATGAGGTTGGCATCCTTCTGCCCCCATCTTGAGTTATGGAGAAGTAAAATTTCTAACAAGTTGCAGAAATGGGATTTGAATCCAGGCAGTGTAGGTTCCACTATGTTCTGTTGTTACTTTCTGGCTATTTTTTTTTTTTTTTTTTTTTTTTTAACAATCAGGACATACTATGATTTTCCCCTAACAGCAGCAGGTTTCCTTCCCTGAGAGTCTTTCGGGGCAGATGGCACACCTTTTCCCCCTTCAACGCTTTCTGGGGACAGTTACCACAGAGGTAACCGGCTGTTTGCCCTGTGAGGTGACATCCTTCCAAATATTAGCTGGTCCCACCTTCTTACATACAGTTACCAGATCTGCGTCATCTGACTCCCTCTGAGAATGTTTATCCACTCTCTGGTGACTTAGAAAAGGGGCATTTCCTGGAAATACTGAGGTTGGACATTTCATTGTAGTGAGGTGTTTAGAGTGTGTGAATCACTCCTGTTGCCTAGTAACTCATTTGTGTTTGGCAGGATGAAGGCAACCGAAGCACAGGTACAGTCGGGCACAGGGCAGATATTTATTCAGCACAAGCCCTTCCCAACACTGGACTGTTGATTTAATGTTTAAATCTTGACACCGTTCTTTCCCACTTCCTTACTAGTCATAGAAGCTCCTTCAATCTTTCTTTGTAAGTCAGGAGAATTCAGAAAGTATTATATTATGCAAAAAATCACCACATTCCTTATAGCTGAAATAAAGGTCACGTTATTTTTCCTATTGAATTATCTCATGGTGTTTGGAGGGCAGGCTGCTCATCCCCAGAGCTTGTATAATTACACACTATGGTTCTAGTGCTCCCCAAATATAGATATCAAAAAATGCGCAGCCAACTTTACAAGGGAGATATCCTTACTGCTCTCATCTGAGGTATAAGAAGGGAAACTGAGAAATCTAGCAAGTGACAGAAAAGGCAATTACAGGATCCTTGCAGGTATAGGGAACTGGAATTACCCAGTGTCATGGAGGTTACTTGTCATCCCTAGAAGAATTAGTTTTCTCATGAATTCACTGTTAACATAATGTACTCGGTAAACAGCACTGAGTCACTAATTCTGACCTCACAGTTAAGAGATAATTTTTTTATGCATAACAGGACCATTGACTCATTTAGTGGGCTATATTCCAGACCACAGAATTGTTAACACTCAAATGCACATACTTTCTTTTTCTTTTTATAAAACTTTTTTTAAAAAAATATTTTTAATAGTAGATGGACATGATATCTTTTTATTTATTTGTTTGTTTGTTTGTTTGTTTGTTCTGTAGAGGAGGAAGAGTTTATTTGAGGGCTCATGGTTTATTTATTTTTTTAATGTGGTGCTGACAATTGAATCCAGTGCCTCACACATGCTAGGCAAGTGTTCTGCCACTGAGCCACAACCCCAGCCCTTTTTTTTTTCTTATAACAAGAATTGATTAGCACAATATAAATAGTTTCAAAAATTAGGGGATTCACCCTCAAATATCATAAGGAATATAAATCATGGGACAGCTAGACTAAGGTCACCTTACTAATCTTTTGTCTTCAAATTAAAGATAGCATGGTCTTTAAGTCACTGTAGAAGCCAAAAATTTAGAATAAAAACACTTTGGTTTGGCATCCTATATAAAGTCTCCACCAGTTATTATTTTCCCCATATATGTTATGGCTCCATCACTTTCCTGGTCATTTCTATACACTAATGGATAGAATTTATTCAAAGGAAGAAAAAGTATTTTTTAAAGCCCCCCCCCCATATATATATATATATATATATATATATATATATATATATATATATATATATATATATATCTAGGATGGGTGGGTATTTCCAGTTTATTTATTTTTTGTTTGTTGTCCTATTTTATTTAAATGTCATACCTCTGCCCATGGGATATACCTGCTACAGACACAAGAAGGTAAGATATAAGGGTATAACTAAATATTACTTCTAATCTTAAAGGGAAAGTCCTAGATCCTAAATTTATTTATTACGTTCAGACTAAAGGATACCAAAATAATTTTAGAAATTTTTCTTCTTTCTTCTCATCAAATAATATTCATTATTATTGGGGTTTTAGTATAGCTGATACCCATAAGTACTACAAAAGTCAAATAGATAATTTTGCTTTGTTTTTCACAGCTATAAATGGGTATATAAGTTTCCTTAGTAAATTTCATCTTAAACATGTTAAAACTTTATCTTATATGAATTTTTCCCCTTAAATATCTCTCTCAAAAAGAGAAATCTTTCCATGTCTAAAAGCTTCTTAAATTCTTTTTTTTTTTGTGATATTAGCTTTCATTTTATTTTAAGCTTCTTAAATTCTACCAGATCAGATTCTTAGCAGATTTAAGAAAAGAGTACTCTCATTATCTAGAACTGGCTAATTGTAGGTTAGAATAACAGGTGGCAAGAAATATGAGGATGAATTGCTCTCCAAAGTATTTTAAATCCTTAACCATGTCTAAAGCAGGTTTTCCTAATTTGGGGTTCATAGTTGACAGGTAGACCTCCTAAAGCTGTAAAAATCATCTTGGCTCCTACATATAATGGAGAAAACAAAGTATTCAGTTCTGTAAACTCTCAAATGGAGTGTAGGTCCTGAGCAATGAACTGCCAGCAGATGGCTAAGGATTTAGTTCATAATTTGTTGCTGACGACCTGCTTAATACAAACTGTAGTTAAAAAAAAAAAGAATATTTTTTCAATGTTGTAATTGAATATTTCTAATCATTAAATAGGAGTAGAGTTCTCTACCTCTGACAGTGAGCACAGTTTATTGCATTTGTGTACTCTGAAAGTGAAATTACCATTAATTTTCTCATATTTTGAAAATGTATCTAACCTTCATTTAGCTACCTGTTACGGCCAGGCAAACAAGACAGACCATGTCCCTGATATCATAGATCTCGTGAACTGGTTGGGGAAACAAATAAAATCACACAGGGAGTAAATGTTTGCAAAATTAAAAGTTCAAGACTAGAAGAATACATTGCCAAGGCACACAAGCCATTCCGGAAAGTTCAGAGAAGGCTTCTTGGAAGAAACTCTAAACTGAGATCAGAAGGACAAAGCATCAGGCACGTTGGGGTGGGATCAGTAAAGACAGATGAGGTGGTGTGTTCAAAGGCCTAAGAAGCAAAGCAAGGTATGCATATTTAGCAATGGTGAGTAAGCTTGGCAGAAATGGGGGGAAGGTTGGCTCTGGAATAGCCTGGTAAGACCTATAATACTTGGGTTTTGCTCCAAGGGTAAATGGAATCAGGGAGCAACACACTCAATTTTGTATTTTTTAAGATCCCACATATGATTTCTTATGCTCAGTGGAAAATGAAATTATTCTTTTACCCAAGGGTAGGTGTGCAGGAGTCTCCATATAACCAGTTTTCTGTAGTGCCAGTGAGATGTTACCATGCGACCAGGGAATAATAGGGGCTCAGCCTAGGAAGAAGTACAATCTGAATTCCAAATCCAGTTCCACCACATTCTAGCAAATCACTTAACTTTGGGAAATTCACTTAAACCCTAGATGCCTCAAAGCAGAGGTAATAATAACTACCTCACAAGGCTGTTATGAAAACTAAAGCATTGAGAATAGAGGCTGCCACCATGTCAAACACAAACCAGTCAACCCTGGGATTGAGAACCATTGTTCCTGGCTATATTTAACATTTTAAAACTATATATATATATATATATATATATATATATAAACTCTGGGGACTGGAGGTGTAGCTCTGAGGTAGATGATGTGCTTAGCATGCACACAGTCCTGGGTTACATTCTCAGCACCAAATAAAATAAATAAAATCTTTTATCTTTAGAAGCTATTTCAGTTCCTTAGGAACAGCAGCTTAAACAAATAAATCTTTCTGTCTTACACATTTTTCTATTTGAATTTTTAAAAATTTTAAATGGAATGCAAATCCAACATAATTATACAAAAATAAAGTCTGATTTCTGTCTTTGGGCCTTGTGCCATATTTGGGCAAAACTCTCCTGTCCTGCAAATCAGCATTTACATGGCCTAATTGGCCAAAAAGTGGCCCTGATCTGGAGTTTCTAGGACTACTTATTTGCAGATAAGCTTCAGAGTCAAAGCATAATTCAGAAATCAGACTACTTAACTAAAATTCTGTGCCTATGAATCTAAAAGAATTTGGTAAACCATTTTTTGAATAATTTAATTATAGAGAAGGAGAGCAAGGAGTTTGTATATCTAAATACAAACATTAAGATAACCAAGAATCAGTCATGTGGCTTCACCACTATGCATAAAACGATGTAATTCCCAGGGGAGACTTCTTGCCATCTCCATTTGTTAGGTGTAAATGCTAAATCAGTCTATTCAAAAATCTGAAAGACTGGACATTTTACAATAAAACACAGATAAGTTAAGACCTAGTGCTAAAAGTCAATTATGTGCTAACATATCTGTGTCATTTGCACTAATACTGCAGAAGACAGAATATCTAAGTCTTTACAATGCTGAGTGTCTGCAAGGGGTGTGACCACCCTCATGTCAATGACTCACTAGGAGGCTTCAGACAACTCTGCCTATGGCAATACTCACAGCTATGATTTATTGCTGCAAAGGGATACAAAGCAAAATCAGCAAAGGGAAAAGGCATTTGGGCAAAGTTTGGAGATGACCAGGCACAAGCCTTCAAATGAGCCTCTCCCAGTGGAGGCATATGAGATGTGCTAATTTTACCAGCAACAGGTGTGAAGTAGTGTAGACCAGGGTTTTTAAATTTTATTTATTTTTAATTTTTTAAATTGAGGTTGGTCACTAACACATCCTCTGCCAGACAGAAACCCAAATTCAATACTCCCTGCAGGAAAGCAGGTACTCAACATATACCATATTTTTTTTTCCAAAAATAGTGTAGAAGCTGGCTGTGATGGTACACACCTATAATGAGGAAGCTATCTTAGCACTGATTTATTAATTTTTCCTCCATATATTGTTTAGAGAAATTTCTTTATTGCAGAGAAGTATAGTATGCTATTTTTTACATTTTGAAGGGGGAAAATATAAATTCATACTACTATTTCCTTCCATCTGCATAAAGGAATCCAGAAGGATTCATTTAGGTACTGACAACTTGGGAGACTGAGTCAGGAGGATCACAAGTTGAAGGCTAGCCTCAGCAATGTAGCAAGAGCCAAAATTAAATATAAAGGGATGGGGATTTAGCTCAGTAATAGGGTGCCCCTGGATTCAATTCCCAGTACCAAACACAAAACATAAAAATGTGTAGGACCGGTGAACCCTTCCTATCAGGACTGGTGGGAATGCCAAAGGACTGACCCTGCAAGCAGGTCTAAAGGACAGCAGCCTCAGGCCTGCCATGTCAGCTCACTGCACACTGATTTGTTTCAATTAGCTGTAATATAGGATTAAGCTATAGCAAAAAGGTCTTACTTTTAGTTCAGCTAAGTATATCACATACCTGAGAAACACTTTTATCCTGCATATTTATGGAATATACAATGTAGCACTTTAAATAAGGGCAAACATCATCTTAAAATTTATAATAGAAAATCTAAAATGACTTGGCAGACTTTTTTTTAATTATCCTCTGGCAACATGTACAATAATTTTTATTTAAAAAACCCTTAATTGCAGCTCTATTTGATTTTCCAAGAATTTTCTTTTAAAAATGCCACTGAAAATTCCGAATAAATATTATTCCCAAATTGGAACTACTTTTGAGAAACCATTTAACCTATCAGGATTGGCAAAACCTCCAGACCCTGAAAACAAGTACCTTCACAAGTTTCTGGTAGAAATGTAGTAAGAAAACCTACTCTGGAAAGCAGTTTAATGAAATCTGTCAAAACTACACATACACCTTATAACCTGCAATTCTCCTTTGCAAGTTTACACAGATGTAATTGCATACATGAAAAGTAGCCTATGTACAGTTATTTATTGCAGCATTGTTTAAAAGCCAGTGATTGGCCTCAACCCAAATGTCCATCAATGGGTCACTATTTACATTGTGGTACATCCCTACAATGGACAACACTGTAACTGCTTTAAAAAAAATAATGAGGAGCTCTCTTAGCACTGATTTGTTAAATTTTCCTACATATATTGTTCAGAGAAATTTCTTTATTTCAGAGAAGTACAGTATGCTAGTTTTTACATTTTGAAGGGGGAAAATATAAATTCATATTTCCTTCCTTCTACAGAAAGGAATCCAGAAGGATTTATTTAGGTACTGACAACAGAGGCTGGGTAGGGGCTGGATGGCAGAAGCAGAATTTGGTCTCATTCCTTAAGTCTGAAAACAATAATGGATAAAAATTATATACTCCTGGGGCTGGAGTTGTAGCTTAGCGGTAGAGTGCATGCCTAGCACACATGAAACACTGGGTTCAAACCTCAGCACCACATAAAAAAATAAATAAAAAAGTTATTGTGTCCATCTACAACTAAAAACATTCTTTAAAAAGATATATATATACTTGAAAAGTAATTCTTTCTCAAGTCCAAGTTAAATCAACCTAGTCCCTTTTTTGGGCTGTTGTTTCAACAAACTTCTAAAAATTCTGGACTGAGTAGAGCAGAAGATTTCTTTATTTTCCAAATCATGTTCCAACTCTCTCCTTTTCTACTTGTGTCCATCCACCATCTTGCAGGGGTTTTTCCCAGGGTACCTGAGAGAACGAGAGTCCAGTTCTCTATGCCTTCCTGCTCCCATTTGCTTTCTGAGGATATCTGGGAGTTTTTTAAAGATTCTTGAAAGCAAGAATTTGTTTTTTGTCCTCTGCCTCATTTGCCACATGGAGAAAAGGGCCTGGCACTAGAGAAAGTGTTAAGTATTTGTTGAATAAATGGATTCTTTTCTTCATCCAATGTCAATGGGACAGACAACACCACACAAAGGGAGAGAGAAAATTTGTTGGTGTCAAATATATTAGAAATACTTGCCATTCCTAGTACTGGTCCAATATAGGCGTTCTGATCCTTGCAAAATTCCTAGAATTATTCTGGGTTTTATAGAAGGTGAACAAATAAGCCTAGAGAATGCTGTGTGGAACAATGAACCTTAATTATTCACAAAATTTTATTTTTTAATTAACTTGTGATTACATGTACTTTGGGTCCATGTTAGGATGAAAGTCTTTCAGGGAAACACAACACTAATTAGTCATGAGGTAAAACAATGGCTACCTTAAGTCAAATGAGTTCTAGTCCTAAGGTACCCAGAGGGAAAAAGAAAATCTTTCGCACCAAAAGTGCAATAACTATTTTTATTTTCAAGAATAAAATTATCCTTGAAGTTAATTTCAAGCAGTCTAGCAGTGAATTTATTCACACAATATCGATGTCAATCACACTGAACACAACTTCTTCTTCCTCAGTGGGCACAGAGACATCTCTTTAACCTTGGAATATATAACTTTTTTTTTTTTTTTGGCACTAGGGATTGAACTCAGGGGCACTCCACCACTGAGCCATATCCCCAGCCCTATTTTGTTTTTTATTTAGAGATAGGATCTCACTGAGTTGCTTAGCACCTCATTTTTTGCTGAGGCTAGCTTTGAACTCGTGATCCTCCTGCCTTAGCCTCCTAAACTGCTGGGATTACAGGCATTCGACATCACACCCAGCCTAACCTTAGAATATGTGACAATAAAAACAGAATAATCGTACTAGTAATACTTCAATAATGTGTTGAATATGTGCATAGCTGACTGATTTATCGTGAAGATTTTTAGTGCCACAAACTTTTCTTAAGCTTGGTTGAGGCCACTGAGCATTCTCTTTTAGCAGAAAGGTTTAAAACTTTGGGTCTTATGTCCATTTCTCTTGCTGTCATTTAAAATAGCAATCCAATAAGTGAGGAACCATCCATCTACCTGAAAGAGCTTGCCATTCAAGATTCTCCATAGGATAAAATAAAAATTCTAAAAGTAAAAGTATTTGTGCAATATATTTTATAGGGCTAGGAGTGGAGGTGGGGATTAAACTCAGAGGCACTTCACCATAGAGCTATATCCCCAACCCTTTTTATTTTTTAAGATAGGATCTTGCTGGTTTTTCAGCGACAACAAGATCCAGCCCTACACAGGATCTTGCTGGATCTCATTGTCCTTTTCAGTGTTTTACTACTTGCTCCTTACCCTCCAACCCCCTCAATAAAATGATCTAACCCCCCCACCCCCCTACACAAAAATAGAATCTTGCTAAGTTGCTTATGACCTTAATAAGTTGCTGGGGCTGGCTCAAATTTGTGAACCTCCTACTTCAGCCTCTGAGTCACTGGGATTAGAGCTATGCACCACTGTGCCCAACTTGTGCAGTATCTTAACTGGAAAAGGGGAGACAGCAGAGAAGTTGCAGAAGTGGTGGCCAGCCAACCTTGAGCTGATGATACAGCATTAGAGAGCACCAATCCTACCTTTTGTAGATGATAGCATGGACAAGTCCACCTTGGTCCTGTGGCAGTTAACACTCCAAGTCTTATGGCAGATGTTCTCCAAGTCTTGTGGCAGATGTTTTCTGAGTGTTGTAGGGCCAGAGGATGCCAACTGTAGGAAGGGGAAATGGTCAGGTTAAGAATGATGCTTTGAGCCATGTGTAGTGGTGGACAACTGCAATCCCAGTGACTGTGGAGGCTGAGAAAGTAAGATCACAAGTTCAAGGCCAGCCTCAGCAACTTAGTGAGGCCCTGATTCAAAACAAAAAAAATAAAAGGGGCTGGGGATGTGGTTCAGTGGTTAAGTATCCATGGGTTCAATCCCTGGTCTCAAAACAAACAAACAAAAAAGACTGAAGAAATGGTACATGCAACATTATTTTAAATAAAATAAGCCAGCCAAAAAGACCACATGTTGCATGATTTCATTTGTAAGAAACATACAGAACAGACAAATGCAGAAACACAGAAAGATAAGTGGCTACCAGGGGCTGGGGGAAGAGGAGAATGGGCAGTGAACATGAGTGGGTATGTGGTTTTTCTCCAGGGTGATGTGTTCTAGAACTAGATAGCAGCTGGCTGCAGATTCAAAATATACCAAAAAATAGAACTACACACTTCCCAAGAATAAGTTTTATGGGATGTGATTACTTCTCAATGAAGTTGTTAGAAAATTAAAAGGAAAAATGTGTACCTGAAATGTCACCTAATGATGAAATAAACTTCAACCAGCCCCAAAGTTCATACCAGGGTAAGGCCCATCAGAGTAAGTGGCCTAGTGTCCATCTCAGAGGCTGTAGGCTTCCCTCCAGGGGCCACACTTGTCCCTATGAAGAACACTACATATTTGGAGGATATTTTCCTCATCTCAACTTGAACTTTAATCCAGCCACTCCCCTCTGGCAACTCCACCCACCACTACCACCGGCCTGACTCTACTGCCCAATACCATCCTGCTTACCCTGGATCATTGTGTCCCATTTTCCAAGCTGATCTTTCTAAAAGTTCACACTCCTACTTTAAACCCTTCAGAGTTTCCCCACACTTAAGAGATCTCTAGGGCACTGAGATACCAATGTATTTTATTTCTTAGGTAGCAGGGGCAAGTCAAATCAAAACAGATAATTGTTCTTGGGCTTTAAGTTTGTGAATAGTAATAATTTATAACTATTTTAATATGGTATAAATGATACTAATAATATTGTTATCTTCTAGGTTATATTCAAGTCCATTGCTCTAAACATGGTACCTTCTAGTCACTTACATGTGGGCCCTTGTCAAAGAGGAGAATGGGGCTGCCAGCTATGGCAGAACACAGCTATAACCCCAGCAACTTGATTTGAGAGGCTGATCCAGGAGGAATGAAATTTTGAAGCTCGCCTAGGTAACTTACTGAGACTCTGTCTCAAAATAAAAAATAAAAAGGGCTGGGAATGTGCCTTAGTAGTAGAGTATCCTTGAGTTTGATATCCCCAGTATTGGAAGAGAGGAAGGGTGGGGGCAAGGGAGCAGAGAGTGAATGGCTAAAAGGTAACAACCGGAAATTGAAGGCAAATACATGGTCACCATTTCAAAAAAAAAAAAAGTTTTTATACACATTCTAAGGTGGTGTTATGTTATAAAAACACTTATTTTGAATAGTATCATGAAGTTCGTGATTTATTTTAATATAAAGTTTATGGATCATGCGTAATTTTATAAAGGAATAAAGTAAATGATATAACTTTCAACTGACGGAAGTGAGGTAGAATCAGAGAGCTTGGTAAATACACGCCAGGTGTTCTTGATCACAAGATGCAGAGGAAAAGGGAGAATTGTTTCCTGTGACTTAATGTCATTCCACCTGCTGCCAGGGGCAAGTCACTGAAAAGGCAGCAAAGCCAGTGGTTATAAATAAGGATCCTGAAGGCCACACTTAGCACCTGTGTGACTCCAGATGAGAGCCCAACCCTCCGGGTGCTTCAGTTCCCTCATCCAATTGGGACAATAACTATGCTCACTTCATAGGATCCCTCAAAGCACTCAAGAATTGAAGGAATTAATAGGAATGAAGAGCTTAGAAACAGCCTCTGGCATTTAGTGTCCTATGCATTTGTTAAGATGGAACTAAAGATGGGAAGAAACCGGGGGAAATTCAGTGTCTTAGTCAACTCTTACACACTGATGGAACCTGGGCTGCATATTTGGTTCTCAACTCCTTTGATGCCAGAGTCAAAAACAAAAACAAATAACCTACAGACCAAAACTCAGAGAGAGGAAGAGGGAGAGAGTCCATATCTGTATGTATTATGAGGAAGAGGACTGGGGAATAATATTTTGTTCTCTAGAAGAAACAAAGCCTTCCTTGACACTTAGCTTGGATATGTTCGCTGTGGGTCCATAAACAAGAGGTGATGAGGAGCAGTGAAGACCAGGCAAGCCATCGCATGGTGCTCTGATAGGATTTCATTATGTCCCTCCATGAATTTCAAAGACTAATGCTCCAGAAGCTCTTCAGTAAGAAGCCATGAAATGTGAGAGGAATGACCAGCTCTAATGGGCTGGCTCTTTTCAGGGACACAATTACACCAGAAATTCTCAGTCCATCTTTACATCCGTTCCCCACAGCCATGCTTCTGATGATCAGAGTTGAGGAGACTGGTCCAGATTTATGAAGCAAATTTCCTAACATCAGGAGATGGCAAAAATAAACCACATGAAAACATTAAGAAACCTGATGCGTTGAAAAGCATCTGTTTTTTTTTTTTTTAAGTTTAATGGATTTGAGAGTCATCATCTGGCAGAAGTCATCATCTCAGGGGATAAAACAACTTGGAAGGATATTCCCATCTGTCATAGTCATCTGAGGCTCTAAGCTCTTGTGGTTAAGACATATTTTATTGTAAATTGGACAACAGATGAATTTTCTGTAAAAGACTGGTTACAGAGAGCAAACCATAGCTTTAAAAGGACCTGTGCTGGGCATGGTGGTACATACCTATGATCTCAGAGACTCAGGAGGCTGAGGCAGGAGAATCATAAGTTCAAGGCCAACCTCGTCGCAAAATAAAAAGGCTAGAGCTGGGGATGTGGCTCAGCGGTAGAGTGTTTGCCCAGCACCACCAAACATAAAAATAAAAAGGCTGGGGATGAGCATGATGGCCCACACCTGTAATCCTATGGACTCAGGAGGTTGAGGCAGGAGAATCACAAGTTGGAGTCCAGCCTCAGCAATTTAGCTGAGACTATCTCAAAAAGAAAAACAGACTGAGGATGTAGCTCAGTGTTAAGAGTGCCCTTGGTTCAATCCTTGGTATTGCAATAAAATAAGTAAATAATTTAAATAAGACCTGTGCTTCTTCAGATAGTCCCAAACTACCAATAGTCCCTTACCATGATGTAGTTGAACTTCCATGGTTACTCCACAATTCAAATAATAATTGAATTTCATGTGCCTAAGCCAACATCCCAGTGATTTGTCATTCTTTTCTACTTAATCCAGCAAAGTATGTTGTACTTGGAGTTAATTATTTCAAAATTTTTCTTCAGACAGAGTGATGTTAATCTTTTTATTTAATAGAAACATAACAATTGTACATATTTATGGGGTACTGTGTGGTGTTTCCATACATGCACACATCAAGGTAACAGCATCTCCATCATCGCAAACATTTATCATTTCTTTGGGAACATCCAAAACACCCAATTTTGAAATATATACTAAATTGTTAACTGTAGAAAAGGGTGTTAATATTAAGGTTGAAATCAACTACAGCAATGTTTTTTTCATTTTAATATATGTGGAGTATTGTTAAAGAAAGCAGAAATAGATTACTTAAATTGTGGTTCTCAGGCATTGAAAGTAGCATTCTGCTAAGGAGAGATAGCATTTATAATTAATCCCTGCGCATCTTGGATAAACATCACTTCTTCGGAGAAGTAAGATCAGGCTTCCTTTCACTTCCCCTAACATAATTCTACACTTTTTCTCCATCCTATTTGTTTGCTAATTGCAATCGTTTAGTCAATCAAAAGACAAGATTTACTTGTCTTCTTTCTGTGAGACTTTTAAGATTCATGAGGGAAGAGGCCACACCTGTCAGGTTTTCTGCTATTTTTCAGGCACAAAGCCTGAAAGATGGTTATATCTGAGTACGGGTTCACAAACTAACTCTATAAGAAGCACATGTCAGCTCCTTGAAGAACAGGTAAGGAAGTCACTGAAGCGATCCTACAAAGGAGGGAGGGAATGAAAGCATTTAACTCTCATCAAAATGTGCCCCACAGTTGGATACTTGGAAGGTGTATTTCAGAGACAGAGTCCCTGGATGTACCTAAGGCAGATATGAAAGAGAGGGAGGGAGAAAGGGACTGTGGAGGACTGACCCACTAATATAGGCGGGTGCTTTCAGAGTAAAATCTTATTATTAGAACTTAAATAGTGTTTTCTAATTATAGACTCAAACCTAAAATATCTTGAAAGGTCACTCTGTACTTCCCACTGCCTAATGCACACTGCATTCAAAACATCCCCAAAATAGGAATCCTTTAAAAAAAAAAAAAGCCCAGAGAAGGAAGGTTGAACAACAGATTGAAAAGCCCTGTGTTCACAACCTCTGCTTTCTGCAGTTTTTCTATTAGGTCCTCTGTGGCTCAAACAACCAGTAAGCTGGTTCACTCCTCCAAGACACAAAGTTGTTATTGTCACAATCAAACTTCTAAAATCCTCAGAGTAAAAGTCATAAGAAATCATAAGAATGTCACATAATAGTGATCGTTGAATATTTTTAAAGTCTGTCAAATGCCTTCAAACCTTCTTCAGGGGAAAAAAAAAAGCCCCTTACACTTGCATTGAAAGTCAGAAAGTAGTAACAAACAAATATGAAGTAGTAAGCAAACAAATATGAAGTCATTTTCTTCATATATTAAATTTTTTTAAAAATTAAAATTACAAAACTGCTTTCCAGGACTACTATTAAATGCATTTCTTAGGTTTTTGTAAATTTAAGCATGTGAACAAAGATTTAGCTCTGAGCATATTCACCATGACATTGTTAAAAATAGAGAAAAAAATTAAAAAAAAAAACTTTAAGTGTCCTAAGTGCAAGTGCAAGATATTGCTTAAATAAATTGTGGTAGACACAATGTAATTATGAAATACTCCTTCACCAGGTTCAGTGGGGAGGGATCAGAAGTTCATGATATACTCATGGGTACAAAACAATGATACATATCTGACCCTATTTATCCTGTTATTTGGAAGTTGCATATGTAAGCATAAATGTTACTGAAAAAAATAATGCAAAATGTTAACAGGCAATAGATTTCTAGATGATTTGTGTTTTTCTTATCTAGGTATTTACTTTTCTAAAATAAACATGGCTTGCTATCATAATTTAAAAGTAAAAGAGAAGATCTGGGGCTGTAGCTCAGTGGTAAAGCATTTGCCTTGCATGTGTGAGGCATGAGGGTTGATTGTTAGCACCACATAAAAATAAATAAAGATACTGTGTGTTCATCTACAACTAAAAAAGAAAATTTTAAAGTTTAAAAAAGTAAAAGAGAAAAAAAGACATTAAAATTCCCCAAATTTCCAAATATCAGCTACCATATTAAGTCTCTAAAAAAATTTATTATGACAATCTCAAGGACTGTTTGGTATCCTATTTACTAAAGATAAAAAAAGTAAATATCATTTTTACTTGTGGTCATTATATGTGTGTGTGGGGGGGTGAGCAAATAAAAATATTCAATCCTGGAATTTTATAAGTTTTCCTTTTAGCAAGATGCTATTTGTGGTGATGTACCGCCAAGTAGTAAAAAGGTCAGCCTCTTTGATTAAAAATAGCATAATTATATAGTTGATAAAATTAAAGCAAAATGTACATATTTACTATGATTTCTACTCTTGCTCAGAAAAAATCATGCTTTTGAAAACATAAAAGAAACTCCAAGTAAAAATAAAATGAGACACTTAAGGGACTTAGGACAGAAAGAAATTGTGGGCCTGAGGATATAGCTCAGTGGTAAAACGCTTGCGTAGCAGGTGTGAGCCACTGAGTTCGATCCTCAGCACCACATTAAAAAAATAAAACTAACTAAGTAAAATAAAAGTATTGTATCCACCTATAACTAATTTTTTTTTTTAAATTTGGCCTGGGTTGAGAGAAGGGGGTAACATCACATAAGCTGCCCAAAAGGTTCTGCTTTGCCCAGGTAGAAAAAACAGAAGTTGGAGTGCAGAATGAGTCCTCAGAGTAATGGAAGTATGATAAAACCACAAGGATCCTGTAGTGTGCATACCTAAGAAGGTTAAAAGAATGACAGAATGGGTGTACCTGAGAAACTTGGGAGATCTAAACGTGTGTTGAGCATCCAGGAAGGCAGTGTTCTTTCGATCCCCAGTCATGGGAGTCTCTTGGTAGAATGAACTGGAATTACTTACTTAGTAATTCATTTCCTCTAGTTTTTTTTTTCCTCTTTCCTTATCTTTTGTTGTCCTTGCTTGTAAGATTTCTAAGAGGGTGTTTGCTCTGGCTACCTCACCGGTTATCAGCAGTTTGCTTGTCTTGTGAGAAACTGTCTTTCAAACATGAACAATCTGTCCTTGTCAAAACTGTTATAAAGAGGCACTGGGTTTCCCGTGCGCACCACACCCACTTGAGACCTCTGCACCCCGCAAGTTTCCAACATTCCTTCCAAGCAATCCTAAAGTAAACTGCATATCAGCATATTTATATAAACCCTTATCTCACAAAGCACAATCTTTCACATCATTTTTGAAGTCTCAGAGGAAGGACATATTAAGAAAACAAAATGGGAACCAAGAAATTAAGCCCTCGGGATCCAAAGAGCTATGTGGTATTGAGATGAAAGAAACTCTTAAAGTACTAGGAATAGCTGGATAAAGGGGAAGGAGAAACAAGGAAGTGAAATGGGGGACACATTAGAAGTTTTTGCAACTGTATTTTGAGCAAGAGAGAGGAAGATGAAGCAAAGTGCCCAGTAGCCTAGAGAGATGACCACATCTTGGGGGTGGGGCGGTGGACAGAAGTACCCCAACCAAATAAAGGGAGGGAGGCTCTGCTGGTGGAACTGAGGTACCACTCAGGTTCCAACAGGTTGTCACAAAATGGGATGGTGCTGCTGACAAAGCAAATCCATCTTCCACGTGCTTTTACCTTGAGCTTCTAAGTCACGCTGGGCCAGAGCCTACGACTCAGGTGGCAGAAGAGAAAGTGAACTGGGAACAGGCTTTAGTCACCTTGATCTCAGAATACGGCACCTTCAAGGGGCTGGGGTTGTGGTAGAGTGACAGAGCGCTTGCCTAGCATGTGTGAAGCCCTGGGTTTGATCCTCAGCACCACATAAAAATAAATAAATAGAGGTACTGTATTTATCTACAACTAAAATAAAAAATAAATAAAAAGAAAAAGAATAAGAAAGAAAATAAGGGCTGAACACATGGAAAAAGCCCTGAGGTCCCCCAACCACCTCCTTCAGTATCCCTGGGTTCAAGTGTCTAAACCTTGCTGTTGAGAAAAGTGAAGAATTATTCATCTCTGCAAAAAGGTTAACAAATAGAAAATAATCCCAGTTTCCCATGAAAGTTCTGAACAAGCAAACATGTATGCATGTGGGCTTTTTCAAGTGGGAATACACATTATTATTTTTTTACTTTTTTCCGTGTGTGTGTGCGCGCGCGCACGCACGTGTGTTTTGTAGCTGGGGACTGAACTGAGGGCCTTGTGCATGCTAGGCATAGGCTCTACCACTGAGCTACACCCCCAGCCCTTTACTTGTTTTCCATGGCCCTTTGGTTAAACTGTAATGATGTATTACCTGGTCAGCCACCTTCTAATTGACAGCAGTGAGAAGTATGACAAAAACAAGAGGCAAAGGGGCTTCCTGGGCAAAAGAGCATGGGCAAAGTATATTTATTACAATCAGAAGACCTGATTTTAATCTGGATTCTGATATTACCGCAATCTTTAAAAATCACTTGAATTCTGTGATCCTCAGTGAATTCTACCTCAAGTGTATTCTTCATCCCTGTATCCCCAGTACCTAGAAATTTGTAAGGTACATAATAGGTGCTCATCAAGCATTTGCTTAAGAAAAAAAATAAACTTGTTGGATTAATAGTCTTTCAAATTTGTTCCAACTTTCTATAATGGTACTATTTAATACACCATAAGCTACATGAAGCTACTTAAGTTAAATTCATTAAAATTCAAAATTCAGTTCCTTAGTTACTCCAGCCACATTTCAAGTGGTCAGTAGTCCCGTGTGGCTTGTAGTTGCGGTAATGGACAGTACACAATTTGGGGGACATTCCATCACTGCAGGATATTCTGTACAGGGCTGTCACAACAGTGCATAACTTTGGGCAAAAGGCAAAATCTTGTACCCACATGAAGAGGGGGCTCTCTAATTCAGGAGACTTTGTGAACCGTTTACAGAAGGCATGCAGGGAAACTCATGCAGGAATGAAGCATTGTTCCCTCAGAAAATCCGTCTTATTTTTAAAATATTTGCTTCTTCTGGTGGCGCACACCTGTAATCTCAGCAACTCTGGAGGCTGAGACAGATGAAGACAAGTGTAAAGCCAGCCTGGGCAACTTGGTGAGACCCTGCCTCAAAATCAAAAATAAAATAAAAAGGGCTGAGGAATACAGATCACTGGTAAAGTATCCCTGGGTTCAAGCCCTAGGAGAACAACAACAACAAAGTATTGCTTCTCAGGATAGTTTCAACAAATTGTGTTGGAACAACTGGACAACTACATACACAAAACAAATAGAGGGGCTGGGCTTGTGGCTCGGCAGTAGAGCGCTTGCCTCACACGTGTGAGGCACTGGGTTTGATCCTCAACACCTAAAAATAAATAAAATAAAGATATTGTGCCTATCTACAACTAACTAACTAAATAAATAAATAAAACAAATAGAGATACTGATTCAGAATATAACATGAGAAAATCTACTTGATCTTGGGTTCAGCAATAGATAAATCTCCATCAAGCATAAGCCAGGAGAGAAAAAAACTGATAAGTTGGGCTTCATTAAAATTAAATACTACTCAAAAAAATCAAATACTGCTCTACAAAATGCAGTTAAGAGAATGAAGACAAGTCACAGACATGGAGAAAATGTTTGCAAAACAGATATCTGATCAAGGACTTATATCCACAATACACATAGAACTCACAAAGCTTAAGAAACCAAGAACCCAATTAAAAAGTGGGCAAGAGAGGCTGGGGCTGTAGCTCCATGGCAGAGCGCTTGCCTAGCATGTGTGAGGCACTGGGTTCAAACCCTAGATCACATAAGAATAAACAAATAAAAAAAAAGAATAAACAAATAAAATAAAGGCATGCTGTCCATCTAAAACTACAAAAAAAACAAAACGATAGAGTGCCGGGGATCCCAATAGGCAATTGTGCGACCCTGGGGATCCGGGCTGATTCGCCCGGCCTTCCCGCGGCTACAGAAGGCGGGTCACCGCAGAGAAGTGATTAATTAGCAAGCAGGGAGAAAAGTGGCTGCAATTCTGTGGAATCCTGCCAGATGAGCCCGCACTGACCCCCGGGCTGAGTGCGGGATTTCGGAGGGGGAAGGACGCGGTACAGTTCTATCCCCCACAACGGAAACAAAACAATAGAGTGCCACGGTCCCCAATAGACACCCTCCACACCCAACAAACGGCAGGTCCAGAGTACAGTTTGAACTGCCGAGAGCCATCACTCAGGGGAAATCTGGTCTAGCAGGAGAAACCAAGACTAGCAGGAGAAACTAGGGGACTAGAGGCCAGGCCCTCGCGACTGGGTGGCTGGAAACCGCAGGCCCGCCGGCGACAGCCCACTGCTCGCGTAACTGGGCGGTAGGAGAACGCCCGCCCGCTGACTACCGACCGCTGGACTGGGTGCCTAGAGATCACCAGCCCACCGGCGACAGCCGGCCTGCTGCCCGCGCGACTGGGCGGCCGGAGTCCACTCCCCCGCCGCGACCGATCACCCGCCCGCTGCCTGAGATACTGGGCCGCTGGAGACTGCCCGCCTGCCTCGATGGGGAGCTGAAACCAAACAAAGACAGTCTAGTCACACAGCCCCATTAAGACACCCCAGCAAGGAGCCTGGGGCCCGTCATAGCAGAGTAGTGACGTCACTGGAGCTTGGCCGTCGGAATTCCTTCCCAGCAGAATCCACGTTAGCAGGCACAGTTTAACAACCAAAGAAGAAACAACAGAGTAATACAGAACCAAAACAAATCTATAGAAGAGAGCAGAAACACGGCAATCAAATAGAGCTAGAAAGTAACGTGGACAACACGAGAAAACAAGGGAAAAAAAGGAGTACAAACAATGCAGGACAACTTAATTCTACAGGAGGATATAGAAACATCAGAAGCAGGGATAGGGAAAGAACTCAAGGCATACCTAACTCGAATGGAATGGAATATTAGGGAAGACATGAAACAGCAAGTCCAAGCAATAAAAGTATATTTTGAAAATGAATTAAACAAACAAATTCAAATGGCAAAGAACGAGCTCTACCAGGAGATAGAGATCTTAAAAAAAATCAAACAATAATCCTAGAATTGCAGGAAAATATAAACCAAATTAAAAACTCAAACGAGAATATTACAAACAGACTTGATCAAGTAGAAGTCAGAACATCAGATAATGAAGACAAGGTTTATCAACTTGAAAAGAATATAGTCAACACAGAAAAGATGCTTAAATCCCACGAGCAATCTATTCAAGAGATATGGGGTGTCATAAAAAAACCAAATTTGAGGGTCATCGGGATAGAAGAAGGCACAGAGACTCAAACCAAAGGAATGGACAGCATATTAAATGAAATAATTCTAGAAAACTTCCCAGAGATGAAAGATGAAATGGATTGCCAAATCCTGGAAGCCTACAGGACCCCAAACATTCAAAACCATCTATACACAATGGCATCTATACACAATGGAGTATTATGCAGCACTAAGAAATGACAAAATCATAGAATTTGCAGGGAAATGGATGGCATTAGAGCAGATTATGCTAAGTGAAGCTAGCCAAGCCCTAAAAAACAAATGCCAAATGTCTGCTTTGATATAAAGAGAGCAACTAAGAACAGAACAGGAAGGAAGAGCATGAGGAAAAGTCTACAGTAAACAAAGACGAATGGGGGGAGAGAAAGGGAGAGAGAAGGGAAAGCATATGGAAATCTAGGAGACCTTCAATGATACATAAAATTATAAGAGGTTATGAGGGGCAAGGGGGAGGGAAAAAAAGGGAGAGAATTGAACAACAGCAGAGGAGGTAGAGAGGGAAGATGGGAGGGGAGGGGAGGGGAGGGGGGATAGTAGGGGATAGGAAAGGTAGCAGAATACAACAGTCACTAATATGCCATTATGTAAAAATGTGAATATGTAACAGATGTGATTCTGCAATCTGTATTTGGGGTGAAAATGGGAGTTCAAAACCCAATTTGAGTCAAATGTATGAAAGATGATATATCATGAGCTATGTAATGTTTTAAATAATCAATAAAAAAGAATAAACAAATAAAATAAAGGCATGCTGTCCATCTAAAACTACAAAACATTTTGAAAAAAAAAGTTAAATAAAAAGTGGGCAAAAGATCTAAACAGACACCCCATTGAGGAAGATATATAGATAGCAAATTATCATAAGGAAAAGAGTTAAATACTATCTGTCACTAGGATGCTGCGGTTTAAAACAATGAGATACCACTATATACAATAGCTAAAATCCAAAACACTAACATTACCAAATGCTGTTAAGCATGCGGAACAAATGGAACTATAATTCATTGCAGTGAAAATACAAAACAATACAAATTTGAAAGACAGCTTGCCACTTGTTGCTCAACTACATAGTCTTATCAAGTGACAAGGCAACAGTTACTCCTCTGTATTTACCAAATGTCTTGAAAAATCAACAATCTGTAAAAAGAAAAAAAAAAATGTTGACAACAATTTCATTCCTAACTGCTGAAAACTGGAGGCAACCAAAATGTCCTTAAATAAGTAAAATGAATAAACTATGATGCATCATACAACAGATGATGATGATGATGATGATTGTGATTATACTAGGGATTGAGCCCAGGGGCACTAAACCACTAAACCACATCCCCAGCCCTTTATTTATTTATTTGTTTGTTTGTTTATTTATTTATTTATTTTTATTTATTTTGGTACCAGGGATTGAACTCAGGGACACTCAACCACTGAGCCACATCCCTGGCCCTATTTTGTATTTTTAGTTAGAGACAGTGTCTCACTAAGTTGCTTAGTGGCTTACTTTTTGCTGAGGCTGGTTTTGAACTCGCGATCCTCCTGTCTCAGCCTCCTGAGCTGCTGGGATTACAGGTGTGCGCCAACCATGCCTGGCTTTATTTTTCATTTTTTTTAATATTTATTTTTTAATTATAGGTGAACACAATACCTTTATTTTATTTTTATGTGGTGCTGAGGATCAAACCCAGTGCCCCTCCCATGCTAGGCAAGTGCTCTATCTCTGAGCCACAACCCCTACCACCTTTATTTTTTTATTTAGAGAAGGGTCTCACTAAGTTGCTGAGGCTGGCCTTGAACTTGTGATCTTCCTGACTCAGCCTCCTGGGTCACTGGGATTACAGGCATGTGTCATTCATGCCAAGCTAGAATATCATTAAGTACAGAAAGAAAAGCTATCAAGCCACAAAAACCTGAGGAAACTTTAAATGCAAATTGATAAATGAAAGAAGCCAATCTGAAAAGGCTACATACTATAGGATTCCAACTAGGACATTCTGGACAAAGCAAAACTATGGAGATAATAAAAAAAGATCTGTGGTTGCCAAAGGATAAGGGAGGTTGGGATGAAAAAATTAAGGACAGATTTTTTAGGACAGCATGATACTACAGTGATAGACACATATCATCAGACTTTTCAAAACCCATATGTAAGAGTGAACTCTATTGTAAACCATGGACTTTGGTTAATAACAATGTATCATATTGTTTCATTAACTGTAACAAGTGTAACCCACTAATGTGAGGACCCTGGCATGCAGGGGACACAGAATATGGAAACTGGTTTCTGCTCAGTTTTTCTGTAAACCTAAAACTGCTCTAAAAAATAAAAAGCCTATTAATTTGCAAAAATAGTACTTCTCAGAATTAGCTATAAACTCTCGGTAATAAAGACAGCAACATTTTTTTTTCAAAATTAAAGCACTCCAAATACTGATTTAAGCTCTAAAGCAATACTGCAACATTATGAAAAAGCAGCCCCCAGTTACATGCCTTAAAAACAATGATAATCTGTTCAAACATAATCACTGACTTAAATCTGCTTTATAATTCTAAAATGCTTACTAAGGCCTTGTAAGCATACAGAGCATTCTGAATATGGTTCCATGATGACAAAACAATGGTGGTCAGGTTGCAACTCCAGCACCGATTTCTACAGGTTTGCATATTCAACATACAAATTTATACTGGGTATGGTGTCGGCCTGCCACTATAGCTGTAATCCTGGCTACCTGGGGGACTGAGGCAAGAGGATCACAGGTTCAAGGCCAGCCTGAGCAAGCTGGCTAAACCAAGTATCCAAATTAAAAAAAAAAAATAGGGCTAGTGATGTCACTCAGTGGTAGAGCACTTGCCTAGCAAGGGCAAAACCCTGGGTTCAATGTCCATCACCACAAAACAAAACAAAAAAGGGAAAGAAAAAAAGAAAATGAAAAAATCGGTTGTGGTTTTAGCTCAATGGTAGAGTACTTGCCTAGCATGAACAAGGTCCTGGGTTCAATCCCCAGGGTCACACACACACACACACACACACACACACACACACACTGAAAAGGCTACATACTATAGGATTCCAACTAGGACACAAATTCGTTAAGATGCTACTTAGTAAAGCAAATGGCAGGGCCCCTCTTAAGCAGCCCTGCTAAAATGAAAACTCTTTTCAGTGTGTAGCACAAGCACATATGGGGGGAGGGGTAGCACAAATACGAAGTGTGCACTTGCAAAATTATACCTTCCTGAAACCAAACCCAAGAAGACTTGTTTTGCTTCCAAAATGACATTTTTAGGACATCCCTTAAAATCATTCTTGGAATCTTTTTTGGTTCATAAGTTTGATGATGGGGTGTTTAATGCTGTTGTGTGAAATATGTTTCCCTCTAAACTTTGTTATGACTTCAGTAATTACTTGTCTCATGGGGAAAAAAAACCAAGAATATTCTTGATTCACATTAAAGGACCCCTTAATTTAAGAGTTTCTTAGCTGCTTGCCTCAAGGAATCATGCTACCAAACAGGGCTCCTTTCTTGTAAACCCTCTCCTGCAGGAGGGCTTTCTTGCATTTTGGCTTGCTGGTTCCCATTAGGTTCACTGTAACCATGCTCACTTGGAGGCTGTGGACTACGTTGGCAATGCAGGAGAACAGGGTGCAACAACACTGAATGAAATAATGACCATATACACTCTCCTTCCTCCCTGCCAGATCAGAGGCTCCTGGAATACAGGAGAGTCACTCTCTCTTTGGAGCATTTCCTATTTTCACTACCAATGCCAGACTGTTCTCAAAGGCTCAGAAAAGGGAGTTTCTTCTAACCTAGACCTCCTACGCACCTTGCAGATTGTCACAAACATCACTGGCCTTGTCCTGTGGCCCCAGGGACAAACTCCCTAGGAAGTCACAATAGGCACTCACTGGCTGGGAGCCTCTTGCCTCACTTCTCCAGAGGGGTTCCCCTTCCTGGCTCAGCAAAGCTGCTAGTGCATGTAAGAGTTCTGGCTTGTTCCTGACTTGAGGGGACAGGGAGAAAGACTTCCCTTCCTCTTTTCTAGGAGACTCAAAAATCGCTGTCACAACTGCTTATTAGCTTTGTCCCCCAGCTATGGGAAGGAAAGAACAGATGGTCCAGTCTCCATCAGAAACCAATAGCTACACAAATTAGCAACTGAAAGAAATATAATTACTTAATCTTTGTTTGACTGTAGCTAGGTTTCATTTAAAAAGGAGCTATTTGAAGAGATGGGCAGGAGTGTCATTTCTTTGGATCATTTCAGTATATAAAATTGCATCCTGCTAAGAGCAGACATTCATAGAAAAAAATCTTTTTTAATAACATAACCACTTTGGCCATTCCACCTGGCCAAATCCAAGATGATTTTTAAGAGGTATTTTAAGCACCTCTTGAAAACTGACAGTGTCTTCATAGTTCACACGATACATACTTGTCAATAAGATAAAAATGGGACCACAGAAATAACAGCCACAAACCCAAATATATTTTTTCTGCTATTTTCGAAATTCCTCGTAATTATTTTACTGTGATTTTAATAAAAGGACTCAAAGGACTTCCTGAGAGTTTCTGTCAATTATATCTACAATTTAGAATTACATAGGGAACCTGGTTGGTCTCCCTGAACGCCCTTCACAAAACAGTATTCCAAGCAACGCAGGATGAATTTCCTTTTTAGCACTAACCCACAGGATGTAAGGTCTCTGAGCCTTCCCAGTGAGTGTACCCTCAGGATGAAGGATGGCTTGAGGACTGACCTCAGTACTCCAACCCCAATCTCCCGTTGCCATGACAGCCTCAGCTAACTCTGCTTCTCCTTGTTGACAAGCACATCCATGGCAATTCACAGCTGACACTGCACTGCCTCTGCTACTTCTGCTTCCAAACACAGTGTCAGGAAACTATTAGTAACACTATGGTTTATAAAGTAACAATAAGGCCAGCTCATCAGGCAGCTAGCTGTATTTGTTAACTCCTAGATATGGATAAGGAGTCCATCCAGACTCTCTTTAGAAGATAATCAACTCTTATTTGAATGAATAAAAATGTTTTTGAGGACAAATAATTTTTAAAGAAGCATTTTGTCAAAATGTCCTTCAAGTTTCATGTTGAAAGGATCAAAGGGTTCTTAGAATTCAAACACAGCTAATTAATCACCCAAATAAAAATAAGTATGTATCCAATCCTAAGATGGTTTGACAAGTAGCATTCTAGTAAAAGCAAGGTTCAAGTACATCATGTAAAATAAAAAATTCAGCCTTCTTCAGTGATGACAGCAAAGCAGGGCTGAAGCTCAAGTGCCTGTACAAACAGGGCAAGGAGAACAGAAAAGAAACTCAGGGACCAGTACTACCCATTACCTTCAGTTTGTCTTTCCCACGAAACCACTCAGAACAACACTTCTCAACCCCATCCTACTGCGTGTAAGTTTCATAATTTTCCTGCTCTTTGCTCACCTATTAAAGGCAATTTACATTTCAAGAAGGAAACCAAAACAACCAAAAGGAAGATTTTTAAAAAGAGAGGAAAGTGGGGCTGGATTACATTACAGGATAAAGAGTCTTAAAGTGGGAAAAAAAGAAAAGCAAGGTCTACATATGACTAGTGGCCCATGAAGAAATAATAAAGCAATAACTACAAAAGTTTGAGGTCTGCTTGGTAGAATGAGCCTACCCTCAAAAATCATGGAGATACAACTGGAAATGACAAGAGGTCATTAAGATGGGTGGATATATCTTAGTTTCCATGACTATCCACCCGGACAATTAGAACTAGGTTGATCCACATTTCTCTCTCACATGCTTTAACACACAGAAACAGATATAGAGAAAGGTCCCTGGGCTATAGCTTCCTTCACTTTATTTCAAGTACATTCCCGGCATTCCGCTAATATATACTACATGAATTATCTCCATGAATGTATATCTTTTAGACGTATAATTTCAATTCAATGACAGAAGAGTCCCAATGACCATGCAACCTTAATTTGCTTCCCTTAAAAAGTTACTAGTTGCCCATATTTTAAGTTCAAGTTTCTTCTCTCTTCATATTAACATCAACTTTGGAGACAAATGCTATGCTAACTTTGAGATGCAGAACTTATCATCAGATTCTTCCTCTTCATTCCTGTGAGTAGCACTTTTGTCACCATCTCCACCACTCTGTGCCATTAGAGTACTGAAGAGTCTGCCAAGCTAACTAATCACAACTTTCCACACATCCAAATCCTTGGGCTGCAGAATAAGACCTGAATTCCTCCTCTTGGTATTCCACATCTTCCTGCCTATGATCCTTACCAAGACGGCCCTGGAAATAGCATTACGCTGGATTAAAAAAACTAGTTAATCCCACCTTTCCTAATAATCTTGGTTTCGCACCTACATATAAAGAAGTTAGACTCACTAGGCCATCTAAGAATTTTCAAGCTCTTAACTTCCAACCTTTTCATTCCACCCTCTCCAGCTTCATGAAAATTAAAAAAAAAATGCCATAGTATGTTGACTCTATTAATGTTGTACCTACTAGTTCTGGTCTGTGTCGGGAAATGTACAATCCATTTAAAGATCCAAGGACACTAGGCTAGACTCTACGAAAGTCCACTTCTCACTGTCCCCACATGAGCCCTCAAAAGGGCATTTTTTTTTAAAGAGAGAGTGAGAGAGAGAGAGAGAGAGAGAGAGAGAGAGAGAGAGAGAGAGAGAATTTTTTAAAAATATTTATTATTTTTTAGTTCTTGGTGGACACAACATCTTTGTTGGTATGTGGTGCTGAGGATCGAACCCGGGCTGCACGCATGCCAGGCGAGCGCGCTACCGCTTGAGCCACATCCCCAGCCCTCAAAAGGGCATTTTGATAGACCATGGATTCTCAATAGGGGTATCTTAGTTTTGCTTTCTGTTGCTATACAGAATACTTGAGATTGGGTTATTTATAAGGAATAGAAGTTTATTTGACATATGATTTTGAAAGCTGGTAAGTTCAAGATCAGGTGGTCACATCTGGTGAAAGGCTTCTTGCTGGTGGGGACTCCCTGCAGATTAGCAAGAAGGGTGTAAGCATGCCAGACTGGTTTTTGCAACAAAGCTACCCTCTGTATAATCAATGAACCCATCAGTCCATAAAAGGATTTAATTGAGTCACAAGGGACAGACACTCATGATCCAATCACATCTTAAAGATCCCATTTGGTCCCACCTCTAAGAACCTGGCACTGGGGATTCAATTTCAACATGAGTTTTAGGTGAAAACACTGTGATTGAAAGGTGAAAATTTGGTTTGTGATTCTTCAAAGGGCATTCAAATTTCACAGGATTAGGAAATCAGTTAGGAAAAACCTGTCTAACAAGCTTCCTTACAGAAGTGGTATTAGGAGAAAAAAAGAGAGAAAGAAAGACAGTGATAGAGGAACCCAGAGAGGGGCTCAAGTCACTGAGTTGGTTAAATCACCTCAAAAAAATTCCCAAGCCTGAGTCTCAGCTTGATATTCACAGGGCTACAAATGAACAGCATCTTTTTTTTTTTTTTTTTTTGGCGGGGGTGGGGAAGGGATTGGAAGGAATATAAATATTTTGAAATGAAAGACTGTCCATCGAAATGGCATTTTTGACTCCTCAGGATGTTCAAGTTCTAAAAGATCTTTCCTATCCCTGTGGCTGTTTTTCTGTCATCAACTGTGTGAATAATACTCAACTCCTTAAGAACTTAACAGAACTGATGTGATGACTCCAGACTCTTCGTTTGGCATCTAGAACATGGCTCTTCTGTCCCCTAACTCACTGACAACTCCATCCCCTTAATTCACTTTGCTATTCCTCAAAGCTTCACTGCCTACAAAATCTCCCTTGGTGTTCCAGATGTCCCATGACTTCAATATGTACCATTTCTATGTTGACAGTTCTGTCCCTGCTCTCAGCCACACATGCAAGTCACAATCACAACTGGCTAGGTGACATGTCTTCATGGGGATGACTAAAGAGCAACTCAAACTAACCAACAGCCAAACCATAACTCCATTCTTTACAACTCGCTCCCTCACCAAAACTAGAAAATATGCCTGATTTCTCCTACTCTCTCATGTCATACACACTATCCTAAATCCCTGAAACTCCCAAACCTAGCCACCATCTTCCATCTCTAATGTCATCAACCTACTTGGAGCTGCATCACAGAATGTTGCTACGGCTTCCTAAAGGATCTCCTGTCTTTACTCTTACCCACTTCTAGCCTACTCTCTGCCCAGCAGCCAGAGGACTGCTATCACAATGTAAACCAGATCATGCCCTTCTTATAATACTTCATAATGCCTTCTTGTGGCATTTGCAATGACATTTAGATCCCTTACAAAGTATGCAAGCCCTACCCACCCTGGACCTGCTAGCCAAGCCACATCTATCTCTCACCTATCCTACTGCTCATCTGCTGAAGCTAGACCAGACTTCCCACTCCTTGTGTAAATAAGCTCTTTCTCTGGTGCACATGGTGTGTCCTCTGCCGAGTGTTCTCATCCTTCAAAATCTCAGTGCAAATCTTCTCTCTCCCCAACTGTGCCACAGTTGGCCAGCCCCAGTCTCTACTTCCTTCAAGGAACTAGTCCCAATCTAAATTTATATACTGATGAGTTTTCCTTGTGTATCAGCCTGGCATTCTTCCTTTCTCTAGCATCTTTGCCTCTCTTCACACACACATCCAAACAATCTCCATTAAAGAAAACTTGAGTGTCGTTCACTGCTGAATCCCCAGATCAAAAATGTCTAGTATATAGCATGTGCTCAACCGACATTGTATGGAATGCACCGATCAATTTCCCTAGGAACTGAGGAAGGATGTACCTCAGCCACCTGTGTACAAGTATCTGCTAAAGACAATACATTTATGGAATCCAAGGCAACCTGTCCAGAGAACCTGGGGAGAACAGCAGCTTACCTGATGGCTGGAGAACTGTCAGCTATGAAATCCTTCCTTTGTACCCCTAACCCCGAACAGAACTGCATGGTCTCCCTCATCTTCCCCCCTGCCCCAGCCCTGCTCTGAATCTATTGTGCTGGTGTCTTCTTACATTCCAATGGTTTCTGTTCCAGGCAGACTGATATTTGATATCAAGTAATGATTTCTCTGATCCAGGTTCTACAGTGGCCTTGATTCCTAAACTGTCACAATAAACATCAGAACAAGAGCACTAATGAGTAAACGTCATGTCACATATAAACAGGGCAATGGCAGGGTGAAGGTGGCAGTAGATAACAGGTGGACGACCAAGTGCCAGAGGAGTAGATGTCGTGAAGCCCTAGGGCTGAGACTGGTGCAGACATGAAGGCATAGGAGCCGTCATCTTTCCTAGACCCACAAATCTAATAATCCAGGTTTTTGTTTACAGGCCAAGGCGTGTCTGGCCTTGAAATTCACAAGTTCAAGCAACTGATAACCTTAGAGAAACATCTCAGCGCACTCTTTGGTCAGTTCAGTCATACTGGCAAAAGGTACCAGAACCAGTTTCCCTCCCTCCCTCCTTCCCTTCCTTCCTTCCTTCTTCCCTCCCTCCCTCCCTCCCTCCCTCCCTCCCTCCCTCCCTCCCTCCCTCCCTCCCTCCCTCCCTCCCTCCTTTCTTTCTTTCTTTCTTTCTTTCTTTCTTTCTTTCTTTCTTTCTTTCTTTCTTTCTTTCTTTCTTTTTCTTTTTTCCCCCTGCAGTTCTGGGGATTAAGCCTAGGGTCTCACATATGCTAGGTAAGACCACTGAGCAACATCCTCAGCACTTTTTTTTCCCCTTTGGTACCTGGGCTTGAACTCAGGGGGACTCAACCACTGAGCCACATCTCCAGCCCTTTACGGCCTCAGCCTCCAGAGCGGCTGGGATTACAGGCATGCACCACTGTACCTGGCTCCCCACACACTTTTTATTTTTTATTTTGAAACAGGGATCTTGCTAAATTGCCCAGGCTGGCTTTGAACTTGAGCTTCTCCTGCCTCAGTCTTCCCCACAGCTGGGATGACAAGTGGGCACCACTACCTCCAGCTCTGAGCCACTCCATGGTAGAACGTGGGTTTTGAACTACAATACACCGAAGTCATTCAAGAGCAACTGCTATGGTTTGGATATGGTTTGAGTGGGTCCCCCAAACCTTTATGTGCTAGAAGCCTATCCCTGGTGTGGGTTGAAATGTGGTAGAATCTTTAAGATGCGAGGCCTTCTAGAAGGTAAATTAGGGAGCATAGCCTTCAGAAGGAACCAATGCCATCTTTGGGAGTGGGTTAGGTCTCTTGGGACTGAAGTACTTACAGCAAAAGCAGATTGCCAAGTGAGGCCACCCTACATTTGGTCTCTTGTGCATGTACTGTTTGTCACTCTCACAGGTGCTCCTGCCCTGTGATAACCACCCATCATGCTGTCACATAGCATGAAGCCCTCATAAGGTACCAATGCTAGCACTATGCTTTTGAATCTCCAGAGCTGTGTGTTAAATAGGCCTCTTTTCTTACTAATGTACTCAGCCTCCGGTATTTTGTTATAGAAACACAAAATGGATTAAGATAGCAACCATTAACAGATTTTCTTCAGATACATGTGGGATAAATTGGTCTGAACTATTCTGCCCAATACAATAGCTGCTAGTCAAAAGTTGCTATTGAGCACTTAAGATGCAGACAATCTGAAGAGATGTGCTATTAAATATAGAGTACATACAAGATTTCAAATGCAGAAAAAAATGTAAAAATTTCAAGAATTTTTATATTGATAGCATTAAATATAATAATTTGATGTATTAAATTAAATGTATTAAATCAATTTCACCTGTTTCTTTTTACTTTTTGCAATGTAGCTGTTGGAAAACTCAGGTTACATATGTAACCACCATGGGTGGTTCATATCTTATTTTCACTGGACAGCACTGGGTTCTCAGGGGAGGGTTACCTCCTAAGCGCAGGTTAGCACAATGATCCAGAGTCTGGTGTTTGCAAGTCCAGAAAGTATTTCATTAGTTCACCCAGGAGAAATAAGCTCTGGAGCTCTGGTTCACATTAACAAAAGATCCAACAGAGAACATCATCGATTAATTTCTCAATGATGGGAGACAGAACAGATACCCTTCTGGTCTCAGTGAAGGTTAATTACTTGGCCACTAACATAGTGAAGGCATCCTTATTCTGCTACAAAGATGCTATGGTTTAGATGTTACATTTTCCCCAAACACTCAGTATTAAAGGCTTGGTCCCAGAGTGGTGCCACTAGGAGGTGGTAGGAGCTTTGCTCATAGGATTTAGTGGGAAGTCCTTAGGTCATTGGAGTCTTTCCCTTAAGGGGGACTATGAGACCCTGGACCCCCTCCTCTCCATTGCTTCCTGGCCATGAGGTGAGTACTATTATTCCACCAAATGCTCGTACCATGATGTGGGTCATAGGCCCAAAGCAATAGGGCCAACCAATTAGAAATGAAACCTCTGGAACTGTGAACCAAAACAAACCTTCTCTCTTTATAAATGGATAATCTTGGGTATTTTGCTATGGTAATACAGGAACTAGAAGGGAAGAGCAAATTATTAACTAGGAGTTGCTTAATTAAGATAAAATGCATGTAAATGAGTCAGTCCTACAGAGCACTGTACCTTTAACAAGAGCACAGGACATTTGTATATCAGAGAACTGAGGACCTTTTCCAAAAGCATTTTAGAACACACAGCAAGACTTCACTTATATCAGGTTTTTTCCAAACCTTTTGATAAGAGGAAATAATCAATCCATCTTCTATACACAGGCACGCATGCACACATACACACATGTGTATCCCCTAGTCTAACAAAGTAACTCAAAATCTACAAAGAATATATTTAAAAGAACTGTAAATATGAAAATAATCTCTCTACAGTTTTTGAGTTTCCAAAATCATGCAGCTAATTTTCCACCTATGTTTCTTAAAACGTAAAGTATTGTACTATCCTCTGAGTTCATTTGTCTCTCTCTTTTTTTTTTTTTTTTTTTTTTTAAACTGGGTATTGAACCCAGGGGTTCTCTACCACTGAGCAATACATTAGCCTTTTTTTTTTTTTTTTTGTCCCCTTGAGACAGGGCCTCACTAAGTTGCTGAGACTGGCCTCAAACTTTCAATCCTCCTGTCCCATCCTCCCAAGTTGCTGGGAGTACAGGCATGTACCACTGCACTTGGCTCGCCTTCCTCTTTCAAAGCCAACAACGGACACTGGAGTTTTTCTAAGGATGCCAGTTCTCGTGTCCTAACCTGCTTCCCTTTTCCACTTACATTGTGATTACACTGGGCCCACCCAGAAGACTGTAAGGATGGCCCTAAGAAGGGCCTTAGCCTAAGTAACTCCATTTTAAAATAAAACTGCAGCCCCCACCAGGCACGCCTATGGAGCCTTCCAACATGGTCATCAGGCATAGCCTGATAAAATAAGTCACTCTCCACAACCCTGATAAAGCTCGAGGGAAGTCTCTGTCATTTGCCTTCACCCTGATAAATGCAGAGGGGAGAGATCAGGCAGAAACCACCAGACCAGATATCCTGACTTCAGGACAACAGACATCCCTCAGAAACCTGGTAACAGCTGATAGGGACTGAAAGGGCGGACAGAAGCCCCAAAATTTAGCATAAATGATAGAGCAAATGAACAGACATTCAGCCAGCCAACATTGAGGCACAAAAGCCTGAGAGCCTGATGAGGACCTGGACTGACAACCCAACCCTTCTCATCTGCCTGAACCTCTGTGTTGTCCTCACGGATCTCAAACTTTACAGCATCCTCTTGACTCTGGTGAGAAAAGGACTTCTCCTTACAACCGTCTCCTCATCTGGCCATCAACTCCACCCCAGGAGAAGCCTCTATCAGTTCCTGACCTGGTCGCTGCAGTCTGAGTATACATCTGCTGGACTTAAGACCTAAGACTTAAGAGTTTAAAACTAGCACTTCAGCTTAGCATGCAGAGGGAATATCTGTAATAAGTCTGTCATGATTAAGCGTGTTTGCAATGCTTAGAATTAATTTAGAATTGTTTGCTTTGAATTGATCATGTCTGTTGCAGTGCCCAGCATTAAGGATTATCATTCCTTGATTAAGAACCTATAAAGTGAAATTGTAAGTTTTCTGTCGAAGGAACCGCTGAGCTAGAGCCAGCCCTATAAAGTGAAATTGTATTGAGTGTTTTGAGTGAATAAAGCATTGAAAAGGGCAGAAGTGTGTGGACATTCTTTATCTCTCCCCTTGACTACATATGTTGTACTTTTGCCCATCTCAACAATGACCTAGGATAATCTCAATTTCTCGTTGTGATGTAACATGACAGAGTCCCAGGTTCTGAGATTAGCATGTGAGTGTTGCTGGTGAGCCACTGTTCTGCCCACTACCCACCCCGCACCCCACTAGTAGTTAGAAAACAGTGAAAGAAACCTCATGTGGACAAGTTCCTTTCTTCTGATATGGATTTTAAACTACTTTAAAAATTAAAAATTCTAAAGCTAAAAAGCAAAACATAAATTCTGTCAAATAGCAGGTCTGAGACTTCTGCTTTTCTTGCTCAGCTGAGCATGCCCATCCTGGACATGGGAGAGGGTACTGCTCACTTCCTGGATTCACACCAGGGCTGACCAAACGCCCAGAAGCTTTGAGAGAGAGATGCTTGGCAATACCACTCTGGAAACGAAGCCCCCAAGTCTTTTACTGAATTCTCGTATCCAATGGCAGCGTAAAACCCACTTGAATACAACATTCCAATATATGATCAAGATGTAGTCCTCCCCATGTGGTAAATGGTAAGGAATTGACAGCAAGTTTGGACAAGTGTGATTTTTTCCTTTGATAAAACTGCATGGGCGCCAGGCACAGTGGCACGTGCCTATAATTCCAGCGGCTTGGGAGGCTGAGGCAGGAGGATTATGAATTTAAAGCCAAACTCAGCAGAAAGTGAGACGCTAAGCAACTCAGTGAGACTCTGTCTCTAAATAAAATACAAAATTGGGCTCAGTGTTGAGTTCAATGCCTAGTACCGAAAACAAAAACAAACTGCATGCACAAGTGGGGCCCAAACTGAGACACTTGTTAGATCTACATCAGGCAGAGGTTAGACATCACAGGCCAACTGCCTGCTTTCTTGCTTGGTAATTTGTATCTATTACCAAGCAGCCATGACTTTGGATAACAGACATGAATGCTAATTGTGCTGCCAAGCAAGAGGGTGTTGAAGTTGATGGAAGCTCTTCCCACACGTAGTAATCCTTACAAAGGAACCATTACACTCTCTCTCTTTTGTGATGCTGGGGCTTGAACCCAGGGCCTTGGGGTTGCTAAGTAAGCACTCAGCCACTGAGCTACACTCCAAGGCCCAACTGCCTGCTCTCAAGACCTAATTCTATTGTGTACTGTGTGATTTTAAGCAAGTGATTTAGCCACTCTCTTGTCTCAAATGGGGATCCTTCAAACAGGGATGAACATATCTGCCCTCATGTTTTAAGAGTAAATGAGGACGAGTTCTAAGTACTTGGGACAAACCCTAGCACCTCATGAGCACTTAAAGTATTTGTTGAGTAAAAATTTTAAATGTCCCTGCTGGCTGCTTATAACTTGCCAACCAAACTATTCCAAGGGAGCATACTTCTCAGCCCTAACTAATCCATCATAGAGGACATATTTTATGTACAGGTTAATATGTGCAATGATGTTCTTCCAGAAGTGCTCTAAAATACTAATTTAACAAAAACAAAAGCCCTCTACTGCTATTGAAGTTTGGTAGCAACTACTGGGGTAGTAATGACTTGGTCGAACAACTCACTGAGCAGAGGCGAATCCCAGAAGACAGTAGCAGCTGTGTTAAATAACCGTCTCAGGGCCTCCTAAAGAAAGACGCACAGCACTGGCGAGGACAGTGGGGTTTGTGATGCTTAATGGCCCCAGAATTTTCTGGGACAGTGGTGTCCATGGTACAACACTCTGTGAGGGACAGTACCAGTTGTGCTAGACTAGCCCTCCTGGCATCTGCTGAGAGGAGGGCAGGCATATTATAACTGCACTTCCAAAGCTTCTCAGCATTCGCAGCTGATGCTACATACTTCTTATGAACATTCTCAAAATACAATGGCAGTGTACAACTCACTTCAATCATTTTATTTTAACCCCAAAGGAAAGGGGAAGGGGTTGGTGGGGGGATAGGATCCAGACCCTGTCGGCGCAGGCAAGATATAACACATGGATATTTATTACAGAAAAAACAAGTTACCTTAATGAGAAATATCTGATTTTGCCCAGGTATGGTGGTGCATAACCTGTAATCCCAGCCACTTGGGAAGCTGAGGCAGGAGGATCACAATTTGGAGGCCAACTGGGCAACTCAGCAAGCCCCTGTCTCAAAATAAACAATTTTGCTCAGTGATCGAGCACCCCTTGGTTCAATCCCCAATACTGCAAAAAACAAACAAACAAACAAACAAACAAAAACAAAAACAAAAAACAAAAAAACCCTGAGCCACTGAACATTTACTTTGAGCCAGGTATTACTCTCAAAGTTTTATACCCACCAAGTCACATTAATTCGTATGGTGGGCTGGGGATGTGGCTCAAGCGGTAGCGCGCTCGCCTGGCATGCGTGCGGCCCGGGTTCGATCCTCAGCACCACATACCAACAAAGATGTTGTGTCCACCGAGAACTAAAAAATAAATATTAAAAAAAAAATTCGTATGGTCACCCTAAGAGGTAAATGAACCTATTGATAAACCTAGTGATGATCATAAACCTAGACTGCCACACAAAACCTGTCAGTTCTCCTTATGTATTCCTTCATGACTTAAAGGCCAAAGAACTAAAAATTACAGACATCAAATTCTTTATCAAAATAGAGGCCTCCAAACCTGATATCTCCAAAGAGATGTCAGACAGCCAGGAAGGATGCTGGGAAGGGCATAGGCATCCCAAAGAGCTGGGCTCACTTTTGAATCCCTGTTTGCTTCCCACCACCTCTACAGCCTTGGGTGCACACGCTTTCTACATTGTTTCTAAACTTCCACAGCAGAGACAATTTCTATTTTGCAGGTCTATCTGGAAACAAAGACAGTGTTTCACCTAATCCACAGGAGTGCCTATCTCATGGGATCTACCATTATATAACCACCACTATTTTACCCACTACCTTTATATTCTGTGTATGGTGGAACTCAAGAAGCCAACTCTGCTGTTTGACCTGCATTTCCAAGGCTGAACTCTGCATCAGCCAATGCTGACAGTCTTCCTGAAGGTCTGCACTTCTCTGTGGGGATGGGCTACAACATAAAAGTCTTTCTCTGAAGAACCTCAGTGGGTTAAGTGGCCTGTGATCTAAAACCACTTACTTGGTTTTTGACCCTCTTCCCTCCCCCTAAAAAAAACCGAATTCTTTCATATTATCTCAAGATGTTTGATCAGACTACCTAAACTAAAAATATCCCCAGGTGAGGAAAAGAATCCTTATGCCACCTCGGTGGCGTGGGTCTGTGAAGAAGTGACATTGCAGTATACTCATCCACCTTACCCCACCCAACTGGGCCCTCCAGGATCACAAGACAGCCAGGACCACAGTTCCATTGGGGGGAGGCACCACCACCCTCTGGTATATTCCCTTCTTTCTGTCTGTAGCTGCCTTCCCACCTCCAGGGCTCTCCCTCCCATTAGTCCCTTCTAACGGGTGGAAAAACTTTTTTTAAGTTTAATTCCTACATATCTTGAATTTCCAATCATCTTAATGAAAAGAGGTGATTAAATTCTTGTGGTAGGTACTCATCCCAATTTTCCATTGGCATGATGTCTCTGGTTCCAGGGATTCAATTGGATAGCAACCACCTTTGTTCAGATATTCACTGAATACCTTCTGGGCCTAGGCAAGTATGGCCAGGTAAACTTGGAGCTGGACACCCCCAGGGCAGGTATTTAAACTCCTTTCCACTACTGCCTGAGGCTAGCCCTGACATCAGGTGCTTTTTCCACAGGTGAAAGGAACCAGGAGACATGAACTTCAACACAGCCCACCAGCTGGGAAATGGCACTTACCTGAAGGACCCTGAAAAGTCTCTCCACTTGCCCTGAAGGAGCCTGCCTTTCATTTCCCTTTTAAATGAATTTAGTCTGTGACTCACTTTTTAAAAAACATTGTATACATACAAGAATCCAGTTAATGAGTCCATGCTTTGGGGGAGGGGGCGGTTACTGAGTGTGGAACCCAGCAGTGCTTTATCCCTCATCTACAAGCTAGTACCCCCACATACACCGTATTTTTTTTTTTTTTAATTTTGAGACAGGGTCTTGCTAAGGTGATGAAGCTAGCTTTGCACTTGGAATCCTCCTGCCTCAGCCTCCCAAATCACTGGGATTAAAAGTGTTTGCCATCATGCTCAGCTAATTAATGCTTCTTGAAAAAGAAACAAAAGAACACTTGAGTTTGGTTTGAAATTTTTAAGTTATACTATCAATTTAAATGAAAACAGAAAATTATAAGACTGCATTTCAAGTTGTTATAAGCAAAACACCAAATGATATAAAGGTTGGGCAATAGGGCAAACCAATTAGCAAGTAACCTATGATCCCCTTGACACTTAATTTTATTAGCTGTTTCTTTAAATGTTACTTTGGATCACAAAGTCATTGAACTGATCTGAGTGTCTGGATGAATTTGACACTGCTTATATGAAAGCATGCTTTATGAAAATTATAAGAAAAAATTAACTAGCATTAGAAATGGGACTATAAACCCAAGGCAAAATTAAAATTTTGACTCAAGGTGACCTATTTATTTGATATTGATGCAACTTATTCTAAACCTAGTGATAAATCTACTAAATTAAATGTCTGGAAATACTTTACTTCACTGGTACTAAGGAAGTAAAATTTCTTTGTAAGAGCTGCCTGGCAAAATTAGCCCTGCTCCACTGTGTTATAATACCTCAAAAAATAAGTTTAGCTCCACAGGCCAATAACAAAAGCACAAACAGTACTTTAAGAGAGCTCCTATGTTCCCTTTTCATCAGATAATCCCTTGAATAACAAGCTACTACCCCGCTGTGCAGCTCCACAGAGGTTGATCCTCTTGCTGAAATCTTATGAGACTCACTAAAGAAAAACAGAAGTTAAAATTCTTTTAAGTTAAAAAGAAAGGAGGTTGGGCATGTTGGCACACGGGGATAATCCCAATAGCTCAGGAGGCTGAGGCAGGAGATTGCAAGTTCAAAGCCAGCCTCAGCAATTTAGGGAGACCCTGTCTCAAAACATAAAGGGCTGGGGTTGTGGCTCAGTGACCAGAGCGCTTGCCTAGCATGTGTGAGGCACTGGGTTCGATTCTCAGCACCACGTATCAATAAATGAAATAAAAATCCATTGACAGCTAAAATATTAAAAAATAATAAGAAGACATAAAAAGGTCTGGGAGTATGGCTTATGGTTAAGTGCCCTGTCATTTAATCCTTGGTACCTGGACTGGGAATATACTTCAGAGATAAAGTGTGTGTTTAGCATATGCAAGATCCTGGGTTTGATCCCCAGGAACATATTTTAAAATAATAATAATAAAATACATAAAAGCAGGGGGAGAGAAGATTCTGTATTTCTGAACATGATTCTTTATAAGGCAGCTAAATTACCTGGTTCATTGGCCCACATCTGTAATCCCATCTACTTGGAGGCTGAGATAGGAGGATTGCAAGTTGATGTCCCACCCAGGAAGCTTAATGAGACCCTGTCTTAAAATAAAATAAAGATCTGGGATATAACTTAGAGCACTCCTGAGTTCAATCCCCAGTACTGTGAGGTGAAAAAAGAAAAGGTAACCAAATTAAATGTATTTCACTTTTTAAAAAGTGAAGTAAATTATAGAAGAAAAATTTCTTTTTTGAAAATGAAATACTCATGGATCTCCAGATAAAGCTAGGAAGATATTTAAAGCAGAGCTGCTTAAAATAATGACAACTGGAAACAAACTAAGTGTCCAACGATAGGGGATTAGTTGAGATGCATGTAGCCATGTAGTAGAAAAGAAAAAACGATAAAAACGATGCTATAGAAGAGTATTTTAGAGACTAAGTGGTGTCCATATGGGGGGGGGGCAGAAAATAAAATATAAAGAACAAACCCAGTTTTGCAGAACACAACTTCCTAATTGTGAGACTTCACAAAAGTTACTGAATTTCCATAAATCAGTTTCTCCCTCATAAAAAGGGGGTAATAAGAGTACCTATCTCTAAATGTTGGAGTGGGGATTATGAGATGTTATAGTTACATGAATACAGGGGACACGTTTGGCCCAAAGTAAACTCAGTATATGTTACCTCTTTATGTTGTGTGTGCGTGAGTGGAAAACAGTGAGAATAAATAACGTAAAGTGGTTTTCTGGGTGGTTAAAATTTCCATAGTAACACATTGCTTATAATATGAGGAAAACTAATAAATGGGGATATTTGCACACAGTGGTAATCCTCTTAAAGATCTACCACAGTGTTTTATTCACGGTAAACAAGTCTTGATAGAGCTAAACTGAGCCTTCAGATTTCATTTAAACAACTTGCTCTGGACCATTTAAAATGGTTTAAACTTAAGAGGTAATTTGTCTTTAATGTTTTTTTAAACGGTAAAGCTAGACAGACCTGCATTATTCAGCCTCATAAGGATTTATGAGCCTCAATTCAAGAACCTTCAGAAAGCCACTGGATTTCTCCTTATCAGTGAGAGGCAGCCTACTACAGTCTAATCACTTATTTCCTTCTAATTCCCTAATCCTCTCCTCTTTGACTCCTTTTCCCTCTTCATAATTAAAGTCTGGGGTTTCTCTCTACTGGACCATAGGTTTAAAGGACAGTAACAGGGATTCCTTCCTCTTAGCATCAGTAGCATCTGGCAAAATGGCTGGCATATAGTAGTTGCTTACTAAGTGTTCAGCAAATAAATGATTGAATAAATATCTCATAGTAGTAATTCAGGCTTCAATTCTACCATATGTGAATAAAAAAAAAGATCAGTAAGCCTTAAAGTCTGAAACTCCAAAATTCTTAATAATTTTTATTTTATTTTATTTAGAAAAAAGAAATATCTTGCTGGTTGTGGTGGTGCATGCCTGTAATCTCAGCAACCTGGGAGGAGGATCAAAAGTTTGAGGCCTGCCTCAGCAATTTACTGAATTCCTGTCTCAAAATAAAAGGGACTGGGGGGTGTAGCTCATTGGTAGAGTGTCCCTGGGTTCAATTCCCATAAGTAATAATAATAATAATAATAATAAATATCTTACCTCAAAGTATCACTTTAAATAAGTTCTCATTTGTACTTCACTATTTTAATATACATAAGATTATTTCTATTTTTTCCTTATATTTCATTTAAAGTTCCATAAACACCCAAGAGAATTTGAGTAACTTCCTTAAAATAGCAGTTAATAAATGACTACTTAAATAGTCTTGGGTCTGGTCGATTCCCAAGTCCATGATCTCTCTATACCATCAAAGTTGTAGTCATAGAATAAGAACAAATGCTTTCACTAAGATCTGAGCAAAAGCTTCAGATTCTTCTAAATATTTCCTGGGGCTTTTACCAGGATCTGGGAAAAGTGAAACAGAGCACCTCCCAGGAGCAGCAACCTAAGGATCTCCAAATGGCTCCCTCCAGGTCACAACTCAACCAGCTTTACTTAAAAATGAAACTAAAGAAAACAAATTAAACATTAACCAGTAAAAGAAACGACCTCACCCAGAAGACTATCAGCAGCAGACCCAGGAAAGGTTTATAAAAAGGAAATTTTACTCTGCTTCTTTAAAAAAAAAAAAAAAAGGTGTGTGAGGTGGGAAGGGGTAAAGTTGTAGAGCTTTCCACACATCCCTTCTTCCTGCAGGCTTGTCACTTTCAGTCACTGCCATGACGTGGTTTAAACAGTGAGTGGCAGTTCCTATGACACAGGTGGGAATCAAAACCTTCTCAGGTATCCACACTGAAACGTTTGACTTCCTGAAAATATCACTTTCCTCTTTCCACGTCAAGGAACTTGCCAATGGATTTCACATGCTAAACCTCAGCCCCCCAGGTTTACATATATGTATAAAAATCTGTGGAAATTAATTGATCATTACCTAAACCAGCTGGAATGTGGTCTTATTTATATATAAACAGTTACAATTTGTTGGAATCTGCTTTGTACCAGCCATTATGATTAAGTCTCATGTGCTTTAATCATCATTGTTGTTCTCATTATTAATCCTGATTGAATCCTCATAATCATCCGAAGTAGTTATAATTCCATTTTACTAGTTTAGAGAGCTTCATATACCTGAGAACCCACTGGTAACAGACGAGACCAGGAGTGAAGTCACGGAATTGAAAAGTTAAGGACAATTCAAAATCCACGTCCAAGCCCTAATGATACTAAACAGCTGATTCTCTTCAAAATTTAGTCAAAATGGTTTTAAGGTCATTTTTGAGGAGGCAAGACTTAAATGAGAGGAATGGCAATAAATAAAAGTAAATGATTACAAAATCTGAGTTGGTTTCTATTCACCGGCTATCTGTACCCACAGATGGTGACTAGGGGTCCAGTCCCACCTATCTATCCTAAGAAACCAAGTCTCACTTCATGATAGCCAAACGTTGAAAGGTTTCTGTGTTAGCAGCCCAGAGCTGTGTTCGTTCACACATCATCAGTAAATGTCTCTCGAGATGGAAAAAAAAAAAAAAAAAGTCCCTCCTCCACCACCCGAACTTCAGCCCTGACCTCTGGAGTGGCCCTGGACAAGCTATGGTTTAACCTGTGTGTTTCCAACGCCAGCAGCTGGTTACCCGAAATGGGCTGCAAATGAATGAGCTGAAATATCAGAGCAAGGAGACTGAGTCACACAGCCCTCCTCAGGCCGATGAAAATCCGAGGAAGGATGCCCTGGGGCGGGGCAGGTGGGGGCCGAATATTAGAGCCCCATCTAAAGCTGGAGATCCACCCCCCCTTCCCCACGCGCTTAGCAGGACGCGCAGCCCCGCAGCCCCGCAGCCCATCCTCCCCGCGGCCCCTCCGGGCGCTCCTTACCCGCTCGCCGTGGAGCTCGCGACACTCCAGGCTGTAGGCACTTGCTCCCGGGAGGAGGATCTGTCAGAGGACCCAGCCCGCTGCTGCAGCCTCTGCGGCCAGTCCCGAGCACCGCCACCCCCAGGCCTAAGCCTCCAGAAAGTTTGCTCGGGGTCTAGTCCTCACGCACCGCGGCTCCGCGAGGGGAAAGAGCTCTCCCGGTTCCTCCCGCGGTCGCCACCCGCGAGGCCGCACTCGGCGGCGCTGCACCACTGGCCGGGCTCCGGGCGGCCGAGGGCGGCTCCGCGCGCTCCGAGGGCGGGGTCTCCCCGCCGGGTTCAGCCCGTGGCGCGGCGCGGCGCAGCGCTTGGTGTTTACCGCGGCCCCGCGGCCCGCTCTCCCCGCCCGCCGCGCGCGGCCCGCGCCCTGCGCGCTCCTGACATCATTCATTCTCGCACACCCTCGCCCGCCCACTCCATTTCCAAACACTGACTCACCCTCCGGCTCAGTGGCGGCAGCGCCCGCTCCCGCTGCGGTGGCTCTCCTGGCGCAGAGCGGAGCTCGAAAAACCGGTGCGACTTCTTAAGAAGAAAATCCCAGTGGACCCTCCCCTCTCCCGGCCCTTAAAGATGCAGGGAAGGAGGGGCTTGGCACAGCGGGCAGATTGGCTGGGTTCGCAGAGGTTGAGCGCCTGGCGCAGACCTCCCGGAGCGGTGACTTGGATCTAACTGGGAAAGTTCCTTAGGTGTCACTCCTAGCAACTTTCAGGGTGGGGCTGGAAAGGGATCTACCACCCCCGCACCTCCGCTTGATCCAGAAACTGTTTCCTGACTATGGTGTGACTAGGTTTGGGGAAACCCGGGTTGATTCAAAGGGTGTCGCCCTGGCCTAGGTCAATGGGGTGGGTTTCCAAACATCACAGGATTGCCTAGAGATGTTAGTCATCCCACTTAATAGCACCTCTAAGTGAACGGGAAGGGGCTTGAGGCTAATGATACTAGCCATTTTTCCATTTGTCCTGTTAGTTGATTTGTTTCTAGGTAAGGATAAAAAAAAAAAAATAACCAAAATAAACATTGGAAGAGTAGATCTTTACTCATTTGAGCACTGCGCTTTTCTCCAGATTTGGGGGCACAAGGTGGCTGTGTGTGGTTTCGCGGATGACCTCAGCAGTTCTGTTTTTAGAAGGGGTGTTGCCATCTTAAAAATGGTCAAGGATCTACATTTTCTTGGATACCATTCATACACCTGCTGAGCAGTTTTCAAAACTGTCAAGATTTTTTTTTTTTGCCTTGCAGTCCTGGAGATTGAATTCAGGGTCTTGAGCATTGGTGAGCAGTTTTCAAACTAAACGATGGCAGCTTCAGAGGGTCTAACTAGGAATCTGAGGGAATTGGCCAAATCTCTATTGAATTTATTTGACAGAAATGTTTTTTGTTAATTTCTATTTCCAGAAAGGGTACTTCCCGTTTAGAATTCGCACAGGCTTAGGGGTGATCCATTTAACAACAACAACAAAAAAAAAAAAAAAAAAAAAAACCGAGAGGTATCTCTCTCTGGGTTTCTAGAGTGGATATAATTTTTGTGAACAATCATTGGTCCATGGTTATTAACCATGATTGTAACAAAAAAAAAGAACATATAAGGGTATTTCCCAAACTGACAACTATAAGATATTGTCACAACTCAGAAATTTCCTTCAAATAACAACTGCTCCTGAAATTAACCAAAGGTTCAACATTATTGTGTGGACGATGCATTCCTTTAAAGAAAGGAACCCAAAAGACAATACCAACAATCAAAATTTCTTTTTCTTTTTTTTTTCTTTCTTTTCAATGAGAAGTTCATCTTCAGTTTTACAAAGCCCAGGCATTGTGCCCAGAATGCAATAGCAAATGGATCGGTTTGCTAGGATGCAAAGTAAATTCAAACAGTTTTGGCCAGCAATCACCACTAATTCAAAAGCTTGAGGGTTCCATGCATAGGTTACACAGAGGTTCTAGGTTCAAATGTGGACCCAAACATAGGCAAGTTTTGGTGAAAATCCATTCCACCTACACCCTATTTTATGACACAAATATTTGGACCTTATGGAAGTATGGACCAATAAAATTTTCTTTAAATATCAGAAAAATGATGATGTGGCCTTTGGGTTTATGTATGTAGATAAAGTAAAAAAAGCTCCAAAGCCTGCAGTTCTATCCACATTGTTGCATGTAAATCCTGCAGGTCCTTCATGGGCCTTTGTCTTTGTGAAAGACTATTTAATGGATCGTTTTTAACTTGTGGTTACTATTGTGCCTCAGTTTAAACATTGTGAAATAATCAGATCATTTTATTATAAAATTAAATACCCCAAATAAATATAATAGTATAATTGTAAATAAGTTGCATGAAGTTTTTCCATGTTACTCACTGAGAAGGAAAATTAGTCATCATGATTTCTGTTTTGAAAAAATAGTGACATCCATCTCACAGAAAGTAGTGATGTCTTTTTATATTTTTAACTGTATCTTTTCTTCTGATTATTTATCAAAATTTATTAAATCTATGATTTGTCACCTTTCGAAAATAATGATGCTGAATGCTCTAAGAAAGAGAAAGGACTGATAACTATGTTCTTGACATTTTTTTCCTAAGCCAGTACATAATGTAAATCAAATTTTATAGAAATTCCTTTGGTTTGATAAAACAAACTGATTGGGGAAATATACATATTTGTAGTACTTATCTCCTCTTTTAATTACTACTGTTCTGAACATAACTAAAGTCATTTATTTAATCAGCAAGTTTTATTGTGTTTCCTCTTCATGCACATGGCTGTTTATCTAAGAATCACCACTTGCACCTTGTAAACATGTCTCAGCAATAGGGAAAGATTTTTTTTTTTTTAATTTTGCATGAGGATGTTTATTGTAGTATTATTGATGATTTTCCTGGGGTCCAGCATAGTGCCTGACATATAATCATTGAGTGAGTAAATAAATGAACAAATCTTTAAAAGAACAAACCAGTAGAATTCCAGCAACTTGAGAGATGGAGGCAGTTGGACCACTAATTCAAAGTCAACTTCAGCAACTTATCAAGACCCTGACTCAAAATAAAAACTAAAAAATGGGCTGAGGATGTGGCTTAGTGGTAGAGAGCCCTGAGTTCAACCCCCAGTTTAAAAAAAAAAAAAACCAGTAGTCAAGAAACTCCATATTATGGGATAATATATAGCCAATTTTTTAAAAAGAGAATAAAGTAGTTCAATAGGCTCTAATTTAGAAAAATACCCTTGTTAAGTGAAAAATATAGCAGAAAAAATATATACACCATTTTCATGAAACAAACTATATATAGTTTCTTCTTGGTATTTGATAGAGATTAGTTGCAAAACCCCCACAGATTTCAAAATCTGTGGATGCTCGGGTCCCTTATACAAAAAGACACAGTATTTGTATATAATCTACACATATTTTTATAGTTTACATTACCCCCAAATTGCTTATAATACCTAATACAAAGTAAATAGTTGTTATACTGTATTATTTAGAGAATCATGACAAGCAAAAGTCTGTATGTGTTTAGTACAAGTGAAATTTTTATTTCATTTACTTATTTACTGGGGATTTAACCCAGGGGTACTTTAACTTTCCACTTTCCACACTATTTATTTTAATTTTAATTTTTAATTTTTATATTTTATTTTTATATATTTATTTTTATTTTTATATATTTATTTTTATATTTTATTTTCCACACTATTTTTATTTTGAGACAGTGCCTCTAAAAGTTGCTGAGGCTGGCCTCAAACAGATGGGAAGTTTTATTATTTTATCCTCCTGTTTTACAGGTGTGGTTACCATGTCCAGCCAAAAAGTGTCTTGTCCATGATTGGATGCTGAGGGGAGAAGAGGAGATAAGACAATGGGGGAGGTCAGTCAATAATTAAGTTTCCTGAAATGTCTGGAAGAAAATGTCCAAAACACAGATGGGTAGCAATGGCCTAAGAAGAACTCCAAGACAAGGGGAAACAAAAGCACGAGTGGAGCATAGTTATGTCTGTAGACTGATGGTGAAAACTTGAAAAAAAAAATTCCCTTTGACTACTTTCATTTTCCTTTTAGTTAGGGATCGTGTAACAAATGAACACGAACTTATCAGCATGAACCTGCACAATTGTATTAATCTCATCATAGGACCCCATCATGTAGGTCAGAGGTCCTACACGGTTCTCAGCTTCAGGTTCCACAAGGGGAAAGCAAGGGGTTGGTCACAAAGAGCTCTACCAACCTTCTAAACTCAAGTTGCTAGTGGAACCTAGTTTCTTCTAGCTGCAGGACCAGTTTCCAGTGCTTTACTGGCTCACCTGTGGCCACTTAGCTCCTACAAGCATCTGGTCGAGATCCAGTAGCCGTGTGTTGAATCTTTCTCCTCACACATGGAATCTTTTTGACTTCAGCCACATCCCTGCCTCAGCTGGAGAATGTTTTTTAAGGGCTCATCTAATTAATTGGGTCTACCTGAATAATTGTTTTAGTCATTTTTTTTTCTTGCTGCAACTAAAAGATCTGACCAGTACAATTTTAGGGGAAAAAAAGTTTATTTGAGGACTTACAGTTCAGAGGTCTTAGTCCATAGAAGGCTGGCTCCATTTCTCTGGTTTAGAGTGAGGCAAGAAGAGTGGAAGAGTGTGGCAGAGGGAACCAGCTCATATGATGATCAGAAAACCAAGGGAGGGAGGGAGAGAGGGGGGGGGGGAGAGGGAGAGAGAGAGATAGAGAGAGAGAGAGAGAGAGTGTGTCTCCACTCACCAGATACAAATGTATACCCCAAAACCATGCCCCCAATTCCCACCTCCTCCAGCCATACCTCACTACTTCAGTTACCACTCAATTAATCAGAGGATTAATTGACAGATTGGGTTAAAACTCTCCCAACCCAATCATTTTGCCTCTGAACCTTCTTGCGTTGACTCACACATGAGCTTTTGGGGGACACATCCAAACCATAACAATAATCAAGGCTGATCTATTTTAAGAGCTCTTAATTATATCTTTAAAATCTCTTTTGCAATGTAATGTGTTCCCAGTTTCAGGGATTAGGGTGTGGACACCTTTGGGGTCTCATCCTACCAACCACAAGGTGACTCCATCAACTAAGAATAAGGAAGTGGAACAGATGGGAAGTTTTATTATTTTATTTTTTCAGGTACTGGGGATTGAACCCAAGGACCCTCTGCCACAGAACTACATTTCCAGTCCTTTTTATTTTTTATTTTGAGACAGGGTCTCACTATGCTGCCCATGCTGGCCTTAAACTTGCAATCCTCCTGCTTCAGCCTCCACTCACCTCGAGCTGCTAGGATTACAGATGTGCTTCACTGCAGCCTGCCATGCTGAGTCTTACGAAACTAGAAAGTCCAGGCAATGCTGCTCCAGGCTAATCTCCCCCAGGAATCAAATCATTGTCAACATGCAGCCTCCTTTTCTTTGCTATTGCTAAATTCTCCAAGGACATGTTTTATATAGCCCAACACCCCTCTTAGGCTAAACATTTCCAAAGTTTTAGCCTCAGAATAATCATCCACCTTTTTTGCTATACAGTTAGGGGAAAATCATACATGTTCTCAAGAAATATTAGCTATGGTTTTCATGAGGGATCATGCTGTCTTGGAAATGACTACAAGAATTATAAGTGGGAGTTGGGTGCAGTGGTGAATGCCTGTAGTCCCAGCAACTCAGGAGCCTGAGGCAGGAGGGTCATAAATTCAAAGCCAGCCTCAGCAATTTAGTGAGGTCCTAAACAACTTAGCAAGATCGTGTCTCAAAATAAAAAATTAAAAGGACTTGGGATGTGGCTCAGTGGTAAAGTGCCCTTGGGTTCAATCCTTTGTAGTACCCCTATACTCACTCCCGTGAAAAAAGATTATAAGTGCAGTAGGCTGGAGGAGAGAGTTGAGAGGACAGAGGGAACAGATTTAAATACGCCCCCCCGCCCCCCCCCCCCCCCCCCCGCCCAGAGACTCACTGAGTCCCCTCCTAAAGAGTGAGGGCCACCCCCACCTTCCTACTCCTGATCTCTAGCTCTGTTTGATAGTCACTGGTTTAAACTCTAGTGTAGAGGAAGAGAAATCACTACTAGATTAAAAATTATATTCTGATTTTTAAGAGTGTTCTGTGACTCTGTGACCCTCTCTGAAACCCTAACACCTTGGTATTCTAGCAAGGTTGAATTTCAAGCTAACCAAACTAAAAACAGCCTTCACAGACAGGTGCCCGGCCAGAAAAGTGACTCCAAGTAGGAAACCAGGACATGCTCCCAGGACATGGCTGCCTCTCCAATTGTTTCCCCAACCCTATTCTAGTTAGAAGAGCACATACATCCTCCTCCACAAAGTTTCTTAAAGCATTGCTTATGATTATATCACTTTACTCCACTCGCCCTTCTTAAGAGAACTTGAAATGCAAATTAAGCAGACTTTTTCTTTTTCTTTTTTTTTTGTTGTAATTTAAAATGTAAAGGAGGATGATATTGCTGGAGGAAATGTTTGCTTTATGCAGATCTGACTTAAGCTGTTAGTTCAAATGAAAATGTCTAATAAGAAACATACAGAGTCTGTTTATCCAAACCTGTTCTTTAGAAAGGTCAGTAATAATTTTACAGTGCTGTGCTTTCTACATGAAAGTATCTAGTCAGTGACCTCAAACATGCAATAAATTCTACATCAATTATCTTTACAACTTCCTAGTACTGTAGTTAAATATGGTCCAGGATAAAGAGATATAAAAGATGAGTAATAATAGACTTGATTTCTCCTCAGCCTCTTCAACTCTCCTGGTCTGTGTTTTCTGAGAGTGGCCATTAAAACATATATCATATATACAATCTATAAATTCAACATGAAACAACACCTTACTTTTATACTAATGGTGTTACTGAAAAGAATCCAGAGCCCTTTCATATGCCATTAACTCATTTATTGTAGCTTTACAACATCCTCTTAAATTTAGCTTCTATGAATCCTTAGTCTGCATTCAGTATTTAATATCAAGTGCTTATAGATTCAGAAAAAAGTAATTGTCTATGATTCTTTTAAAAAGCATCTATTTTCTTTTTGTGCTCTTAAAATCCTATATTTTCTATCTAATTTCCCAATGTTATGTCACTCCCCCACCCCCCTTGCAAATACCCCACCTGCTATTCTTTATTCTCTCCTCCTCTGGCTCCTTTCTCCACTGCTGCCTTTTTTTTAAGCCCTCTCTTCCCTTGATCTCGTTTAATTTATTATATTTACTTATCTTTTGCTAAGTAATTGGAGGGAAAGAGTTTACCTTATTTTTATACTATATATATTCATTAGCAATCTGTTGGTACTCAATATATGCATTTGATTAGCTAGGCTTTTCACCCATTTTGACTCCATCCATCATGTAAACACCAAGTACTCACTGTATCCTGAGTTTTATAAGGAACACATGGAGTAGCATACATTCCCTAAATTCAGTGTTTCCAATACAGTTGGGAAAAGAAGAGAAACATAAGAAGTTTACATTGATCATAACGTGATCATATTTCACCTGGAAACAAATTAAAACTTAATGTACTTGTTTCACCTTCGTCTTCAAAGGTTTTTAATCCAACTCATGGGTGACATGCCAATCTGCTTGGAACTGGTTTTAACTGTCCCTGGCAGTGCCACCAGGCTATCTAGCTGCTGGTTTCCCTCTGCCCCTTCTACATGCTAGATAGCATGGTGGTAGATTATTATATAAACAGAAAAGGTTAAGAGAAAACCTAGAATAATAAGAGTAGTTTTATTTCCTGAAATACATGAGCTCACAGAAGTCAGAATCTTGGCAGAGAAAAAGGATTCATCCTCAAAAAGAGTTTGACTAAAATTGAAACAGGGGTTCACTTGATGCTTTGACTATATCCCTTGTGGCTTTGAAACTTACATGTTTTTTTTTTCTTTTTCCCAACCTTCTTCTCACTGACCTTCTCCTCCCTGATCTTCTTTCCCCTAACCTTTTCACTGAGCTTCTCCTTCCTGATCTCTCCTCTCTAATCTCATTTTCTCTGAATCACCTCTTTAAAACCCCCCTGTTCTGGCTGATGGGCAGAATCACAGCTTTTGGGACAGGAGTCCCCTGTGTTTCTCATTTGCTAGCAAAGCAATAAACCTTTTTCATTTTTCTTAAAACCATGTCCTCATTATTGGATTGGCATTGGAGCCAAGGACTGAGCTTTCAGCAACAAAATGGGTTTAATGAAGGGATTGTTTATATAGGGTATCATGTCATCAGAGAGGCCGGCTTGAAGATGTAGTAAGAAATGTTGGAGAACAGAGACACTGGGGAGTCATTACACTCCTGTAGGTCTGAAGGGGCTAGAAGACAGAAAGATCCAGAACGGATGAGGACTGGAATTGTGGAAAAGAGTCTGCTTCACAGAAGCTGGGGCCTCCAGAGGAGGAAGTTAACCACAAAAACCACAGGAAGAGAGAAAGAGAGGAAGAATCACAAGTACTCTGATCTTTCTTTCTTCCTGTCCTTGGATTTACTGTGATGCCTCCTCTGGCTGACCCCACCCAGAAGCTGAAGGATGGAGAAATACCAGAGATGCCTGCTTTAAAGGACCAGTGTCCAGGGGTAGGGAACAGGCTGAGGAAAGTGAAGACCAGATCTGGAGGATAAGTTTTGAATAGTCAGCACAACTCCATGTAAAATTGTGGGATCTATGCAGGTGAGGTTATGCTAAGGTATAAGGCATCCCCCTATATATATATATATATATATATATATATATATATATATATATATATATATATATGTGTGTGTGTGTGTGTGTGTGTGTGTGTGCACGCGCGTGTGTGTGCTTTACCACTGAGCTACTGTTTTACATCCCCAGTGCTTTTCCTTTTTTCTTTTGAGGCAGAGTCTTGCTAAGTTGCCCAGGTTGACCTCAAACTTGAAATTCTCCTCCCTGTGCCTCCCAAGTCTTGGGGATTTCAGGCATGCACTACAAACTCCAGCATTCCAAACTCAGCTGGAAATGGGGACAGTTGGGCAAATGCAAGAGACTAAGCCTCAGCATTTAGCTTGGCCAAGCTCTCTCCTAACCCTTCTTGCTGTACACCTTACATATACTGTTGAGTGCCAAGTGGTTAACATTTTTATCCCTTCTTATTTTGGTGAAAAAAACATATGCTCTTTTGTTAGGGCAAATCTTTCCTTCATAGTGAGTGCCAATTAGGTGGAAAGGACACCAACATAAAGGTAAGATGAGCAATTAAGCAGGTTTTCCCTGGACAATTGAAGTTGAAACTCCCCAATACACATACAAACACACACACAACAGAAAATTGTTTTAAGATTTGTAATGCACAAACTCTGTGAGTGGCCTCTCCTCAGAAATAGACAGAAAATTAATCTGCACTCAGGACCTTAATTAATTAGAATTAATTTGTGAAATCAGTCTAGGGTGCAGTAGTATACAAGTAATTTTTTTTTTCTAGTAGTACTGGGGATTGAAGCCAGGGTTGCTCTACCATTGAACTATCCCCAGCCCTTTTTATTTTTGATTTTGAGAAAGGGCCTCATTAAGTTACCCAGGCTGGCCTCAAACTTGAGATCCTCCTTCCTCAACACAGAGTAACTCTTGAGTGTCACAATTTACCAATTACTTAGCCAATTAAGACTCTGGACCCCTTTGCCCATGGTAATGACCCCTTCTCTGGCAACAGAACCTGACCATAGGATTCCTAGGCATTACCTATGGATGGCAAGGTTTTCCTAAACAATTGGGCATAATCAAGGAGACAGTGAACAGGAAGTAGTCTTCTTTTTTTAAAATATTTTTTAATTGTCAACGGACCTTTATTTATTTTTATACAGTGCCAAGAATCGGACCAGTGCCTCACACATGATAGACAAGCGCTCTACCACTGAGCCCCAGCCCCAGCCCAGTGGGCTGCTTTTATCTCCACCTATTTCTTGGCCATCAACTCCACATTATCTTGACCAAATAAAGAACAGATGAGGGGGCTGGGTTTGTAGCTCAGTGGTAGAGCCCTTACCTCGCATGTATGAGGCACAGGATCAATCCTCAGCACCACATAAAAATAAATAAAATAAAGCTTTTGTGTCCATATACAACTAAAAACATTAACACACACACACACACACACACACACACACACACACACACACACACACCACACACACGTGAGGGCAGAGAAGCAGACATTGTACTTGTCAGTAAGGCCACTGGAGTCCTTTGCCGGAGAAGTCTAGTGGAATGACCTTTGTAAAGGGAACTTCCCATCTGGCAAGGCAGGTTGGTGAGCCATAAACAGGTGAGCAGAAGATAAGCCTCTTCAGTTCCTGGCATGGCTGGAAGGGGCTGACATGGGTGCCATGACGTGGAAAAGTTGGAGAGCATTACAATAGAAAGATAACAGTAGAAGTCAAATAGAAACTATGGAGGTAGAGGTGGAGAAATGGAGGTGGAGGCTGGGAGTACAGGAAATTCTCATAGGAGACATTTCTGTAGAAGAAGGAGGAATGGAGGGTGGGAGAGAAAGAGAGTAATTAAATGTGAAGGGAAAGAAAAAGTATGTGGTGTTAAAGTGGAGAGGAAGAACACTGAGGGAGATCATGATTGTGACTGCCATTTCCTTTGTTAAATAAGAAAGTTATCAGCTCAGAATAGTGAGGCAGGATCTTGATAGGGGTTTAAGAGAAAAAGATATGAAGTTGGGCGCAGTGGTGCATGCCCATAATCCTAGTGGTTTGGAAGGCTGAAGCAGGAGGAATGCAAGTTCAAGGCCAGCCTCAGCAATTTAGCAAGGCCCCAAGAACTTAGCAAGACCCAGTCTCAAAATAAAAAAATAAAAAGGGCTGGGGATGTGACTCAATGCTTAAGCACCCTGAGTTTATTCCCTGGTAGAAAAAGAAGAAAGGAAGAAAGAAAATTTCTGTAGAGCTGAGCTCTCTGTGGAGAAGCTGGAGACCAGGAAAGAACCCAGTGGAATCTCATGGAATAAAGGAATCCAGTTTGGGGCTGACAGCAGTGGATTAAGAAATGACATTCCCTCCCCCCACTCCCTCTCTATCTCAAGGCTATAAATGAATTACTCCCGATGGTACAACTGGAGTGTACTTAAAGACAAATAAATAAATACTCTCTGAATGATTCCAATGTACAATCAAGGTTGAGAACAAATGGTCTAGAAAAAAAAATCTAACATAAAGTAGACTAATAAAATTAATATGGGGAATGGGGGAATGGCATTCAGATTCGGCTAAAGAGACCCTGAAAGCAAAGGTTAAAACTAGGCAAAGGGGATTTGGGCCTGAGGATGTTGTTATCAGGGAGAGAGATTTATAAGCTTATTAATTTGGAATGGGCACAGTTCCAAGGGATTGTATGATTTCATTCTGGCCAGGGGGCTTTTGGGGGACTTGCTATGGAAGAGGCAGTTAAAGGTATAAAGTTAAGAGAGCTGCAAAGTTTGTAAAGTTAGCTGTTAAATTTTCATGGAGAGTGGCTAGGAGGAAGGAGGGGAAGACTTGTTCATAGCTCTCAGATTGGACACTGATCTCAGCTGAACAGGCTCTGACCTGCCCTTTCTTCTGTTATCTTTGGGACTCTGACTCCATGTTTTCCAGAAAATTCCTCTTGCCCTCTGAGAATGTGATCACTTTGCTTTTGTGGGAGTAAGAAACACATACTGCTGGCTGGTGGTGCAGGCCCATAATCCTAGCTACTTGGGAGGCTGAGGCAAGAGAATCCACAAGTTTGATGTGGACAATGAAAGGAGACTCTGCTAATAAAACAAAACAACAGCAACAAAGCCGCCTACATACCAAATCTTAATGTGGATTACTTTATCCATTTTCCTGTTTTTAAGAGAGTATCAGGCCAGGTGTGGCAATGCACACTTGTAATCCCAGCTGTTTGGGATGCTGAGGCAGGAGGATTTCAAGTTCAAGGTTAGCCTCACAGCAACTTAGACTTGAAGAAACTTAGTGAGGCCCTGTCTCAGAATAATTTATAAAAGGATTAGGGATGTATCACAGTGGTTAAGGATACTTGGTTCTATCTGTGGTACCAAAAAAAAAAAAAAAAAAGAGAGAGAGAGAGAGAGAGAGAGAGAGAGAGAGAGAGAGAGAGAGAGAGAGAGAGAGAGAGAGAGAATATCAGGCTGAGGCACTGAGGGCTTCAAATTTAAAAAGTAGTGAATATTCAAGTAGAAAAGGCTAGATTCACCTCTTTTATTTATAATTCTGCTCAAAGTTATTTGCCCAGGGCCTTTATTGGGCAAAAAATAAAAACAGAAGCAAGCCATAATACTCCTACCTCTACAAATCCCACACTGTTTAGAAGAAAAACAGTCAAGGCTTGTGACTGTGGCATTTAATCTTTTATTTTGTAAGGAATATATTTACTGCTCATTTATCTTTTCACAACCCACAGCCACTATGTGGATCTTACCAAGTCACATTGTGCATACTCTGATGGTGAGTTAATTAGGTCATTAGAGTGGGTTGGGCTTCCAGGAGAGAAATAATTCCCACCCTCCTACTCCCTAACACCCAATTCAATTCCAAGAAATTATTTGAAAGTAGTGGGACCACAGTAGATGGTCGGGTGGGGAAGAAATTCATAACTCATTGTTTTATGTTATGAAGAAGTAGCTGGACTTCTCCAGTCAGGTAAACCTTAGCCTTCTGGATGGAAGACTGTGGGTCCTTTGCTCTGTGGCCCTGCTCCTCACAGAGCACATCTGCAGCTCTTGATGGCAGCACGTAGAACCCACAGTGCAAACCTCAAGCAATATTCGATTAAGAATTGTTGCCTTCTTGGAGGACAGTGAGCTCTCAAACCAGCAAACACAGGTGAACCCTCCTTCAGTACTTGTTACCATAGCACCATGTATTGGCACATTTGGGAGTAAGTCCTCAGTGCAGTAGGTGAGAGGAAGTGAAGCAAAGGGATGGTCACAATGCAGTCTGGGTAGGAAAAAAGAAGATTTTTTTTTTCCTATTTTTGGCGGGGTGGGGGGTGGGGTGGGGGTAGGGGGGCACAAGGTTGAACTCAGGGACACTCAACTACTGAGCCACATCCCCAGTCCTATTTTTTGTATTTTATTTAGAGACAGGGTTTCACTGAGTTGTTTAGTGCCTCGTATTTTTACTGAGGCTGGCTTTGAACTTGAGATCCTCCTGCCTCAGCCTTCCAAGCCGCTGCCACAGCGCCCAGCAAGAAGATATTTCAAACTGAAGGTATGATGTGCTCACCCATGATTCTCATGTCACCATCCAGTCCTAGGCCGTCACCTCCTGTCTCCCATGACGATCAGTAGTGGTTTCCCAATGGGGTCTCCCACCTCTGGTCTTGGCTCCCTCCATGCCATTATACATTCTACAACCACTGGGTTCTTTCTAAAATGCTATTTTGGGCAGGGCACGATGGCACACACCTGTCATTCCAGAAACTCAGGAGGCTGATGCAGGAAGATGGAAAATTCAAAGCCAGCCTCAGCAACTTAACAAGGAACTTACTGGGATGCTGTCTCAAAATTAGAAAATAAAAAGGACTGGGGATGAGGCTCAGTGATTAAGCGCTTGGGTTCAATCCCCCCACCCCACCCCACCCCCCGTACGGGGAGTGGTGGGTGCAGGGAGAGAAAGGGGGGGAGAGCCATTCTGGTTTGGTTTAATCATATTCCCTCTCCTGCTTAAACCCATTATGTAGCTTTCCTTTCCTTCCATTTTTCAGGATAAAGTACAAGTCTGAGTACAGCTTTAAAGGTCTATTATGACTTGATTTCTGCCTATCATTCCTCCTTTTGTCTTTTGCCACTCTCCCAGCGCTCACTCTACTTTGTAAACAAAGTGGTGAAGCTCTCTGTCCCTCCTTTTCTGAAAACTGTCTCCCTTCTTTATCTGCCTTATTCCCTCTTATTAATCAAAACTCAATTTAACTCTTCTGTTGGTTTTTCTAGTGAGTGTTTCATATTCATCATACCCTATATTAAGCATTTTCCTTATACATATCTTATGTGATTCTTACAACAGTCCTGTGAGGGAGACACTAATTACAAATAATTAAGCTGAGGGTGATGTTAAGTTGTTTGCCAAGATGTAGAGATAGCAAGCTTCCTAAGGGCAGGACAGTGCCAGAGTTGCCTGACATTCAAACCATGTCCACCTAGCATGTAGATGTAGTTAGCACTTACATTGAACTTGGGATGCACTGGGCCTATTTCAATCCTATATCTTGATACAATGGAGAAACTGAGGGACACCCACGAGTACACAACTAAGAAGTTTCAGGCTTGGACTAAGCAGCTTGTTCCAGAGAACCTACTTCTAATTGCTGCCATATTCTTCCTGCCCATGAACAGAAGTACTTGGTATTGCAGAAACACTAAGGAAATAAATGAAGCAGTCAACAAAGCAAAGAAAGTTAAGTGACCACCACTTCTAAGGCAAATCCTTTATTCTGGAGACTACCTCCCATGAAGTCTTTCCACTATTCCAGTAGAAAGCTGGATGCATAGTCCCAGCCAAATAAAAACATGTCTGAAAGAAAGGATTTTTCTTTTTAAATCCAGTAGCATCCAAGCTTCACCAAATAGTAATCAAAATATTCAACTCAAACATTTCCCTCATTGTTTTGGCACAGAGATATATACTTGAATGACAATCTCTAGGGGAAAATTGGAGAGAAAAATCCAGTGGGATTAAGTGAAAACTTGAAATCAACCAGCTATACTGAGGGAGGACTGCTGTGGTCTGGGAAAAAAAGGAGAATGGAAAAATCTTTGCAGTTCCTAACAAGGCAAAGAAGTTTAGTTTGGCCTTGGCAAGTACAAATAGAACTTGGGTGGCAGAGAGAAAGAAAGCAAAGGAATGCTTTTATAGTTGTTTTTCTCCCTCCCCCCAAACAGAAAATGTTATTGCCCTGTTCCTTCTGATTTCTGTATTGTTTTGGTGCTTTCTAACCCCAAAGAATTTTTTTAAAAGATCATGCCAGCATTTTTTTTTTTTACTTTTTATAAAATAGAAGAAATGTGAATGATGAACTGGAAAACACTTTGCTTTTGGAGAGATGATGACTTTGGAGATATGAAGTCAAGGGGGGTTGCTGAGTGGGTGAGGGACTCTTTTCTGCTGTTACATATGTCCCTCCAGCTGGTAGCTCCAGCAGAGACCCCAGTACCTGGCACAAATTTATGCCACAACTTTATCACTTTATCCCTTGGCTTCTCTCTCTCTCTCTCTCTCTCTCTCTCTCTCTCTCTCTCTCTCTTTCTGACATTGCACTATCCTATACTTTGACCTATCTAGGATTACAACATACAGAATAGTCCTCACTGGTGATCTCAGCCCCTTAGTCAAATAGGTTTAACTCAGTGAACTCCATTTGCATCTTATTGATTATTGATAAGTGCTATTATTCTCAAACTCTTTTATGTGAAAGAGGAACTTGCATGGTAAGTCCCTATTATTTAGAAATTCATAACCAAATCTAAACCTTATTAATTATTAAGAAGTATACTTATTTTCAATGCAATGATAAGTCATTAAAGGATTTCAAAAAAATTTATTTCACATATTGTTTTATGAAATTCACATAACATAGAATTAACCACTATATTGTTTGCTGAACTAACCATTAAGCAAACAATTTAGTGGCACTTGGTACATCGTCAATGTCATGCAGCCACCACCTTTATCTAATTCTAAAACATTTCCATCACTCCAAATAAACCCCTACTCATCAAGCAGTTCCTCTTCCTTTCCCATTGTAGAGTTTTAAGCAAAGGAATGATGTGATTTGATTGATGTTTTCAAAAGATTGCTGTGGGGAGAATGATCTGGGCTAAGAGTGGAAGGGGAGGATACACTCACTGGAGGCAGCCAGGACAGGTTGGGCTGGAAACAGTGGTTACCGAGGAGGGATGGTGATTGTGGAGACAGGGAGAGCTCATGGAGCAGGAACAGGACTCTACTGATGGACTTAGGGAGAAAGAGGTGACAAAAAAGGAGGAGCTGAGCAGAGCTCACAGTGTCTGGCCTTGGCTTCTGGGTAGAACCCATTTTAGGGATGGCTTTGGGGAAGAATGGATTTAGGGAAAACGTTTCAAATTCAATTTTGTACAAGTTAGTTCTGAAATTTCTGCACTAGGATCCTACTAGGCCTCCTACTTGCTTTACCCATATCCCAAAAAATTACAGGATCTATTCAGTACATTGCAATAAGAAGAACCTTTAAAAGTTTATTTCAAAACCACCTATATCCAACTCTACATCCAACTCTGTGAAAGACAAAGTCATTTCAATCATTTTAAATCCTTCCATCTTCCCCCACCTCCAGTTTACTCCCCATTTACCATATGTTCTGCACCCCTCCTTGCTTATTCTCTTCTACTGGCTTCCTTCTTGTTCCTTGAACTTGCCAGGCACACTTCTACCTCAAGACCTTTATAGCGTCTCTTATTTTTTTTTCCTGGAATGATTTTCCTATAGATATTTTAGACATCTTCCTGACCTCACCTCGTATTCCTCAAAGCCTTTGGCCAAATTTCAGCATCATATTATTCTTCCCCTGGAAGTAGGAATTGAAACCAGGGTCTGGTGCATGCTAGGCATGTGTTCTACCACTGAGCTACATCCCCAGCCTCAAGTTTCCTCATCTTAATGAGGCCTGTATCAAGTATCCTACTTAAAATTTCAATGACTGTCCATCCCCAACACTCTACTTTTCCTTCTTTTTTGTAGCATTTCTATTTCATTATGTTTTGTTACAACTCTTTTTAAGGGTTATTGTTAATCTTTGTCTCCTGTCACTGGAAAACATCATGAAAGAGACAGATTTGTTGCTGATGTAGACCAAGAGCCTAGAATAGTCCCTAATACAGAATAGGTACCCAGTAAATATTGGGCTGGATGAATAAAAATAACTATTCAATGACTAAGAAGATCTGTCAAATGCGAGGTTGGACAAATCAGTCTAACATTCAGATAAGGGGTGGGGTGTGGAAATATTAAACTGGGAGTGAATAGATGGCTGGGAGAATGGATAAAATTATGCAGGGAAAAACCATGACTAGTAAAGAGAGATTCTGTTATTAAGTTTGGGGAAATTCCAACACTTTGAGGTCAGGAAAAGGTGGAGAAGCCAAAAAGGAAGACAGATAATTGGAGCCAGTAATGTAGGAGGAAAACCAAGAGATATCTAAAAGAAAGCACTCTATGAAAGAAAGGGGGTGACATCTCAACAGAGTCACCTCAGGCTGTACATCTGGGAAAGATAAGGCTAGAAGAGCAACATGGAAGTCTTTGAAGACCTGGGTAGGAGTAATTTCTGTGGCAAGAGTTACAAAGGTGAGTTTACCAAAATGACTTAAGGATAAACTGGAGATGGCTACTAAGTAACTAACAGGCAGGTAGCATATACTGGAAATGATGGGCAAAGGGATTATTCCCATCCAGGGTTGGATAAAATGAGACTGTAATGGATTTCATCATGTTACTCCTAACAAAGCACAATTTTAAACTATGGAATGTTTGTTTCTGGAATTTTCCATTCAATATTTTCAGACTGGTCTTCCATATGTATTTGAAAAAATGTCAAAACATCCCATCAACCTAGTCCCTAAATGACTGTACAGAGGGGGGCTCCCTGCCACCCTGTCCACCTTTTGCACTGAACAGTTATGTGAATGTCTTAGTTTGGACTGTTGTATCGCAGTACCCTAGGCTTAAGGGCCTAAACAATAGACATCCATTTTTCACAGTTCTGAAGGCAGAGAAGTCCAAGATCAAAGAGGTGCAGATTTTGGTTCCTAATAAGGGCCCACTTCCAGGCCTGCAGATAGTGTTCTTACATAGGGTGCAGAGGGAGAAAGCCTCTTTTTCTTATCAAGCCACCAATCCCTCCCCTTGTGACCTCATTGAACCTTAATTGTCTCCTAAGAGATACAATGCAGTCCACAGTAGTGAACAAGAAATAAACTTTACTAATATATGTTTATATATATTTTGGGATCTGTTTTTAATGGCAATTATCCCAGCCTTATTAATACAAGGTATTCCCAGAGGAAAGAGCAAAGAGAACTATGTACCAGGCCTTTCTAGAAGGTAAACTACTTATCCCACCTGGACCAGAAGATACAAGTGGTAGGTGAAATGCAGAATAGGTGTGTTCAAGTGCCTGGCAAAAAGTATTGGCAGAGATTCAGCAGATCTATTACATTTAGAGAAAATAAATAAATAAATTGTGGACACCTGGGAAGCTTAGCAAAGACTATTGCAACTCGAGGATAAACGAAAATGTTCATAATGTACAACAGTAGGATATATTTACTGGTCACAGCCACATCAATGACTGTGCCTGCTCACAGCCTAAAATTATAACAATGCTACACTGAGAGGGTGAGAAAGAAAGAAGTGAAGGTGTGTGTGTGTGTGTGTGTGTGTGTGTGTGTGTGTGCGCGCACACACACACATGTGGACACATTTCAACTTCCGTAACAGGAGGTACATTTAAAATGTTTAAATATATCAAGAAGCAGCAGTACATGCCTGTAGTTTTGAGAGATGTCAATAATTACCAGAAAAACAGGATAAAAGTTTGGTAAGGAGATGTTAGTTTTCAGTAAAGCATTGTAGCATTAGCTGACTACAGTAAAGCATTGTAGCATTAGCTGACTACTTTAAAACTATGTGTGCATATTGGATAAAAGTCATTTATGCACTAATTTTTTTCCTTTAAAATTAAACAGGAGGAACAGAGGAGATCGAGAAGAGTAGACAACTCCTTCAAGACGCTTTGCCTGCAAAACAGAGCAAGGGTAGCCCAAACATTCAGAGGAGGAGTTAAACTTTCTTAAAAATTAATGAAATAAACTGGGCATGGGGGCATATGCCTGTAATCCCAGCAATGAGGAGAGGCTGGAATCTTTCTTGCAGGAGGATTGCAAGTTCAAGGCCAGCCTCCACAATTTAGAGAGACCCTGTTTCCAAATAAAAATAAATAAATAAAAAGGGCTAGAAATGTAGCTCAGTCATAAAGCACCTCGAGACTCAATCCCCAGTGCCAATAAATAAATAAATAAATAAATAAATAGGTATAATATTTGAGTAATGAATGATTTAGGTTCATAATGAAGAGGAAAGTCCTCGATCCTCTCCTTTCCACCTCATAGTTTTCCATTCCCTTAACAATATTTACATGCTATTTTCTTTCAGCAAAGGAGCAGTGTCCTGCCTGTGAGAGGAAAACATAGATGGCATGAGAGGTGCAGAGGGAGAGAAGCATCTCCAGTCCTGTGCATGAGCACCCAGCAGTGGCCCAGTTCTCCGCCCAGTTCTCCTGCCACTCAAGCCCTTCAGAGGGAAGGAACTTGCAGAACAGAGCCAGGAAGCCAGAATTGGGTGTATCTGCAGCTCTGCTTTCATTTTCAACGTCCTCACTAGAAACATGCCTGTGCAAAGGGAAAAGAAAAATCTAATTTGGTTTTCATGGTAACTGAAAGCTGTGAGCACCAAATGGGAGCGAAGAAGTGAACCAGGATCTCTGTCTCTCCTGCGATGCAAAGGTGAGATGCACTCAAAGATGCTTTTCTGTTGACTCCTTTGCCCAGACCCTGTGTGACCATCCTTATAAAGAATCATAGGCTTGATTTTATGCTCATATGTCCACTGAGATTATGGAAAGTAGGGATAAATTTTATTGCATTCAAGTGCCTATAACATAATATGTTTAATATTAGTTGTAAACATACAATATTTACTCTCTGAACATTAGTGAAGCAACCATACCAGCACAGAACAATTGAAACTATGAACAATTTTAGAGCAAATAAAAATTCCTTAAGGAAAATGACTTTGCTGGCCTGCAAGTATATATGTCAAAATATGTCATGATTTTTAAAGATTATGTTTTAAATTACTTGGCTTCCCATGCATCTCCTTTTTTTCCAGCACATTTAAGAGAATGACAGATATGCTTAGTTTAATGTAATATAATCCACTACTGAATTACTGAACTCAAATGCTGAATAGATAGTGTTAGTGCAAACATATATGCCACTGCTTGAAAGTGGTAATTCATTTTGAAGGCAGGTGGTGGTAATTTTGAAGAATTCTTCTCATTCTTTGAGAAGAATCAATCCACTACTTTCAGAAGGATATTTCCTAAGCATTCCCCCTGGAGGATGTAACCCTCTGATGTCTTCTATGACACGGTCAGTCATATGGAAATGTCAATAGGGGAATGCAGGCACCTTATCTTTTAGCTGTGGCATGAGGTTATACCAGCCTAGAAGAGGGAAATTCAGATGCCTCTGGGGACCAGACAGGAAAGCAAAATGGGAGTGACAGTGGGATTCAAGAGCTTGTATATTAAACTGAACCTGCACTTGCACCCAGTTGAAAAAGAGTCTGCTGTCAACATCCTTTCTATGGGATTCCAATGTGCTATCTCTGTTTAGGAATGGGAATAATCCGCCAAGAAAAATGGTGGCCCATGCCAGTAATCCCAGCAGTGTGGGAGGGAGGCTGAGGCAGGAAGATTGTGAGTTCAAAGCCAGCCTCAGCAACTTGGCAGGGCACTTAGCAACTCAGTGAGACCATGTCTCTAAATAAAAATAAGCACCCTGACTTAATCCTCAGTACAAAAAAAAAAAAAAAAAAAGAATGGGATAATCCTCTAGGATGAAAACTGCCTTTAGCGTCTCCACGCTTTCTGACCCCACCATGGAGCCTAGTAGTGATTTTGTCCTAAAATAATTAATCCAAAATGATTGCCAGAAGTTCCCACCATCCTTTAAGGCCTGCTAAAATCCCAGCTCCTTCCTGAAATCAACCCTTCCTCCTTTTGAAGATGAGCCTCAATCTTCTGCTGGCCTCCCTTTTTTTTCCTCTGTTGCAGAAATTCCAATGTCTTGTCCTACCGTGTCTTGGATATGTACTGGTTTCACCCCCAAATCTCAAGACCCAGCCTTATCAATGCCAAACGTATAAAACTCTGTAAAATTTAAACTAAGGAATTGCTAAGATTAGCTTATAGAAATTATTAAAAATTATAGAAATATATCCAAACCAGGTATTCCCATTCAAGGTATTCTCAGTGTTTTCCAAACTGGTGCTCCTCAGAACATTGGTCCTGAGAAATGCTCTCTGAAAAGTGTTTTGTGACCAAGTACTGCATTCTACATCCTGAGAGAGTCATAAGGCTCCCTGGTGTGGTAGAGGCTCTGAGATCAGGCGAGATTAAATAAGAGACCGTGTTTTTTTTGTGCAGGGAGGTGGGGTACTAGGGATTGGATTCAGGGGCACTCGACCACTGAGCCACATCCCCAGCCCTTTCTGGTATTTTTTTTAGTGCCTCACTTTTGCTGAGGCTGGCTTTGAACTTGCAATCCTCCTACCTCAGCCTCCTGAGAGACTGGGGTTACAGGTGTGCGCCACTGTGCTTAGCGAGCCCATGTTTTTTTTTTTTTTTTTTTTTTTTTTTTTTTTTTTTTTACCCAGGGTTCTCTTCATATATTTTATCCCTTTTATTGGAGCCATTTAACAGCTTGTTTCTTCAAATGTTGCTTGTGGATAGGCAGCATCCCACAGTAGGCAAGGACATAGACTGGCCTCAAGCTGCCTACAACGCAGTTCTCAGCATTCGTTGTCCCTGGGTAAGTTACTTGACTTCCATATGCCTAAGCTTTCTCATCTACAAAATCAGATAGTGGTAGGACACATTCTTTTTTACCCCCCAAAGTTATCACCTATTTATTACTGAACCAACCTATTAGTGCAGAGCATAGAAATAAGAGGAAAACCAGATTCCCAATAAAACATGTCCAACTTTCCAGACAGGGATGACATGTTCAGCCTAACATGGTAAGATGATAGTGAGCTTGACACAGCTTAAAAAAGGGTGCAATCTCATGTGCAGTTTCTCAGAGACCCAGCATGGCTCTTCTCCAATATCTCCTCTTAGAGTCGTGTCTGATTTTATTACCAGTCTTTGCCTAAATCCACTGGGGAATGGGAAGATTTTGTTTTGCCTTTGATCAAGAACTTCTTGAGGCTGAAAGGGTTGTAAGAAGATATGGCAAGGCCAGGCAGAGTGCTTCATGCCTGTAATCCCAGCTGAGGAGGCTGAGGCAAGAGGATTGCAAATTCGAGGCAGGTCTCAGCAACTTAGTGAAGCCCTGTCTCAAAATAAAACATAAAAAATGGCAGAGGTGGTAGCTCAGTGATAAAGCACCCCTGGGTTTAATCCCCAGTACCCAAAAATTAAGATGACGTGGAAAGTAATGGAGTCAAGAGAACACACCACAATGGTGGAGAAAAGCAGAAGAGCTATAGGTCTTAGTCTTTTTTTCTAAATTTTTCTAGTTGTTGATAGATCTTTATTTTATTTATTTATACACAGTGCTGAGAATCGAACCCAGTGCCTCACACATGCCAGACAAGTGCGTTACCACTGAGCCCCAGCCCCAACCCCTATAGGTCTTAGTCTTATCAGGCTCTTATGAAGATTAAATGAGTTAATATATATAAAGTATAATCCTCAGCCTAGCTTTGGGGTTTATGTTAGAAAATTAGGCCTTTCTCCACTCCAAATTCGGAAACAATTGAGAAATAAGATATGGATAAAACTTTTGTCTTTGCTTTCAATAAAAGCTGTTTAGAGGAGGAGACCCCCCACCTCCCTGCCTTCACACCCATTCAATTCGACCCTTTCAGTCACTGGATGCTGAAGACATGCATCCAGGAGATGGGCAGTTCACAGGGTGAGCAGAGAGAGTGTTTGTCTTATATTATTAGTTTGCTTGGGCTTAGGATAACAGAAATTCATAATCTCACAGTTCTGGAGGCTAGAATAGCACCTCTGAAAATAAGGTGTTAGCAGGGTCGTGCTCCCTGTGAAGCCTATAGGAAAATGAGCCTTCCCTGTTTCTTCTGGGACATCCTTTGGCCGATGATGGCAGCATTTTAATCTCTGCCTTCACCATCACATGGTGTTCCACCAGCCTTTTCACTTCATCTGCCCTCTATTCACATCTGTGTCCAAATTCCCTCACATCATAGAGATTCCACAGTCATCCAGAATTAGGAACCACATAACCTCATTTTAACTTGATCACCTCTGCAAAGACTCTATTTCCAATAATGTCCCATTGCAGTATTGGGGGTTAGGACTTCAACACGTTCCCTTTTTTCAGTTTGTTTTGAGGAACATATTTTAACTTATAACATCCTAAAGACAGGCTCTCTGAAATGGAGAGAAAGTTCCAGATGTGGTAGCACATGCCTATAATTCCAGCAACTAGGGAGGCTAAGGCAGGGGGATCACCAGGTCAAGGCCCCCCTCAGCAGTCTAGTGAGGCCCTAAGCAACTTAGTGAGACCATGTCTTAAAATAAAAAGTGCTGAGGATGTTGCTCAGTGATAAAGCACCTCTGGGTTCAATCCCTAGTACCAAAAATCAATCAATCAATCAATCAATCAATCAAGAAAAAGGGCACTAATGACAACCTTTCTTCCTTTTCCCCCACATCAAGCAGACTTATCATTCCTCCTTCCTTAGAGAGGAGACCCATAGGAGCCAAAAGAGGCAAGAGGTGTTCCAAGTTCTTCCTCTCCTCCTAGGGCTGACATTTAGAAATTGTCCTTTCTATGAAAAATGAAGTGGTACGGGCAAATTGCTCAATCTCCATCCCCAAAATTTAGCTCAGGTATTTCTTTGGGATTAAGTAGGTCTTTGGAACTGCTTGAGATCCTGCCTTAAAATTTGTCCATTGGGCTGATGTACTGGCAAATGCCTATGATCTAGCTACTCAGGAGATTGAGGCAGGGGAGTTATAAATTCAAGGTAAGCCTGGGATACCTAGTGAGACCCTGCCTCAAAATAATAATAATAATAATGTACTGGGGACAGTGGCCTTGTACTTCAGTGATAGAGCTCCTGCTTAGCATGCACAAGCCTCTGGGTTGCAATTCCTAAAACTGTAAAAATTTGTGAGTTGGAGTGCCTCCATCTCTCCTGGGGCCAACAGTATACTTGTGTGTTCTGAAAAAAAAATGGTTACCTAGACTCCAGGAGACTCAAGTGTTCCTTAGTGTCGCACTTGGGGCCACCTCCAATTGCCTTGCCCTGGGGAACTAGGTCCTTTCAAGCCTAGTTTTTGTTGTTGTTCTTGCATTGTCCTCATTGGTCTTGGAAATAGCTTTCAGCAGCTAATGTACAATAACAACTTGTATTCATTCAGATTTTCTTTCTCTTTTTTTTGTATTCAGATTTTCAATAAAGATTTTTGGGAAAGAAATGAATATTCAATAATAAGAAAAAAGTGGAGCAACAGTATTGTTTCAAATAGAAATGGATAGAACAAATCTGGCATCCTTGTTTGGGGAGAGTAGCTAAAAATTACTAAGCATTTACCAAGTGCTTGTATTGAACATGGGCTGTGGGTGGGAGAATCTGTCTCCAGAGTTTACACTTGTCAAAGTCAAACAAAAATATAGAGGAGAGAGCTGGGGATGTAGCTCAGTGGTAGAGCCTGTGGCTAGCATGCCCCCAAACCTAGAACTCAATTCCCAGCACAGAAGAAACGAGAGATCGAGGAAGAGAGAAAGTAATTGGAAGAGGAGGAGAAAGGAGGAGGAGGAAGAGGAAGAAGAAGAGTGGGTTGTCTGATGAAGGAACTCTTATTTGAAAAGAAAACATAGGATGGAAATCCAGGATGCATATGCAGAGGTCAGGCGGCTTCTGCTGCCTCTGGAGAACACAGGCAAAGTTAGGGGTTTATTAGTAGAGTCTCCAGACAGAAAAATGTACCATAAGCTGTTTAAGGGAGTTGGCAAGCTCTGGTTGGCTAGCAAGCAGTGACTAGGTAAAGTATGAAGTTAGTCTTAGTTTGTAGTTGGCAGTTCCATTGATAGAGGCTAAGATGAAAAAATAGAGCCGTTAAGATAGGTAGGCTGTTTGACTTCATAGTGGCTGCCAATCTTACTGGAGTGAGATGGTATCTTAGGGTGGTTTTGATTTGCATTTCTCTGACTGCTAGAGATGGTGCTGGCGAGGATGTGGAGAAAAGGGTACTCTTGTACATTGCTGGTGGGACTGCAAATTGGTGCGGCCAATTTGGAAAGCAGTTTGGAGATTCCTGGGAAAGCTGGGAATGGAACCACCATTTGACCCTGCTATTGCCCTTCTCGGACTATTCCCTGAAGACCTTAAAAGAGCATGCTACAGGGATACTGCCACATCGATGTTCATAGCAGCACAATTCACAATAGCTAGACTGTGGAACCAACCCAGATGCCCTTCAATAGATGAATGGATAAAAAAAATGTGGCATCTATACACAATGGAGTACTATGCAGCAATAAAAAATGACAAAATCATAGAATTTGCAGGGAAGTGGATGGCACTAGAGCAGATTATGCTTAGTGAAGCTAGCCAAACCCTAAAAAACAAATACCAAATGTCTTCTTTGATATAATGAGAGCAACTATGAACAGAGCAGGGAGGAAGAGTAGGAAGAAAAAATTAACATTAAACAGAGACATGAGATGGGAGGGAAAGGGAGAGAAAAGGGAAATTGCATGGAAATGGAAGGAGACCCTCATTGCTATACAAAATTACATATAAGAGGTTGTGAGGGGAATGGGAAAATAAACAAGGAGAGAAATGAATTACAGTAGATGGGGTAGGGAGAGAAGAAGGGAGGGGAGGGGAGGGGGGGTAGTAGGGGATAGGAAAGGTAGCAGAATACAAGAATTACTAATAGGACATTATGTAAAATTGTGGATGTGTAACTGACGTGATTCTGCAATCTGCATTTGGGGTAAAATTGGGGGTTCATAACCCACTTCAATCTAATGTATGAAATATGATATGTCAAGAGCTTTGTAATGTTGTGAACAACCAATAAAAAAAAAAAAAAAGATAGGTAGGCTGTTGAGCTGGTTTGGCCTGGTGGGTTGGCTCCTGGAATGATCATCAAGACCTGAGTATTTTTCCCCTAAGCTCTTGGCTCTGTTTTCCATAGGTATGACAAGAATGTTTTCATTTGTGTATTCAGTTTCCACACACTCTTAACCACCGAGCTACAAAGCCTCCTTTGTACAAAGCATAAGAGGTACCCCTTCCCTCTTCCCAGATAGCAGCTTGCCTAAGTTCTTCGGTAGTACTAAATGTATTTGGGGTTACCCTCCCACACACTTGATGTTGCCTTTCCCCTTAGATGGGGAGTTCTTCCCAAGCAAGAACTGATCCATACACACCTTCGTTGTCTAATTTGCTACTGCCTATCACTCTGTAGGTCAGTTTTTGATTAAATGAACAAATGCTATTCTTACCAAAGGATTTTTTTTTCAGTACTTTGCACATGTTAGGCAAATATTCTAACCACTGAGCTTTACCTCCAGTCATTTTTTAAATTTAAAATTTGAGGGGGCAGGTACTAGGAATTGAACGCAGAGGCACTTTTCCATTAAGCCACATCCCCAGTCCTTTTTGTTTTGTATTTTGAGACAGGGTCTTGCTAGGTTGCTTAGTCCCTTGCTAAATTGCTGAGGCTGGCCTTGAACTTGCAATCCTCCTGCCTCAGCCTTTTGAATCACTACGCCACCATGCCTGGCTTAATTTTAATTTTTGAAGCAGGGTCCCACTAAATTCCCCATGTTGGTCTTGAACTAGCAGTCTTCCTGCTTCAACTTTCTTTCTTTTTTTTTAAATATATTTTGTGTACATTTTAGTTTTCAGCAGACACAACATCTTTGTTTGTATGTGGTGCTAAGGATCGAACCCGGGCCGCACCCATGCCAGTCGAGCGTGCTACCACTTGAGCCACATCCCCAGCCCCCTGCTTCAACTTTCTAAGCTGAGATTATATTGTGTACCACCAAGCCCAGCTCCGAAGGAGCTTTAAAAAGTATTTCTGATCTCTGCAGTTATTAAAAGTAATAAAACTTAAAAGTAATAGGATTCATGGATTGTGATCACTTCACACCAAGTAACAAAATGTCCTGGCTAATGATCTATATTCAGACCTATGACACTATGTTGATTGCTTTTCATTAATTGGGACTTTTCCCACAGTTTCAATAGACAAATATGATTTCTTCCCAAGTCTCTATGTAGAAGCAGTGCCAGTATTGGATGCCTGGATATCTTAGGGTACCTGCTGAGTGGTCATCTAAATAAGCTGCTCCTAGACCCCCCCGGGGATGGAGTGATTATGGACCTTTGTCAGTAGAGAACCGCAGATCGATCTGGTGTCCTGCTCACACAGGGAGCTCACTCACATAGTGCGTTTTGGGACACAAGGAGTGGGATGACCTTTGAGTTATATTTTATTTTTGTATGAGGCACCAGATTTCTGGAACTCTGAGGCAAGTCTTATTCTAATAAATTAACAGAAAAATATGTTTATGTCAGAAGAATATTAAATCAAAATCTAATGGTAACCAAACAGATGACTGGCTTTGCACGAGCAGGGAAGAAGCCCTGGCTAATTAGTTGCTTATTAAACTGAACAGCTTGCTCCCATGCTACTCTGGACAATGTTTTTTTTTTTCATATACAACAAACAAGATGTCAGGGATAATAATATGTTTGTGGGGGAAATGACTGATACCAGAGGGTGGATGGGAACTGAATGTAGGAGTGGTGGCAAAAAGTAAGTCTATTCTGTTTTTTTCCCTTGGTTCTGGGGTGCTTTACCCCTGAGCTACATCCCCAGCCCTTTTTATTTGTAAATTTGAGACAGGGTCTCACTAAATTTGCTTAGACCCTTGCTAAGTTAATAAGGCTGGCTTTGAATTTGTTATCCTCCTGTCTCAGGCTCCCATGTCACTGGATTACAGGTGTGCACCACCATGCCCCACTGCAAATAGATTTGATAGCAGGAAGAGAAACTTGTTCATTGTTGTATCATCATCCCCTGGCATGGTGACTGGCATATGGTAGGCATTTAACAAATGCTTATAGTTTTTAGTTAGCTTTATCATTGTTGTGACCAAAAGACAGGATAAGAACAACATAGAGGAGGAAAAGTTGATTTGAGGCTCATAGTTTCAGAGGTCTCAGAACATAGATGGCCAACTCCATTGCTCTGGGCCCAAAGTGAGGCAAAACATCATGGTGGAAGGGCATGGCCATAGATAGCAACTCAGGACATGGCAAAAAGAAGCAGAGAGAGCCCCACTCACCAGAGACAAAATATAAACCTCAAAGCCACACCTCCAGGGATTTACCTCCTCTAGTCATAACTTACCTGTCTACAGTTAGCACTCAGTTAATCTATCAGTGGATTAATTAGGTTGATTAGGTTACAACTTTTATAATCTAATCATTTCACCTTTGAACATTCTTGCATTGTCTCACACATGAGCTTTGGAGGACTCCACATATCCAAACCATAATACTTACCAGATGACTTAATGCAGTTATTGGCCAAATATTAATAAAGCAACTATTGTAGTGTGAAGCTACCAAATACATTTAATATAATCAAAGACTTCAATAAATACTGAAACGTGATTTGCAGTGTAGGAATCTAATCATGATTGTGCTGGCTGGAAAAGTATAACATATAGTAGACATTCTTTAATATATTGAAAACTAACCACACTATAGCACTGCTGAGTTCCAACTCTCCTTTAAATGATTCATCCTAATACAAGTTCCAGGGTGGTGAGTTCTTCCTTAATGCTAGCTAATATTTTATTCAGCTGTAGCTCAACCTGAGTGAAACAATTGACTTGAAAAGGACATCAATTGTTCTAGTAACCTCTGTGCAAAGAAGAGCATGACATGGGATCACAATTGTTTCGAGGACGTTTATAACAGTGGGTGTGTTTATATTCTTATTGATTTCGCATAGCACTTTTAAAATAGAAGCCATAAATTATGCATGGCCAAGACCAATTAGGAACTGCAAGGGAACTACACTTAAAAGAAATGGCCCAAGAACTGTAAAGTCAGCTGGCTTAGAGGGAGAATTTCTAACAATGATTCATATGCAGTGCTACTAGTTGTGCTCTTGGCCTTGGGGGAAGCTAAGGGATGTCTCTGATATGATGACAGCTGTGGGTTGGAAGTCAGCTGTGGAAAAAGCACATGGGACCCAGTGCCTGCCCAGAGCTGGGGTTATTAATACAAGTGGCTCCAGAACTGTGCTCTTCACCACTGACGATTGTCCTTGAGAGGGACATCGAGCTTCTCTCAAGAGATTGTGTTGGTGATTAATTGAGAGGCATTCTCATGTCACAATGTGGACAGAAACATCAGAAGAGCACATGATGGAGCTGTATTTGTTAACACTGATGCCAGTATCACTTGTTTGGACACACTTCAGCCATGATTTGTCCCATAGCTATACCAGGATGTCTTGAGGCAAAAGCTAGATTATAATGAAATAGTGACATTCACTTAACCCATTAAGTCCCCAATTTTCAATTCTGTGAATATGTCAATGAAATCGATGCAGTTTCATTAAAATAGGTTAGAAATAAAAATCTAGAGCTTATATATTATTATACTAATTAATATTATAATTACTATGATTATATTCATAGTTAATTACATATTACAAACTGTATTTAAGATTTTAAGGACCAGGCAAGGAATGCACTAATTTCTCTTCTAAAGGATGGCAGAATGGTCCATGACTGGTTGGTGATCTCTAGGCCTGAGGTGACCCCGTGACAGTTAAAAAGCACATCTTAGCCAGGTGTGGTGGTGCAAGTCTGTAATCCCAGTGGTTCTGGAGGCTGAGGCAGGATTGTGAGTTCAAAGCCAGTCTCAGCAACTAAGTGAGACCCTAAGCAACTCAGTGAGACCCTAAGCAACTCAGTGAGACCCTGTCTCTAAATAAAATATTAAAAAGGGCGGGGGATGTGGCCAGTGGAAGAGCACCTCTGGAGGCTGAGGCAGGAAGATCACTTAACCCATTAAGTCCCCAATTTCATAGGACTGTAAACCTATAACCTTTTATTCCATTGTTCTAAAACATTTTCCCCTGCAATAAAATGTATTCATATAATTCATTCTTTCAGTACATATTTCTTTACTAAGTGTTTGATACAGGCTAGTTGCAGGGACAACAGAGGTGAGTTAGAGTTCCACACTATCTAGAAGAAGCTTGCCATTAGGCTAGTGAGGGAAAATACTTCAAAAAACTAAGTTGCAAAAGTAAATAAATATTTTCAAATATGGTGGTCTGTGCTATAAAACAGAAGTATATGATTCTTTCAGGCATTGTTAGAGGAGAATCTAATTTAAATTTGGTGGTTGGGGAAAACCATTTTTTTGAAGAAATGACATTAAATCAAGAGCAAAAAATCTAAGTTGGCGTTAGTAAAAGAGTGTGTGTAGTATATATTTCCTGTGTCTATGTGGGAGATAAGTGTTGGGGGGGGGTGGCTGTAGGAGTAGCCAACTTTATGTGGAGGAAGCTTGTTTTTTTGGAGAAACTGAAAGAAAGGGTGGGTGTCATATGGTGTGTGAGGTGGAGCTGGGTTTGAGCTGGAGAGGTTGGCAGGGCCATGTCACTAGGGCCCTGTGGGTCATGTTAAACATTGGGATTTTATTGAGAATGTGTGCTTGCAGGTGACTACACTAAGATAATGGAGCAGGCGCAGTGGTGCTATGAGCAATAGTTCCACAATGTGAGCAGAGATTGGAGTGTGACCTTGAGCACAATGCACATGAAACAGGATCACATTTCATAGCACTCTGTGTGGGTTATCATTGCTGGTGGTAGCACTTTATCAATGTTGTGAAAAAGACAAAATCATGCAGGAAAATACCAACATTGATTGAATCTCCCCAAAATGTCAGATATCATGAGCTTTTGTGTAAATGTTGGGAAGGCAGAGCCAGTAGACAGAGATGGTCCTGGCTGAAAGGAGAATGCGAAGGCAATTGTTGACCTGTACCCTGTCCTAACAGAACCTCTTTTTATAATCTGTTCTCTTCTGCTGCTCAGCTCAAGAAATATGAGGAGAGTTTAAATAGCTCACCCACAAGACTCTTTTCCTAAGCTTACATTTTTGTCCCCTGTATGTTTCTTAGGAAAGAGTAACCAAAAAGTACCAATGCTTGTGGTTCTGGCCACATTTGCAAATTCTGGAATGGGTATTTAGTTTTGATTAATATCCTAGCAATAATTGCAAGAAACAAACTTTATAAGAATCTTTTCTAAGTATGTAATTCATAATTTTGTTCACTTCACCTGGGAAGTAATTTCTTTTTTCTTTAATACTTGGTATATGTGAAGCATATGTATAATTGTTCCTGAAAACCTACAATCCCTATGAATCATGGAAGACCTTATGGACTAACAAAGGATGAGGCCATCATTTCAAGTTATGGTTTTATGAGTTCACTCATCCAATATTTTTTAAAGAGGGACATTGCATTAATGCATTACTTATAGACCACCAGATGGATTTTATGATCTGTTGATTACAGGTGTATTAAGTCAGAAGAGTAACAAATTCTTCAATTTCAGCAGATATTATAGATCACAAGCATGCCTACTACAGAATGAATCTGAGTGCATTGGAAAGACACTGGATCAATCGTTTCAGAAGATTAAGAATGAGAACTAAAATGTGCTAGGAACACATAGTACAGACCCTCCACATTGCTCAATAGATGCCTGGCAGCCTGGAGTCCTAAGGCAGTCAATCTTCATCAATACTTAACTTAGAATGTGCCTTGCTTCATTAACATTTTTTCCTTCTTCTGTCTTGTTTGCTTAATCTTAAGAAAAATGGGAAAACAGTGATGACCAGCTTGATAGCTAACAGTACGACCACAAGGAAAAATGATTATGAAGCTATTGGCGAAGGTAACCTGGATCCAGAGAGCGGAAAGGTTTAAACAAATAGTTCTCAGACCCCATTTGCCACAAGGTTATGAAGTCAGCCTTCTGACAGTGCAGACAGGCCATTCTCATACCCCTTGCTAGTTGTGGTCCTTGGAGACTGATTATAGCCATCTGGACTAGACAGTCTAGCCATTAAATTTGAAATAAATGAGACCACTATGGACTCAGTGTAACAGAAATAGTTTCATCATTCCCAACTGCCTCTTGAAGCCCACTTTAAAAATCCAAACAGCTCTCTACTAGAGTGGAAGGAAAAATGGGACTTTCAGCTGTAACAATGTCATAAAGGTGAGAAAGTTAGATTCTGATTACTATGATTTCAATCTTTTTGCCATATTTTTTTTTCAAAATTAACATGTTCTTTGCTGTTGTTTCAGGTTCAAGATACTTAAAGACCCATATAGGTGACATAGTAATCTTTTAAGGAACCATTTCTAGAAAGGTTGGGTCAAGAATTTATTAATTAATATTTTGAAAATAGTGCTAATAAAGAGGGAAAGAATTACTTGCTCATGCCAAGCACCATTTTATTTATTTATTTATTATTGTATAGAAAGTTTTTCTGATTTTATGATTTGTGTTGGCATTTTATTTGGTATTTCAGATAAAGTACATTAGGATACGATTAAAATGGAAAATGCTCTTTAATTTCTCTATTTTATTAAGTGTCTTGAATTATATTGAGATATTTCATAATCTCCCAACAGAGATTGTTAAATTCTTAAAAAATAGGTAAACTTTGAGAATAACAAGGTGGATAACTTTTCAATAAACTGAGAGTCTAATATTTTTTAAACAAAGGAAACTAAATGGTAAAATAATGACTAAAAATTAACTTTAGAGCCAGGTGTGGTGCTGCATGTCTGTAATCCCACCTACTTGGGAGGCTGAGGCAGGAGGAGTGAAAGTTCAAGGCCAGCTTCAGCAATTTAATGAGACTCTTAGGCAACTTATGGAGACCTGTCTCAAAATAAAAAGGGCTGGGGATGTGGTTAAGCATCCCTGGGTTCAATCCCTAATACCAAAACAAATAATAAAAAAAAAAACAGCAAAACTGCACATACACTGGAGTTTGGATCGGATATGACCCCAAAGGCCCACATGTTGAAAGCTTGGTCAACATGTGGCACCACTGGGAAGAGGTGGAATTTTTTTTTTTTTTAAAGAGAGAGTGAGAGAGGAAAGAGAGAGAGAGAGAGAGAGAGAGAGAGAGAGAGAGAGAGAGAGAATTTTTTTTTAATATTTATTTTTTAGTTCTCGGCGGACACAACATCTTTGTTGGTATGTGGTGCTGAGGATCGAACCCGGGCCGCACGCATCCCAGGCCGCATGCATCCCAGGCGAGCGCACTACCGCTTGAGCCACATCCCCAGCCCAAGAGGTGGAATTTTTAAGAGGTGTGGCCTAATGGAAGGAAGTTAGGTCACTGCGGGTGTGACCTTGAAGGGGATATTAAGACCCCTTTCTGTATCTCTCTGCTTCCTAGTCACCACAAGGTGAGCAGCTTTTCTCCACCATGTGCTCCCTGCTACGATTTATTGCTTTGTCATTGGTCCAAAAACAATGGCACAAACTGACCTTGGACAAAAACTTTGGAAATAAAAGTCTAAACAAACTTTTCCTCCTTTAAAGTTGATTATGTCAGGTATTTGTCACAGTGAAAGAAAATTAACGTACATACTCTATGCATTAGTTTTACATATATTAATAAATTATTTTGTAATCCCAGCAACTCAAGAGATGGAGGCAGGAGGATTGCAAGTTCAAGGCCAGCCTGCGATCCTGTCTCAAAAAAAAATGTTAGACAAAAGCCAAAATTCTGTTAGGAGGAGCTTAAAGAGAATATCTAGAAGCTGAGCTATTTTGGAGTTAAAACGGTTGAGATATTAGTTTTAATTATACAATTGAGAGACTACCCCTTGCTTATACCTACGCTTTTATTTGGATACTCTTTATGTGCCACCATGAAAACTGAAGAAAAGGATGGACATTTGAAACTATTTAACAAATGCTTTTCTGTTGTGTTTATATCCTGATGCATGAGAACACAAACTCTATTTACCAACTGTAGGTATTAACGTCAGTTAATTACTTGTATGAGACTTAAAGGATTTTAAAAAATTCTTTAAACTTTAGGTAAAACATAACACTATTTATTTCTAGTCTGATTAATTTTAATACCTGGGATTATGTTTCCTGCAAGGATCCGTGCTTGGACTTATTCATAGATTCTCCACACCCCATGTTTCTCCATCTTCCAGTTCTACTGAGATCCTTTCATAGGTTGTTGAAACTGTTAGAAGAACGAAAGTTTTGTTAAGTCAGGAGTTCTTTTTTATTAATTTTTAAATTTTATATATGATAGCGAATGCATTACAATTTTTATTACACATAGAGCACAATTTTTCATATCTCTGGTTGTATACAAGGTATATTCACACCAATTTGTGTTTTCATACGTGTACTTTGGATAATAATGTCCATTACATTCCACCATTATTTCTAACCCCATATCCCCTCCCTTCCTCTCGCACCCCTCTGCCCTATCTAGAATTCGTCTATTTCTCATGCTCCTCCTTTCTACCCCACTATGAATCAGCCTCCTTGTATCAGAGAAAACATTCAGCATTTGTTTTTTTGGGATTGGCTAACTTCACTTAGCATTATCTTCTCCAACGCCATCCATTTACCTGCAAATGCCATGATTTTATTCTCTTTTATTGCTGAGTAATATTCCATTGTGTACATATGCCACATTTTTTTTTATCAATTCATCTATTGAAGGGCATCTAGGTTCATTCCACAGTTTAGCTATTGTGAATTGTGCTGCTATCAACATTGATGTGGCTGTGTCCCTGTAGTATGCTGTTTTTAAGTAAGTCAGGAGTTCTAGTAATTGAGAGGTAAGAATAGAAAACCCAGCCGCAAGTTTCTTTCTGTGCACTAATTCAGGAGTTTTGACCCACACTTCTTTTCACCTTCAAAATATTCTTTCTGCACAACTTTCACTAGTTGCATTAAACAATAACATAATAAAAGTCTGTTGATACAGTTCTTATGTTCAAGCATTTTCTCCCTGAAGCAATTAGTAAGACTATCTGGACCTTGCAATAGCCTTTCAGTGGGATTTTCCACAGTGATGCTTTAATGAACAAACTGGTGATCAATAGTTTGTAAAATACTCTGGGATTTGTACACTATTGAAAAACTTGGCCTACTATTAGCCTATAATTCATTTTTAGGACTCTAAAGTGTTTCAGTTCCATTGTCATTCTGGATAAAAGGAACTGTTGTAAATGCCAACTTAAGGTGGAAGCTGCCAGCTACTTACCAGTTTGTGTTCCATTTACTTCCTCTAAATTATAGAAATCTGTGTGGGTCTGTGGCTCACAAACCAGGGCTGTGATTTCCGGATCCCCTTGCATCAACATATGGCTATGTATGTCTCTCTAATGGAATATAAATGGAAGTGACATATGCCATTTCCAGGTTAAGACCCCAAACACTGATTGTTTACCTCTCCCTTATTCTCCCCCATCTCTGAGTGGTAAACACAGACCATCCTGGGAGTAAGCTTCAACCATGCAGGTGAGAGAAACCCCCCGGTTAATGGAGAAGAGCAAGAGTCATTCATTCTTTCAGCTAGTATTCACTAAGTATCTATCCCAACCTTCTAAATGCTGAAGATATACCAGTGAAGAAGAACAAAATCCCTGCCCTTCTTGAACTCAGACACTTTAAAAAAAGTAAATAAGTGTAATGTATAACTATGCTTTATTAGAAATAAGTGGCAAGGAGAAAAGTAAAGCAGGGAAGGGACATTTGACATAAATACTTGGAATCAGGCTGTTATAGAAAATGAAATGGGAGGAAATAGTGCGGGTCATGGGTGGGTCGGCAGCGGGAGGAGAAGCTGTTGTCTTCTAGACGTGTGCTGGGCTGAAGGTGGAGCCAGGAAGATTTGCTGAGGAACCAAATAGGCAATGTGAGAGAAAAAAGAGTTTAGAAGGACACCAAGAGTCTTGACTTGAGGGACTTGAAAACTAGGGCTGCTATTAAGTTAGATAGTAGGAGTACTGGCAGGGGTGGGGTTACTGTGACTTCATTTTGAAGGTGTCAAGGTTTTGAACTTTGTTGGACTCCAAGTTGAAGTATCAAGTGACCAGTAGGAATCTGAACCTGCAGGTCAGAGGAGGGATCCAGACTGAAAATATTAATTTGGAAGTCATCAACATAGATATTATTTAATATCAGATATTATTCAATAATATCAGATCACCTAGGGCATGAATGATATAGAAAAGAAATGGTCCAAAAATCATTTAAAAGTAAGACAGATGAGGGAGAACCAGCCCTATCTCCCCAAAAGACAAAACTTCCAACCCCCCCTAAAACAACCAAAAAACAAAACCAAAATAACCAGAGACAAGGGAGACCAGTATAGTAGAAAAAGGGGATCCAGGAGAGGGAGGAAGGGGGTGAAGGGAAAAACACTAGAGGGAACAAAATCTACCAACAATTATATGTCCATGTATAAGTATACCACAATGAATCCTGCTTTGTATATATATTATATATATAATCCTTTATATATATATACATATATTATATATATATTCCTGATTTATATATATATATATATATAAAATCATAATGTACTACTGCTGATGGTGGTGGTGATGATGATGATGATGATGATGGTGATGATGGAGGGGAGATCAGTAGAGTGGAGCAAGCAGATCAGAGGGAAGTAGGAGGGGAGGAAAAAGAATGTACCTGGGAATGAGGTTGGTCAAATTATGTGCATGTGTATAATGAATCTTATTATCATGTATAATTAAAACGCACCAGAGGAAAAGAACAAAAAAATAACTTAGGGGGCTGGGGATGTGGCTCAAGTGGTAGTGTGCTCGCTTGGCATGCATGAGGCACTGGGTTCAATTCTCAGCACCACATAAAAATAAAGGTATTTAAAAAATAACTTAGAAGGGCAGCAAGAAAGGTAAGAGGTATAGCAGGCAGGTATGGTGTCTTAAAAGTAAGTAAAGTAAGTTAGAAAGATGGAGAGAAATTTGGTCCTTAAGGAACCACATGGATGAAATGGGCCACTTATCCATCCTTTGGAACGATTAAATGAGAGAAAAATAGACCTTGCTATTTTGAATCCCCTGAAGTGTTGGGACTCTTTGAGACAAAATTTTAAACTTTTGCCCTAACACCAGGCAAATAGTAAATACTCTCCATATAAATCTCACAATGATGACACAATTAACACTTATAAAATTCTCAAATATTAAATATTCTCAAATATTTGAAATATGGTGTGTGTGTGTGTGTGTGTGTGTGTGTGTGTGTATGTGTGTATTCACATGTTTGGAAGGACTTAAACAAACATTTGATTTTTTAAAACATACAATATGGAGTAAACTATGAACATACTTTATTTATTCATTTATTTAGGTTTAGAGAAGGACTTTTGTTTCTGGGGAAAGATAGTCTAATTATCTCTATCTAATTAGCATTTTTACCTTTACTTTCATACTGTCAAAGGGAAAATTGAGATAGTGAGAGATGATCTGTTTGAACAGCCATTTTTGTGATCCTTGACCTTAATTATCCTGTGGTTCTGTCATATTTAATTTGTGTGTTTGTGTGTGTGTGTGAGTGTGTGTGTGTGTGTGTGTGTGTGTGTGTGTGTGTGTATGAGAGAGACTAGGGATTGAACCCAGGGATACTCTACCATTGAGTCATATCCCCAGCTGAGGCTGATCTTGAACTTGTGATCCTTCTGCCTCAGCCTCCCTAGTGGCTGGATTACTGGCATACACTACTATGCCTGGCAGCATATTTAATACTCTTGGCTTTTAAGGGTCAAACCAACTTATAATAGTTCAGCCCAAAGGAAATAAACAATAAAGATGAACTAATTTTGATGCACATTAATTTGTTAAGTAGTTTCAAAGTTTGTTTTGGAGCCTAGTTTTTTTTATTGGTTGTTCAAAACATTACATAGTTCTTGATATATCATATTTCACACTTTGATTCAAGTGGTTTATGAACTCCCATTTTTACCCCGTATACAGATTGCAGAATCACATCAGTTACACTTCCACTGATTTACATATTGACATACTCATGTCTGTTGTATTCTGCTGCCTTTCCTATCCTCTACTATCCCCCCGCCCCTCCCCTCCCCTCCCCTCTTCTCTCTCTACCCCCTGTACTGTAATTCATTTCTCCCCCTTGTGTTATTTTTCCCTTTCCCCTCACTTCCTCTTGTATGTAATTTTGTATAACCCTGAGGGTCTCCTTCCATTTCCAAGCAATTTCCCTTCTCTCTCCCTTTCCCTCCCACCTCTCATCCCTGTTTAATGTTAGTCATCTTCTCATGCTCTTCTTCCCTACTCTGTTCTTAGTTACTCTCCTTATATCAAAGAAGACATTTGGCATTTGTTTTTTAGGGATTGGCTAGCTTCACTTAGCATAATCTGCTCTAATGCCATCCATTTCCCTCCAAATTCTATAATTTTGTCATTTTTTAATGCAGAGTAATACTCCATTGTGTATAAATGCCACATTTTTTCATCCATTCGTCTATTGAAGGGCATCTAGGTTGCTTCCACACTCTTGCTATTGTGAATTGTGCTGCTATGAACATCGATGTAGCAGTGTCCCTGTAGCATGCTCTTTTTAGGTCTTTATGGAATAGACCGAGAAGGGGAATAGCTGGGTCAAATGGTGGTTCCATTCCCAGCTTTCCAAGAAATCTCCATACTGCTTTCCAAATTGGCTGCACCAATTTGCAGTCCCACCAACAATGTACAAGTGTACCCTTTTCCCCACATCCTCGCCAGCACTTGTTGTTGTTTGACTTCATAATGGCTGCCAATCTTACTGGAGTGAGATGGTATCTTAGGGTGGTTTTGATTTGCATTTCTCTGATTGCAAGAGATGGTGAGCATTTTTTCATGTACTTGTTGATTGATTGTATGTCCTCCTCTGAGAAGTGTCTGTTTAGGTCCTTGGCCCATTTGTTGATTGGGTTATTTGTTACCTTATTGTCTAATTTTTTGAGTTCTTTATATACTCTGGATATTAGGGCTCTATCTGAAGTGTGAGGAGTAAAGATTTGTTCCCATGATGTAGGCTCCCTATTTACCTCTCTTATTGTTTCTTTTGCTGAGGAAAAAACTTTTTAGTTTGAGCAAGTCCCATTTGTTGATTCTAGATATTAACTCTTGTGCTATGGGTGTCCTATTGAGGAATTTGGAGCCCGACCCCACAGTATGTAGGTCGTAGCCAACTTTTTCTTCTATCAGATGCCTTGTCTCTGATTTGATATCAAGCTCCTTGATCCATTTGGAGTTAACTTTTGTGCATGGCGAGAGAAAGGGATTCAGTTTCATTTTGTTGCATATGGATTTCCAGTTTTCCCAGCACCATTTGTTGAAGATGCTATCCTTCCTCCATTGCATGCTTTTAGCCCATTTATCAAATAGAAGAAAGCTGTAGTTTTTTGGGTTGGTTTCTGTGTCTTCTATTCTGTACCATTGGTCCACCCGCCTGTTTTGGTACCAGTACCATGCTGTTTTTGTTACTATTGCTCTGTAGTATAGTTTGAAGTCTGGTATCACTATACCACCTGATTCACACTTCCTGCTTAGCATTGTTTTTGCTATTCTGGGTCTTTTATTTTTCCATATGAATTTCATGATTGCTTTCTCTATTTCTACAAGAAATGCCGTTGGGATTTTGATTGGTATTGCATTAAACCCATAGAGAACTTTTGGTAATATCGCCATTTTGATGATGTTAGTTCTGCCTATCCATGAACAGGGTATATTTTTCCATCTAAGATCTTCTTCAATTTCTCTCTTTAGGGTTCTGTAGTTTTCATTGTGTAAGTCTTTTACCTCTTTTGTTAGGTTGATTCCCAAGTATTTTATTATTTTTGAGGATATTGTGAATGGAGTGGTTGTCCTCATTTCCATTTCAGAGGATTTGTCGCTGATATACAGGAATGCCTTTGATTTATGCGTGTTGATTTTATATCCTGCCACTTTGCTGAATTCATTTATTAGCTCTAATAGTTTCTTTGTAGACCCTTTTGGGTCTGCTAGGTATAGAATCATGTCATCTGCAAATAGTGATAATTTAAGTTCTTCTTTTCCTATTTTTATGCCTTTAATTTCTTTCGTCTGTCTAATTGCTCTGGCCAGTGTTTCAAGAACTATGTTGAACAGAAGTGGTGAGAGAGGACATCCCTGTCTTGTTCCAGATTTTAGAGGGAATGCCTTCAATTTTTCTCCATTCAGAATGATGCTAGCCTGAGGCTTAGCATAGATTGCTTTTACAATGTTGAGGTATGTTCCTGTTATCCCTATTTTTTCGAGAGTTTTGAACATAAAGGGATGCTGTACTTTGTCGAATGCTTTTTCCGCATCTATGGAGATGATCATATGGTTCTTATTTTTAAGTCTATTGATGTGGTGAATAACATTTATTGATTTCCGTATATTGAACCAGCCTTGCATCCCATGGATGAATCCTACTTGATCATGGTGTACAATTTTTTTGATATGATTTTGTATCCGATTCGCCAGAATTTTAATGAGGATTTTTGCGTCTAGGTTCATTAGAGATATAGGTCTGTAATTTTCTTTCTTTGAAGTGTCTTTGTCTGGTTTAGGAATCAGGGTGATGTTGGCCTCGTAGAATGAATTTGGAAGTTCTCCCTCTTTTTCTATTTCCTGAAATAGCTTGAAAAGTATTGGTATTAGTTCCTCTTTAAAGGTTTTGTAAAACTCTGCTGTATACCCATCCGGTCCTGGGCTTTTCTTAGTTGGTAATCTTTTGATGCTTTCTTCTATTTCCTCAATTGATATTGGTCTGTTTAGGTTGTCTATATCCTCCTGTCTCAATCTGGGCAGATCATATGACTTAAGAAATTTATCGATGCCTTCACTATCTTCTATTTTATTGGAGTATAAGGATTCAAAATAATTTCTGATTATCTTCTGTATTTCTGAAGTGTCTGTTGTGATATTGCCTTTTTCATCCTGTATGCTAGTAATTTAAGTTCTCTCTCTTCTTATCTTCGTTAGCATGGCTAAGGGTCTGTCAATCTTATTTATTTTTTCAAAGAACCAACTTTTAGTTTTATCAATTTTTTCAATTGTTTCTTTTGTTTCGATTTCATTAATTTCAGCTCTGATTTTAATTATTTCTTGCCTTCTACTTCTTTTGCTGTTGTTTTGCTATTCTTTTTCTAGGATTTTGAGATGAAGTATGAGATCATTTATTTGTTGGTGTTTTCTTTTTTTAAGGAATGAACTCCATGCAATGAATTTTCCTCTTAGAACTGCTTTCAATGTGTCCCATAGATTCCGATATGTTGTGTCTGTGTTTTCATTTATCTCTAAGAATTTTTTAATTTCCTCCTTAATGTCTTCTATAACCCATTGATCATTCAGTAACCTATTGTTCATTCTCCAAGTGATGCATGATTTTTCCTTCCTTCTTTTATTGTTGATTTTCAGTTTCATTCCATTATGATCAGATAAGATGCATGGTATTATCTCTACTCCTTTATATTGTCTAAGAGTTGCCCTGTGACATAATATATGATCTATTTTTGAGAAGGATCCATGTGCTGGTGAGAAAAAAGTGTAACTGCTTGATGTTGGGTGGTATATTCTATATATGTCAATTAAGTCTAGGTTGTTAATTGTGTTATTGAGTTCTATAGTTTCCTTATTCAACTTTTGTTTGGAAGATCTGTCCAGTGGTGAGAGAGGTGTGTTGAAGTCTCCCATGATTATTGTATGGTGGTCTATTAGACTCTTGAACTTGAGAAGAGTTTGTTTGATGAACATAGCTGCACCATTGTTTGGGGCATATATATTTATGATTGTTATGTCTTGTTGGTGTATGGTTCCCTTGAGCAGTATGTAGTGTCCCTCTTTATCCCTTTTGATTAACTTTGGCTTGAAATCTATTTTATTTGATATGAGTATGGACACTCCTGCTTGTTTCCGAAGTCCATATGAGTGATATGATTTTTCCCAACCTTTCACCTTCAGTCTATGTATGTCTTTTCCTATCAAATGCGTCTCCTGTAGGCAGCATATTGTTGGTTCATGTTTTGTGATCCATTCTACTAGCCTGTGTCTCTTAATTGGTGAGTTTAAGCCATTAACATTTAGGGTTATTATTGAGATATGGGTTATCCTTCCAGCCATATTTGTTTATTTATGTTACTGAATATGGTTTGTTTTCCTCTTTGATTAGTTTTTCCTTTACTGTACTACCTCCCACTGTTGGTTTTCATTGTTATTTTTCATTTTCTCTTCATGTAATGTTTTGCCGAGGATGTTTTGAAGAGATGGTTTTCTAGCTGCAAATTCTTTTAACTTTTGTTTATCGTGGAAGGTTTTAATTTCATCTTCCATCCTGAAGCTTAATTTTTCTGGATACACAATTCTTGGTTGGAACCCATTTTCTTTCAGTGTTTGAAATATGTTATTCCAGCATCTTCTAGCTTTCAAAGTCTGTGTTGAGAGATCAGCTGTTATCCTGATTGGTTTACCCCTAAATGTAATCTGCTTCCTTTCTCTTGTAGCTTTTAAAATTCTCTCCTTATTCTGTATGTTGGGCATCTTCATTATAATGTGTCTAGGTGTGGATCTTTTATGATTTTGCACATTCGGCGTCCTGTAGGCTTCTAGGATTTGGGATTCTGTCTCATTCTTCTAGTCTGGGAAGTTTTCTCGAATTATTTCATTGAATAGATTGCTTATTCCTTTGGTTTGAACCTCTATACCTTCCTGTATCCCAATGACTCTTAAGTTTGGTCTCTTTATGTTATCCCATATTTCTTGGATGTTCTGCTCATGGTTTCTTAACAGTCTTGCTGAGCTGTCTATGTTCTTTTCAAGTTGAAATACTTTGTCTTCATTGTCTGCTGTTCTATCTTCTAAGTGTTCTACTCTGCTGGTAGTATTCTCAATTCAGTTTTTAAGTTGGTTTATTGCTTCCTGCATTTCTAGGATTTCTGTTTGTTTGTTTTTTATAACCTCTATCTCCCTGTATAGTTGATCTTTTGCTTCCTGGATTTGTTTATATAATTCATTGTTGAAGAGATCTTTCATTGTCTGATTTTGCTGTCTAATGTCTTCCTTGAGACTCCAGATCATCTGAAGCATGTATCTCCTGAATTCTTTATCTGACATTCCATCTGCTGCAGATATTACCTCTTCTAACGTTGAGTTGACCTGCATTGCTTGTGGTCCTTTCTTTCCTTGTCTCTTCATACTGTTCGCGTTTCTTTCTGCTTACTGAAACTGTTGTGTTATTGAATTTTCCCCCTATATATTTGTATTACTCTTTTATAGTTGCAAAGTCTCCCGTGCAGGCACGGGCATGGGCTCTGCTTCTCCTCCAATTGGGGCAATGTGCCTACCACATCGGCAGGCCGCTGGGCCTGTTCTGCTGGTTGGTAGCAGGTGCACCTACCTTGCAGGCGTGGGCGGTGGTTTTGCCACTCTGCGTGCCGCTAGGCCTGTCCTGTCAGTGGTCGCAGTTCCGCCTCCTTTGCAGTTGCGGGCAGCGGCTCTGCCCCTCTGAAGGCCACTGGGCCTGTTCTGCCGGTGGGTCGGAGGTCTACCTACCTTGCAGGCGCGGGCGGCAGCTCTGCCCCTCTGCGGGTCGCTGGGCCTGTTCTGTCAGTGGTCACAGTTCCGCCTACCTTGCAGGCACAGGGGGGGCAGCTCTGCCCCTCCGCAGGCTGCTGGGCCTGTTCTGCTGGTGGGTCACAGGTCCGCCTACCTTGCAGGCGCGGGACGTGGCTCTGCCCTTCTGCAGGCCACTGGGACTGTTCTGTTGGTGGGTCGCAGGTCCGCCTACCTTGCAGGCAAGTGGGGTGGCTCTGCCCCTCTGCGGGTTCCTGGGCCTATTCTGCCGGTGGGTCGCAGGTCCGCCTACCTTGCAGGCGTGGTTAGCAGCTCTGCCCCTCCGCGGGCCACTGGGCCTGTTCTGTTGATGGTCACAGTTCTGCCTACCTTGCTGGCGCGGGGGGAGGGGGCAGCTCTGCCCCACAGCAGGCCGCTGGGCCTGCTCTGCGGGTGGGTCGCAGATCCGCCTACCTTGCAGGCGCGGGGGGAGGGCGCGGCTCTGCCCCTCAGCAGGCCGCTGGGCCTGATGTGCTGGTGGGTCGCAGGTCCGCCTACCTTGCAGGTGCGTGGGGCGGCTCTGTCCCTCCGCTGGTTGCTGGGCCTACTCTGCTGGTGGGTCGCAGATCCGCCTACTTTGCAGGCGTTGTTGGCATCTCTGCCCCTCCGCAGGCCACTGAGCCTGTTCTGTTGGTGCTCACAGTTCCGCCTACCTTGCTGGCGCGGGGGGAGGGGGTAGCTCTGCCCCTCGGCAGGCCGCTGGGTCTGGTCTGCTGGTGGGTCGCAGGTCTGCCTACCTTGCAGGCGCGTGGGGCGGCTCTGCCACTCCGCAGGTTGCTGGGCCTGACCTGCCGGTGGGTCGCAGGTCCGCCTACCTTGCAGGCACGGGTGGAGGGTGCGGCTCTGCCCCTCAGCAGGCCGCTGGGCCTGATCTGCTGGTGGGTCGCAGGTCCGCCTACCTTGCAGGCGCGTGGGGCTACTCTGCCCCTCCGCAGGTTGCTGGGCCTATTCTGCTGGTGGGTCGCAGGTCCACCTACTTTACAGGCGTGGTTGGCAGCTCTGCCCCTCCGCAGGCCACTGAGTCTGTTCTGTTGGTGGTCACAGTTCCGCCTACCTTGCTGGCGCGGGGGAGGGGGCAGCTCTGCCCCTCAGCAGGCCGCTGGGCCTGGTCTGCTGGTGGGTCACAGGTCCGCCTACCTTGCAGGCACGTGGGGCGGCTCTGCCACTCCCAGGTTGCTGGGCCTGACCTGCCGGTGGGTTGCAGGTCCGCCTACCTTGCAGGCGCGGGGGGAGGGCGCACACCTATTTGCATTTAGACAGTTACGCGAAACGGAGGACGTAATGCTTGGGATGAAAGTTGGGGGGAAGGGGAAGGTAAGTGCTCTTGAAAAGAAAGAAGGAGAGGGAGATAGATAGCATAGAGGAGAATGGAAAGAGCAGTAAAACTTGGAAGGGGAGAGAGAGAGGGAAAAGGGAGAGAAAAAAATAAAATGAAATAGGAAATAAAATTAGGTCTTAGAGATCCATTTTCTTCTCTTCTCGTAGGCAAAGCTGTGCCCTCCGGGCTGAGTTTTGCCCTCAATGTGTCAACAGCAATCCCTGTAAGGCGGTTCCTGGGAGTCTCTGAATCCTGTTGGTCCAGAGCCGTTTCACTTCTACGGCCCCTCCTCCCCTTCCTCCTGCCAGCCAGCCAGGTCCTGCTCACCGGAGGCAGTTCCCCAAGGATTTGGTTACACTTTCAGCCCCACTGAGTGCTCTATTTCCCTAACTACTGAGCACTCTCTCTGTCATTCATCTAAGCCCCAGTCCTGTGGAGCTGTGGTCTGGGAGTCAATTGTTTAATTTTTCCGGACCCCTTTGGTGGGCACACCTTCGGAATCTGGCAGCTAAGACCATTGGTGTCGCTGCTGGTGGTAATAGGAGTTGGGGATCGAGGATCCCCTCTACTTCCCTCAGCCCCTACAGTCACAACCACTCTGCTGGCGGTAGGAGGAGTTGGGGGTCTGGAGTGTCCTCTGTTTTCCTCCGCCCCTACCGTCACACCCTCTCAGTTCGCGGTTGGGGGAGTTGGGGGTGGGGAGTCTTCTCTGCTTCCCTCTGCCCCTACAGTCATGCCCACGTCACTGGCAGTAGGGGGAGTTGGGGGTCGAGAGTCCTTTGGCCCTTACGGTCACGCCCACGGAGAGATTTTGAAGTTTCCCGGTTGTTTGTATGTGATGTGGGTGGGAGTCACACACTTGCTAAAGTAGATTCTGCTGGGAAGGAATCTCTTTGGCCGAACTTTGGTGACTTCCCCTCTCTGCTATGGCGGGCCCCTGGCTCCTTGCCAGAGTGTCCGAAGAGAGGGGTGGAACTGGCTTGTCTCTGGTCTGACACAATCTCTGGTTTTAGTTCCCAGTTTGCTATTTCGTAAAGGGTTGGTTAGATTCCCTTCACGCTGTCTGGGGGGGAGGAGCCGTTTGCCGGGTGGGCGGGGCTGTTAGTAGAGCCGGGAGGGCACGGGCTGTCTGCCCGGCCAGGCGGGGACACTACTCGCTGCGCCGGGCCGCTGGGGGCCGCCTGTAGAGTCGGGCAGCTGCGGAGGCGTGGCCAAGAGCCAAGTGGGTGGGGTGGCTGTTTGCAGAGTGGGCGGGGCCACCAGGAGAGCCAGGATGGCAGGGGCCGTCTGCCGGCCAGGCGGGGACCCCTTTTGCTGAGCCAGGCCACAGGGGAGCGTCTGTAGAGCTGGGCAGCTGCGGCCGCGTGGCTAAGATCTGGGCGGGTGGGGTGGCCATTTGCTGAGTGAGAGCGGGGCCTCCCGGGAGAGCCGGGATGGCGGGTGCCGTCTGCCGGTTCGGGCGGCGCCGCTCCGGGCTGCCGGCCGCTTGTAGAAGCAGCTGGTGGCTTCGGGACTGGACCTCTGCGCCCGCGTGGCCGGCCAAGATCCACTTGTCTGGGACAAACTGACACTTCTAATAAACCTACCAATTCCCGGCAGGTCCCCTCTTAACGGAATTTTGCTAGAAGTTCCTCAGTAGGTAGACTGCCACTGTTCCAATGGGTCTTTCTGATCCGGTTAATGTGGAGACATTGGAATCGCTGCTTCCTCGCCGGCAGCCATGTTGGATCCCCCCTAGTTTTTTTTTTATAATGAGCACTTATTTACAAGCTAGCGACTAAATATTGTATGAGGGAAACTACTCCAAGATTTTAAGACAAAGTCTATTTGCTGTTATTCTTTCCTCACATACCCTACTATCTTTTAACTTAATGATTACTTCTCACCATTTAAGCAGTGCTGATTATGTACGCCCATAAACTTCTCATTTTGGCAAATAAAGTTTGGGAGAGGCCCAAACTTTACCTTTACTTTCATACGGTTGAAGGGAAAATTGAGATAGTGAGAGATGATAATAGAATGCAATTTGAAATATTAAAACAAAACAGGGGCTGGGGATGTGGCTCAAGCAGTAGCGCGCTTGCCTGGCATGCATGCAGCCCAAGTTCAATCCTCAGCACCACATGCAAACAAAGATGTGTCCTCCGAAAACTAAAAAATAAATATTAAAAAATTTCTCTCTCTTTAAATAAAAAATAAATAAATAAAAACAAAACAGACTAAAGCTATTAATGCAGAGCTGACTTTGAATAGGATATGCAATTTTAAGTAGGAGACACACCTTTAGATCTGGCCAAAATGGGTAAGGTCTTTATTCCTTCACTCATTCAGCAAACAATGTGACATGAGAGACAGAACAAAGTAGTGGATGTAAAATGATAAGCAGAGTAGAAATGATTCAATTTTTGCTCTCATAGAATTTACAACTTAGTTGAGACTACAGATTTTAATCAAGTAATCTCTTAACGTGCCAACACATAGTATTTACAAGTTGGCAGTTACACTATTTCAAAGACTATGATGTCGGTACCACCATTATTCTCTTAGTAGACAAGGAAACTAAGATATAGAGAAAACTTGGCCAAGGTCACCTGGTGCATGTGACAGTAGAGTTTGAATCCAGGCAGTTTGGCACCAAGATCTATGCTCTTGAGCATTTGTTTACATATTCTGGCAAGTGTTCTGTAGGCAAAGAATAGGTTGATATCAAGCTTCTAACTAGGGTATATGCTCTCATTTGATTAGAAGAAATAGCATTGGACAAGAAATCCAAAAAGTTGTGGTTGTTTGTGTTTAATGTTCCAGGTGGTTCAAGTCATAGAAATCAAAAGTAGAACATTTAAAGGAAAAAGAAGTACAAATAAAAAAAATTTAAAAAGAAAATAAAGAAAAATAAGACTTGAATTTTGCAGTGGGGAGCTGGTTCAGTTACACAAGTGGTAAGAACAGTTTCAGACAGGGTACAGTGGTGTTGCCAAAAGCTCAGTCCTTGTCCCCCATGCCCATCAAATAACAAGGACATGGTTTGGAGAAAAAGAAAAAAGGTTTATGCTTTGCTACAAAAAGAGAAACACAGGGGACTCCTGTCCCAAAGGCTGTGATTCTACCCATCAGCAGGAACAGGGGGTTTTTAAAGAAGTAATTTAGAGAAAATGAGATCAGGAAGGAAAAGATCAAGGAAAAGAAGACCAGGGAGGAGAAAGTCAGGGAGAAGAATGTTGGGAAAAAGAAAAAGACGTGTAAGTTTCCAAGCCACAAGAGATGTAGTCAAGGCATCTAGTGAACTGCACCCGACTCCAAAGTATTTTTTTATTATTTTTAAGGCATAGTCCATTGCTGAGTTTTTGTGAAAGTACCCCTTTTGGTTTGACTCTCTGGATCTATCTTGCCTCTTCATTTTTAAATGTCGTAATAATAATCTACAGATAATTTCACTTAACTTCAGAGTATGTTTTTGTTTTTACAGTTGAGTGTGGATTGTTTTACTTCTTAGAATTGACTTATCAAGTAAAACCCACATTGACTTTCTGGCTGAGGAGGCCCAACAGTTTTCAACTTTTTAAATTTTACTTGTTCAAACTCATCGCATCATTTTCTTTCTCTGCTACCTGTAAGCTGCCTCTTCTCTCTGTCCTACAGCACTGACCTGAACTGGTTTTTCTGCATTTTCCTGCTTTTCCCCCCTGCATTTGTGATTTCCATCTCCTTTGTGTGCTGGCAAGTCTCCTGGCATATTTACAGTTAAGTGATGGACACTGTTACTCTCAGGATTTTTCTCTAAATACCAATTGTATATTAATCTCAAGAGGTGTTTGTCTACTTTGAACTCGCCATTCTAGTGTTGACCTTCATCCTAGAGCCAATAATCTTCCTTTCTAAACAGTAAATATCTTAGTTATTATTGCCGTTTATGTCCTTGGGTTTCAAATTAGAGTTTATTTGCAAGTCAAGTTTGCTGTTTTTAATGAGTTTAATTCATCAGAAATATATGTTGAGGTATATTCCTACTATTGTAAAACTGAGGGAAGTTTGTTTGTTTGTTTTTTTAGGAATTTAAATTGTAGGTATGTTACTCTTGGTTTTAGTATATTTTTGTATGCTCGGAGCTTAGTGCCTGATTGTATGCATGGGTCCTTGGTAAATGTTTGGTGCTACAGCAACCAGTTTCTTTGGTTACAAATCTGCCCAAGTATTTATTTAGCAAGTTATGGATCTGTGGTTCTCAGCCCTGGCTGTGTATTAAAATTATCTTGTTGATTTTAAAAATATGCTAATGCCCCAAGTTAGGATAATTAAGTCCAAATTTCAAAGGGAAGGGAGTTGGGCAGGGAACAGGCATTTTATGTTTACTTAAAAACTTTCCAGGTGATTCTAACATGGGCCAGGACTTAGAGCCATTTATGCAGTCTAAACTTTTTTGAAATTTATCTTGATGTTTACCTAATTACATTTTCTCATTTTGCAATCATTGCACTATCTAATAACCCAGGCTTGCTACACAATGCAATATAGATATTTGCCCAACTTTTTAAAGCCAAGAATAAAAGAACGCCCCCCTCCCCCATTTCTCCTCCTTTCTCCACTCAGTTTATGTGTAAAAATTCAACTGCAGAAAGACAAATTGGGAGGTGATAGAGGTTTGCCCTCTCAGCCTTTGTTCCTCCCACTGGGTTTCTTATGATCTTACCCTTTGGTCACTAGTGCAGCAATTAGCTTGAGAAATGGTAGCTGGCATATCCAGTGCATAATTTGTGAGGAGCCCATCCTGCAAATGCTATTTGTGATCAAACAAATAGTAGCTTTGGGACTTGAAAAACTCAAGGAGGGAGTAGAGTTACAATTTAAAAGTTATTTAAGGTTCAAGGAGTTTTTGCCTTTCAAAGGCAAAGTAAAGTTAAATGAAGGGGCTTAAAATCATAGTTCTCAGTGTAATGTTTTCAAAGGGTCTTATTTTTGTAGCCAGTTTGGGGCATAGTTTTGCTTAAGATTATAAGCACTGCCTTGTAATCGTTTTTCTTCCATGATCCTAGTCTGTTTTTATAAGGGTAAGAAGTACCAGGATTATAGGGCATTTTGTTGTCCTTTTGTAGTAAAACACTACTGTTCTTTCCATAGTAAAAGAAATAGCCACAAAAATTATGATTCCACTTGTAAAACAAATAGATGAATAGCTAGAGTGGTTTTGGAAAGACCTATCCCGCACAAGAACACAGAAAAGAAAGCGTTTATTTAGTGAATGAAAGGGTTCCAGCAGTAGAGCCCAAAATTTAGGATAGAATATTTGTTTTGTAGGAATGGTTATTGCTGACAAATCCTGATAAATCACCTTAAATTATAAACAACTACCCTTGTACTAAGTTTATCAGGTACAAAGTGAGATTAAAAAAAAGTGACTATTAAGAAAAAATATAACCAGCCAAACTGGATCCTTTAGACAATTTGAATTCATTCAATAGGATTTACTTAAATTCGAAAGATAATTACCAGTTTTGAATTTTTGTGTTTTATTAATTCTTTTTATTAACATGAATGATTATAATTTTACTATTCAGCAAATGATTACAAACTTTTATTTTTATACCCTAAATAGAAAATAGGTTTGCTATTTCTTGTTAAGATCATAAAAATTTTGAATTAACAAATTAAACTACTTTATTGTTTGGTCAATACCTACACACATGGAGATTCTTTGAGATAACAAGTCTAGAAGCTACATCTTAATTTAGCTTGTTGTCCACAAATTTATGTTTCATTCTGTTTTCGCTCATACTTTTCAGTGTTTGTGTGTGAACTAAATGCTTGAAATTTTTCAGAAAGGTAAACATAAAACATGTCTGATGTATTTAAACTATTGGGAGTGTATGTATATGTCAAATGTGTAAGATAACTCGATTTAGAAAAAGGATAATCAAGTTACTTGGGCAATTAAAAAAATTCTACTCTTACAGGGCAAACCATGGCAGGTTACTATTGACTTTCTATTCCTGAAGATACATTTTCTATTACTTGTTTACCCTGTCCCATTGTATATTGAAGTATATAACTTGTTTTTGTTTGTTTGTTTGTTTTTATAAGCAGTCTCAGCTAAGAGTTGGCCTTTAGTCTTAGAAGAGACTTTGAACTTGGACCTTTGAGCAATGCTGGGTAACTGTTAAGACCAGCAGGACTCTTGGAGTTGCATTGTGAGATGGACATGAGCCTCTGGGGCCAGAGATGGAATGTTGTATAGTTTGGACCTTGAATATACCCCAATATCGGATAATACAAATAAGACATTTGAACAGGATGGGAGGGGCTGGAAACTTCAGGAGGCAGGGCTGAGTTGGAGGAAGTAAGTCACTGGGGCATGCCTTTGGAGGGTTAATTTTGTCCTAGACCCCTTCCTCCTACTCCTTCTCCTCTACCTTTTCCTTTCCTCTTGCCCTTTCTTCCTCTCCTCTTCCATTCATCCATCTCTCTCCTTTCCTCCCTTCCTTCTGCCACAGAATATGTAGTGAGAGATATGAGAAACCTAATCTCTCCTGAATGGCAATCTTAGGTTTTAAGTTGGAAGACTTAGATGGAAAATTGGAAAACTAGATGAGAAATTACAATAATATGACATATGGTAATATTAAGTACTATCAATTAAATAATTATTATCATACCAAAAGTAACATACTACTACTTTCACTAATTTTTAGTAAATCTGTTCTAAGTACCAGACATTGTTCTAATGTTTTATTTGTATTATCCGATTTATACTCACAACAACTCTTATTAATATTATTATGTTTCCTCTTCTACAGGTGTGCAGGAGACCCTGAGAAGTTAAGGAACTTCACCAGAGTGCAGAGCTGGAAGTGGTGGGAAATAGTATTCAAATGTAGGAATTGTCTAGCTCCAGAACCTGTTTAACCACTAAACTGTACAACACACTAGAGAAATTCTTTAGTCGTAGAGAAGGGAGAGAATTAAACAGTTTGTATGGTTTATTTTGATCATAAAAAATATTTTTTGTGCATTTTATATAAATATGGCTTATAGTGTTCCTTTCATTTGATCACGTGGTTTTTATCAGTTGTTTTATTAAGGTTTAGTTCGTGTTTATCTTTTTATACCTAGGATCCAGTTCCCTTGTGTTTTGTTCCAAATTTTGACCAAAGAACAGGAAGGAGTCTTGGCTGCAAACTAGATTGATCAAATAAACCTTCCAAATGAATGGCTTTCAAATGGGTTTGGCAAAGGATGTGTATATAGTGAAGATAAATCTCATGTCTTAGCATTGGTAGAATGTTCCCTTAGGAGAAGATGGTTATTATTGCACAACTAGCATTTCGCATGGCAATTTTGAGATAAAGGAATCTTTCAGTCTGAGAATTAATGTGCTATCTATAGTAAAAGGCTTATCTGAAAGCTCATATTTCATATTCTAAGGATGGGTGGTGCTTCAGTTACTCTATGTGTGTGTATGTGTGGGGGGGGGACTACATGCACCACACCATGCCTTTTCTGTTAGTGAGATGAAAGTAACAATAATAATGGTTATACTATGAAGTTACCATTTATTTGGTTCTATAAGCCAGGACTTCTTATACACAAAGCTATGGAATAAAAATTAGATTTAATACAAGACACTAAGTGCTACCAAGAGATCAATGGCACTCAAGTGCTGTCTTTAGTGTTCTATAGATGGAAAGGGATGAGGAGAAGAACATGAAGTAGCTGATGCCACATTCCTGCCATGAGGAATCTATTCCTAAAACAGCTACCAGGGCACCCTCAGCTGGAACTTGCATGTCATGATATCCCTCTGACTGCAGGATTCAGAGCCTGAGTTGAATGGATATCCAAGGTGACTTCTTAGGTGAAAGTCCCTCCTCCATGGTAGAAGCAGCCCTTGGAGACTTTAGGCAAAGGAGGCTAGTAGTGGGGGACCATCAAGTCCCGAACAGATGGAATGACCAAGGCCAGCATGGGAGAGGAGGAAATGCTTTGACACACAGCCCATTGTCCTTAGTGCTTGTGTGAGCACAAGTTATTGTCATTTTGTAGTGAGAACTCTGGAAATATGCTTGGTGCATATGGCATGAGATTTTATAAGGCCTATGAAACTAGGGACTTAACTAATTAGAAGCCTAATTTGAGAAAGTTTTAAACATTTGGATTGAGGTTCAACAACGTGGATGTTTAACCAGATGACAGTACCAGGTGACTAATAATTGATACCACTTTGAGCACTGTTTAGATGCTTGGGAGTCATTTTAGCTATTTTCCACCCATTTTTCTCCCCCTGAGGTGAATAACTATGAAAGATCTAGAGGAAGAGGAGCTTCCACTAAAACAGCTATGCAGTAGTACCACCTAATCCCTGTGGTAAAATTCCAAGACCCCACTGGTTTCCTAAACAGGGATAGTACCACACCTTATATTTCTGTTTTTTCTATATTCGTATACCTGTGATAAAGTTTAATTTGTAAGTTAGGTAGCCCATCAGATATTGGCAACAATAACTAATAATAAAGTAAAACACTTATAAAATGTGCTATAATAAAAGTTATTTAATAGCCACGATCACTATGTGTTTAAAAGAAATAAATAGCAGTCAGGACAGGGTGAGTGGTTTCATGGCTAGCCATTATCCAGATGTGTTTTCCTCTCTTAGTATCAATGCCGTGTTTATTACTTAGGCATAATTTATATTTTTAGTGTTACTTATCATCTATTGCCATCATTAAGCAAAGTTCATGAGGTGACTCGTTCCCAGATTCCCTGACCTATCTGCCTAGAGTTCATTGGTTAATTACTCAGTGTCTTTTAGTTCCTAAAACACTCAAGAAAAAGTAGGAAAAATTTTATATTGATTTTACATCAAAACACATTTCACTTTTACCTTGTCCTTATTTATTTTATCTTGAAAAAATCTTACCAAAATAATTTCTCTTGGAACATTAAAAAATTTGTAACTGTTTAAACATGAATACTTTTCTCTAATTGTTTCATTATACTATGCCTAGGATGCTGTCTGTATTTCACATATCATATGCCATCTCAGTGATGAAGTCCCAAATGTTACTGTATATTCAATCAAAAATCATTTTTCTGTCCTTCATGTTTTTCTTTTAGGTTTACATCTTTGTCACACTCATTCTTTACTGTATTCTTCATCACATTGTGGTTCCTAAAAGTTAATAAATAGCCTCTGTGTTAAGAAAAAAATAAAAATAAATAAAAGTTATTTAAAACTTATGAATTGTTCATTTCTGGAATTTTCTGTTTGATGTTTCGAACCATAGTTGACCATGGGTTATTGAAACTACAGAAAAGAACGCCCTGGGTAAAGGAAACTATAGTACTGGCTAATAGCCTGCCCCAGGTCCATGGATGATGGCAGAGAACATGAGACTGCATGTGAGAGATAAGACTGCATTATCAACTGCAGTCACATGAGTATCAGCTCAATTGTGCCAGTGTCTTAAGTCCCAGATCTCATGAGGATACAGAGTTCCAGAGGGAGCCTGTACAGCAGTGGGGTGTGCCATAGAAAAGGAAACCTAAGCTTAGGGAATCCAGTGCTTCTTAGCTGTAAAGACCCTTTTTCTGGAGGGAGACAGTTACAGCATAGGGGCCTACAATGCATTACCTGATTTTCAGGATTACCAGCTGCAAAACCAATCTTCAGAAGTGGCTCATGGGGTGGCTAGGGGTGGAACGGGGAAATTGGTCAAGGCTTTGCAAATTTTGGCACACATAGCACGGTGTACGGGAGCACAAGAAGCTCATGGTGGACTCTCAATTGGAAAGAACAAATTTGGTTTTCAGGATGTCAACTAGTCACATTTTTATTGTCTGCATCTCTGTGGGACCAGTATTGAATTCAAAGCAAAGCGCAAGGATTAACTACCTGGAGGGTCAGTGCCCTGACATTCTAGAAAGGTTACTGAGGCAGTGACCTTGTAATGATGCTGTTTATCCCAGGTCTAATCAACCCTCTCTGAGGTCCTATAGTTCAATATAAGAAGGCCCCTGAGCTGAAAATTTGAAGCTCTTCTCTGTCTAAGGATGTGGGAGTGGAGACTATTCTCCTCCTTACCCCCACACTGTCCAACCTAAATTAAGATGCATAAGAAGCAAATTATAGAAGGGTGGAACTAGCCTTTATAGAGCTAGATTATGAGTGGAAAAACAGAATGACTAATTAAGAAAATCTTAGCACAATAGAGCTAATTTTATAGGCAGATTTAACACACTTTATATAAAAATGTATCTGTCTCCTGTCATGGTGACACACACTTGTAATCACAGTAACTTTGGAGTCTGAGGTAGGAGGATTATAAGTTTGAGGCCAGTCTGAGCAATTTATCAAGACCCATTCTCAGAATTAAAAACAAAAAAACTCTCTCCCTCCCTCCCTCCCTCTCTCTTTCTCTCTCCTTCCCTCCCTCCCTCCCTTCCTTCTCTTCTGCTACCAGCCTCAATGGTCCCGCTAATAAAATGTCGGACAGGTAAACAGTTCTTTTGGCTTGTTGAGTTTCGGAGCTTTTCAGCTTTTCCACCATTCCTACATTGGTGCCCAAACCTGCGACAGGAATCCCTGTCGCTCAAGGCGGAACCCCGTTCCCAAACTCAGAGCCTAACTGTTTCTGTCGCAATCCACACTTCTGATGCCTGCCTGACATCCACTACCAGCCTGCGGATTGTTCCTCCTCAGGGATTACCAACTACTTGCAAACGAACTGGACGAAACTCATGTTCACACAACCCAAGAAACCTACCTAGTGCTGAAAGATGAAGATATCAAATGACAACCCCACCGAAGGGCCATCTCTACCCCACCATGCCAAAGAAATAAGCCCTTGGTTTTCAGCTTTCTATGTTCTAATCTGCCTTCTCCTGGGCATAGGGCTTTTTCTACCAGCCCTACAGACTGGACGACATGCCAGAGATTAATGCTGTCTCTTTTGTTTCTTTTCATAGCTGCAGGTTTGTGGTTTACACTGTACCTCTGATCCTCCTCCAGCAAAGATGACACCTGTTACCCTCCGATGCATGCAATTCTTACAAGCCCTATGAGAAGATAGTCGGCTTATCCCACCCCCTCCCCCCAGCCACCCCAATGAATGGCTCATTATATCCAACAATTTGTGGTTACAGGGCACCTTCATGGACTTCTCCCCGGAGGAAATCCATGCCTTCAGCGCCTGGATATGTGGCCTCCTGGCCCTCCTTCTCCAACCAACTGACCTCCCTCCCTCCCTCTAAATGACGCCCTTACTCAGCAGGAAGAAGCCATATGGATCCAAGAGCCCCCAAACCAAAACAAAAAAGGGAGGAATGTTGGTAAAGATGGTGCCCGGAGCGCTTCTCTCCCAGGAGCTCAGGTCCATGAGACACTGAATGGTGCGAGCTTTGCGAACCATCACCTCCAATCTCTGTGAATGGTGCGAACTTTGAATGGCGCACCTCCAATCCCTGAAGTGGCACAAACTCTCGGCCAATAAAGAAGTAACAGCCCACTCGCCCCTGCTTCTCCTCATCCCACGTTGAGCCCATAAATATCAACACCCTGTTCTTGCTCTCTATTTCTGTCTCTGTCTCTCTCTATCTCTCTTTCTCTCTACCCTTCTCTTCTGCGACCTGCCACAACGATCCTATTAATAAAATCTCGGATAGGTTTAAAAAAAATCTAAAAAGGTTGATGATGCAGCTCAGTGGTAGAATGTTGGCCTAGCATGTGTGAGGCCCTGGATTTACTACTCAAAAAAAAGTTTTTTATATATATATATATATATATATATATATATATATATATATATATTATAAATGCTTTATGAATATTCATATTTCCCTTTTTTTAATCCATCTGGTTTCTGCCTTTTCCTCTTCTTCTCTCTCCCTTTGCCTCCTACTCTTTCTGTACTCGTCTTTCCTTCTTTCCATTATACAAATATTTAGGATAAGTTGCCTGAGAGAATTCCTTGCTCTTGATTCAGGAAAAAATTGGTTTTATTTTTAAAAGCACAAGTGAACAACAACAACAGAGTTGTACCAGGTGTGGTAGCCCATGCCTATAATTCCAGTGACTCATGGGCTGGTGGTAGAAAGATCATAAGTTCAGGGCTAGCTTCAGCAACTTACCAAGACTCTGTCTTAAAATTAAAAAAAAAAGAAAAATGGATTGGGGATGTAGCAACAAAACCAATAAAACAAAACAAAAAACCCTTAAAAACAAAAACAGTTGTATGTGTTTCTAGAAAAATGTGCCTTTAACCTTTTTTTTTAATTTAACAAATTTAAATTTTAGAGCAGTTTTAGGTTCACAGTAAAATTGAGCAGACAGCACACAGTTTCCATATAGCTCTACATGCTCCCCACCCAATTTTCCCCATTTGTAAATCCTCCTCCTCCAAGTGGCTCTCTTTTTTTTTTTTTTGTAATTGATTAACCTATATTATCACACCATTATTACCCCAAATTCACAATTTACATCGGGGTTCACTCTTGGTGTATAGTCTATAATTTTTTTTTTACAAATTATAATGACATAAATCCACTACTGTCATATCATACAGAGTAGTTTCATTACCCTAAAATTGCTCTGTGCTCTGTCTATTCACCCCTTACTCCTTTCATCCCATGCCAATCATTGATCCTTTTATTATCTCCATAGTAATTCCTTTTTCCAGAATGCTATATATTTGATACTGGGGATTGAACCAAGGGCTACTTTACCTCTGAGCTACATCCCCAACCCCTTTTAAAATTTTAAAAATTTTGAAATAATCTGGCTATGTTGCCCAGGCTGGTCTCAACTCTGTGATTTGCCTACTTTAGCTTCCTGAAAGTTGTGTCCAGCTTCCTACATATTTTTCTGAGGTTTGATAGTCTATTTTTTTTTTTGGTGTTGAATAATATTTGATTGTCTGTATGTACCATAGCTTATTTATCCATTTAGCTTTCAGTTGATTCCACATTTTGGTTGTTTCCAAGTTTTGGAAATTATGACTAAAATTGATATAAATATGTGTTTGCAGGTTTTTGTGTAAACATGTTTTCAGTTCATTTTGGGTAAACATAAATTTTCAATAAAAAGGAACATAAATTGCTAGATAATATAGTAGGGGAAGAGTTACTTTTCTTTCTTTCTTTTTCTTTTTTTTTAAATGAAACATCTACTATATATTTTTTTAATATTTATTTTTTAGTTGTACACAATACCTTTATCATGTTTATTTATTTTTATGTGGTGTTGAGGATTGAACCCAGGGCCTCACGCGTGCCAGGCGAGCACTCTACCACTGAGCCACAACCCCAGCCTTCTTTTTTTTTTAGATAAGAAACTTCCTGTTTTGCTGGGTGCAGTGGCACATGCTTGTAATCCCAGTGGCCTGGGAGGCTGAGGCAGGAGGAGCACAAGTTCAAAGCCAGCCTCAGCAAAAATGAGGCACTAAGCAACTTGGTGAGACCCTGTCTCTAAATAAAATACAAAATAGGGCTGGGGAAGTGGCTCAGTGGTTGAATGCCCCTGAGCTCAATCCCTGATACCCCTCCAAAAAAAGAAACTGCCTGTCTTTAAAAGTGCCAGTTATCTGTTTTGCATTCCCACAGCAAAAAAAAAAAAAAAAAAAAAAGAGTTTCTGTTGTTCCATATCATTGCCACCATTTAGTATGATCAGTATTTTGAATTGGGACCATTCTAAAAGGTGTATGTTATAGTTTGGATTTGGAATGTCCCCCCAAAAGTATGTGTATTGAAGGCTTGGTCCCCAATGCAGCAGTGTTTAGAGATGGGCCTTTGGGAAGATGATTGGGTCACAAGGGCTCTGACCTCATACATTGATTGATTCCTAACCTGATGGCATTACTGGGAGGTTTGTGGAAATTGTAGGATATGGGGCCTTGTTGGGGAAAGTAGGTCACTATGGCCATGCCCTGGAAGGCTATTTTTTGACCCCAGTTTCCCCCTCCCCCCACCATGAACATAGATACAAAAATTCTCAATAAAACTTGAAAAATTGCATACAAAAACATTTAAAAAATAGTGCACCATGATCAAGTGGTGTTCACTCCAGGGATGCAAGATTGGTTCAACATATGCAAATCAATAAATATAATTCATCACATCAATAGACTTAAAGATTAGAATTGTATGATTATATCAATTGATTCAGAGAAAGCATTTGACAAAATACAGCACCCTTTCATCTTCAAAACACTAGAAAACCTAGGGATAGTAGGACCATACCTCAACATTGTAAAAGCTATCTACGCTAAACCCAAGGCCAACATCATTCTAAATGGAGAAAAATTGGAAGCATTTTCTCTAGGTTCCTTGATTCTGGACTTCCTGGCCCCAGTCCGTGTCCCAAGATGGAAGCTTCCCCAACTAAAGATGGCGGAGTTGGCATCAGAGGTAACCAAAGATGGTGGTGGAGGCAACCATTTTCAGAGATGGGGCTGGAAGGATGGGCTGTGCAATGGCATTGGGCAGCCTGTTTGGAAATGGAGCCCTCTGGAGTGCAGTGCTGCAATGAGCAGCTGCCCCCTGGCCCTGTTTGTTGTCCCATGGTGGATATTACAACTTGGGAAAGGCTATGTCGGTGGCTGTAGTGTCTCAAGATGGAGGTGGTTTGGGTGGAGCTGCACGTTGGTGCATAGGGAACTGCAGTGCGTTGTTGGTCTCCGCACAGCACAGTGTTGGTCTCCCAGCCCCAGAGAGGCAGGGTGGGGCACAGTGGTGTTCCACTTCTGGCTCTGGTAAGGCTGGCGGTCACTGGTCACTTAATTTCACTGTTGCATTATCTTCTAGATGTTTTGTAGTTTTACATTTATATCTATGAACCATTTTGAGTCAATTTTTTAAAAAAGGCTTAAGGTCTATATTTAAATTCATTTGTGTGTGTGTGTGTGTGTGTGTGTGTGTATGTGTGTGTGTGTGTGTGTGTGTGTGTGTGTGTGAATGTGTGTGTGTACACATGTGCCCAGTTGTTGCACTTCTAAACAAAATGATCTTTTCTCCACAGTATTGCCTTTGCCTCTTTGTCAAAGATTAGTTGATTCTATTTTGTGGTACTATTTCTGAATTCTCTAGTTTGTTCCCTCCCTCTCTTTCTTTCTTAACCAATACCATAGTGTTTGGTTGCTGCAGCTTTACAATCAGTCCTAAAGTTGGGTAGTATCAGCCCACTGACTTTGTTTATTAATACCTACTTGGTCTTTTGCCCTTTCCTATAAAGTTTAGAATTTGTTTGTTGATAACATGTTGGAAGTTGATTTGGAATTGCATTGAATCTATAGATCCAGTTAAAAAGAGCTGACATCTGGATAATATTGAATCTCCCTATCTATGAACATGAAGTAATTTTCCACTTAATTCTTTTGTAGTGTCTTTTGTCAAAGTTTTGTAGTTTTCGCCATATAAACTTACATACATTTTGTAAGATTTATACCTAAATACTTTATTTTGGGGGATTGTTCATTTATTTATAAAGTGTAAACAATGGTCAGTGGAAGCCTGGTTAATATAATTTAGCCATCCAGGTTACCTATACTACAATTATTTGGTATTATTCATAATATATATGTGAATAATAGACTACAGAAGAATATTTACAGAAACAATTGAAGATACATTGTGTGATTTTTTCTTAGTATCTTTTATATTAGAATTATAATTATTTTCATAATTATGCTATAATTTAGTAATTTTTATTGAAATCAATGTTTTAATTAATGTTAAAAACAAGTAATCATTAATATTATTGCCTCCTATATTTTACTGAATAAGTTTTTGAGATCTTATACACAGCATGATAACTATAGTTAATAATGATATATTAATCATATATTATATATTTTATAATCCCTAAAAGAGGAGATTTTAAAAGTTCTTATCACATATGAAATATGTAAGTATAGGTGATAATATATGTTAATTAATTTAGTCATTCTATAATTTATAAGCATATCAAAGCAACACATCCAACCCACAAATATATATAATTGTCAATTAAAACTGAAAGAAAATGAAATAAAATATTTAACTCCTTAAAAAATGGTAATGTGTTTCTTCCTTCAAATTCCACTTGTTCATTGCTAGCATATAGAAAATTGGTTGACATTTGTATTTTAACCTTCTGAAACTTTGCTTTACTTGCTTGTTAGTTCCAGGGTTTTCCACTGGTTATTCTTTTGGATTGTCTACATACATGATTATGTTATCCCTGCACTGGACCTTGCAAATTTCTACTTGTGGGTTTCTATTCCCCAGTAAGTTGTGCTCTGTATCTACCTCACTGTTTCTCCAATTTTAGGAGCAGTAGTTTTTCCCTGTGGTCTTACTTCTCTCCCTGCCATCCCAATTATGGATTAGCATCCTCAGATCAGAGAAAACATTCAGCATTTGGTTTTTTAGGGATTGGCTTACTTCACTCAGCATAATATTCTCCATGGCATCCATTTACTTGCAAATGCCATGATTTTATTCTCTTTTAATGCTGAGTAATATTTCCTTGTGTATATATATAACACATTTTCTTTATCAATTCATCTACTAAAGGGCATGTAGGTTGGTTCCACAATTAAGCTATTGTGAATTGTGCTGGTATAAACATTGCTGTGGCTGCATCCTGGTAGTATGCTGTGTTGAAGTCCTTTTTGTATAGACCATGGAGTGGAATAGCTGGATCAAATGGTGGTTCCATTCCAAGTTCTCTAAAGAATCTTCATACTGCTTTCCAGATAGGTTGCACCAATTTGCAGTCCCACCAGCAATGTATGAGTGTACCTTTCTCCCCACATCCTCACCAACACATATTGTTGTTTGTATTCTTAATAGCTGACATTCTGACTGGAGTGAGATGAAATATTAGAGTAGTTTTGACTTGCATTTCTCTAATAACTAGAGATGTTTAACATTTTTTTCATATATTTGTTGATTGATTGTATATCATCTTCTGAGAAGTGTTTGTTCAGTTCCTTTGCCCATTTATAAGGTTATTTTTTTTTTGGTGTTAAGGTTTTTGAGTGCTTTATATATCCTAGAGATTAGTGCTCTATCTGATGTGTGTGTGGTAAAAATTTGTTCCCAAGATGTAGGCTCTCTATTCACCTCACTGATTGTTTCTTTTGCTGAGAAGAAGCTTTTTAGTTTGAATCCATCCCATTTATTGATTCTTAATTTTATTTCTTGCACTATAGGAGTTTTATTAAGGAAGTTGGGGCCTAATCTGACATGATGAAGATTTGGACCTAATTTTCCTTCTATTAGGTGTAGAGACCCTGGTTTAATTCCTAGGTCCTTGATCCACTTTGAGTTGAGTTTTGTGCATAGTGAGAGATAGGGGCTTAATTTTATTTTGCTGCATATGGATTCCCAGTTTTCTCAGCACTGTTTGTTGAAGAGGCTCTCCTTTCTCCAACAGATGTTTTTGGCACCTTTGTCTAATATGAGATAACTGTACTCATGTGGGTTTGTCTCTGTGTCCTCTATTCTGAAGTACCATTTGTCTACAAGTCTATTTTGGTGAAAATACCATGCTGTTTTTGTTACTATAGCTTTGTAGTATAATTTAATATCTGGTATAGTGATGCCACTTGATTCATTCTTCTTGCTAAGGATTGCTTTAGCTATTATGGGTCTCTTATTTTTCCAGATGAATGTCATAACTGCTTTTTCTATTTCTATGAGAAATATAATTGGGACTTTGATTGGAATTGTATTAAATTTGTATAGTCTTTTTGGTAGTATGGTCATTTTGACTATATTAATTCTGCCTATCCAAGAACAGGGGATATCTTTCCATCTTCTAAGGTCTTCTTTAATTACTTTCTTTAGCATTCTGTAGTTTTCACTGTAGAGGTCTTTTACCTCTTTCATTGATTCCCAAGGTTTGTTTTTTTTTTTTTTTGAGACTATTTTCAATGGGGTAGTTTTCCTCATTTCCCTTTCAGAATATTTGTCACTCATATACAAAAATGCCTTTGATTTATGGTTGTTGATTTTATATCCTGCTACTTTGCTGAGTTCATTTACTAGTTCTAGAAGTTTTCTGGTGGAACTTTTGGGTCTTCTAGGTATATCATCATATCATTAGCAAATAGTGCTAGTTTGAGTTCTTCTTTTCCTATTCATATCCCTTTAACTTCTTTCATCTATCTAATTGCTCTGGCCAGTATTTCAAGAACTATGTTAAATAGAAGTGGTGACAGAGGGCATCCCTGTCCTGTTCCAGTGTTTAGAGGGAATGCTCTCAATTTTTGTCCATTTAGGATGATGTTGGCCTGGGGCTTAGCATAGAAAGCCTTTATGATGTTGAGATATGTTCCTGCTATCCCTCATTTTTCTAGTGTTTTGAACATGAAGTGGTGCTATATTTTGTTAAATGCTTTTTCTGCATCTATTGAGATCATCATATGATTCTTATTTTAATCTATTGATGTGATGAATTACATTTATTGATTTCCTTATGTTGAACCAAACTTCCATCCCTAGGATGAATCCCACTTGATCATGGTGCACTATCTTTTTTCTGTGTTTTTGTATCTGATTTGCCAGAATTTTATTGAGAATTTTTGCATCTATGTTCATTAGAGATATTGGTCTGAAGTTTTCTCTTTTTTTTTTTTTGATATATCTTTGCCTGGTTTTGGAATCAGTGTGATATTGGCCTCATAGAATGAGTTTGAAAGTGTTCTCTCTTTTTCTATTTCATGAAATAATTTGAGGAGTATTAGTAGGAGTTCTTCTTTGAAGGTCTTGTATCCATCTGTTCCTAGGCTTTTCTTGGTTGGTAGACTTCTGATGGCATCTTCTATTTCATTGCTTGAAATTGATCTGTTTAACTTGTGTATATCATTCTGATTCAGTTTGGGCAAATTATATGACTCCAGAATTTGTCAATGTCTTTGATATTTTCTATTTTATTGGAGTACAAGTTTTCAAAATAATTTCTAATTAACTTCTGTATTTCTATAATGTCCATTGTGATATTTCCTTTTTCATCATGTATGTTAGTAATTTGAGTTTTCTCTCTCCTTCTCTTCATTAGCATGGCTAAGGGTTTATCAATTTTATTTATTTTTTCAAGGAACCAAATTTTTGTTTGGTCAATTTTTTCAATTGTTTCTTTTGTTTCAATTTCATTGACTTCAGCTCTGATTTTAATTATTTATTGTCTTCTACTGCTTTTAGTGTTGATTTGTTCTTTTTCTAGGGCTTTGAGATGTAATGTCAGGTCATTTATTTGTTGACTTTTTCTTCTTTTAAGAAATGACCTCCATGAAATAAACTTTCCTCTTAGTACTGTCTTCAAAGTGTCCCAGAGATTTCAATATCAGTGTTCTCATTTACCTCTAAGAATTTTTTTATTCTCCTCTTTTATGTCTTTTGCAGCCCATTGTCCATTTACTAGAATATTATTTAGTCTCCAGGTGTTGGAGTAGCTTCTATTTTTTTATTTTATTACTGATTTCTAATTTCATTTCATTGTGATCTGATAAAATGCAAGGTAGAATCTCTAATTTTTTTTGTATTTGCCAAGAGTTGCTTTGTGGCATAATATAAGGTCTATTTTAGAGAAGGATCCACATGCTGCTGAGAAGACTGTATTCACTCATTGATGGATGAAGTATTCTATATATGTCTATTAAGTTTAAGCTTTTTATTATATTATTGATTTCTATAGTTTCTTTGTTTGGATTTTGTTTGGAAGATCTATCCAATGGTGAAAGAAGTGTGCTAAAGTCACCCCAAATTATTGTGTTGTGGTCTATTTGACTCTTGAAATTGAGAAGAATTTGTTTGATGAACATAGATGCTCCATTTTGGGGTGCATATATATTTATAATTGTTATGTCTTGTTGATGTTTGGTTCACTTAAGTAGTATGAAATGTCCTTCTTTATCCCTTTTGATTAACTTTGACTTAAAGTCTACTTTATTTGATACGAGGATGGAAACCCTGCTTGTTTCCACAGTCCATGTGAGTGATATGTTTTTTCCCAACCTTTCACCTTCAGTCTGTGTATTTCTTTTTCTATGAGATGAGTCTCTTGAATGCAGCATATCATTAGGTGTTTTTTAAAAATACAATCTGCCAATCTATGTCTTTTGATTGGTGAGTTTAGGCCATTAACATTCAGGGTTATTATTGAGATGTGATTTGTATTCCTGGTCATTTTTTGTTTATTTTTGGTATTTAACTTGACTTGGTTTTTCCTTTGATTAGTATTTCCTTTAGTGTAATGCATCTCTTTAACTGATTTTCATTGTTGTTTTTGTTTCCTACTCATGGACTATTTTGCCAAAGATGCTCTATCGTGCAGGCTTTCTAGTTGTAAATTCTTTCAACTTTTGTTTATCATGAAAGGTTTTTATTTCATCATCAAATCTAAAGCTTAATTTTGCTGGATATAAGATTCTTGATTGGCATCCATTTTCTTTCAGAGCTTGGTATATGTTGTTCCAGGATCTTCTAGCTTTCAAGGTCTGGATTGAAAAATCTGCAGATATCCTAATTGGCTCCCCACATATGTCATCTGATTCCTTTCTCTTTTGGCTTTTTATATTCTCTCCTTATTCTGTATGCTATGTATTTTCATTATAATGTGACTTGGTGTACATCTGTTGTGATTTTGTACAATTGGCATCCTCTAAGCCTCTTGTATTTGATTTTCTAATTAATTCTTCATGTTTGGAAAATTTTCTGATATTATTTCATTGAATAGATTGTTCATTCCTTTGGTTTGGAACTCTGTGCTTCCTCTATCCCAATAATTCTTAAATTTGGTCTTTTTATGTTATCCCATATGTTTTGAATGTTCTGCTCATGGTTTCTTACCATCTTCACTGTGTGGTCAACATTCTTTTCAACATTATATATTTTGTTTTCATTGTCTGAGGTCCTGTCTTCCAAGTGGTCTAATCTGTTGTTGATGCTTTCTATTTAGCTTTTAATTTGGTTTATTGTTTCTTTCTTTTTTTATTGTTGGTTGTTCAAAACATTACATAGTTCTTGACATATCATATTTCACATTTTGATTCAAGTGGGTTATGAACTCCCATTTTTACCCCGTATACAGATTGCAGAATCACATCAGTTACACTTCCATTGATTTACATATTGCCATACTAGTGTCTGTTGTATTCTGCTGCCTTTCCTATCAAGGATTTCTGTGTTTTTTTTTTCCAGAACCACTATCTCCTTATTTTTTAATTTTTTTGCTTCTTGGATTTACTTATGTAGATCTTTATCGAAATGATTTTTGTTGCCTGTATTTTCTCTCTTATATCATCCTTTAATTCACAGAACATTTTAGTTATGTACCTCCTGAATTCCTTCTCTGTAATTTCTTCTGTTGTGCTGGCCATGGATTCTAATAATGTAATATTTTGGTTTGTTAGGGGCACTTTCTTCCCTTGTTTTTTCATGGTGTTTGAGTGTCTTCCTTTCTAGCACTGTGAATCTGAAGTGTTACAGATTTTACCTTATAGGCTTATAGTGTCCCTGAAGGTTTCTAATACCTCTCCTTTAGGGGGGAGAACAATGTGAACAGATCCCAATAAAAACAATGTACACCCTTAAACCAAACAACTAGTATTAAGATGTTTATGGTTTTGTCACAATATACAGAAATGGTAAGTTCAATTATTATCTACAATATAAACAGTAGGTTTGCAAAGGTGTTTATAGTTTCTTATGGTGGACAAAGAACTGGTGGTGAGGTGTAGGATGAAATGTTGAGAGGGTAGGTGGTGAGGATATAGAGTTATTAGATCTTAGAAAGCATGAAAGAGGAATCTAAATAAGTTGCTTAATAGCAGGAGAAGAGAGAGAAAGTGATTTGGGGGAGACAAGTGGGAAGACAATAGAGTAAAAAAAAGAAACAAATATTAAGAAAGGCAAAAAATGTTCAAATCGGAGTTAAAAGAATATACAACACCACTGTAATATAGTAATCAGACATCCCAGTCCTCAGTAGCCTCATTCATGAAAAGTAGTTGGTTTCACAAACATTGGGGATGTGAGGGCAGGAGAAGAGGGAAAGAGAAAAAAAAACTCAAAGGAAGGTATTGTTTTTGTTGGAGATCAGCACCTTTCCAGCTTCCCTTCTCATCCATAAGTGGGCTTGTCTGTTGTTTGCTGGTATCTTCACCCTCAGGATTGTTAAGGTTATTAGGGTGGAAGGGTTGATCTTGGGTGCAGGGCATCTGGAGGTGGGGTATAGCACTTGCCAGTCCCTGATGAAAGACTGTACCCCAAGCATCTCCTTTGGGGTTCACTTATGTGATGTGGGTACCTGGTCTTATCTCCTTATATCACCTGTAGACCTCGGTATTCCTTGTCTCTAATTTAGTATCTAAACTGTATCTCACTCACTCACCCCCTCCCTTTCTACTTTCCAATCAGAAACTTTTCTCTCCAGAGGTCTTGTGGACTGTGCTCTGGGGTTTGTGCAGCTGTCATGGAGAGCTGTTTTATATTGTGCAGTTCAGGACCTGGCTTTGCAACACAGTTTTGCCAGCTATGGACCTGCTGCATAGCTGCAGGCACCGTGCCAGGTTAGCAGCTGGTGGTGGGAGTGGGGGAGTTGGAGACTTTTGGTACCTTGATATGTTTTCTAAGTGCCAGCTGGTGTTCTAAGCTGGGAGTTGCTCCAACTAAAGATGGCAATAAAGGTGTCCCAAGATGGAGATGGCTGCTTTCAGTGATGGGGTGCTGGGTGGGGTGGGGCTGGGTGGTGGCATTGAGCAGGGTTTTCAGAGATGCAGATCCGAGGTGTGCAGTATTGTGCCTGGTGACTGTCTCCAGACCCGTGCAGTATCCCCAGGTGCAGGCTACCGCATATAGGGGACTGTGGCAGTGGTTGCATTGCCCCAAGATGGAGGGTACTGGGGGAGCCCTACATTAGTAGATGGGGTCCACATGGGAGTGGTGGCTGGAGATCTGCACATGGTGGGCTGCAGCTTGGTGGGGGGGGCTCTAATCACTCACAGAAAAACGGTATTCCCATTACTTGAACCCAAGGTCCTAGTGCAACACAGAATGCAGCCTCCCTCTAGCCCACCATCTTGGATCCCCCCCATTATCTTTTATTCTTTATCATATTTCACTGAAGTGGGATTTTTGTTGCAAACATTTTCAAATTAATACATTTCTGTCGCTGTTAGGACTGTGTTCTGCTAAATTGCAGCCTTTACTTATTAAATTCAGATTTAATGCCCCTCTTCTGTTAGAGTGATTTTAGTGTAGATATTTTGCTGGTGGGACAGGCTCATTTTCAAATACAGGTAGAAAAATCATATTATAAGGCTACACATTATTTTGAGCCATTTGCCACTTTGCTCTCCTATTTCTGTGTACACTGAACTCAATATGAAACAAAACTTTTAACCAACAAAGTCATATTTTAAAACTATTATTATTGTGACTAGAAATAAAACTTCTCTGCTTTTTCTCCTATCTCATCTCCTAGGCATGGGGGGATGGCACAATATGTATGTTACTAAGTTATCTTCTAACAAGCAAATTTGGATTATGTTAGCAGAAGAGGAAAAATAGCTAATCAGAAGTTTCAGTGTACCTTTATAAAATATATAAGATGGGCATTCAACAAATGATCGTAAAACCTTTTTTCACTAAATTATCTTTTAAAGATGTTTGAATGGGTAATACTAGAATGTAAAGTGAGTTTTCCCTATCCTCTTAGTGGCTACTTTCCTTCATCACTTGTTTTCTTACCTGTCTTTCCAGAGATATTCTAAGATTATTATATTTTCACAAACGATGGTGATGATGATCAGAAATTTTAACATTGGGCTGGGATTGTAGCTTAGTGGTTGAGCACTTGCCTAGCATGTGTGAGGCACTGGTTTTGATTCTCCACACCACATATAAATAAACATGGACAACTAAAATAATACTAAAAAACAAAAAGAAAGAAATTGTAACATTTATGCTAGACACTGTTTTAAGCATTTTATGTAGATCAGCTTATTTAGTCCTCACACCAGCCATATGAAATATGCTTATGATAGTACTGTTCAAAAAAAAAAAAAAACTCTGGGGCTGGGGTTGTGGCTCAGTGGTAGAGCACTTGCCTAGCATGCATGAGGCACTGGGTTCGACCCTATGTACTACATAAAAATAAATAAATAAAATAAAGGTATTGTGTCATCCGTCTACAACTAAAAAAATATTAAAAATAATAAACTCTGGGGTTGGGCACGGTGGTGCATGCCTGTATTTCCAGTGGCTTGGGAGACTGAGGCAGAAAGATCACAAGTTCAAAGCCAGCCTCAGCAATGGTGAGGTGCTTAGCAACCCAGTGAGACTCTGTCTCCAAATAAAATACAAACTAGGGCTGGGGATGTGACTCAGTGGTTGAGTGCCCCTGAGTTCAACCCCCAGAGCACCTACCCAACTTCACACAGCTGGTGGAGAAGAGCTAGGCTTCCATCCCAAGCAGTTGGGCTCCAAAAGTTGCACCTTTCATCACTATGTTTTTGGAATACTCTCCTTGTTGTTCTGTACCTTTTGTTTTTCACTTAATATTTTACCTTGGAAACTGTTTCCATCAATACATATAAAACCAATCCATTAGTTTTAGTGGCTGAATAGCATTCCATGAATATCTGTTTCCAACTGGGACCTATTTTGTCCTCCAGGGGACATTTGGCAATGTCAGAAGATGGTTTGGAGTTGTCACAATTGATTGGAGAGCTGCTACTGGCACCTAGTGGGTAGAGTTTAGGTTCATACATTACAGCAAAGATTTACTCAGCTCCAAATGTCCACAGAATTAAAACAGAGAAATATTGTTATGTGCCTTCATGTAAGCTATTCCATATTTTCTAAAACAAAACCATATGCTAAAAATATTCACAATCAGAAATTTGATTATACAATTTGCACTCTAACTTCTATAAATGATTTTTCATCTAGACACAAGAACAAGAACAAGAAATAAAATCTAACCTTGACAACTCTACAGATGATTTTGAATTTTCAAAGAAACTCCAGTCTGTCTGTGAAACCCTTAAGGATTCTGAGAAGGGCAAAACTGAGAAGGCCCATGTTTTTGACTGATCTGGTTCGTTCCTATTTACTTGGAGTGATATCATTTTGTGATTACACAAAGCTGACTTTGATTTGCTTAATGAGCTTACTGACAATCCTGGATGAATTTGACTCTAGAAAAGATAGGGCTCATCTGTTTCCCTTAAGAAAGGAGGCCTGCGTGGTTGCACCATCTTGCAGTCCCACCAGCAATGTATGAGTGTGCCTTTTCCCCACATCCTCGCCAGCATTTATCGTTACTTGTATTCTTGATAATTGACATTCTGACTAGAGTGGGATGGAATCTCAGTGTAGTTTAAATTTGCATTCCTCTAATTGCTAGAGATGTTGAATATTTTTTTTTATATATTTGTTCGTATTCTTCTTCTGTGAAATGTCTGTTCAGTTCCTTTGCCCATTTATTAATTGGGTTATTTGTGGGATTTTCCCTCCTTTTTGGTGTTTCTTTGTTTGCTTTTGAGTTCTCTATATATTCTGGAGATTAATGTTCTGTCTGAGGTGCAGGTGGAAAAGATTTTCTCCATTCTATAGTCTCTCTCTTCACATTCTTTTTTTTTTTTTTAAAGAGAGAGTGAGAGAGGAGAGAGAGAGAGAGAATTTTTAATATTTATTTTTTAGTTCTCGGCGGACACAACATCTTTGTTTGTATGTGGTGCTGAGGATGGAACCCGGGCCGCACGCATGCCAGGCGAGCGCGCTACCGCTGAGCCACATCCCCAGCCCCTCTTCACATTCTTGATTGTTTCCTTTGCTGTAAAGACACATTTAAATTTGATACCATGACATTTGTTGATTCTTGATTTTACTTCTTGCACTTTAGGAGTCTTGTTGAGGAAGTTGTTTCCTAAATTGACAAGATGGAGATTAGGCCTACATTTTTTTCCAATAGGCACAGGGTCTCTGGTCTAATGCCTAGATCCTTAACCCACTTTGAGTTGAGTTTTGTGCAGTGTGAAAATAGGGGTTCGATTTCATTCTGCTCCATATGGATTTCCAGTTTTCCCAGCACCATTTGTTGAAGAGGCTATCTTTCCTTCAATCTGGAAAGCAGTTTGGAGATTCCTCAGAAAACTTGGAATGGAATACTTTATGACTTTTGCCAGTAAATGGATGGATCTGTAGACTCTCATGTTAAGTGAAATATGCCAATCCTGAAAAACCAAAGGCCAAATGTTCTCTCTGATATGCAGATGCTAACACACAAGAAGAAGGAGAGGGAAGAATAGAAGTTTACTGGATTAGACAAAGGGGAATGAAGGGAAGGGAAAGGGGATGGGAATAGGAAAGACAGTAGAATGAATCAGACATAACTTTCCTCTGTTCCTATATGAATACACCACCTGTAAAATGCCACACTATGTACAACCACAAGAATGGGATCCTAATTAGAATAAGTTGTACTCCATGTTGTACTCCATGTATGTATAATATGTCAAAATGCACTCTACTGTCATGTGTATCTAAAAAGAACAAATAATAAAAAATAAAAAAGATTTTAAAAATAAAGATTTAAAAAATCAAAATAATTTTTTTTCTTTTTTTGGTTTTATATTGTTTATAGAACAAATACAATAAAATGGTGCTCCTTTTTCTTTTCTTTCTTTCTTTTTTTTTTTTTTTTGATACTGAAAAAAAAGAGAGTTCTGTTTGGCTTGGTGAGTCTCCTATTCCTCTTGGAGCAATTTAAAAAGCTGCTAGGGTGAACTATCTACAAATACAAGTTACAACTTCCTGATGAGTTTTATTTAGATGACCTATATTTATCTATGCTTTTCAAAAATGATAAAAGTAAAATATGCTTGAGATCATTCAAGTAAAGCTGATGCATGAAAAGTGAAACTCTCTCTCCCTGCTCAACTTGAGGATAACCACTATTGAGTTTATTAGTAGCCTTCTAGATATATTTTTATGAATTCACAGACATCAATATATGGAATATTCATTAGACTCAGAAATATTATATATTATCATATGTATTTATTATAAACACATGTCTCCTATTTTTTCTGCAAAAATTGAACTCTGTCTACCTAAAATTTATTTTTCCACCCCAACTCCAAAATTTATCAATTTCCCATGGATATCCTCCAAGTCAACCCAAACAGACCCAACTCATTATTTTAAATAGCCAAATAGTGTTATATGGTATACCAAAATTCATTTGGCTATTCCCCTATTGTTGATAATTTAGATCATCTCCAATTTTAATTATTAGATGACAGACCATTATACATATAACTTATATACTTACATCATTGCCTCTCAAGTATAGATTCCTAGGGATTGAATTGCTAAGTTAGAGGGTACATGCATTTTGAATTTATTAAATATTATCAGTGCATAAACATAGACCTATTTTTCCTCAGATAACTAAAAAAGAGAGAGAAATATAAATGACTAATGATTGAACCATGAATAATTATGCTATAATAGATTAGTTATTATTCAGATAATAATAAATAGATTATTGTTCAAATACTAAATGTTAAGCATGAAGGAGATTTTGCAACATGAAGATGCTCACAATATAATAATAAGGGTAAAAAATAAGAAGCTTTGTATATAAAACGTTCAATAGGCAGGAGAAATGAGAAAGTACATAAAAAAGTAAAAGCATTTGTTTGGGTGGGGTAAGTAGAAATAATTTTTTTTCTTTTTTGGTTTTATATTGTTTATAGAACAAATACAATAAAGTGGTGGTCCTTTTTCTTTTCTTTTTTTCTTTTTTTTCTTATTACTGAGGAATGAACCCAGGTGGACTCTACCACTAAACCACATCCCTAGTCCTTTTTATTCTTATTTTGAGAGAGGGTCTTACTAAATTGTCCAGGCTGGCCTTGAACTTGTGATTCTCCTCCCTTAGCCTCTTTGATTGCTGGGATTACTTGTGGGCACCACTGTTCCTGACACAGATGACTTTTTATCATTCCCCTAAAGATGCTTTCTTTTCACTAGTGCCTCCTTGCAGTTTGTTATATTGATTTATATACAGCGTTCCTATGTTTCTGAGAGCATCATTCCTCCCCATAGCCTCCAATTGCACTATGATTACTTTACCCAGGAAATTTACTTTAGTTGTTACAACTTCTCCACACAGTCCTATATCAGGAGAAGGTAGGGGCTGCTGCAAAGCTGTCAGAGGAAAAGCAAGACAATTGGTTAGTTTACTAATTCTTGTACATGAAACTCAGTAAATTTCTGTGAAAATCCTGCACTTTTAATACCTGCTTTCATCTCTGGAGTTGTCTACATGTAGTATAGGAGGCAAGGAAAGGAGAAAGGATGGCGGACACCGCCTTGTTAATATGTATTGTGTTGATAAAAAATACAGGGATGATAAATAGTTGATGTATAATATAAATTATTAATACTTAAGAAATTAAAAACTCAAAAGCAAGGAATCAAAAAGCATTTTCCATATATCAACAGCTAGTATAGTGGTTCTCTGCAATGTTTTTAGTGTTTGAGTGACAGATTGTTCTACATACTATATACATAGGAAAATGCTTGGGGTTGGAGATGCAAATAATTCATACTTACTTTCATCACTGAATTGAGTGTTAGTGATGTATACGCACCATCATATGTGAGCTAATCTTCATACTTTCTGAGTTTAATGAGTTTAAATGATCTGTGAGTTTGTGTCCATTTTTATAAAGCATTTGATACTGAAAATTTAAAATTTCAATCAATCATGGATTGGCTTATAACAGTTTTCTGTTTTCGGGGAAGAAATGTCAATACCTGCCTCATAACAGTTTTTTTTTTTATTATTGCCTCATACAAGTTCTTTTATTACATCCCTTACAGTAAAGTTATCCTTGAATAAAGTGGCTGCTCAGTACACATTTGAATGTTTTATTTTCTAATTGTTTAGGCTTTGGGTATATAAAATAAGGCAAGCTACAGGGGAAATTGTGCAAGCTAGGTGTACATATATCATTTAAGAATCATTTTTTATTTGATGGAAAATTAGAAGTGGGTTCACTTATTCTATACTGGAGTAGCATAATTATATTTCTGTTAGGCATCCTTTTATACAGTCTCCAATTAATCTACTAAATTATCAGCTTACTTTATAGATTCTATTTCCTAAAGTTTTGGGTAAGAGAAAGCTTACTGGATACACAGGATCCCTGGCTGGTTGTATCTGCAACATCTTGTGACCTTCCTCTAGACTTTTCAATACAAATATCTGCGTTTTTAAAATTTCAAGTCTTACTTTCAGACTCTGGAGTACAGCTGGCAAAACAAAAATCCATAAAGCTCACTGACTCTATAATTATTTGTTAATTTCCAACATCAGCTCAATTTTACTTCCTAGATTAATTCCCTATGAATTGACTCTACAGACTATTCTAAACCTTTATCACTTTATCAAGATGTACAACCCTTATCTCTGTCCTATCAGAGAAAATAGCAACAGCAACATCAACTACCATTTCACGAGCACTTGCTGCCAAGTATTTCGTGACAAAACTGCACAATGGATCTTTTTATTCCCTCTTTTCCACTTAAGGAGCCTGAACTTCAGAGAGAGAAAGAAACACACTCAAGGCCAGATGCTGCATGCACACCTACAGCTCATCAGGCACAGGATTCATACCCCATTATCTTTTTTTCTCTTTATCATTTAAAACATAATATTTGATGCATCTAAAATAGATATGTTTAATTATGAAAGTTAATTAATTCCATCATCTGATTCAGGAACTAGAACTTACCCACCACTGTGGCACATACCACGTGTTCCTTTCTTCTCCCTCCTTCTCACCCCCCAATTCCCTCAGCTAACCAGTTTTCAGTTTTGTATTCGTCATTCCTTTGCTACGTAAAAAAAAAAAAGTTATTAAAGAATTTATTTTTATTTTCCCTTGCCACTTTTTAACTTTTAATTTGAAAATGATTTAAAGTCCAGAAAAGTTTCAAGCATATAGTGCTGGAAATGTGGCTCAGTGATACACAGCTTGCCTGGAATGTGTGAGGCCCAGAGTTCCATCCCCAGTACCACAGGAAGGAGGGATAAATTACCAACAATTTCCATATACCCTTCACCAGACTCAAAAATTATTATTATTCTCCACATTTGCTATCTCATTCTCTCTTTATGTGTGTTATTATTTCTAAGCCATTTGAGAGTAAGAAAGATATGTCTTTTGCCTCAAAATACTAGACCATATATTTTCTGAGAACAAGGACATTCAGTTCAGAATCAGAAAATGTAACAGTGATATATTACTATGTCTAATTACAGTATTTAATTGCAAATTTTTGAAATTTCACTGATTGTCCTAATCGAATGTCTTGTATAGCCACCCCATTTTGCTCTTTCATGTCCCTCCTCCACCCTGTACAGGTGCCAATCCAAGTGACATATTACATACTACATGTCATATCCCTGTTTTTTCTTTTAATCCGAAAGAGTTCCTCAGTCTATCCATGGGCTTCCTGATATTTTTAACAGTTCAGCCAAATATTTTGTAAAATGTCCCTCAGGTTTTCTTCATGGGATATTTCCTTGAGGTAAGACTTAGGTTACTCATTTTTAGCTGGAATACCGTATAAACGAGGGTGTGTTCTTTTCAGTGCAACACCATAAGAATCATGTCAGTCTTTCCCATTTTGAGTGATGTCATCTTGATGACTGGGTTGGATTTCCAGGGTTGCCTACGCTAGTAGTATTATTTTCCCCTGTGTATAAATAATTTGCAGGAAATAGTTTGAGATTATATAACTACATTGTTCTTTACCATATCTCAACACAGTAGTTTTGGGATCCATTGACAATTTTGTCTGAATTGGTTATTATTATGATGGCTACCAAATGGTGGTTACTTCCATCATTCCTTCTACATGAGATTCTACTAGAAGGAATAAATTTTTCTTCTTCCCAATTTATTTTACTTATTTTTTCTTTTTATTTATTTATTTTTGCATTACAATTCTTAATACACCATTATACATTAATTTATCATATCTCTGATTATATATAAGGTATGTTGACACCAAATTCACATCTTCATACATGTATTTTGTATAATGATGAGGGTCTCCTTTCACCATCCATACTATTCCCCTTCTCCCTCCCTTTCCCTCCCACCCCTATTCCCTATCTATAGGTAATCTTCCTCCCTTGCTCTCCCTCCCAACCCCATTTTGAGTCACCCCTCTTATGTCAGAGAAGACATTCGGCATTTGTGTTTTTGGAATTGGCTAACTTCACTTAGCATAATCTTCTCTAATGCCATCCATTTCCCTGCAAATGCCATGATATTATTATTTTTTAGTGCTGAGTAATATTCCATTGTGTATAAATGCCACATTTTTTTATCCATTCATCCACTGAAGGACATCTAGGTTGGATCTACAGTTTAGCTATTGTGAATTGTGCTGCTATAAACATTGATGTGGCTGTGTCCCTGTAATATGTTGTTTTTAGGTCCTTTGGGTATAGTCTGAGAAGAGGAATAGCTGGATCAAATGGTGGTTTCATATCCAATTTTCCAAGGAATCTCCATACTGCTTTCCAAACTGGCTGCACCAATTTTCAGTCCCACCAGCAATGTATGAGTGTACCTTTTTCCCTGCACTCTTACTGGAATGAGATGGTATCTTAGAGTAGTTTTAATTTGCATTTCTCTGATTGCTAGAGATGTTGAGAAATTTTTGTATATTGTTGATTGATTGTATATCATCTTCTGAGAAGTTTCTGTTCAGGTCCTTGGCCCATTTATTGATTGGATTATTTGGTTTTTTGGTGCTTATCTTATTCAGCTCTTTATATACCCTAGAGATTTCAGCTCTATCTGATGTGTGAGGGAGGGGTAAAAATTTGTTCCCAGGATGTAGGCTCCCTGTTCACCTCACATATTATTTCTTTTGAGAGAAAAAACATTTTAGTTTGAATCCATCCCATGTGTTGATTCTTGGTTTTAATTCTTGTGCTATAGGTGTCTTATTAAGGAAGTTGGGGCCTAGCCCCATGTAATGGAGATTAGGGCCTAGTTTTTCTTCTATTAGACATAGAGTCTCTGGTTTAATCCCTAGATCCTTGATCCATTTTGAGTTAACTTTTGTGCATGGTGAGAGATAGGGATTCAATTTCATTTTGTTGCATATGGATTTCCAGTTTTCCCAACACCATTTGTTGAAAATGCTATCCTTTCTCCAGTGCATGCTTTTGCACCTTTATCTAATATAAGATAGTTGTATATTTGTGGGTTAGTCTCTGTGTCCTCTATTCTGTACCATTGGTCTACCAGTCTGTTTTGGTGCCAATACCATTCTGTTTTTGTTACTATTGCTCTGTACTATCGTTTAAGGTCTGGTATAGTGATAACACCTGTTTCACACTTCCTGCTTAGAATTGCTTTAGCTATTCTGGGTCTCTTATTTTTCCAGATGAATTTCATGATTGCTTTTCCTACTTCTATGAGGAATGCCATTGGGATTTTGATCAGAATTCCATTGAACCTGTATAGTGCTTTTGGTAGTATGGCCATTTTGATAATATTAATTCTGCATATCCATGAGCAAGGTAGACCTTTCCATCTTCTAAGGTCTTCTTCTATTTATCTCTTTAGGGTGCTATAGATTTCATTATAAAGATCTTTCACTTCTTTTGTTAGGTTGATTCCCAAATATTTTATTTTATTTTTTGAGGATATTGTGAATGGGGTAGTTTTCCTCATTTCCTTTTCAGAAGATTTGTCACTGATATACATAAATGCCTTTGACTTATGGTGTTGATTTTATATTCTGCCACTTTGCTGAATTCATTTACTAGTTCTAGAAGTAGAGTTTTTTTTTTTTGGTCTTCTAGGTATAGAATCATATCATCAGCAAATAGTGCTAGTTTAAGTTCTTCTTTTCATATAGTTATTCCTTTAATTTCTGTCATCTGTCTAATTGCTCTGGCCAGTGTTTCAAGAACTATGTTGAATAGAAGTGGTGAGAGAGGGCACCCCTAACTTGTTACAGATTTTAGAGGGAATGTCTTCAGTTTTTCTCAGTTTAGAATGATGCTGGCCTGAGGCTTAGCATAGATAGTTTTTACAATGTTGAGGTTAAGCTCCTGTTATCCCTATTTTTTTCTAGTGTTTTGAACATAAAGTATTTTGTCAAATGCTTTTTCTGCATCTATAGAGATGATCATGTGGTTCTTATCTTTAAGTCTATTGATTTCAGGATGTTGAACCAACCTTGCATCCCAGAGATGAATCCCTCTTGATCATGATGCACAATCTTTTTGATATGTTTCTGTATCCGATTTGCCAGAATTTTATTGAGGATTTTTGCATCTATATTCATTAGAGATATTGGTCTGAAGTTTTCTTTCTTTGAGGTGTCTTTGTCTGGTTTTGGAATCAGGGTGATATTGGCCTCATAGAATGAATCTGGAAGTACTCCCTCTTTTTCTATTTCCTGAAATAAATTGTAGAGTATTGGTATTAGTTCTTCTTTAAAGGTCTTGTAAAAACTTGGCTGTATATCCATCTGGTCCTGGGCTTTTCTTGGTTGGTAATCTTTTGATGGCTTCTTCTATTTTCTCACTTGATATTGGTCTGTTTAGGTTGTCTATATCCTCCTGTCTCAATCTGGGCAGATCATATGACTTAAGGAATTTATCCATGCCTTCACTATCTTCTATTTTATTAGAGTATAAGGTTTCAAAAATAATTCTAATTATCTTCTGTATTTATGTAATGTCTGTTGTGATATTACCTTTTTCATCCCATATGCTAGTAATTTGGGTTCTCTCTCTTCTTCTCTTTGTTAGCATGGCTAAGGGTCTGTCAATCTTATTTATTTTTTTCAAAGAACCAACTTTTTTTTTTTTTTTTTTTTAGAGAGAGTGAGAGAGGAGAGAGAGAGAGAGAGAGAGAGAGAGAGAGAGAGAGAGAGAGAGAGAGAATTTTTAATATTTATTTTTTAGTTCTCGGCGGACACAACATCTTTGTTGGTATGTGGTGCTGAGGATCGAACCCGGGCCGCACGCATGCCAGGCGAGCGCGCTACCGCTTGAGCCACATCCCCAGCCCCTAAAGAACCAACTTTTAATTTGTCAATTTTTTCAATTGTTTCTTTTGTTTTGATTTCATTGATTTCAGCTCTGACTTTAATTATTTCTTGCCTTCTACTGCATTTGCTGCTGATTTGTTCTTATTTTTCTAGGGCTTTGAGATATAGTTTGAGGTCATTTATTTGTTGGCTTTTTCTTCTTTTAAGGAATGAACTCCGTGCAATAAATTTTCCTCTTAGTACTGCTTTCATAGTGTCCCAGAGATTTCCATACGTTGTGTCTGAGTTTTCATTTAACTCTAAGAATTTTTAAATTTCCTCCTTGACGTCTTCTGTAACCCATTGATCATTCAGTAGCATCATTCTCCATGTGGTGTAGGATTTTTTCTCCCTTATTTTATCGTTGATTTTCAATTTCATTCCATTATGATCAGATAAGATGCATGGTATTATCTCTACTCCTTTATATTGTCTAAGAGTTGCCCTGTGACATAATATATGGTCTAGTTTTGAGAAGGATCCATGTGCTGCTGAGAAAAAAAGTGTATCCACTTGATGTTGGGTGGTATATTCTATTTATGTCAATTAAGTCTAGGTTATTAATTGTGTTATTGAGTTCTATAGTTTCCTTATTCAACTTTTGTTTGGAAGATCTGTCCAGTGGTGAGAGAGGTGTGTTGAAGTCTCCCATGATTATTGTATGGTGGTCTATTAGACTCTTGAACTTGAGAAGGGTTTGCTTGATGAACATAGCTGCTCCATTGTTTGGGGCATATGTATTAATGATTGTTATGTCTTGTTGGTGTATGTTTCCCTTGAGCAGTATGTAGTGTCCTTCTTTATCTCTTTTGATTAACTTTGGCTTGAAGTCTATTTTATTTGATATGAGCATGGATACCCCTGCTTGCTTCCGAGGTCCTGTGTGTGGTATGATTTTTCCCAACCTTTCACCTTCAGTCTGTGTATGTCTGTTCCTATCAGATGAGTCTCCTGTAGCTAGCATATTGTTGGATCTGTTTTTTTAAATCCAGTCTACTAGCCTATGTCTTTTGATTGGTGAATTTAAGCCATTAACATTTAGGGTTACTATTGAGATATGGTTTGTATTTCCGGCCATATTTGTTTATTTCTGTTATTTAATTTGATTTGTTTTTCCTCTTTGATTAGTTTTTCCTTTACTGTACTACCTCCCACTGTTGGTTTTCATTGTTATTTTTCATTTCCTCTTCATGTAATGTTTTGCCAAGGATGTATTGAAGCTTCGGTTTTCTAGCTGCAAATTCTTTTAACTTTTGTTTATCGTGGAAGGCTTTTATTTCATTTCAAACCTGAAGCTTAATTTTGCTGGATACAAGATTCTTGGTTGGAATCCATTATGTTTTTAGCATTTGAAATATGTTGTTCCAGGATCTTCTAGCTTTCAGAGTCTGTGTTGGAAGATCAGCTGTTAACCTAATTGGTTTACCCCTAAATGTAATCTGCTTCCTTTCTCTTGTGGCTTTTAAAATTCTCTCCTTGTTCTGTATGTTGGGTATCTTCATTATAATGTGTCTTGGTGTGGATCTCTTGTGATTTTTCACATTTGGCATCCTGTAGGCTTCTAGGATTTGGATTCCTGCTTCATTCTTCATGTCTGAGAAGTTTTCTAATATTATTTCATTGAACAGACTGCTCATTCCTTTGGTTTGGACCTCTATATCTTCCTGTATCCCAATAACTCTTAAATTTGGTCTCTTTATGCTATCCCATATTTCTTAGATGTTCTGTTCATGGTTTCTTATCAGTCTCACTATGCTGTCTACATTCTTTTTGAGATGATATACTTTGTCTTCATTGTCTGATGTTCTATCTTCTAAGTGTTCTATTTTGCTGGTGATACTCTCATTTGAGTTTATTATTTCCTTCATTTCCAGGATTTCTGGTTTTTTTTTTTTTTTTTTTTGTATAACCTCTATCTCCCTGTAGAGTTGATCTTTTGCCTCTGGATTTGTTTATGTAATTTGTTGTCAAAGTGATCTTTCATTGTCTGCATTTGCTGTCTAAAGTCTTCCTTGAGACTCCAGAACATCTGACCATGTATATCCTGAAATCTTTATCTGACATTCCTTCTGCTGCAGATGTTACCTCTTCTAATGTTGGATTGTCCTGCATCATTTGTGGTCCTTTCTTTCCTTGTCTTTTCATACTGCTCACGTTTCTTGCCAGCTCTGTGTGACTGTTGTGTTAATGATATATATATATATATATATATATATATATATATATATATATATATATTGCTCTTGTATAGTTCCAAAATCTCTCTGATCAGCTGCAGAACCACGCTGGTAGCCATGCTCACTGATAGATGTCGAGTAAGGTGTTCCAAGATGGATTCCGTCTGTTCCCTGCGTTTGGTGAAGTAGGGGGTGCTGGGGTTACCTTGTGCTGTGTTCAGAGCTTGGTCTGGTGACCCATAAGCAAAGCCTCTGAGTTCTGAGCTGCCTTCCGTCTACCTATTGTATTTCTTGTAAGGAGGAAGCCATGTCTAATCCTAGTATGAGCTTTCTTCATTGATCAGCATTGCCACCCTTGTCACATATCAAGTTTCTATATGTTCTTTGTTTTTATTTTCCTGGGATTTGTCTTCTGTTCAATTAGTCATTTAGCCTTTCCCTGTACCTTACGTTTTATGGCCTCATCCTTAGTTTCAATGCCTGGTTGGTCAAGTTCCCGCTTTACTGAGGATATTCCTGCTTTTCCATATAAACTTTAGAATCAGCTCATTATGTTACACAAACACTTCTGCAACTATTTTGACTGGAATTACATTAGCTCTGTTAATATTCTGGGGATAATTGATTTTCATGTTTTAATTTGGTCTTCCTTTCCATGAACCCAGCATATTTATATATTAACTTAGATTTTCTGAATATCTTAAAATAGTTTTTTTTTTCCTGCTTATGCCTTACAATGTTTACTAAATTTATTTTTAGATATTTTATTTTTGATATTTAAGTGAGATCCCTTTTAAATCACATTCTCTGTGTGCTTGTTATGCTATAGAATTATTTGCTGAATTATTGTTAGATTTTATAGAAATGCAACTAAATTTTGTATATTGACTATGGTGAATTTACTTTTCTAATTAAGTTGCCCTTAGAATTTTAATAATATAGACCACTATATTATTTGTAAAATAATTAAGTCTGTATTCCTTCCCAATTTTTTGTCTTTGATTAATTTTTCTTGAATCTCAGAATGACGTCAAAAATTAAGTAGCAGAGTGCTGTCTTGGGGAAGTTGCATCACTGTCCAGATAGGTCCTGATCCTAACTGCAGCTTGGCGCCATCTGGTGGTGATTTTTCACTCCTGTTTAAATACTAATGGGAAAGATTCAGGGCCTTCAGGGCTCTTAGGACTTGGGAAAGCATGAATGATTCCAGGAAATTCCTGGCTAGGTAACACCAAATGTTGTTGGTTCCATGTGGGAATATCTAGTAGGGAGATGACGGAGCAAGCAGGATTGAAACTCTACCTTCTCTCTGGGTTTTGTGCTATTTTGCTGCCTGGCTGCCCCTTTATCCTATGCCCTATTTTGTCCCTCAACCTCGCAACAGGGACCCTGCCTGCTTTACATTTGGACTTGGGTGGTAGATGGGAGCAAGCCTCCACTCTGTAGTCTTAGAATTCAGCTTTCCTGGGTGTATTTTCACCTGGATTATTGTTTCTATGTATTTGCATATTTTTCTTTTTCCTTCCATTATAATGTAAGTTTCAAAAAATTGAGGATTTTTATATTTTACTCATAGTCTTGGAATGAATGAAGAATGCTTAGCAAGTAGGCACTCAAAATAATTTGTTGAATAAAATGTGTGAAATAAATGAATGAATGTTGAAATTCTGTTTATATATTAGATTTGCTAATTTCTTCCTGTAATTCTACCATTTATTGGTTTACGTTTTTAAGATTCTTTCATCAGTTGCATAAAAAATAAAAATTGTTAATAGTTTCTTGATGAACTAATTCTCCTGTAATAATGTTTCAAGTGATCCATTTTTGGGTTTTGGCCACAAAAATGATTTTAATACTGATATGCACCAAGGATTCTTTGGGTTAATGTTTGCTGAGTTTATCTTTTCACTAGCTTTTAATCTTTGTATGTCCTTATGTTTTATGCCCCTGACTTCTAAACATTATTAGGTTGGATGTTTTTAAAATTTTACTTAAAATTTTCTCTTTTTTTCCCTTATGGTTGTAGATAGACAGCATTCCTTTATTTTATTTATTTATTTTTATGTGGTAGTAAGGATCAAACCCAGTGCTTCACATGTGCTAATCAAGTGCTCTGCCACTGAGCAGATTACAGGCATGTACAGCTACTCTGGCTGCTAATTTTTTTAATTAATTAATTTATTTTTTTAATTTAAGCACTTTCATTCATTTCTAGAAAATCCTTTTTTGTTATATATATCCATCCTGGGATTGAACCCAGGAGTATTCCCAGTCACTCGCAACTGTTTTCGACGCAGCGGTCCCAGGAGTGAGTCCTGGTCCTTTGTTCAGTGAGATTTCATAGGTTTTGGGGGGATACATCACACAGAAAATCATTCCATACCGTGGGAAAATCAAACAACAACTCTTAACATTGATTAGCACATTCACTGGTGGGAACAAGTTGGGTAAGGGTAATTGGTTAGTACAAGAGGGGGATTCGTTTGAACTGATTGGTTTAAGCCACGAGGGGAGTACGTGCTGAACTACATGGTTTCCCAACATGTTATCAATCACTAGAAACTACTGGGGGGTCATCTGATATCCCAGGTATTTTCCCCGTCTCATGCTGATTGGAGGTTGCTAGGAGGTTGCTATGGGACCTCACCTAGCCTGAGTCAGGGACACCTGGCACTGCAGATTTCTCCTGTTATTTGTAGATAAACAACTCAGCAGGGTGGGTATGTGCTTAGGAGTGCTCTGGGGTTTTTCCCAAGACAAGGATCACACCCCTTCCTTAGGATAGGCCTTGAGGTAGAAGCTGGATTTTCAAAAATGGAGTCACATCAGTTTCTCACATGCTAGGCAAGTGTTCTATGGCTGAGTCACAACCCGAGCCCCCAGAGCCCCAGCACTTTTTATTTTTTATTTAGAGACAGAATTGCTTAGTCTGGCCTGGAACTTGTGATATTCCTGCCTCAGCCTCCCGAGTAGCTGGGATTACAGGCATATGCCTCTGTGCCTGACCTAAATTATTTTTATTTAATGAATTATATATCTTTATTGGGGATAAAATCCTAGCTAATATTTTAATTTTTTAAGGAAAACTAGACAGAAGATTTATAAAACAATTACTTTTAGATTCTTTTAACTCCTCATTTTCAGGAAATTCTCATCTATTATTTTCTAGTCTCTGTATTCAGATTTCCATAAGTAAAATATATGAAGGGGAAAAAGCATGTGTGCTTTTCTTATGTACATCATATAAAATATCATTTTGGGATCTCTGTGAAATTAAATAAAAATATCTTACTTTCTTCAAAGATCTAATTCTGTTTAAAATGTGACAAACAGAATATGACATAGTAAATATATACAGTTTAGAGTTGTTACTTTAAGGAAGACAAGAATTAAAACAAATTAAATGACAAAACTAGTGATCATATGAGACACAAAAGGATTTAAGAATAAGACATCATGGTTCATCATTATTTGAACCACTTGCCATTACAGAAAGAGAAATACCTATTTGTGTTTTAAATAAAACTGGTGTAGGAAAGTAAAAAATAAATAAATAAATAAGAATAAAACATCATGGAGTCCCTTTATGGGGTGATTCAAAAGCTTATTTAATTTTTAAAATTAAAATAAAACTTTAAGAAACTAGAGAATCATATGCTTGTTGAAAGGAGAGTGACCACGACACTCGGAGCGACCAAGAGATTTTTATTGCAGCAGTGCAACAGAGGAGAAAAGAGAGAAAGAGAAGGAGAGAGAGAAAGAGAGAGAGAGCAAGCCCGTGCAAGAGAGACAGAGAGAGCAAGAGAGACAGAGAAAGCAAGAGAGAGGGACAGAGCAAGAGAGCAAGAGAGAGAGCAAGAGAGAGGGGTCTGGCAGGAGGGAGTTTTTATAGCCCAAATCTAATGGGGTCTCTGAGTCTGCAAGCTGCCTTGTTGGCACAAGGGAGGTTGTGTTCAGCCTTGAGCAGGGGGGCGAAGCGCTCAGCCTTGAACGGGGGCTTGGGCATTTGAGCTTGAAGTAAACAGGTGATAAAGAACCAGACAGAGAGTTTGTGGAGTGGCCAGGTCATCCTGCAGCTAACTTTGTTTGGCATGCCCTGCAGACAACTTACTCAGCCTGTCTTGCACCTAATACTTGTATCACACCAGAGTAGATTAAATAAAAAACAAAACAAAACAAACCCCCCCCCCCAAAAAAAAACCCACCCCAAATAAAACCAACTAAATAGACAAAACTCAGGCTCAGAAGGTCAGAAATCAGGTCTTAGGAAAATAGCACAATTTAGAAATGTTGCCATCTAGTGTTCACCTTTAGAATTAGTCTAATAACATTTGTGTAATCTAAAAAGATTATTTCAAACATCCCTCTTTCATACACAAGTTATTTTCAAAATGTATCTGGAATATTGATTATTTGAAATCAAGATTATCAAGAGACAATTTCATTTGAGGTGGGTTTTAAAAATTAAGAAAAGGCTGAGTGTGGTGGTGCACACCTATAATTCCAGTGATTTGGGAGGCTGAGACAAGAGGATGGCAAGTTTGAGGCCAGACACAGAAATTTAGCAAAGCCCTGTCTCAAACTTTAAAAAATAAATAAGGAAAAGCATGGAGATGTGGTTCAGTGAGACCTGGGTTTAATTCCCAGGACTGCAAAAAAAGAAAGAACAAAAAGGAAAAACCGGGCACTATGGCACACACGTGTAGTTCCAGTTTTTTGGGAGACTGAAGTGGGAGGATCATTTAAGCCCCAGAGTCTAGCCTGAGTGATATTGTAAGACCCTAGATAAAGAAAATAAAAAATAAGGAAAGAAAGTCAGAGGTTAATCAGGTCTTAGTTTACAAATAAAAAACCATAACAAAACATTCTTGCTAGTTTAAGCAGAAAAAAATCTATTAAGGAATATTAGATAGTTCAGAGAATTTTTAGAGAGCTAGAAAGACAAGTTTGGAGGCTAGTCAGAATCGAGGCCCAGACTCCATAGTGAGAGTGTGCCAATCATTCCAGGATTTCCATCATTCTTACAATGAAAGGTGACATCTCTGCTACCTTTGTGTGTGTGTGTGTATGTGTGTGTGTGTGTGTGTGTGTGTATGTGTGTGTGTGTGAGAGAGAGAGAGAGAGAGAGAGAGAGAGAGAGAGAGAGAGAGAAACAGATACTAGGTGAGCTTAGGTTACATGACTGCAAGTGAGTGTGAGAAAGTTGAGTTTATTTTCACATGGTGGTGAGTTGTGAAACTGCCTTGATAGGCAAATAATGTTCAAAAAGTGATGATCAGTCAGAAAAATGCACATAAAAGGAATCTACTTTAACACACCAGTTATATGGTTCTTTGACCAATTGCTCTGATAGCACATTTCTCTCAAAGCCAGTTGTCATTTACACAATACTTAAACTTTTCTTGAATTTATTTTGATCTTCATTGGATAAAACTGTCCCTTGGCCACAAATTAAATAACTATTAAAAACAAAATACTAATAATTTTGACCTCTCCCCAACATCCCACCCTGGTATACCTTTATAAGAAATTCAGGAAGCTAATCTGAAGGTGGTACTTATCAAGTAGTGATCCTTATGCCTGAAAAGTATCCTCAACTTTCCTCAGTGAGTCATTCCTTCCCTCTCTTTTCTTCTGGCTTGTGTGGATATGACAAACCCTCCTCTGCTACCCCTATCCAAGATCCAGAAGACCCCTCAGTCTGGCCAATGGAAACATTCCAGGTACCACTGCAGTCCTGGGATTGGTTCTAGGATAGGAAGCTGCGTCGTCTAGGACAGGCAAGGTGGGTGGTCCCTGGACACTTCCTGGCAATGTGGACTTGGATATTTATGGCTTTTCTTTTTCTGCTGTGGTTATTAGGTGAGGATCTCAGCCTGGAACTGCTGCTGATTTTAACATATATTAATTCCTGAGAACTTTCCTGAGAGCAAAGTTAAGCAGAGGGAAGGCGGGGCTGAGAGACACTTAGAAACGACAGTCCTCATGTCTCCTGAGCTTCTGTCCTTGAGGCTTCTTCAGTACTTATGCTGATAGAGTCACTTTCATCTTAAATCCATCCAAGTTGTTCCAGTCATTTGCATTCAAGAGTCATGACTAATTTGATTGGCTAGATTGTGGATTGATCAGTGCAGATTTCCCCCTAAGGATTCTGCTGCAACAGACCTTTATAGTACTTCTACCTGGCTGTTCAAATGAAAAAATTTAGTCTAACGTCTTCATGAGTGCACACACTATGCCCTCCCCTAAGGCAAAATGAGTTAAATGTGTCAATGGTTTTATTCATCTTGGGTTCTTTTTTAAAAATAAAATTGCCTTTTTAGGATTTGGTGAGAGATAAACATTTACATAAGTTTTTCTGTATTTTCGGCTTCATCCAGTTTTATTCTTTGCGATGGTTAATTTTATGTGTTAACGTGACTAGGACTTACCACAAGGCTGGTAAATTATTTCTGGGTGTTGTGTGTGAGGGTGTTTCTGGGAGAGATTAGCTTTTGAATTGGGAAACACCATCTTTTCTGGTTCTCCAGTGGATGGCAGATAATATATACATATTATGCCCAAAATCACAAAGTTAATGTTGTTTGAGGAAAAAAAAATAGAAAAAAGGAAGGCATTGTAGAGCATTGGAGACAAACTTTCTACTCTTTTATCCAATGAATCCTAGGACTTATATCTATAGTGTTTTCAGAGTATTCTTTCTTATGTCTCAGTCAGTTTGTAATTTGTGCAGAAACACAACTAGAGAACCAGGTTCTTGATAGATAGAGTATTCTTGATAGATACAATATTTTACCTTTAGTGACATATTTCCTCCCAAGTAAGTTTAAATTTAGTGATAGTGCTCTTTTCTTTAATGTAAGAGCTGTTCTTAGTATTAGCACAGTAAAATCTGATTTATGATTAGAATACAAAGGATAGTTAAGACTAGACACCTGGAGCTAAAAGATGAAACAAAGTATTGTTATTTATTGTTTGATGGTGCTCCTATATTCTTACAGGAAAGATACAAGTCTGCTTGATTTATAATTCTTCCATTAAATATATATTCACTTCCAAGTATTTGTTCTGCAATAGTCAGATGTGAGAGATCAGAATGTCAAGCCTGAGGAAAGTAGAGCCACACGTATTAAAAAGAAACTCATAAGATAGTCAACCCATGCTGACTCCAAACTCTTGAATGTAAGAAACAGAAAAAATGAATGAACAAAGAACCCACTGCCATATTTTCTTCTACTTTTTCTTTGAGCAACATTAATTTCATGGTTTGGTTTATTGGACATATGGTTTTTTGTTTTGTTTTGATTTGGTACTGGGGATTAAACCCAGGGGCACTTAAGCCCCGAGTTGCAACCCTTTTTATATTTTATGTAGAAACAGGTCTTACTGAGTTGCTTAGGGCCTCACTAAATTGCTGAGGCTGGTTTTGAACTTGGGATCCTCCTGCCCTCAGCCTCTCCAGGTCCTGAGATTACAGGTATGCACCACCGTGCCCAGCTGACATCACTTTTTTAATACATATTTTCATATTATCTTTACAAGTTTTATTTTAATTCCAAAGTAAAAATTCACTTTACATATTTAAATTCTCATTCTACAAATCTGCTTTAGTTATTTTAACTTACTAAAATAATAATAATTCTGTGTGAATATCAGGAAGTCCTGTCCAAGAAAGTTAATCAAGAAGACTGCAGCAAGATTGCAGGGAATGGAGAGCTATGATTTAGGATCTCGGGCATCTTTGTGGTGAGGCAGCCCAGTATAGAAAGGAATGAATTCAAAATGGAGAGGATTTGAGCTACTGCAGCATTGGAAGGCAGCATCTGGGCTTCTGAGTGGCTTCTGTGAAATGAATGTGTGGGTTTTCCAGAACTCTACACTGTAAAACACGGGAGACTGTGACCTACTCAATATTCCAGACATCCAAGGAAGAAAGGATAAGCAGAAGAGGAAAGGAGGGGAGGAGAGAAGGAGAACCATGTTTAACTGGTACATTTTACATTCTGAGGGGCAAATGATTATTTATCTTCAAGCTTGTAAATAACAGGATATTGTTCTATGACTAAAATTATGGACTCGTTTTTTTTTATGTTAGGAATTTCCAATTTCTAATTGCCATGGAGATATGTTGTAGCATAAACAAGCAGATGTGCTTTTAAATTGGATTTGCCTCTTACAAACAAATGGATGTCTCAAGTTCATTTTTTCTTAGTTCCTTATTGTACAAAAGCATTTTAGTTTTGTTTACTTTAAGGAATATGCACAATTAAATTGGTTTCTCTGTGAATAAATATTTAATAACTTTTCTTATTTGAATTTTAATTTTTACTCATAAAAAGGTTATTTGCAAAAGCAAAGGCAAATGATTATAGTAAGCTGAAATTATGTAAGTATTTATAGATGATATTCAATGTATTTCCTCTGAAATGTGTCACTTCTGAAACATAAGCATGTGTATACAACATAATTTAGGCACAAGACATTGTTTATGCAGTAATTTTTCCAAAATAATAGATTTTTTGTTTATTTATTGCTGCATAATAAATTACCTCAACACTTAGTAGTTTAAGAAAGTGCTATGGCTTGAATGTGGTTTGCCTTCCAAAGGTTTACGTGCAGGAAAATTGGCTCCACTGTGGAAATGTTCAGAGATGGTGGAATCTTTGAGAAGTGAGACCTAGCAGGGAGGTAATTTGGCTGGGGAGTCACCTGGGATGGATTACTACCGTTATTACAGAAGTGGGTTAAGTCTTGTGGAATTGGAATTGTTGCCTGAAGAGCAGGTTGTTATTCAGTGAGTTCACCTTTCTCCACTAGCTCTCCTGTGTCCTTTCTCACTTCCTCTCTCACTGTGTGACTTCTCTCCTGCATGTGTTCCCATGTGATGCTGTCCTTCCTGGGGTCCTCACTAGAAGCCAATGCCAGCATTGGAGATCCATGTTCTTGGATCTCCAGAACTGTGAGCTAAATAAGCCTATTTTCTTTATCAATTACCCATACTCTGGCATTTTTGTAACAGAAACCGAAAATAGACTAAAATAAACTGCCCATTTTGTTATCTCCCGCAAATTTTTTTGGTAAAAAAAAATGTGGCCAGGGTATACAGAGATGATGTCTCTGTTTCACTTGGTGACTACTGGGACTGAATTATCCAAGATTTTTTTTCATTTGTATGTCTGTGACATCAGCTAGGATGGCTCAAGCAAATGAGTCTGAACAGAATGATCAACTGAGGTCATATATCTATCTGGCAATTTAGTTTTTGGTTTTTTTGATACTAGGGATTGAACCCAAGGGTACTTTGCTATTGAACTACATTCCCAGCTCTTTTTATTTTTCATATTGAGACAGGATCTCACTAAGTTGTCCAATATGGTCTCCAACTAGTAATGCTTTTGCCTTAGTCTAATGAGTTACTCAGTGAGCCATTGCATCTGGTAAGGTATATATATATATATATATATATTTTTATGTAAAAATATATACTTTATGTGAAAATATTTTATATATATATATATATATATATATATATATATATATATATATACACACACACACACACCACCTGGCAAGGTGTGTATTTTGTATATATAAGTATATATACACATACATACATATACATATACATATATATATATATATATACATATACATATACATAAACATATATAATGTTTGCTAAACAGCTAAGTTTTTATTTTTATTATAACCTATTTTTAAAATATATTCTTTTAATTTGGTAGTCATACGTTTTAAGTTTTCAAGATTAATCTTGGAACTGACACACATTCACTCCTGCCCTATTCTGTTGACTAGGAATGTCTCACGTCAGTCTGGATTCAGTGTGGGCAAGGACTACACAAGAGTACCAGGAGGTGTGGTTCAATGTGACTTCCTGGATCCTCAATTGTATACCCAAGTGTTTCTCAAGATGTATGTTTTGTGTAATCTGAAACTTAAATGCTTTTTCTGAAACAGCATCAGTATAATAAATTCTGAAGACAGCACAAACTATACCTGTTCTGTGGTATTTCTACTGACAAAACTTTGGGAAACCCTGGTCTGTTATGTGAAAATCAAAACAACAGATTCTCTGATGATAATTAATTTAATCAGAAATAGCAGAACATTGTTATTGTATGGGATTATATATGCCATAGTGAACTATGGGCATGTCCTGGGAGGCAAAGGAGGATAAAATTTTAAAGGTAAAGTGAATACAGGTATGGTGTTTGGTGGCAAAGGGAACATTAGTTACAGGTGCTTACTGTAGGAGCTGGCATCAGTTCTTTAGTAAAGGCTATGTTAGATTGTAGTCCTTGTGCATCACAATATCTGTTATTGTGACTCACATAGCAGGCTATAGTCTGGAAAGTCCTTGGAAAGTTCTAGTTACAGGAAGATGTTTTTGTAATATTTCTTATCACAGATATGTGTTCATTAAGACCCTCCCTTCTTAACCTCATTCCTTCCCTGTTCCCTTCCTTCCTTCCTTCCATCCTTCCCAGGTTTTGACACAAGTGGCTCCATTTGCTTCTGACAACTTTCACATATGTAAGAGGGGAGTATAGTCATCCCCTCTTATCTGAGATTTTGCTTTCTACAGTTACCCATGGCCAATCAACATCTAGAAATATAAAGCAGAAAATTCCAGAAATAAACAATTTACAAGTTTTAAATTGAATGCCATATTGAGTAGGATGATGAAATCTCATGCCATCCTGCACCATCCCACTCCATCCTGTCAAGGATGTGAATCATCCTTTTGTCCAGGTCAGCATGCTATCTGCCTGTTAGTCACGTCGTAGCCAGCCTTGGTTATCAGATCAATTGTCATGCTTGTGTTCAAGTGACCTTATTTTACTTAATAACGACTCCAAAGTACAAGAGTAGTTTTTCTAGCAATTTGGGTATACCAAAGAGAAGCTGTGAAGTGTTTCCCTAAAGTGAAAAGGTGAAAGTCCTTAAAGGAAAGAAAAAAATTGTATACTGAGGTTGATAAGATCTACAGAGGGAATAAAGCATATTATATACAGGGTACAATATTCTCTCCAGTTTCGGTCATTCACTGGGGGGTGGGGTGGGACATACCCCCATGGAATAGGAGAGGACTACTATGTGTGATTCTGAGTTTCTTCCTGGCTCACAGTTCTATCTAGGTGTTTCTTAATGAGGTGGTCATTTCACTTTAAATTAGATGAACCCATCTCTTGGTCACAGGTGTCTACACCCAACGGAGCACCTGACCCAAAGGCAGCCAGCAACTCCTGAGGAGCTGGTATAAGAGCTGTTATCAACATGGGTAGTATCAATTAGATCGTGATTGGCAGACCAAATCATATCTTTTGGGTTGTTTGAATTTGAGAAAAGCAGTGAGTTAATTGGTAGGGGTGGAGCAGGAGAAGCAGAAACAGAGAACAACTATGTTATGGGTTAGGCTATATGGGAAATGACCAAATAGACTCCATCTTGCCCTTAGACTCCATGTCATAAAATAAATGCTTTTCCCATGGGAGCACCCTGCCTCTGTACCCATCAAGAGTTGCTTAGTATAGCATGTTTGGCAACACAAAATGGCAATTCTAATATAATGTATGATTGTTCTCTTTTTGGTTCCCATTTTTTCTTGAACAATGTACCCTGTCAGAGAATGATTGTCTAGACATTAGTAACCATTCTTTAACTTGTACTCAACTAGGGCCAGTTTGACCCACTTCCCCTTCTGCCTATGATTTTAGATCTCATGACACTGTTTATAGTTTTAAATCATAGCAACAGCCACTTATGATTAATATGGTTTTAGACTATAAAATGTGTACTCAAACCCTGGAGGGGGTCGAAGAGTGTAGACTTGTAGCCTTCTCTTTGGCCTCCCAGTTGGTGAATAAAGTTTACGTCCCCTGCTTTAAGATCAACTCAGTGATTTATTGCAACCTTGCCATAACAATTATATTAGTTATATGACATCCTCGGGGACTATGTCTTTGTAATTCTGGTTGTGTGGCTTCTGGAAACACTTTCTCTTTTCCTTTCTTTCTCCATCTTTAGAGTGAAACCCCATTTAGTTGGGTGTGGTGGTGCATGGCTGTAATCCCAGTGACTTTGCTGACTGAGGCAGGAGAATTGCTAATTTAAAGTCAGCCTGGGAAACTTTGTGAGACTGTCTCAAAATAAAAAAAATAAATAAATAAAAAGGGCTTGGGATGTAGCTTAGTGGCAAAGAGTCCTTGGATTCAATCCTTAGTACCAAGAAACAAAGAAAAAAAGAAACAAATAAATAAAAACTGAGGTATCACTGCATGTCTAAGAAAGACTCCAACTAAACATGAGGTCAAGGAGAGAGGCCTCTACTTTCATACTTAGAATAAGAAAACAGTCAGTTGTTCGGTCAGGCAAGAAGTGCTACTGTGACATGTCCCTTCACAAGTATGCAAATGAGTGGGAACCCTTACTGGGGGACCCAACTACCAGTAGGACAAGGAAAGCTGGCAAGCCAGTGGCTGAGGTTTTTTTCAACTATTAGAGGAAACTCTCTGTTCAATCGCTGCAAAAGAAAATGGATTTAGTTGAAAATTTTTCTTCAAGGGATCTCTGAAATACATGCCCCAAATTTTAGTTCTGAGCATGTTACCCTCCCAAAGACTGGTAGAAAGGAAGAGGAGAACATTAATTCTAGAAGAAAGGTAACAGGTTGCAGGAGGGAGGATATGGACACCAGTTAAGTAGGAACCGCTGCACCATTTTTATCTACTTGCTAAAACAGATGTTCTAGAGAATAATGGAAAACTAGGAGAAAGGTTCAGTGACATGCTATGACAATCTATGACTATGGTGGAGTAAAAATGCAACCACTCTCTAGGGTATTGTTAGGAGGGAGGAGCAGGGAACAGCATCCAGATACTTCATTTTAATCCATTTTAAGTCAACAGACATGAGGAGAAGAAATAGAAATTGATGTAACAACACCAAATCAATCACTTCGTAGGGCTGCATTTTGCATCAGGGGGAAGAAACTTAGCTGAGATGCAAGTGGTCAACAGAACTTGCCTGCTGCTATTTGGAAAGGCTCAGTGGATGCTAAACACTAGGGAATGTAGCACAAGAGAGAAACATACAGGCTCTGGGGTGTCAAGATTATGTCCTTCTTTTTAAAGAAGGAAATTTATAATAATAGCCCTTAGGTTGTTTTTAGGACAGTTTTAGATTCACAGGAAAATTAAGCACATAATATAGATAATTCCCACGTATCCCAGACCCTTTTCCCTATGCTATAGTTTGGATCAGAAATATTCCCCAAAGGCTCATGAATTGAGGATTAGTTCTCAGGCTGTGGCATAACGGGAACATGGTGGAGCCTTTAAGAGGTAGGGCTCAGTGGAAGAAAGGTGGGTGACTGGGTGGGTGCCCTTGAGTGAGAAATTGGGACTCCAGCCCCTTCATGTCTTTCTCTGTTGCTCTGCGGCTGCCTTGAAGTACACATCTTCCCCTGCCACGTACTCCCACAGTGATGTTCTGCCCTTCCACAGGCCCATACCACCACAGACTGAAACCTCTGGAACTGAGAGCCAAAATAACCCTTTTCCCATTTAAGTTGATTTTCTCAGACATTTTGTCACAGTGATGGAAATTTGAATAATATACCCAATTATTAGCATCTTACCTTAGTATAGATACATTTAATGAACCAATAGGGATACATTGTTATTATCTGAAGTCCTGTTGGAAGCCATGTATGAATTATGGACATCGTTTGAGCCATTAAGGTGGGGAAGCTACTTTTTTGGAAACTCCTGGGTGAAATTCTCTGGTTCCAGAAAGCCCAGATCATGCTGGCGCCCTGCCTTAGCTCACAGCCCCAGGTTCAAACACAGCTGCCCAGAAGTGGGCGTAACTGCCAAGCACCAGACAACCTGTTTCCCCCACTTCTATCCCATGTTCCTGAAGAAGCTCCTCACTGATTCCCTTTGGTATGTACTGCTATAAATAAAGCACTTGTGGGCTTTTCTCTGTTAGGATCAGACCCATGAGGTCTATTACCGATCCCGCCCCAGCTTCAATTAATTTCCTGTCTTTATTTCTTAGTATTACTTTCATAGCTTTTATTTCCAGCTGGCCCACACCTCTGATGGTTACCCACTTCCTCCTCACGCAGGACGTGGGCAGAAAAGTCCATAGTTGATTTTTCCTTAGCTTTGACCTAATGTCTTTTTTGTTCCAAGGTCCCATCTAGGGTATTACAATACATTTAGCTGATGTGTCTCATTAGGCTTTTCTTTTCTTTTCTTTTCTTTTTTTTTTTGGTACCAGGGATTGAACTCAGGGGCACATAACTACTGAGCCACATCTCAGCCCATTTTTTATTCTATTTACAGACAGAGTCTCACTGAGTTCCTTAGCACCTCCCTAAGTTGCTGAGACTGGCTTTGAACTTGTGATCCTCCTGCCTCAGCCTCCTGAGCTGCTGGAATCACAGGTGTGTGCCACTATACGGGCTCATTAGGCTCTTCTTGGTAATGTAAATTTCTTGGCTTTTCCTCATTTTTGGTGACCTTGACAGTTCGGAGTATTAATAAGGGATTTTGTAGGGTTTCCCATTGCTGGAATTTCTTATGATTTAACTGAGGTGATGGGTTTGGGGGAGGAAGATCACATAGGTGAAGCATCATTTTCATCATATCATATCAAGGCTGCATGCTCTCCACTGTTAGACACCATTAATCATTTTGGCTGATGTAATGTTTGTCAATTTTCTTCACAAAAAGTTACTCTTTTTCTGTTTCTATAATGTACTATGTGGAAGCACAGCCCATATTTAAGGAACAGAAATTTTTGCCCCTTCTCCTTTAAAGTATCTAAATTGTTTTAGAATTCTGCATGGGACACTTGTCTCTTCTCCCTCATTGATTTATTTAGTCATTTATTTATATCAGTATAGACTTGCAGATATTTATTTTATACTATGATAATATTATACTACTTTATTTTCTTGCTCAAATTATTCCAACTTTGGCCTCCTGGAATTCTTTTAGTTGGCTCTTGTGCTTCTACAAGAGACCCACATGAATATGGTGGCTTTTTGTTTGTTTTTGCTCTTCCTTACTTTCTTATATTTCAATATGTTCCTGGCTCATCTTGGATAATTTATGCCCTACTTTTAGAATCAGCCATTTCTCCAAGGAGCCCCAATTCTTTATTGCAATGGTATTAGAAGTGATTTGGGCAATTCTAAGTATTGTACTTGTTATGGTTTGGACATGAGGTATTCCCCAAAAGCTCACTTGTAGGACAATGCAAGAGGAAAAATGATTGGGTTTTAAGAATCTTAACCCACTCAGTGAATTAATCCCATAATAGGGATTAACTGAGTGGTAACTGAAGTGGTAGGGTATTGCTGGAGAAGGTGGGAATTAGGGTGTGGCTTTGATGTATATATTTGTATCTGGAGAGTGGAGTTCCTCTCTGCCTCCTGGTCACCATGATGTGAGCTGCTTTCCTCCACCACCCTCTCCTGCCATGATGTTCAGCCTCACCTTGAGCGACAAGGAATGGAGCTGGCCTTTTATGGACTAAGACTTCTGAAACTGTGAGCCCTCAAATAAACTTTTCTTTCTTATAGTTGTTCTGGTCAGATCCTTTAGTCATAGTAGTGAAAAAAACTGATTAAAACAGTATTATTAGAAACATCAAGATCTGAGTGTCAGGTGTACTTATTGCTACTGGGGTGTCATTTCTTTTAAGCCCTCTCAGCTGGCAGAGCAAAGAAATATATGTGGATATGCTAATTGTTTATATACACACATATAAAATATTTATATGTAAGCAGTTGCACATTAAACACATACATAAATATTGTTATACATAATCATCTATGTATATATTAAGCTAACCATGAGTTCTTACTAATGTCTTCAACTTGAATCCACTATTGCAGAAGTCATTTTAGTCTCCTCCCCACCTTGCTCATTCCAAACAGTAAAAATCTTGACTTCTGCCATCTGCTATCCATTTGCTTAATTGTTTAATTCCATTATACATGTATAGCAGCATGAAAATTGTTAACGTGTACTCCAATAGGGAACTACTTTATCAACTGGAGTACAGTTGCTTATGTAAAGTTCTTTTTCCTTTTTTTCTAAAATTTTTCTTTTAGTTGTAGTTGGACACAATACCTTTATTTTATTTATTTATTTTTATGTGATGCTGAGGATCAAACCCAGCACCTCACACGTGCTAGGCAAGTGCTCTATCACTGAGCCAGAACCCCAACCCCTTCTTTTTGCTTTTTTGGAAGAAAAAAAGACTCTACTCATTTCCACATTTACTTAGGTCAGTATCCCTCCCCCTACTTCTTAGTGAGGTTGTAAGGAAGGGAGATGGATGAAGAAATGATTTTACATATTAAAAGATACGTAAAGATAGGGCCTGTGGTTGTGGCTCAGTGGTGGAGTGCTTGCCTGGTACGGTGAGGCACTGGGTTCGATTTTCAGCACCACATAAATTAATAAATAAATAAAGGTCCATCAACAACTAAAAACTTTTTAAAAAGATACTTAAAAGATGATATAGTGTAATTCTTAAATTGGCAAGACTTAATTATACTGTCTAGGGTATATATAAATGGTGGAACTAAAAATATAAAACAAGGAAGTTATTACTATAAAAATAATCACATAAAAAGAAACTTTCAAAACAAACAAACAAACAAAAACTCCCCCAAAACTTACACTGGTAGGCCAACATTGGTTTCCAGTCCTTGGATACTTGGACATAGTACATAACAGAGATCATCTGAGAGATGGGAAAACAGATAAAGTAAACCCTATAATTGGCCCCAGATTACTTCCTCCAGAAAGTTTCTAGGCCAAAGTCCAGGAGGGGGAACCCAGGTGGAGATGACTATCACTTCTGAGCTAAAGAGATAAGGCAATGAGTGTAAGAGATGGGAGTGGCTGTGGGGTGCAGGGAGCATGCTCTAGTGAGTGCATCACCACAGAGAGAGCTCTAGGGAATGTAGAGAGTACACCTGAGTAAAGGCAAGTGAGGAAACTAATGTAGGTCAGGGAAAATACAATCTAAAGTGGGGAGGGCAAGAAGTGGGGAGGGCACGAGGTGGGAGTGCAGGGAATGCCAGCAGAGTATCTGTGTTTCTATCAAAGTGAAAAACCTTGCCATTGGTCCAAATACTCAAATAAGAGTTCTGAGTGGTGGGGAAAACTTAGTGATGCTGCACTTCTACCAAATAATAATAATAATAATAATAATAATAATAATAATTCCTTGGAACTTTTTTTAAAATATTTTTTTAGTTGTGGATGGACACAATACTTTATTTATTTATTTATTTTTATGTGGTGCTAAGGATTGAACCCAGGGCCTCATATGTGTGAGGCAAGTGCTCTGCCACTGAGCCACAATCCCAGACCTGAACTTCTTTTTACATAACATTTTAATAAAGATGAATTTTAAAACGTTTTAAAATAAACTTTCAACATGCATTGATTCCAAAAGTGTTCAGAGGTAGAATGGGAAGCAGGGGGTGACTGTAGTGGGGAAAGCATATAAAATAAAGTATGGGGACCTAGAAGGGGAGGTCTGGGCCTTTTGACAAGGAAATGGTCCTGGGTCCAGGTATGACAGAGGTGGCCCTCCCCCAGGTTCATGCCGGAGGAAGAGAGGATCTGTCCTGTGCACATGTAGCAGGCTGTAGCGGGTGTTTCCTAAATGTGGTGGGAGATAACAGCAAGAGGAGGTTGGTGGGATGGGAAACAGCAACAGAAGCCAAATCAGAGATGGGCCTGGGTGCCACACGCAGGTGCCTGGTGTGTAGGTTTCAGCTTATATCAATGTCCCTGATGGTTGGGTGGTCCAATCAATGTTAGCCCTTGTCCTTACCAGGTAATGATCTTTTTCTATTGCCGTCTTGTTCTTATTTTGTGCTCTTTAAAATGATGAACTGAGGAGTTCAGTGTCTAAAGATCACCAAGGCAGCATAGAATGAATAATGGATTAGGTGGTGCCTCTACCAACCAACAGGATTGCCTGTAAAGGACAACACCCTGACACCCTGGCATCAAGGGGATCCAAGGGAGGGTTAGCTTATTCCCAAATTTCATTATGAATTCTTCTTTTTGGGCTATTTCCAAAAGCTTGTGACCCAATGGAAACCCAGTGATTGCTAACAATGCTACTGCACAGAGAAAGTTCCTTAAAAATAACTTTTTTTTTCTTTCTCTGCCTGGATTATTTCACTTCAAATGATGGCCTCTAGGTTCATCTACATTGTCACAAATGACAGGATTTCCCTTTTAATGAGTCTGAAAAGTTTTCTACTCTACATACAACTGTATTTTCTTATCCAGTGTTATTCTGATGGACACTCAGGCTAATTACACATCATTTGAATAATGCTGCAGAAAGCTTGGGAGAGCAGGTGTGGGTTCAACATACTGACTTCATTCCCATGGGTTGTAAGCATCAAGGTAGGTCTGCTGGACCACAGGTGTTTTTTTTTTTAACATTTTTTTTATTGGCTGTTCACAACATTACAAAGCTCTTGACATATCATATTTCATACATTAGATTGAAGTGGGTTATGAACCCCCAATTTTACCCCAAATGCAGATTGCAGAATCACGTCGGTTACACATCCACAATTTTACATAATGCCCTATTAGTAATTGTTGTATTCTGCTACCTTTCCTATCCCCTACTATCCCCCCTCCCCTCCCCTCCCATCTTCTCTCTCTACCCCATCTACTGTAATTCATTTCTCTCCTTGTTTATTTTCCCATTCCCCTCACAACCTCTTATATGTAATTTTGTATAGCAATGAGGGTCTCCCTTCATTTCCATGCAATTTCCCTTTTCTCTCCCTTTCCCTCCCATCTCATGTCTCTGTTTAATGTTAATCTTTTCTTCCTACTCTTCCTCCCTGCTCTGTTCATAGTTGCTCTCATTATATCAAAGAAGACATTTGGTATTTGTTTTTTAGGGATTGGCTAGCTTCACTAAGCATAATCTGTTCTAGTGCCATCCATTTCCCTGCAAATTCTATGATTTTGTCATTTTTTTTATTGCTGCATAGTACTCCATTGTGTATAGATGCCACATTTTTTTTTTATCCATTCATCTATTGAAGGGCATCTGGGTTGTTTCCACAGTCTAGCTATTGTGAATTGTGCTGCTATGAACATCGATGTGGCAGTATCCCTGTAGCATGCTCTTTTAAGGTCTTCAGGGAATAGTCCGAGAAGGGCAATAGCAGGGTCAAATGGTGGTTCCATTCCCAGCTTTCCCAGGAATCTCCAAACTGCTTTCCAAATTGGCCGCACCAATTTGCAGTCCCACCAGCAATGTACAAGTGTACCCTTTTCTCCACATCCTCGCCAGCACTTGTTGTTGTTTGACTTCATAGTGGCTGCCAATCTTACTGGAGTGAGATGGTATCTTAGGGTGGTTTTGATTTGCATTTCTCTGACTGCCAGAGATGGTGAGCATTTTTTCATGTACTTGTTGATTGATTGTATGTCCTCCTCTGAGAAGTGTCTGTTCAGGTCCTTGGCCCATTTGTTGATTGGGTTATTTGTTATCTTATTGTCTAATTTTTTGAGTTCTTTGTATACTCTGGATATTAGGGCTCTATCTGAAGTGTGAGGAGTAAAAATTTGTTCCCAGGATGTAGGCTCCCTATTTACCTCTCTTATTGTTTCTCTTGCTGAGAAAAAAACTTTTTAGTTTGAGTAAGTCCCATTTGTTGATTCTTGTTATTAACTCTTGTGCTATGGGTGTCCTATTAAGGAATCTGGAGCCCGACCCCACAATATGTAGATCGGAGCCAACTTTTTCTTCTATCAGACGCAGAGTCTCTGATTTGATATCAAGCTCCTTGATCCATTTTGAGTTAACTTTTGTGCATGGCGAGAGAAAGGGATTCAGTTTCATTTTGTTGCATATGGATTTCCAGTTTTCCCAACACCATTTGTTGAAGATGCTATCCTTCCTCCATTGCATGCTTTTAGCCCCTTTATCAAATATAAGATAGTTGTAACTTTGTGGATTAGTCTTTGTGTCCTCTATTCTATACCATTGGTCCACCCGCCTGTTTTGGTACCAGTACCATGCTGTTTTTGTTACTATTGCTTTGTAGTACAGTTTGACCTCTGGTATCGCTATACCGCCTGATTCACACTTCCTGCTTAGAATTGCTTTTGCTATTCTGGGTCCTTTATTTTTCCATATGAATTTCATGATTGCTTTATCTATTTCTACAAGAAATGCCGTTGAGATTTTGATTGGCATTGCATTAAACCTATATAGAACTTTTGGTAATATCGCCATTTTGATAATGTTAGTTCTGCCTATCCATGAACAGGGTATATTTTTCCATCTTCTAAGATCTTCTTCTACTTCTCTCTTTAGGGTTCTGTAGTTTTTATTGTATAAATCTTTCACCTCTTTTGTTAGGTTGATTCCCAAGTATTTTATTATTTTTGAGGATATTGTGAATGGAGTGGTTGTCCTCATTTCCATTTCAGAGGATTTGTCGCTGATATACAGGAATGCCTTTGATTTATGCGTGTTGATTTTATATCCTGCCACTTTGCTGAATTCATTTATTAGTTCTAGCAGTTTCTTTGTAGACCCTTTTGGGTCTTCTAGGTATAGAATCATGTCATCTGCAAATAGTGATAATTTAAGTTCTTCTTTTCCAATTTTTATGCCTTTAATTTTTTTTCTTCTGTCTAATTGCTCTGGCCAGTGTTTCGAGAACTATATTGAATAGAAGTGGTGATAGGGGGCATCCCTGTCTTGTTCCGGATTTTAGAGGGAATGCCTTTAACTTTTGTCCATTCAGAATGATGCTAGCCTGAGGCTTAGTATAGATAGAAAAACTAGGGATAACAGGAACTTACCACAGGTGTTTTAATCAACTTTTTTTTTCCATTTCTTTGAATTTTTTGGTTACCTGTGTACAAATAAAAATAAAATTATGATGAAAGTAGTATTGAAAGAATTTTTTTAATATGGATTTGGGAGGTTATTAGGAAGCAGGACTTATGCATATCTTCAGCTATTGCCTGAAATATAAACTTTGGTCCCCTCTTTGACTACAGGTATCTGGAATGACCAGAATTACTTGACAATTATAGTGTGCCCAGTGGCTCGAGATGCATATGAAGAGGTTCCTGAACTCTTGTTATGTATGTCTCCATTCAGTTTATACATTCTTTTCTCTATATTTTTATTCATCATCTAGCCCCTGTTCCTTCTCAAAATTCAATAGCCCATAAGCTCCTACTTTTCCTGTCTCTTCCTGTCAATATCGGGGTGTCCAAGAAGATCTAAAGGAGACCCTTACTTTGACCTTCCAGGTTCTTAGATCCTTCGCAGAAAAATTTTAAGTACAAGTTAGGTCTTAATAGCAAAGAAGGAAGTATATTATAGAAAGAAAGTATATTCTCTCAGAGAAGAATTCAGGCAATCTCAAGAGTAGATGTGCTACCAGGGCTTAAGGTTAAGTTTTTTTTTTTTTTTTTTTTTTTTTTTTTTTTTTTTTAGGGCACACAATTTGGTGGAATATGTATGATCCAAAGGGCCTGGGCTTCTCCTGTGGCTGGGAAATCTTAAGAAAGATTGTGTTTCCCCATTAGAGGGTCTTGTCTGGTATGTAGGTTTCAGCTTAAATCTACTATTGGGTGGTCCAATCAATGTTAGCCCTTATGATCTTTTAGTGATCTTTTTCTGTTGAGGTCTTGTTCTTATTCTGCTAACATTCCAGAAAACTTATAAGGAACTGGAAAGTTACAAAGGAATTTACAAGATATTCAGTAAATCCTTATCCCTGTTCTGTCCTTTAGGCTCCTTCATCTGGGCCATGAGTTATTTATGAGTTGATTGTTCTATTGTTTATCAGGAATATTTTTCTTTTAGAGACTCAGTGTTCTCTCTCTGTATCCCTACATTTATATTTTATTTGGAACACCGATTCAGAGCTATCTGAACTTGTGTCTCTTTAAACTGCAACACCCAAGATCACAAATAAAGTTTTTTTCACTTTTGCAGTTTTTGAGTTTGGATTGATTGATACCTGACATACAGTTATTGCAAGGGAAGGAGGTTAAATGTTTAATTATTTTCCTTTATTTATCAGTTTTCAAAATTATGGTTTGCTAGTGCTTTCTAGGGGTATAAGAAGTTCTTAAATTACCATTTTTATGAACCCTCAATTTAAACATATCTGTTTCAATATCTTGTAGTTATCACATTAATGGTCTAATGCTATCTTTGATGTGGGAAACTTCTTTAAGTTGGCTTCTGAGTCTTTTTGACATACTCCTATTGGTTTTTGCTAGTTTTCCTTTTTCTGGTTTGAGATGATATTTCAGACTTGTTTGCATGACCCATGTCTGAAATCACAGATTTGATTTGACACTATCAACATAAACTTATACATTATACCTTAATAATAGTGTTCAACCAAGTGTAGAAATAAGGATCAACTCACAAGCCCTGAGCACTTGTAAAGCCTAGCTTGTGATATCTAAGTACCATTTCTCTTTAATAGGAACCAAAACTAACTTGGGGAACTAACTTATTCCAAATGTGGCATGCTTTTTTCTTCTAAAACTTGGGATCCTCTTTTTAGCCAGTTCCTATTATTGGGAGAATTCAGAATTATATTGAAATCCAGTTTGACATACAGACCTCATATAAAGAATCCTCTAGAAAAAGCTAAAGAGAACCATTGACATTTTAAGAGGTGGAGTAACAAGATCAGATTTCTATTTCAGAAGTACCACCCCCAGAGAAGTATGAAGAACAAAGTGGGTGGCATGGGAATGAAGAGCAGTTGCACAGATGGGGCAGGTCCAGTGAAGGGGATTAGTGATGATTCAGTTTGGATATGGAGAAGCCTGATTTGAGACAGTAGCAGTGAAGTAAATAAATAACAGGCTAATTTCTGATTTGTAGCAGATACCAGTCTTGGTGATTGGTGTTTGTGTGGGTATATTGGGTACACAGGGTGAGAACTGGAAATAGCTCCCTTGGTACTCCAGGCAAACTGTGGAAAAGTGAGCACAGAATTACACGGATTGGGTGGGAGAGGAGGTAAGTGGTGGAGGAAACCACTTCCCAGACTATCCTATTAACTAGCCTGGGAATAATTAGATTAATTTGAAGATGCCCTTCAGAGGTGGGCATTCCACTCTGGGATATCAGGGGCCATGAATTTCAGTCCTCTAAGTATTACCTAAGTAATTAGTAATATAGATGCTCCTTTTTGACCAGGTAGTGGCAAGAGGGTTTGCACCAAAAATTTCTGATATGACGTGAGGTCTACAATTGGAGAGGGTGGCATTTTACAAATAATCACTAATCTTGCTGAGAAATTTATTATTATTATTAATTATTATTATTTTTTAGAGAGAGAGAGAGAATTTTTTTTTAATATTTCTTTCTTAGTTTTCGGGGGACCCAACATCTTTGTTTGTATGTGGTGCTGAGGATCTAACTGGGCCAAACGCATGCCACGTGAGCGCGCTACCGCTTGAGCCACATCCCCAGCCCTATTATTATCATTGAGGATTGAACCCAGGGGTGCTTAATCACTGAGTCATATCCCCAGCCTTCCCTTAAAAATGTTTTTTTTTTTTTTTTTTTTTTTTGTAGTTGTAGATGGACAGCATGCCTTTATGTTTTTTTTTCCCCCCAATGAGGTGCTAAGGATCAAACCCAGCGCCTTAAGCTGGCTAGGCAAGCGCTCTGCCACTGAACTACAGCCCCAGCCCTCGGTGCCCCTAAGCCCTTTTTAATTTTTTATTTTGAGATGGAGTCTCACTAACTTGCTTATGGACTTGCTAAGTTACTGAGACTGGCTTTGAACTTGCAATCCTTCTTCCTCAGCCTCCTGAGTCGTTGGGCTTATAGGCCTGCATCATTGTCCTGTTAGAAATTAATTATTGCTATCAAAGAATGGGGCATTGGAATCTGACATAACTTTCTTATGTTCATACATGAATACATGGCCAGCAAAACTCCACATCACGTACAACGCAAGAATGAGATCCTAATTAGAATAAGTTATACTCCATGTATGTATACTATGTCAAAATACACTCTACTGTCATGTATATTTAAAAAGAACAACAAAAAAGGGGCATTGGCTTTTTCAAAAATTGCGAATTGAATAGCTCTTTCCTCCTTTTTATTGGTGCATTATAATTATATGTAACAGTGGGATTTGTTGTCATTGAGTAGAATTTTAAAGCAACGCACAACATGTGATGAAAATTAAATTAAATTTAAATTAAATTAAATCCTCCCTTTGCAAGGCTGGAAAATATCTTAAAAACATAGCCAGGAGGACTCAGGCAGAGATGCGAGCCCAGGAAACCTTCTTCTCCAAACCAGCCTCAATTGAGAAAGCCTGGGGCTAGACAAGAAGGGCATTTTTGCTCTTCTCCAGGCGCCTGGCGGCCGGCGGTGCAGAAGCAATCCTACTCTGTGCGCATGCTCTCCACAGCGTGGCCAGCCGGTTGCGGCCCAGAGGTTCTAAGACTACTTCCCAGGCCCCGCCCTTTTCTCGAATCAAGGAGAAGCCTGGTGCAAGCTCGCGTGGGTGCGTGCGTGGAGCTCCGCCCCCAGCTCCCGCCTCGGATTCACGCCCGACCTTCGCCCCTCCCCCAATACCTCTGCCCAGCGCTCTCTTCCCAGGCGCGGCCCTGCGCCGCGCAGTCCCGGGGCCCGAGCAGCAGCGCGTGCGCACGTCGGCTCGCGCCCGCGCCGACGCGAGGAGACCCCGCCTTGTCGCCCCGCCTCCGCCGGCCTGCCCTCCTGCTACCCTCTGGGCGCCGAGAACCCGGCATCCAGGCGCGCTCCGCACCCATGGAGATCCCCGGGAGTCTGTGCAAGAAAGTCAAGCTGAGCAATAACGCGCAGAACTGGGTGAGTGGGCGCAGAGGGCAAGAGGGCCAGGAGCAGATGCCCATCTAGAGACCTTTGGCTGTTCCTTCGGAGCCGCTGCCTCCCTCCGGTCTCCTCTGCATCCTCCCGGGAGCGTGGCGTGGCGTGGCGGGGCGGGGCGGGGGGGATGGGGTGGAGTAGGTAGCCCGGTTGCGGCGTCTTGGGGGTAGAGTGTTTGGTGGCTCCGAGACGCAGTGTCGCGGCGCAGGTGGAGGTCTCGGGCGGGGTGCTGCGGTCGGTCGGATACATCTGTGGGAAGAACGCCCCCTTCTCCAGCGCCCAGGCTCCGAGACGGCATCGGGACCGTTCTTTGCAACGGAGCTGGCGACTGCTAAAACCTGGGACCCCGGCGAGGGAGCTGCCTTCTTCCGCTGAGAGGCTTGAGGTCTGCAGAGGAGGCTGAGGCAGGCGCCTTGAGCGCGTTCCTGCGGGTTTTGGCTCAGGTTTGGGTCCAACTCCATGTCGTTTCAGTTCTGAGTTTCACTGTGAAAGGAGAGTACCCAACAATGTGGCCATTCATGAATCGAGACTGCCCTGCACTGAGCTTCTTTGTGTCTCTGCTTTAAATAGAAATTCTGACAAAAAAACATAGTTTAAGGGCTGAATTCCTGGTGACAGTTAGGTGTGGGAAGACTAATGGTTTTATAACGTTTAGCAACGACTGCCAGTTGGCCTTACTGGTCAGATGCTGTGTCCTCAGAAGTTTGTTTCCTTCCGTAATTATTCTTTGTAAGAAAGAGCTAATACTTTAAGTGCGGGGGATGGGGATGGTCCAACTTTTGGAGTCTGGAAAGAACACTGGTTTTAAGTTCGATGGAAATTTTTATTTCACAGACTAACAGAATCATGAGGTTTAAATGTAGTCTTGCAAATCATCACTTGCCCTTGGTGAGTCAAAGGGAAAAAAAAAGAAGCTATTTCAGGAGAATGTTCTTTCAAAGTCATTAATTTACCATATCTGTTGCTATGTTCAAGGGTTCATGCAGGCTTTCTTGGAAAGAACACTAGACTCCTGAACTGGCCTCCAGTCCCAGCTTTGCCATTTACTAGCTGTGTAATCTTGAGGAAAATTGCTCTACTTTGAACCACAGCTGAGTTAAGGGTGTAATAGGGTGTCCTTCACAGGATTGTTTGTATGAGTAGAAAAGATAATGGATTTGAAAGTACAGGAAACTATGGCCTTGATATTCAGACAGGTTTTTGGTTCTGGGACTTTGAGATATTTCATGGTTAGGGAAATAAGGTTGGTTAGATTGGGGTATTTGCAGATAATTTCACTTACACTGCTTGCAACTCATTTATTATCCCATTTGCCAAATTAATGTGTATCCTGTGTACAGACGTGTGCTAGACGTGGAGATGAAAAAGGTGGACTTAGTGGCTTTTCCAAGGTGATGGATATTTATGAAAGACAGTGAATGGCAAGACATGGAGGATTTATTGCAATTTAGGGAAGAGATTAGTTAGGCCTGGATGTTTTTGGGAGAGCTCAGATTTCTGAGGCACAGGGGAGCTATGCTAATAAATGCTTAGAGTAAGAATTACTTGACAGAGAAGACTTGTGGGGAGTTTTTGTTAGGAAGTGAAGATAAGATTAAATAGGTAGGGTGAGGCTGGGTTATTCAGCTATAAATTTGGCCACAGAGCTAGTACTTGATTCTGTGGGAATTTTTTTTTCTTTTTTCTTTCTTTTTTTTCTTTTTGTTGTGGTGCTGGATATTGGACTCAGTGTATCCTAAATGCTAGGCAAGTGCTCTACCACTCAGTTACATCCCCAGCCTCTGTGGCAGATTTTTGATGGGGCTAGATTTTTAATTTTCTGACCCTTATTAAGTCTTTTTTTTTCTTCCCAATAGAACGTGCACCTCTCACATATATCTACTGATAGATGCAAGTGTGAAGAAGCCACATACCTTTAAAAGTCTCATTATAGGATAAAATTGGTGATCCAGGAAGATGGGTCTGCTGAAGACATGTGTACACTGTTAGAACTTGGACATGAAAGACCAGAAATGTTATGGGGAGGGTTAAATGAATTAATAGATTTGAGGCATGTCAGGCACCTGAACACTATTTAAGGTGGTCTTTTTAATCGTTCTAGATTGATCCAGTGTGAACAGGTGAAGGAAGGCTGACATTGTGAAGAGAAGAGCAGGTGCATGAACAGCTTGTGAGGAAGAGTAGAGAAAACCTGGCTAAATTCAGTGGATGAAAAGGGAGGAAATGTTAAAAGATGGTCCCACAGTTTGGGTCCTAGGAAGTGGAGAGAAATGTTGAAATGTTTTGTGTAAATTAACACATTGAATTTTCGCAACATTTTCTGAGGGGAGGAGGTATGAGACAGGGATTAAAAGCAGGGGCCCTAGAGCTAGCTGACTGAACTTGAATCTGGGCTCAACTGTTTATTCCCATATGAACCTTGACTTATTATTGCAATTAGTATCTAATTGGTGAAGAAACTGAGGCCTAGAGATGTAATAGAGCTCAATTTGTGGATCGAGTTTTAAGCATGCTGCATTGAGAGACAAATAGTCTATAGAGCATGTCAGTCCAATAGAAATATGAGTCCTGTAAGTAACTAAAATAGAATCCACATTAAAAAGAAACAGGTGAAATAAATTTCAGTAATATTTAGACAAATATCCAAAATTCTATCATTTCAATGTAAATGTTTTTCTGTATAAGCTCAATACTATTTGTAGTAAATATAAAATTACTAGTTTTACCTTTGTACTTGCATATTGGGAGATATTTACACTAACACATGTTTCAGTTCATACTGGTGATACTTGAACTCCTCAGGAGGGATGTGTAGACATCACAGTTGTAGAGATTTAGTTAGTTAAATAAAGCTCTGGTGGTTAGATTTGGATAGAGAATATAGAGTTGATGTGAGACCAAACACTAAGCTTTGGGTAATTTCTCCTGTTAAGATCAGGTAAAGGAAGTGAATTCATGGAGAAAATAGGCAGGAGATAGGAAAATACAGTGTTGTGGCACTGGGAAATGTTTTGTTTTACAGAATGATGTCTGCATATATTTACGAGAATAGCAAAGCAAAGTCAAAAGTCTCCTTGCTCTTGGAATGTCCTTTCACGGCAGTCTGACAAAATATCAGATGTAAGGAATATCATTCTCTGACTGGCTTCCAGTGGGATCAGTTTTCATCTGCCTATAGTGATGTGTTAGTTGGGCTGAGAGAAATTTGGGGTATTCGGTGTCAATTTTCTGAGAAAATTGGAAACTTAGGTGTCATTCACCCATTTTTTGTATGGTCACGTTGAGCTGAGTTCCCTACTTGAAATAGCCTTATGGTGGAGTTGTGTCCTACTCCTCTCAGAAGAGTCTGAAATCCAGTGATTTTTCAGAAGCATGTGTAATCTTACTCTGGTTTGTTTTTCCATTAACGCCCCAGTTTTGATAGTGCAGCCCAACTTTCCTTCCATACTTTACACTCAGATGGTTTTATATTACCCTTCCTTCTGCCTGGGATATCCATGACCCTTTATTATCAGCTGAAATCTTGAGAGCCTTGGGCGATTATTACCTAATGTATGAAATATGTGACCCATGACATTCACTTGCTCATGATCTGAATTGCTGTGCACTCTCTCTGTTGTTACCATGAATGTGTAATCATATTTCACTACAGGTATTTTACATCTATACTGAGCATCTCTTGATCTAACAGGAAAGGAATAGGGGCAGGATATAGAGTAACTAAGGTGCTTCTGATATTAAAAATTCTTAGACTTAAGTAAGGGAACAAAACTGCACATGTGGTAGGATTACACTTATAGTTTTGTCACTTAGCACCTGGGTGATATTGGACATGTTCCCTTAAGCCTGCTGTGCTTCAGTATCCTCATTGGTGATGTCAGGGATTATACTTTATAGTGTGGCTAATCATGCGTACCTCATAGGGCTACAGGGAGGTTTAATAAGTTAATATATTTAAAACCCTGTGGTTTCTGGCACGTGTCACATATTGTTGTTATTTATTAAATCATTAAATATTTAACCCCTGCTTTGTGTGGACCTTTGTTCCACATACTGGGGGGTGCAGTGGTAGAAAGACTTAGAAAAAGGTCCTGCTCTCATGGGTATTGTATTCTGCTGGAGAGAGAGAGTTAATGAAACAAATAAGTAAAGATAATTCTTCCTTGTGCCAATTATATCTTTCCCAAACATTTTTTCCCCTTATACTGTTAGATGCCCTTCATAGAAGGCCAACAGCCCTCTCTAGAGTTTGGAGAAGACTGCGATGGTACAAGAATGAAACAAGAATGTGGAGGTGGAACATAAAAAACTTGGCCAATCTTACCCTAAAAGCCTGGTACCAATCTTACCCTAAAAGCCTGGGAGGTGATTTTACAAAAATTGCCTGAAGGAAAGAAAAAGCTGAGATTCTACCAAGAATACACTTTTTAAAATTGATTAATGCTATGGTCTGAATACATGTCCCCCAGAGGCAAGTGTGTTCAAGGGTTGGTCACCAGCCTGTGTTACTAATGGGAGGCCATAGAACCTTTGGGACTTGTTTGTCTAGTGGGAGGAGATCAGATTTTGGGGGGCATACCCTTTGTTTTAGTCAGCTTTTTCGTCACAGTGACTAAAAGACCTGACAAGAATAACGTAGAGGAAGTAAATTTTATTTTGGCTCATGGTTTCAGAGGTCTCAATCCATAGATGGCCGTCTTCATATCTCTTGACCCAAGGTGAAGCAGAACATCATGGTGGAAGGACATGGTGGGGGAAGATACCTCAAGACATGGTAACAGGAAGCAGAGAGCTCTGCTTACCATCGGAAAACTATAAACCCCAAAGGTATGCCCCTGGTGACCCACATACTCCAGCCACACCCTACCTACCTATAGTTACTACCTAGTTAATTCATATTAGTGGATTAATACACTGATTAGGTTAAAGCGCTCACAATCTAATTGTTTGAATTCTGATCCGTGCATTGTCTCACATGTGAGCTTTCGGGAGATATCTCATATCTAAACTGTAACAGTCTTCAAGGGGATGGAATTGGTCCCTTCCTGTCTCTCTCTGCTTCCCATCTGCTTTGATGTGATCAGCTTTTTCTACCACAAATCCCTTGCCATGATGTGTACTTCATTATAAGGCCTAAAGGCAAAGGAATCAATTAACCATGGTCTGGACTCTGAAACCATGAGTCAGAATATGCCTTTCCTCCTTTAAAGTTGATTATCTTGGGCATTTTGTTACAGTAAAAGCAAGTTCACTAACACAATTAGTAGCAAGATGATAGCAAGGTATAGATCTTTGTTGTCCAGTAAGGTAGCTAATAGACACAAGTGGCAACTTAAATTTAGTTAAAAAATGAAACAAAACAATACAGAAAACAATGGGTTTCTTAGTTGCACTAACCATATTTCAAGTGCTGCTTATGTGGGTAATAGTCACAGGAGTTGGACAGTGTGGTATAAACTTTTTTTTTTTTAAATATCATTTCAGACAGCTCTTTTACTTACCTGTATATTTATGTATTTTTATTCTCTTCCCAGGGCAAGGAATTTCCAAAGACGGTGTTACTTTGGAATCTTGGTTTTGGGCAATTTGTTATGCTTGGTTTTTGGCATTTTACCTAGCAGTGTTATCTTCCCTTTTCCTTCCTTTACTGTAGTTGCTTCTTTGGATTTGAAGTGCCAGTAAGCTTCCCAGCCTGGCTCTGTTGCATTTATTTATTTATTTTTTCTTTGTACTAAGGGTCGAATCCAGTAGCGCTTTATAACTGAGTTACATCCCCTGTCCTTTGTATTATTATTTTTTTTTTTTGAAACAGCATCTTGCTAAGTTGCACAGACTGGCCTTGAAGTTTGCGAACTCCTGTCTCAGTCTCCTGAATTGCTGGAATTACAGGTGTGTGCCAGCATGTCTGGTTTGTTGCATTTAATTTTGGGGAGTGGTTCTCTCCTCAGTAGATCTCAACCAAGTGAGATTTTTTGCTACCATTAGTGGTGATTGGCAATTCTGGAGACAGTTATGGTTTGGTTTGTCTGTGTAGCTAGATGGTTTTTCTGGTATCTCTTTGAGGACATGGGTGCTGCTAAATATCCTGCAGTGCATAAGACAGATCCTACAACACCAGATGTATTTGGTCCAAAAAGTCATTCATGCTGAAATTGAGAACCCTATTTTACTCTTTTCTTTGAATTGAAAAAGGAATAAAAATTACTTAAATTTGAAATGTGAAAGTCATATTGAAGAGAAAATCTTATATTAACTGTATTTTTATAGTTGATGTAGGCTTTTCTTTTATCAGCCTGAAAGTTACCATCTCTTGACCTGAGATGAATCAGTTTTCTTTAAGTATGCCAGTATAACAAGACAGGAAAGCTCCTATCCTGAATTTTTTTTTTTTTTGGCACTGGAAATTGAACCCTGGGATGCTCTACCACTGACCTATATCTCCAGCCTTTTTATTTTTTATTTTGGGACAGGATTTCACTAAGTTGCTGAGGCTGGCTTTGAACTCTTGATCCTCCTGCCTCTGCCTCAAGAGTAGCTGGGATTATAGATGTGTGCTGTGGCTCTTGGCTCCTGAATTGTTTTGAAGTCATATTACTAAGTACAGTAGTCTCACAGTGTACATGATGTTTTGGTTCAGGATGCTCAAGACCTTTGTATAACATGATATAGTATTTGCAAATAACCTAAAGCAATCCTCCCATATAGTTTTAAGTCATTTCTGGATTATGTATTATTACAATGTAGATGTTGTGTTAATAGTTGTTATACTGTATCGCTTGGGGAATATGGAGGAGTAAAACAAATATACATGTTCAATACAGACACATTTTTTTCTAAATATTTTTGATCCTTGTTTGGTTGAATCTATAGTTATAGAACTGATGCATAAAAAAGGCTTACTGTAATTAATTCAAATGAAAAGAATGACTTTTTTTAGTATTCACATAAGTTGTAAAGAACAAACTAATTTACTATACTTGTTAAAATGACCAGGGGTTCTCTAGGTATAGGGACTGCTGCAATGGAGTTTTTGCAGTAGGGCAGAGAGATTGGGCTCAAATCTAAGTACAACAAGGAAAAATGGAAACATATTTCTTAAATTATAAATATGTATAAAGGAGTTAGAAATGGGGAAAGTATTTGTGTCTTCAAAATAATGAGGACAGTAACTATAAAAGAATAAATAAAGGACTATGAAATAAACAACTGGCTATTTGTAATACAGGCCTGGAAAAGTAGAAATTTATAGTTACAAAGCAAGTTAGGGTAGTGGGTAGAAAATAAGTACGAAGAAACATCAGGAGTTGGGGAGGATTCTGGCTAAACAGGATGCTTTCTAGAGGCAGGCAGTGTGATCAGTCCTGCTGGGTTGGTGTGAGATTAGGAATTTGGTCAGATATAAGGTGGGGGATTCTTGCTGAAATTGGGTTCTGAAGATGTGTTGAAGGACCAGGCCTAGCTGAAAAAGGCTCAGAGCAGAGTTTGGTTAAGGAGAGACTCCTTGTTAGTAGAAGTTATTTCTGTGACTTACCCCTTTCTAAGGACTCAGTTCTTTCACAAGGAAGTGTTAGCTGTGGAATAATAGTGGAATTTCTAGTGACTAGAACTTTAGATGAACATAGCTCTTGCTCAGGCTCTTTAAATTCTTCTATTTTTTTTCTTTTATGCTTGCATCCTGTATTAGTTAGCTTTTCATTGCTGTGACCAAAACACCCAACAAGAACAACTTAGAGGAGTAAACGTTTACTCGGACTTATGGTTTCAAAGGTGCAGTCCATTATCAGCTGACTCCATTACCCTTGGCCTGAAGTGAGACAGAGCATCATGGTAGAGGGCTGGTGGACTAGAGTTGTTCCACTTATGGTGGCCAAGGAGCAGAAGGGCCATAGGGAAGATGAGCCCTTTCACAATGCACCTCCAGCTACCCATATCTTCCAGCTGTACCCCAACTGCCCACTTTTATCACTCATTCAAATTAGGGTGGACTGACTGGGCCATGACTCATAATCTAATCTTTTTACTTCTGAATATTCATGCATTAACACAGCTTTTGGGGGCACACCTCATATACAAACCACATCACATCCTTTTCCTTTGTCTTTGGGTCATATGTTTAAGTGTATAGTTCAGTGGTTTTTAGTGTATCCAGGGTTGTACAGACAATACCAGTATCTGATTTTAGAACATCTTCTTTCCCCTGAAAGAAACCTTATACTATTGATCGTCATTCTCCATCTTTCCCCTACACTCCTAGTCTGTGACAACCAATAATGTACTTTGTCTCTGTGGATTTTGCTATTGATTATGGACTTTGCCATAAATGGAATTATAGAATATACATATTTTGTGCCTGGTTTCTTTCGCTTGGGCTCATGTTTTAAAGGTTCATGTGTGTTACAGCTTGTATCAATACTACATTCTTTTATATGAGCAAATAATATTCTGTTATGAATTTACTACATTTTGTTTATCCATTCATCAGTCAGTGGACATCTGGGTTTTTACTACTCTTTGACTGTTATGAATAATAACAGCCATGTAATTATTATGCTTCTATAAACAGCCATGTATAATTTTTTGTGTGTACTCCCATATGGTTTTAGTAGTTAGTTTCACTTTCTTAAGTGGGTGACAGTGTTCTTGGTTGCCCAACTCATTTTTATGAGGAATGGCTCACCATGTCATGGTGGGAGACACAGTTTGCTACATATGATGATTTCTTTATTTACATGTTTCTAATCAGTCTTCTTCCCTGAAATGTTTTTGTTTGTTTTATTCTCAGTGCTAGGTGGAACCAATTAACAAATAATGAATGAATAGATAGTTCCAGACTTAACATGTCTTACAGAAATATTTAGGGACAGGATTTCCCAGCTGAGGTCATCTAGGGTTGACAGTTTTGATATTATAAAAATCCACTGAATAAATTAAAGTCTTTTAATTTTTAAAATAGAATAGTTGGAGAGCCATAATGTGTATGCAGAGCATGCATGCATGGCTATTGATGGTGATTAGATAAGCATGCTGGTAACTTAATTCTGATTGAGCAGGTCTGGGAGAGGTTCTGAGATTCACTTATTAACAAGCATCCAGGTCATGCCATTGTTGCTGAACAACATATTTTGTAGTAGTAAGGTTTTTGTAATAGCCTTTTCAAGTTGTTTTCTGAACCTCCAGGAATGTATGTTCTTCACTTTTGCTATTTGTATTTGATTTATTAGTATCCAAAAGATTAAATTCAATGTTTAGGAACTCTGAACTAATGGTTTCATATGGTACTCTATAATCTCCACTTTATCCAAGTTACCATTGCTTTATTTTTTCCTACATTGTGTTTTAGGATGTAAATGTGCATATTACCATTTCAGGGATTTCTCCCTGGAGGAATATGCTGTTTAGCAGTCAGTTTAAGGTGAGTGGTGGGATGGGTGAAAGGTGTCTGAAAGTCCAGAATAAAGATCTCTATTTGGTGTATGCTTTGTGCCTTTACAAATTTCACTAAAAAATGCACAGTTTTTTATAGAATCATAATAAACTCACAAAATGGAAGTTCTCTAGGTGGCAACCCAGGAGCGTTAATTTGCCCTAGAAAGAAGTGGATAAATTAACAAAGCAGCTCATGTGGATGGAAATGAAGGGGAGTCAGAAAAGGACCAAGGGCTTCTATGGGTGGTGAGGACAAAAGTTTATAGGATGTTTAGAAAATGATGACCTTCTGGTCATGTGACATTAGCCTAGTGATGGAATTGATTCTCAAATGTTCAGTATCAAATGAGTTGTCCCAATTCTGCTAGACTGAAGGTTTCCTAATGTCAGTTATCATTTCATTTGCAGGTCATACAGAACAAACCATACTTTTAACAGATGCCTCATATCTAACTTTTGCTGAATATTGACTAGGATCAAGAAAGGAAGTTGGGCATTGTGTAAAATACCAACGATTGTGACTGATAGTCCTTGACCTACCCTTTTAGAGAAGTAAAAATGGATATGCACAAAAAGATACTTGAAAATATATTAAATGGTCCATGAATAACAAACAATTGATGTGGGCAGTAATGTGAAGGGATGCATACTTGGACCAAGCCATAAATATGTTTCTATGAAACACGCAAGACTGTTAGGTAAGAAACAATAAGCCTGATTTCTCTCCTGTAGATGGAAACCAGGCTATTGAGTTGGGATCAGAAATTTAGAGTTGGAAGGAAATGACTCAGTCTTGACCCTTAATAAATTAGTAACATCATATTTCTTCAGTAGAATTATAGGAAGGGTTTAGCTGGAGTGGGTGCAGATGGGAAAAAAAGGGGGAACTAAAAGAAGATTGCATGAAAAACTGTTCTTTAGATTCCTAAAATTCAGCCATAAGCCTACCTACTACCATGTCATTTTAGTAGTTTAAAGAAGTATACTTTGTCCTAATCCTCAAAAACTGGGAGATAGGAGAATGTGTCAAACTTTTATTTTTTAAAGTGTTTTATTTTTAATTGACATACATATTCTTATTTATGGGGTTCAGTGTGATAATATAATATATGTATACAAATATTATCATTTCTTTGTGTTGGGAACCTTCAAACTCTTCCCCTCTAGTTATTTTGAAATGTGTAATTCATTGTTATAGACTGTAATTATCCTCCTGTGCTATAGACCGTTAATACTACTCGCTTCTATCCCTAAACTCTAGTTTGATGCTCATTTTCTACCCTGTCTTTTTCTTTTCTCCTTCCTGTCCTCTAGTGACCTCTATTCCATTTCTATGTGATTAGCTTGTTTTTAGCTTCCACAAATGAGTGAGAACATGTAGTGTTTGTCTTTCTGTGCCTGGCTTATTTCATTTAATATAATGTCTTCCAGTTTCATCCTTGTAGCTGTAAATGATAGACTTGCATCCTTTTTATGGCTGAATAGTGTTTCATCATGTATGGAGATTAAATTGACTAGATTGCTCTGGGTAGTATGGACCTTTAACACTATTAATTCTTCTAATCCATGAATAAAGAGTGTCTTTGCATTTTTGGAATTTTCTTCTATGATTTTTTTAATCATAATCCTTATAGTTTTCATTGTAGGCCTCTTTTCTTTTAAATGCGTTTTATATTTTGGCAGATATTATGAATGGGATTAAAAATGTTTTTTTTCTGCCAATTATTGGCATATAAAAATGCACCTTTTTATTATAACTTTGTTTTCATATGTTGCCTATGTATCCTGCAACTTTGTTGAATTCAAATAACAGTTCCAGCAGTTTTTTTTGGTGGAGGCTTCAGGGTTTTCTTCATATAGGATCATGTCACCGGCAAATAGGAGTAATTTGACTTCTTCCTTTCTAGTTTGGATGCTCTTTCTTTCTTTTTCTTGCCTAATTGCTCTGGCTAAAATTTCTAGTACTATTATGTTGGAATGGTAAAAATGGACATCATGTTTTAGATCTTAGAGGAAAGAAACACTTTCAGGCTTTTCCCCATTTAGCATGATGTTGGCTGTGGGTTTGTCATATGTAACTTTTATTATGTTGAGGTATGTTCTTTCTATTCCTAATTTTTTGAGGATTTTTATCATGAAAAGATCTTGAATTTTATTGAATGCTTTTTTCTGCATCTTTGAGATGATTATATGGTGTTTGCCCTTCAGTCTGTTCATGTGATGGATTATGTTTGTTGATATCCATATTTTGAACCATTCTGCATTCCTGGGATAGATCCTATTTGATCATGGTATATAATCTTTTTGATGGACTGTTGGATTTGATTTGCTACTATTTGTTGAGAATTTTTACATCTTTATTAGGAATATTGGTATGTAATTTTCTTTTGTTGTTGTGCCTTTGTGTGGTTTTGGTATCCACTAGCCTCATAGAATGAATTTGTGCAATTCCCTCCTTTTCAGTTTTTGGATTAGGTTGTTTTTTGGATTAGGTTGTGAGGAATTGGTATTAGCTCTTTTTCAGGTGTTTTATAGAATTTAGGAGTGAAGCCATCAGATCCTGGGGGTTTTCTTTGGGGTACTTTTTATTATTGATTCAATTTCATAACTTCTTGTTGGTCTGTTTAGTTTTTCTGTGTCTTTGTGTTTTAATTTTGGTAGGTTATATGTGTCCAGAAATTACTCATGTCTTCTAGATTTTCCTATTTGTTTGCATGTAGTTGTTTATACTTTATGCTTCTGTGGTTTAGTTGTAGTGTTTTCTTTTCATCTCTTTATTTTTATTTTCTTCTTTATTTTTATTATTTTCTTCTTCATTTTTTTTTCTTTTTGGTTAGCTTGGTTAATATTTGTTGATATTGTTTAGTTTTTTTAAAAAATCTACTTTTCATTTACTTTTTTTCCTTTTTTAGTCTATTTTGTTTATTTTTATCCTGATTTTTTTTTTCCATCTTCTAATTTTGTGCTTGATTTGTTCTTGCTTTCTACTGCGTTCTTTGTTTGGAATCTGTTTTTTGGTGTAGCCACTTAGTATTATAAGCTTCTCCCTTAGTTCTGTTTTTTGCTGTATCCCATCTGAAATATTGTATTTCCATTTTCTTTTGTTTCAGGAAAATTTTTAAATTTCCCTTTAGTTTTCTTCATTGCTCCATTGGTTATGTAAGAACATGTTATTTTGTTTCCATGTATTTGTACAACTTTTGAAGTTTCTCTGATTTCTGGTTTTATTCCATTGCAGTCAAGAAGATGTATAATTTTGATTATTTTTCTGTGTGTGTGTGTGTTTTTTTTTTTTTTTAAATTTGTTGATACTTGTTTTGAATCCTAACACAGTCTATACTGGAGAATATTCATGTGATGATGATGTGCATGTGAATTCAGTAGCCCTTGGATGGTATGTTCTATAAATGTTCATTAGGTTTTTGTTTTTTTTTTTTGAGATTTTTTTTTGAACGGTGGATGGACCTTTATTTTATTAATTTATTTATATGTGGTGCTGAGAATTGAACTTGGTGCTTCACATATGTGAAGCAAGTGCTTTACCACTGAGCCACAACCCCAGCCCCCATTAGGTTTTTTTGATCTACAATATGCTCCTGTGTTTCTTTGCCGATTTTTTTTTTATTAGATGATCATACCACTGATGAAAGTGGAGTATTGACGTCTCCAGCTATTAATTATTATTGTATTGGAGTCTGTCTCCATTAAGATCTAATACCGTTTGCTTTATTGCTATATTTTCTCATTGGATTGATCACTTTATCATAATATAAGTGCTTTTTTTCTGCCATTTTACAAAGTCTATTTTATCTGTTATTAACACAGCTACTTCTGTTAGCATTTGATTTCTATTTGGAATATCTTTTTGCCATTCCTTTGTTTTTACTTAATGTCTTGTCTCATGAATTGAGTTTTCTGTAGATAGCATATTTTTGGGTCTTCATTTTGTATTCATTTAGCCACTCTATATCATTGTGTTAGGAGATTGAATCTGTTTACATTCAGGTTTATGTTGATAAGTAAGGATTTCTTCCTGTCATTTTGTTAATTTTTTCTGTAATTGGGTATATTCTTTGTTTCTTTCTCTTACTTATTTTTTGTGATTTGGTGGTTTTCTGCAGTTATAAAGTTTGATTTTTTTTCTCTTTCTTCTCTGTGTCTACTTTACCAGTGAATTTGATTCTTTCACGTTTTCATGATGGTATTTGCCACTTCCTGATGTGGGACTTGAACCATTTCTCACAGGACTGCTTTAGTGGTGATGAATTCCCTCCATGTTTGCTTGTTTGGGGAAGTCTTTGTTTTACCTTAGTTTCAAAGGATAACTTTGAGTATAATATTCTTGGTTGGTAGTTTTTTTTTTTTTCCTTCATTTCAGAGCTTTGAATGTGTTATCCATTTCTTCCTAGCTTGTAAGGATTCTGCTGAGAAATCTGCTGTTAGTGTAATGGGGGTGCCCTAAATGTGACTTTGCTTCTCCCTTGATATTTTGTTTTATATTTTTTATTTTTAGTTGTTTATGGACCTTTATTTTATTCATTTTTTTTTTTTTTATGTATGGTTCTGAGAATCGAACCCAGTGACTCACACATGTGAGGCAAGTGCTCTACCACTGAGCCACAATCCCAGCCCTTCCCTTGATATTTTTAGGATTCTTTTTTTGTCAAATTATTTGACAATTTGATATAATATGTCATGGAGGTTCATTTTGGCCAAATCTGTTAGGGGTTCATTGAGCTTCCTGGACCTGAATGTCCATTTCTTTCCCAATTTTTGGGATATTTTCAGCTGTCACTTTATTCAATAGATTTTCTATGCCTTTTTCCTTCTTTTCATTTTTGAATATCCGTAATGCCAATATTTGTTTGCTTTATGGTATTCTGTAAGTCTTATAGGCTTTCTTCACTCTTTTTATTTTTTCTTTTATTTAGTCTTTCTTATTTGCTTCAAAATACCCATCTTCAAGTTCAAATTTATTTTTTATGCTTAGTCTAGTCTATTGTTGAAGCTCTCAATTGTATTTTTTATTTCTTTGAATTATTCAGACCCAAGATTGTTTCTTTTTTTCATATCTGTTGAATTTCTCATTCAGATCATGTATTGTTTTCTTTATTTGTTTGATTTTCTATTTGTATTCTCTTGTATTTCATTGAGTTTAACTAGGATCATTAGTTTGAATTCCTTTTTTAGGCATTTTGTAGATTTTCTTTACTTTAAAATCTTCTGGGATCATTGTGTTCTTTTGGGTGTATTTCATGCTTCCTTGATTTTTCATGATTTTTGTGGCAATACATTGATGCCTGTGCTTCTGGTACAGTAATCTTCTGATTTTATGGATTATCTTTTACATGGAAAAATTTTCTTGTGGATAAGTTGTACATAGGGTGTCAGTGAGATCGAGTGCTTTGGCTTTGGTTCTGAGTGGGCCCAGAGATATAATCTTCATATGAATTCTTCAACTCTAATCTACCTTAGCAGTGAAAGTATCTCATTTGTTTAGACTTCAGGTGTTTGTGGAGGTAGTATGGTGACTTTGCAATGTATGGGAGGTGGTCCAGTATATGACTTCAAGACTAATGTGCTGAATGCTGATTGCATTTGTGCCTGATACTGATAGTAGCATTGCTGGGCATATGGACCATAGTGGTCATGTCTTCAGGCCTTGCAGGTTTGGATGCTGCTGGTCCTGGAAACCTCCAGCAATGAGAATTGTGGGGCCAGGGATATGGGCCATAGGATGTGTTTCCTCAAATCCTGCAGTTGTTGGCAGCTGTGGGAGACTGGAAGTATTGGGGGCATAGGCCCCAGGTCTTTGTTTTTTCAGGTGTTGGGTGTAGTAGTCATTGCTGTGGCAGACCACCTGGCCCCTGTAGTGCAGGGTATTGTGTGGGCTTGAGTGCTGGGGCACAAATGCACAACTGAGTCTAGTTGGGTTCATGAGGTTGTAGCCTTTTGTGCAGATATGGTGGAATGGGTTTATCCAAGGGATAGAGGCTTCTGTCCCCTAGGGAAGGTGGATTCTTAACTCTTGAGACTGTTTTCAAGATGGCACTGGGCTATAGTAGCTCTGGGGGTTGGAAGGGAGAGATAATTCTTTTCCAAAGCAAAGTTACCATATGGACTTCATGCAGCTTCCTAGCTGGACTCCAAGCTTCTGGTGACTGCAGAACTTCTGGGGTCTGCTGGGACTCTTCCATTCACCTTTTCCCCTGCTGTGCTTCGATCACCCTCTAAGGAGCTAATGCCTCATGCTTTGTTCTGTTTGTATATTACCATCTAGGTCTTTGTGTCTCATAGGGTTCCCATCTCTCCCTTGTTGAGGTCCAGTGCTCTCTCTCAGCTACTTCATCTTGAAATGCAGCTATTTATTTGTTAATTGTTTTGGTTTTTCTTTGTGGATTGAGTGCTGATCACCTCTATTGGGTCATCTTAGAGTCCTCCGAATTCAGGTTCATTTTAAAATTTTTGGTACTGGGGATTGAACTCAGGGACACTTTACCACTGAGCCACATCCCCAGCCCTTTTTATTTAGTTTAAATTACTGAGGATGACCTTGAACTTGTGATCCTACTGTTTAAACACAGCCTCATGTTTTGCTGGGATTACAGGCATGTGCACTATACTCAGTTGCAGGTTCATTTTAAATGTGTAAAATACTGAATATATATAAACAAAACCCGCCTTATGCCCAGACTTTGTTGCCACCATTATAGTTTTGAATGTAATGGGCATGAAACTCTTAGGGTGCATTCTTTTTTTTTTTTAAATTGATTTTATTTTTTAAATACATGACAGCAGAATGCATCACAATTCTTATTACACATATAGAACACCATTTTTCGTATCTCTGTCTTCATATAAAGTATGTCCATACCAATTCATGTCTTCATACATGTATTTTGGATAATGATGTCCATCACATAGGGTGCATTCTTTATAGTGATTAAACCAGAGTTTCCATTTATCTTGTATTTTCTCTCATCCATAGCCTCAATTGTTTATAGCTTGTCAGGTAATTTTTATACATTCTAGCTCAATTTAATAAGAAAGGCGCCAAATATTTTATAAAACCAAAACAAATTAAAATTCATTAGATACAGGTTTTTTCTTGCCCAAGAGCAAAGTAACTTGGAAACATACCAGCACAAAAGGAGCAACCAAACTGGTTCTGCAGGTGTCCACAGCACAACTTGTGTGGCACTGTCCTCATCACCCTTCCAGCAGAGTCACAGCTCCCTTCTCCTCAGCCAGCTTGGCTGGGCACTAAAGCTAGAGAGGTGCTGTTGCTTGCCAAGAGATGCAGATGTCTGTGTCTGAAACGCACGTTTTTGTTTAAATTCTTGGAACTGCAGAGCTGGTAAGTTTTGTTTCCTTAGTTTATTTAAATGGGTCCAATTTCCCATAGGACAATTTTTTCATCAGTAGCTAATAAACAAAGTGTAATTTTTTTGAAATATATCTGTTTAATGAGATGATTAGTGGAGGAAATAAAGGTATAGATTTTGTGATGAGCCTATTAAAAAATTGTCAAATTATCCCTTTGATCCTAGAGAATTTTCCACTCCATGATAATAAACCTTGTTATTCAGGTGACCAGGAGATGTTTCTCTCCTGTACAAGATTGTGAAGGGGAAAGTGGGAAGATGTTTTAGTTAACTTTTTCATCACTGTGACCAAAAGGCCTGACAAGAACAATTTTAGAGGAGGAAAAGTTTATTTGGGCTCCTAATGTCCGTGGTCTCAGTCCATAGATAGCCAACCGATTCCATTGCTTAAGATGAGGTAGGACATCATGGTGGAAGAGTGTGGAGTAGGAAAGCAGCTCAGAACATGGCCATCAGGAAGCAGAGAGACTTTGCTGGCCAGGGACAAAATATAAACCCCAAGGCACACCTCCAGTGCCAGTGACCGACCTTCTTCAGCCACGCCCTACTTGCCTACACTCACTGCCTAATTAACCCATTCAAGTGAAGTAATGCCCTGATTAGGTTAAGGTTCTCATAATCTAATCATTTCACCTCTATACTTTATTATTTCACACATGATCTTTTGAGGGACACCGCCTATCAAAACCATAACAGAAAACAAATCCTTAACCTGAGGCACCTTCACAGGTAGACTAGTTTGAGTAAATAATATGTGTGGAAGTTTAAGATATAGATGGAAATTAATTCTTTTAAGGAAAATATCTGATTTTTGGAGTTTCCAGAGCTTATCCCCTCACAGAAATGGAATGGAACAACTATCCTCACACAAAAATTCCTTCACATGAGCTAAGGAAACCAGGTGAGATATTATAGCACCTTGTTGTGGCACAGAAGTAAGAAAAGATGCATGTGAAAAGATGCATGTAAAGGGTAGGAGGGACAGTTTTTACATTACCCAGATTACCCTTTCCCCAGGCCCTGGGCAGCACAGCTTGGAGAGAGTTACCTTCTACTTGGGACAAGGAGAGGAAATTGAGCATCACACTTTGCCTCAGACTCTTACAATGTACCCATTCCAGTGAAACCCAGCACTGGGAAGATTCGTATTGCTTCAGACTCCAGGTTAGTACTTTCAGATAACCTCCAAGCCTTCCCTTGTGCCAGGCCGCATCCTGCAGCCCCAGGTCCGGACAAACCATATTGTCTGACTATAGCATCTTTAGGCCACCCAACATTGACTCAGATACCAGATTGGCCACAGCAGTTCAGCGTCTAGACCACTCCCTAGTACCAAGCTGGCTACTGTAGTTCTAGCCATTAGGCTGGTACCTAGAAGTATACACTGTAGGTTCATGAAGCTCCAGAACCTACCAAGGTTTCAGACAAGCCCAGGCTTCATGTTGGCCCCACTCTCTGGGTGTGTTCTTTGCAGCCTCAAACTCCAACAGACCCAGGATCCTACTTACTGCAACAGATCCTGATGCCAGTCATCTGCTGTGGAAGGAGGCTTCAAGCCAATCCCTGTCTTTCTAAGCACTAGGTCCATCTTAGCACCTGGTCAGCCCTTGCTGGCTGAAGCTCAGCGAGTATCCTGGTGCCAGGTCAATTCCTTAGACCTAGGCTCAGACTAGGTATTCAGGCTCCAGGCCTAAACCTGTGGATCCAAGTTCCAAACTCTCCCCACACAGCAAACCTACCCATGGTCAACACCAAATTACTTGCCCAGAATCTCTGAACAGACTAATGAGTGAAGGGTTTTCCCAGAAAAGTTAGCATGCAAAGAATGAAACAAATCCTTACTCTTCATGTGCAGACATCAATGTGAGGCAAGGAGAAATTTATAAAACTGAGACATAACACCACCAAAAGAACACAGTACTGTCTTAGTAGCTGATACAAAAAAATGGAGATATATCAACTACCCAAAGAAGAATTAAAAATAATGTTTTAAGAAAACAATTCAAGAGAATACAGATAAATAGTTAAATAAAACAAGAAAAACAGTAAATAATAGAAATGGTCAATTTTAGGAAGTGATTGAGGTTTTTTAAAAATATCAAATTCTGGAGTTGAAAAACGTAATGTGTGAAATGCAAAATGTAATGACAAAAGAGTAATTGATCAAGCAGAACTCGAAGATGGGTTATTTGAAAACATACAGAAGAGTGGGAAATAAAGAGAAATGAAAAAGAATGGCGATATCTCAAGCCAGACTCTTAGGCTAGGAGGTCATGTAATAACATATACCAAGCTCTGCAAGAAAATGGATTCCAACCAAGAATACTATACCCAGCAAAATTATGCTTCAGATTTGAAGATGAAATAAAAACCTTCTTTTAACAAAAGTTAAAAGAATTCACAGCTAGAAAACCTGCACTATAGAACATTCTCAGCAAAATATTCCATGAAGAAGAAATGAAAAATGTGAAGAACAGCAAAGGAAGGAACTACACTAAAGGAATAGTCAATCAAAGGAGAAACTAATTCAAATTAAAAATCAGAAATAAACCGGAATAACTGGAGAAAACAAGTGATATCTCAATAATAACGTTGAAAAGCAATGTCTTAAGCTCATCAATCAAAAGATATAGACAGAAGGTGGTCCGGTGCATCGTGGGCGGCACAGAGGCTTTGCTTGTGAGTCACCAGACCGAGCTCTGAACACAGCACAAGGTAACACCAGCACCCCCACCACACATCAAACACCCTACGTGGGAAACAGACGGAATCCATCTTGGAAAACCTTACTTGCCATCTATCCGTGGGTGTGGCTACCATTGAGGTTCTGCGGCTGATCAGAGAGATTTTGAAACTATACAAGAGTAATATATACATGGGGGGAAAACGTTAACACAACAGTCACACAGAGCTGGAAAGAAACGTGAGCAGTATGAAAAGACAAGGAAAGAAAGGACCACAAACGATGCAGGACAATTCAACATTAGAAGAGGTAACATCTGCAGCAGAAGGAATGTCAGATAAAGATTTCAGGATATACATGGTCAGATGTTCTGGAGTCTCAAGGAAGACTTTAGACAGCAAACGCAGACAATGAAAGATCACTTTGACAACGAATTACATAAACAAATCCAAGAAGCAAAAGATCAACTCTACAGGGAGATAGAGGTTATACAAAAAAACCAAACAGAAATCCTGTAAACGAAGGAAATAATAAACAAAGTTAAAAACTCAAATGAGAGTATCACCAGCAGAGTAGAATACTTAGAAGATAGAACATCAGACAACAAAGACAAAGTATATCATCTTGAAAAGAACATACACAGCACAGTGTGACTGATAAGAAACCAAGAGCAGAAAATCCAAAAAATAAGGGATAGCATAAAGAGACCAAATTTAAGAGTTATTGGGATACAGGAAGGTATAGAGGTCCAAACTAAAGGAATGAGCACTCTGTTCAATGAAATAATATTAGAAAACTTCCCAGATATGAAGAATGAAACAAATTCAAATTCTAGAAGCCTACAGGATACCAAATGTGCAAAATCACAAGAGATCCATACCAAGACACATTATAATGAAGATGCCCAATATACAGAACAAGGAGAGAATTTTAAAAGCTACAAGAGAGAGGAAGCAGATTACATTTAGGGGTAAACCAATTAGGTTAATGGCTGATCTTTCAACACAGACTCTGAAAGCTAGAAGATCCTGGAACAACATATTTCAAACCCTGAAAGATAAAGGGTTCCAACCAAGAATCTTGTATCCAGCAAAATTAAGCTTCAGGTTTGAATATGAAATAAAAACCTTCCATGATAAACAAAAGTTAAAAGAATTTGCAGCTAGAAATCTGGTGCTTCAAAGCATCATTGGCAAAACATTACATGAAAAAATTTTTTTCTCAGCAAAAGAAATAATATGTGAGGTGAATAAGGAGCCTACATCCTGGGAACAAATTTTTACCCCTCACACATCAGATAGAGCTCTAATCTCTAGGCTATATAAAGAGCTGAAGATACTCACCAAAAAAAACCCAAATAATCCAATCAGTAAATGGGCCAAGGACCTGAACAGACACTTCTCAGAAGAGGATATACAATCAATCAACAAATATACGAAAAAATGCTCAACATCTCTAGCAGTCAGAGAAATACAAATCAAAACCACCCTAAGATACCATCTCGCTCCAGTAAGAGTGGCAGCCATTATGAAGTCAAACAACAACAAGTGCTGGTGAGGATGCAGGGGAAGAAGGTACACTCATACACTGCTGATGGGACTGCAAATTGGTGCAGCCAATTTGGAAAGCAGTATGGAGATTTCTTGGAAAACTGGGAATGGGACGACCATTTGACCCAGCTATTCCTCTTCTTGGACTATACCCAAAGTACCTAAAAACAGCATATTACAGGGACACAGCCACATCAATGTTTATAGCAGCACAATTCACAATAGCTAAACTGTGGAGCCAACCTAGATGTCCTTCAGTGGATGAATGGATTAAAAATATGTGGCATTTATACACAATGGAATTACTTCAGTAATAAAAATTAAGATCATGGCCTTTGCAGGAAAATGGTTGTCATTAGGGCAGATTATTCTAATGAAGTTAGCCAATTCCCCCCCCCCCCCAAAAAAAAAATGCTGAATGTCTTCTCTAATATAAGGGGGGTGACTCAAAATGGGGTTGGGAGGGAGAGCAAGGGAGAAAGACTAACTCTAGATAGGGAATATGGGTGGGAGGGAAAAAGAGGGAGAAGGGGAATAGTATGGTTGGTGAAAGGAGACTCTCATCATTATATAAAATACATGTATGAAGATGTGAATTTGGTGTCAATATACCTTATATATAATCAGAGATATGATAAATTAATGTATAATGGTGTATTAATTGTAATGCAAAATAAATAAATAAAATCATTAAAAAAAAGTTGGGACCTAAAAATAAATAAATACACACACACACACACACACACACACACAAAGAAGTGTCTGTTACATCACATTTTTATTCATAATATATATGAATAAAAATGTGATGTAACCGAAACTTCTTACAAGAGGATATACAATAGACCAATTATTGATTCTTGATTTTACTTCTTAAAAAAAAAGTAAGACTGGCAGATTGGGTTCAAATAGAAGACCCAACAATATGTTATCTCCAAGAGACTCACCTCATAGGCAAAGACATTCACAGACTAAGGGTAAAAGGATGGGAAAAAAAATACATCACTCACATGGATCTTGTAAACAAGCAGAGGTTTCTATCCTTATATCAGATAAAGTGGACTTTAGCTAAAGTTAATCAGAAGGGACAAAGAAGGACATTTCATGCTGATTAAAGGAATTATATATCAATAGAACATAACAATCATAAATATTTATGCTCCAAATAATGGAGCATTTATCCATGTATATCAAACAAACCCTTCTCAATTTCAAGAATCAAATAGATCACAACATAATAATACTGAGTGACTTTAACACACCTCTCTCACTACTGGATAAATCTTCAAATAAAGACTAAACAGACTATGGGACTAAAAACTACAATCAATACTTTAGACTTAAGAAACATACATAGACTATTTCCTCCATCAAGGACTGAATACACTTTCTTCTTAGCAGCACATGGATCTTTCTCTAAAATAGACTTTATCTTAGGCCACAGAGCAACTCATAGCAAATAAAAAAATAATAGAGATTATCCCTTGCATTTCTCAAATCGTAATGGAATGAAATTAGAAATCAAGGATAAAACAAAAAAATAGACTCCAGGTGTTGGAACAGCTTCTAAGTAATACATTATTGAATGACCAATGGATAGCTGAAGAAATCAGGCATGAAATATAAAACCAAAACCAAATCAAATCAAAACAAAATACAAAAACAACTTAAGTGAGAATAGGGATACAACATATTAAAATCTCTGGGATGCTATGAAGGCACTTCTAAGAGAGAAGTTCATTGCATTGAGTACATTCTTTAAAAGAATAGAAAGTAACAAATTAAATATCCTAACTTTTAAAAATATATTTTTTAGTTGTAGATGGACATAATACCTTTATTTATATGTTTTCATATGCTTAGGATCAAACCCAGTGCCTTACATGTGCTAGGTAAGTGTTCTACTACTGAGCTACAGCCCTAACCATCTCAAAGCCCTAGAAAAAGAAGAACAAATCAACATCATGAGCAGTAGAAGACAGGAAATAATTATGATCAGAGCTGAAATCAATGAACTTGAAGCAACAACAACAAAAAAAAAAATTCAAAAAATAGACAAAACAAAAAGCTAGTTCTTTGAAAAAAATAAATAAAATTGACAAATTCTCAGTCAATGAAGAAAAACAAAAATGTCAAATTACTAAAATTCAAGATGAAAAAGAATTTCACCATGGATACCACTGAAATACAAAACACAATCAGAAACTAAAACTTTGAGTTCTTAATATTCCCTAGCGATTAGTGCTCTATCTGATGTATGAGGGGTAAAAATTTGCTCCCATGATGTAGGCTCTCTGTTGACCTCACAGATTGTTTCTTTTGCTGAAAAGAAACTTTTTAGTTTGATTCCATCCCATTTATTGATTCTTGGTTTTAATTCTTGTGCTTTAGGAGTCTTTTTAGGGAAGTCAGATTCTAGGCCGACGTGGTGAAGATTTTTTTTTTTTTTCTCTATTAGGCCCAGGGCTCTGTTCTAGTGCCTAAGTCTTTGATCCATTTTGCGTTGATTTTTATGCAGGGTAAGAGAGAGAGAGGTTTAATTTCATTTTGCTACATATGGATTTCCAGTTTTGCCACCACCATTTGTTGAAGAGGCCATCTTTTCTCCAATGAATGTTTTTGGCCTAAGTAAGGTTTCATCTTACTCCTGTTAGAATGGCAGTCATCAAATATGACATAACTGTACTTAGGTCGGTTTGTCTCTGTGTCCTCTGTTCTGTACCTTGGTCAACAAGTCTATGTTGGTGCTAATACCATGATGTTTTTGTTACTATAACTTTGTAGTAAGTTTAAGGTTTGGTATTGTGATGCCTCCTGCTTCACTTTTTTTTTTTTTGCTAAGGATTGCTTTAGCTATTCTGGGTCTCCTGTTTTTCCAAATGAATTTAATGATTGCTCTTTCTATTTCTATGAATAATGTCATTGGGACTTTAATAGGAATTTCATTAAATTTGTATAATGCTTTTGGTAATATGGCCATTCTGACAATATTAATTCTGCCTATTCAGGAGCATGGGAGATTTTTTTTCGTCATCTGAGGTTTTCTTTAATTTCTTTCTTTAGTGTTCTATAGTTTTCATTGTAAGAGGTCTTTCACCTCTTTTGTTAGATTGATTCCCAGGTATTTAATTTTTTTTGAGGCTATTGTGAATAGGGTAGTTTTCTTAATTTCTCTTTCAGTAGATTTATCGCTGATATATAGGAATGTGTTTGATTTATGGATATTGATTTTATATCCTGCTGCTTTGCTGAATTCCTTTATTAGTTTTAGAAGTTTTCTGATGGAATTTTTTGGATCTTCTAGATAAAGAATTATGTCATCAGCTAATAGTGATAGTTTGAATTCTTCTTTACCTATTTGTATTCCTTTAATTTCTTACGTCTAATTGCTCTGGCTAGAGTTTCAAGGATGATGTTGAATAGAAGTGGTGAAAGGGGACATCCTTGTCTTGTTCCAGTTTTTAGAGGGAATGCTTTCAATTTTTCTCCATTTAGAATGATGATGGCCTTGGACTTAGCATAGACAGCTTTTACAATGTTGAGGTGTGTTCCTACTATCCCTAGTTTTTCTAGTGTTTTGAACATGAAGTTGTGCTGTATTTTGTCAATGCTTTTTCTGCATCTATTGAGATGACCATATGATTCTTGTTTTTAAATCTATTAATATGATGAATTGAGTTTATTGATTTCTATATGTTGAACCAACCCTGCATCCTTGGAATGAACCCCACTTGATTGTGGTGCACTATCTTTTTAAAATGTTTTTGTATGCAATTTGCCAGAATTTTATTGAGAACTTTTGTATCTATGTTCATCAGGGATATTGGTCTGAACTTTTCTTTCCTTGATGTGTCTTTGTCTGGTTTTGACATCAGGGTGATATTAGCCTCATAGAATGAGTTTGGAAGGGTTCTCTCCTTTTCTGTTTCATAGAATACTTTGAGGGATGAGTATTGGTGTTAATTCTTCTTTGAAAGTCTTGTACAGCTTGGTTGAGAATCCATCTGGTCCTGGGCTTTTCTTGGTTGGTAGGCTTTTGATGGCTATTTCATTACTTGAAATTGATCTGTTTAAATTGTATATGACCTCCTTATTCAGTTTGGGTAGATCATGCATTTCTAGAAATTTGTTGATATCTTTGATATTTTTTATTTTATTGGAGTATGAATTTTCAAAATAGTTTCTAATTATCTTCTGTATTTCAGACATGTCTGTTTTGATATTTCCTTCTTCATCTTGTATTTTAGCAATTTGAGTTTTCTTTATTTTTCTCTTTGTTACCATGTGGGATTTATCTATTTTAATTATTTTTTCAAAAAACCAACTTATCAGTTTTTTCAGTTGTTTCTTTTGTTTCAATTTCATTTATTTCAGCTCTGATTTTAATTATTTTCTGTCTTCTACTGCTTTTGTTATTGATTTGTTCTTCTTTGTCTAGAGCTTTGAGATGTAGTGTTAGGTCATTTATTTGCTGACTTTTTAATTCTTTTTATGAATGCCCTCAGTGCAATAAACTTTCCACTTAGTATTGCCTTCATAGTGTCCCAGAGATTTTGATATGTTGTATCGTGTTCTCATTTACCTCGAAGAATATTTTTATTTCATCCATGATTTCTTCTCCTATCCATTCATCATTCAATAATGTATTATTTAGTCTCCATTTGTTACAGTAGCTTATATTTTTTATTTTATCATTGATTTCTAATTTCATTCCATTGTGGTCTGATAGAATGCAGGGTATTATCTCTCTCTCTCTCTCTCTCTCTCTCTCTCTCTCTCTCTTTTTGATTTACTAAGAATTGCTTTGTGACATAAGATATGGTCTGTTTTAGAGAAGGAGTCATGTCCTGCTGAGAAGAAAGTATATTTGCTTGTTGATGGATGAAATATCTTATATATTTCTGTTAAATGTAAATTATTGATTGTATTATTTATTTCTATTGTTTCCTTATTTAGCTTTTGTTTGGAAGATCTGTCCAGGAGTGAGAGATGTGTGTCACTCAGTATTATTGTACTGTGGTCTATTTAACTCTTGAAATTGAGAAGGGTTTGTTTGTATATGGGTAGATGCTCCATTGTTTGGGGCATAAATGTTTACAATTGTTGTGTCCTCCTTATATATATTTCCCTTGAGAAGTATAAAATGTCCTTCTTTGTCTCTTCTGATTAACTTTGGTTTGAAGTCTACTTTATCTGAGATGAGAATGGAAACCCCTTCTTGTTTACGTAATCCATGTGAGTAAGAAGTGTTTTCCCATCCTTTCACCTTCATCCTGTGGATGTCTTTGTCCATAAGGTGAGTCTCTTGAAGACAGCATATTGTTGGGTCTTGCTTTTAATCTAATCTGCCAATCTATGTCTTTTGATTGATGAGTTTAGGTCATTAACATTCAAGGTTATTATTGAGATATGATTTGTGTTCCCTGTCTTTTGATTTGTTTCTGGTTTTTGATTTGTCTTAGCTTCTCATTTGGTTGAATGTTCCTATAGTGTCAATCCTCCCTTTGCTGGTTTTCACTTTTTTTTTTTTTTCTCCACTTTATCCTTGTGGAACATTTTGTTGAGAATGCTCTGTAGTGTAGGCTTTCTACTTGTGAATTCTTTTAATTTTTGTTTATCATGGAAGGTTTTAAATTCATCTTCAAATCTGAAACTTAATTTTGCTGGATATAAAATTCTTGATTGCCATCCATTTTCTTACAGAGCTTGAAATATTTATTCCAGGACCTCCTAGCTTTGAGGGTCTGGAATAAGAAATTAGTTTAGATCCGAATTGGTTTCCCCCTGTATGTAATTTGATTTTTTTTTTTTTTGTCTCACAGCCTCTAAGATTTTATCTTTATTCTCTGTTAGTCATTCTCATTATAATGTGTCTTAGTGTGGGTCTGCTGTAATTTTGTAAATTTGGAGTCCTGTAAGCCTCTTCTATTTGATTTTTCCATTCCATTCTTTAGATTTGAGAAAAGTTTTGCTATTATATCATTGAAAAGATTGTGCATTCCTTTGGTTTATATCTCTGCTCCTTCATCTATTCCAATAACTCTTAAATTTGGTCTTTTCATGTTATCCCATAATTCTTGGATGTTCTGTTCATGGTTTCTTACCATCTTCTCTGCATGGTCAACTCTACTTTAAGATTATATATTTTGTCTTCATTATCTGAAGTTCTGTCTTCCAAGTGGTCTATTCTGTTGGTGATGTTTTCTATTGAATTTATAATTTGGTTTACTGATTCCTTCCTTTTGAGGATTTCTGTTTGTTTTATTTCATGATCTCTAACTCTATTGAAGTGTTCTTTTAGTTCCTATATTTTTTCTTTGATTTCACTTCTTATACTACCCTTTACTTCACATATTAATTTATGTACAAACTGAACTCCTTCTTGGACATTTCTTCTACTGTGTTATCAGTAGCTTCTGTTGTTGAAACATCTTGGCTTGTTTGGGGCGCTTTATTCCCTGTTTTTTCATGTTGTTAGTTTGTTTTCCCATGTAGAAGTATAGGTCTAAGGTAGCATAAATTCTACCCTGTAGATCTATAGTGACCCTGAAAGTTTCTAGTGTTTTAATGGTGAGACCATTATCAGCAGCACCCAGCGTACACAATAAATAGCCTTAATCCTACTAGCTCCCACTAACTGCTTTCTCGTATTAAATCAAAGTGATGAGTTCAATATCTTTAGTACAAACAGAAAATTTGTTAAAATGATTTACAATTTCAAATGGTGGATGAAAGAACAGAGGTAGGGTAGTATGTGATATTCATGAGGGAGGAAGAGAAAAGCTAGAAGTGAAAATTTACAGAAGTGAAAGAAGAGCCTATAGAGATTGGCTGTTGGTTGGAGAAACATTGGGGAAAAAAAATCCAAGAAAATAGACAAGAGAGGAAGACTAAGAACAAAGAGAAAAAATTAAAGACATAAGAATACAACAAAAATGCAAAACACCATTCATATATCATTGTCCTCCACACACTGATGCATAAAAAACATCCTATTCCAAATATGGTAGAGAAATTAGTGAATCAAAAAATAAATACAATACAATACAATAAATAAATAATAAATACAATAAAACATAAAATAAAATATAATATAAAATATAAAATAAAATATAAAATCAACTGTCTTCGTTAGTGTTCAACAGTTTCTCAGCCCTGTCTCTGTCTTTTGGGATCACTGAACCTAGATCAGCCCTTGTAAACCCAGTCTCTATCCCACTGATCTGGGCTTCAGTTACCTCAGGCTTGGCTATGCTGCAGTCCCAAGATCTCAGTGCTGCTCCTACTTGCAGGAAGACCACTAGGGGTACACTTGTGCAAAGGAACAACCCCAAGATGCAGTAGCAAGACAAGGGCCACCAGCCCTCTCAGCAGGAAGACTCCAGGCTCCTCCAAACCTGCAGGCACCCCCACACTGGATGTGCAGGTCCTGGCTGGAGTCCCCAGACAGAGGCTCTTGTTGTGGTAAACCTGCTTGCTCTGGGGCCCCAGGCCCTGGCTGTCCCAAAATGGGTGCAGCCATACCTGGAGTCTCCCCCAAAGCAGTTCTCTATGCTGTGGTAGCAGTGGTAGTGGCAATGGTTGTTGGTAGCAGGCAGCAGGGTCAGTAGCAGTGGTGGCTGCTGTGGCAGCTGCAGCTGTGGGGACAGTGTCACCCAGCGATCTCAGGGGGTGAGCAGCAGTGTTGGCTTCAGTTGCACCCAGGGCAGTGGTGTCTTCTGTGGCAGCAGCACCCAGAAAGAAGACCTCCAGGCAACCTCAGGCTGGCAGCAGTGGAATCAGAGGCGGCAGCAATGGTCGTAGTGGTGCAGGTGGCAGTTGATTGACAGGAGATTTTGAGGGAATTGATTGTAACAGTATTGTTCACTACTGTCTAGAAGAATGTCAAGAAAATAGCATGAATTCAATAAATATTTTAAATGAGTGTTGGATAAAATTCTCTTTAAGGATAAGAGCTATAAGCAGTATCTAATACATTTTTTTTTCCAGAAGGATATTGATACCCAGTTGAAAAGGATATAACTTGTTGGAGAGAACATAAATTATGTTGTTGCTCCATAGGAAGAGAAAATCAAGGCTGTAACCGAGTGATGGGTTCCTGGGTGGGAGAGAGACAGGATAGGCATTTTATTGATTTCATTTCCTTCACTTAGTGAAGTGAATGAAAGTAATACTCCAGAGAGCTTGGAGTAGACAGTCCCAAGAGAGAAGGTGGCCTGGGGTTTTCCAAGGTGAGTTTCTGCATTTGGTCTGGAAACCTCTCTCCTCAGGTGTTAAGCATTTGGGGTGGTTATTAGGTTTTCCCTCCATGGCTTAGTGTACCTGTGCTGACTTTGCCACGTTAGAAAATTTCCTATTGGCACCTAAGCAGAACCACCCTGAGGGATGTCAAAACTGCAGTGTAAATGATATTACAGTGAATTGGGGTCACCCAAAGGACAGAGCCTCAGTGCTGTGTGTGTGTTCCAAGCCTGGAAAGTCCCTTAAGTTGGTCATAACCTGTTCTTTAGTTTTTTTTTTTTTTAATATTTTTTCTAGTTGTGGATGGACCTTTATTTTATTTATTTATTTTTATGTGGTGCTGAGGATCTAACCCAGTGCTTCACACATGCTAGGCAAGTGCTCTACCACTGAGCCAGAACCTCAGCCCTTTTTTTAGTTTTAATAAGGTAGTAACTGGTCATGAAGGATGCAGCTTACATATGATTTTTTTTCATCACACTTTTAATAGTGTGATCTTTTGTCACTGGAGATGGACTGAGCCCTATTCTCCCCGGTCTCCATGATTATATCTGCCTATCTTCGTAGTCTTAACAATAATTATTTTTTTCTGTTAGTAAAAAATTTTTCTTGAGGTGTAATTTGCATACCATTCAACTTGCCCATTAAAATGTAAAATTCACTGGTTTTTAGTATCTGAACAGATTGGTGCATTTATCACCACAGTCAATTTTAGAACATTTTTATCACCCCCAGTAAGAATCCTACAACCAGAAGCATTTATTCCCTCTTTTTTCCAACCTCTTTGGCCTGAGGCCACCACTGATCTTTTTACGTCTATAGATTTGCCAATGCTGGACAGTTCATATAAATGGAATTCTATAATACGTGGTCTTTGTGACTGGTTTCTTTCACCTGGCTTACTGTTTTTGAGGACAGCCATGTTTTATCTTGTACTGGTGTTTCATTTTACAGCCAAGAGATATTCCGCTGTATGGTTATACTGCATAACTTTGTTTACATCTTGTTTATCCAGCAATTTATTAATGGAACAGTTGGGTTCCACTTTTTGACATTTATACATGATACTGCTTTGGCACACCTGTACAAGTTGTATGTGGCAATATGATTTTATTTCTTGTGAGTACATATCTAGGGTGGAATTGCTTAGTCATGTAGTATTTCTATGTTTAATATTTTGAGGGACTGCTGTTCTGAGAAGTCACTGTACGGTTTGACATTTCCATCAGCAAATATGTGAGGATTCCAGTGTCTCCAGTTCTTCAAAGTGCTTGTTATTGTCTGTTGTTTTTATCGTAGGTATCCTTGTGGAATAGTGTTATATCATTGTGGCTTTGATTTGCATTTCCATGGTGGCTAATTATATTGTCATCTAATGTGCTTATTGGCTATTTTTATATCTTCTTTAAGAAAAGTCTTTTTAGATCTTTTAAGGCCTCAGTAATTTTATGCCCTTTTTGTTCCTGAAGGAAAAGAAAAGTTGGGAAAACTTCAGGCTATAATCAGTGCATTTCACTCCCCCCCCCCCCCCCAACTGCTTCATGGTATCTGTAGGCAACTCTTCCATGCTGCATTAAGGGGACTGCTGATTGCCACCTTCTCAGAGGACTTTCTTGATCATCCTTCTGAAATAGACACTCCTTCCCTTTCTCTCTGATCTTTCTTATCTGGTTTTATTATTTTTGTATAATACTCTCCTAAATAAGTTTTTCTGATTTGCATTCTCCTCTTGTTGAGTGTAAGCTCCATTAGGAGAGGGATCTTTTTTTCCTTGGCACACTAATTGGACCTCAGCAAATACTGGTTGAATGACTGAATAAATGAATAAATGAATGTGTGGGAAGACTAGGTTCTGGAGTCCACCACTCTTCCGTTACTTGGGAGATATTTAGTTTCCTCAGGTTTAACATCTTTATATGAGTACCTGTGTCATTGGATGGCTATAAGGATTAAATTAATTGGTGTATGGGAAATATTGCACATCATGCCCATCCTATAAAGAAAACAAGGCTGGCAGTTTATTTCTTCCTGTTTTTGGCATAACTGTATGGTTGCAAGGAGTGTGTGTTTATCTGTTATGGATGCAAGTGAAACCATTTTTAAATTTTTTTTCCCCCCCAGGGAATGCAGAGAGCAACTAATGTCACCTATCAAGCTCACCATGTCAGCAGAAACAAGAGAGGTCAGGTGGTGGGGACCAGAGGTGGCTTTCGTGGTTGCACAGTTTGGCTAACAGGTATGGTCAAGAGAGAAACCAGTTTATTTTAAAAGCAGTGCTTATCAATAGTTTTGGATTAGGAGTAGACATAGTTCTTGTCTTTGGAGCAGGAACAATGTGTAGTGGACATAGTTGCATAATAATAATAATAATAAATGTTTTCTTTTGTTAATTCCTTTTGTTCTTTTGTAGTATTGCTGTTAAATAAGGGGGGAAATAGCAGAATGCATCTTAAAACCATCTCTTAATAGAAACCACACCAAAATCTCTAAGCTGAGTACAAATAAAGTCTGGTTCTGCTTCAAGGAGCTAACAGTGTTAATTGTATGGAGAGAAAGAATGACCAATAAAGAATTTCAAATTATCAGTTTCTATCTTGCAGCTTGTGTGGCAATCTCATGGTTTCTTGCGTTGATTATCTCTTTGGGCTTAGCCATAGTAGGGTGGCTAGAGGGTAAATTGATTTTAGGAATAGTTTTAAAAATGATGCTCCTCAAAAAAATGTTAATTGCATATATGAATATGTCATGTTTCTGTGTAATTAATAATAATAATTATAATAATATATAATATAATATAATTATAATATTATTACAGTTACAAAAATGAATCCTTTCACATGTAGGAATTGTATTAAAAATGTTGCCAATTGTCCACTAAAACTTTGTATCAATTGACTACCACCAAGAATATGGGAGAGGGTCTATTTTCCAGTATCTTTGTCAACACTATCTTTACCAGACTTTAAAAATTTGTGCTAAAAATAATTAAATAAATAAAAAGTTGTGCTGATTGTTAAAAGCAACATTTTAAAAATATTACATGTTGTAGACAGATGTTTTTCTGTGAAAGAAAACGGCACTCTTAAATTTTACTTGTCCCCTCATTCTTAAATTGATCTAGATTGTTGTAAAATTGTTGGTTTTAAATTGCCTAGGTTTGTAACACTTACATTTTGGAGGGGGGGTACTTTTTATTTTGGGTACTGGAGATTAAACTCAGGGCCTTTTTTTTGTATTTTTATTTAGAGATAGGATCTCATTGAGTTGCTTAGTGCCTTGCTATTCTTGAGGCTGGCTTTGAACTCTGGATCCTCCTTTCTCAGCCTCCAGAGCCTGTGGAATTATAGGCATGCACTACCCTGCCTATAATTTTGTTTTAACATCTTCAATTTTTATACTTCTTTACATTTTTGTGGTATTTAATACTCAGGAACTCACCATCATTTCTTTTATTATGTCATGGTTGCTTGTGTGTCCTTTATTTGAATCGAGTCATGATAATTTGTATTTCGTTGTTAAGTAGTTTTTGAAAGATGTCTTCTGTTGAGATCTGAATCCTGAGATTTTATGTTTGCAAGTGTCTGCTCATATTTTATCACAGCCTGACTGGGTAAAGTGTATATTCGAACCATACTTTCTCTTGAAATTATAAAAACAGTACTCTGCTGTCTTCTGGCATTTAATGTGTTTGTGAGGATGTATGAGGCTGTTCAGATTTTTCTTTGTTTAGGAACTTTACTGTTTCCATTTGATATTGGAAGAACTTTTTTAAAAAAAATTAATATATTAAATTTTTTGTAGTTATAGATGGACAGAATGCCTTTATGTTATTTGCTTATTTTTGTGTGGTGCTAAGGATTGAACCCAGTGCCTCACGCATGCTAGGCAAGTGCTCCACCACTGAGCCCCAGCCCCAGAAGAACTATTTTTAGTACCAGGGATTGAGAGGGGCATTTAACCACTGATGCACATCCCTAGTCCTTTTTTTGTATTTTATTTAGAGACAGAGTCTCACTGAATGCAATTGCTTAGGGCCTCACTATCTCTTTGTTCCAGTTACTGTTGTGTAACAAATTATCCCACGCCTAGAGGTGTAGAACAGCAACCATTTTAATCTGCTTACCACTCTGAAGGCAGGGAGTTCAGGAGGGTACAGCAGCCCCTTTTACTCGGGCCTTGTCTGGTTGTGGTCATGCTAGATTGGGCCGTCGCTGAAGACTGGACTGGATATCCAGGGGATTTAGTTGGCTGATGCTGTGTATCTGTTGGGAACTTAGCAGTTGATACTGTCAATTGAAACATCTACCTCTGGAATTCTCCCAAATTCAGTGACCCCAGAGAAGCTGTATAGTTTTTTCTGACCCACAATGTCATTTCAGTACATTCTTTCCATTAATGGTGAATCTTCAAGCTAGCCCAGATGCAAGAGTGGGGCATTAGATTGTGCCCTTGATGTGACCATGGCAACATCATCCTTGGGAAATATAATCTGCTGTACTTGTTGAATATTTGATGAATAAAGCAGCCAGTGCTCTCTTGATCCTCTCAACATTGTCATCCTTTCTGATCTTCTTTTTTTCAGTTAACCTTCTGTGCTACCATGATTTCTCTCAAGAGCACTGACACATTAAACTTCAGTATTTTATCTCTTACCTTATATTTTATCTCTTACCGTATAACTCCCTTGACTATGAATTGTATAATTGTATACTTATTAAAATGTTAAACTATTAGTGCATAAATGTGCTTTTTCTTTTGTTGTTTATAGAGGAAAACGAGTTGAAATGAGGATATTCTTTTAAGAATATTATAAGTTGTACAAATACTTAAAATTATTTGTATAAATTGTATAATACAAAATAATATTGTACATACACTTAACAAATTTTTTTTAGTTGCATATGGACACAATAGCTTTATTTTATTTTTGTAATTTTTATGTGGTGCCGGGGATCAAACCCAGTGCCTGACACATGCTAGGCAAGCACTCCACCACCAAGGTACAACCCTGGTCCTGTACGTACACTTTTTATCATGGTAGTTTGTATTAGGTGATGATCCTGCAATATATAGCTAACTTTTAATATTTCACTTACTTTTGTCCTTTCTTTTTATTCCTTTATAAATAATTTGAGAATTAAACTTTTTAAATTGGTGGTATTTTAGTATTAATAAGAGGGCAAAGTATGAAAAACATACCCAATCATTTTAGAACTTATTGACGACTTCTAGAATACCTTTGGACATAGAGATGTAATCAAAAACAAGTGTTTATTGACTAGGTAAATAATCTCAAATGAAAATATTGGATAAGAATGTTCCTGAGAGACCTATGTGAATCATGAATACATTTAAGCCTGTTATTAAAATTCTTTGGTAGTTACTGTTCTAACTTTACATGTGGAATCTCTCTGGACTGTTTACTTTTAGGCTTGTCTGGGGCAGGGAAGACCACTGTGAGCATGGCTTTGGAGGAGTACTTGGTTTGCCATGGCATCCCATGCTACACTTTGGATGGTGACAATATTCGTCAAGGTCTTAATAAAAATCTTGGCTTTAGTCCTGAAGACAGAGAAGAGAATGTTCGGCGCATTGCAGAAGTTGCTAAGCTGTTTGCAGATGCTGGCTTAGTGTGTATCACCAGTTTTATATCACCCTATACTCAGGTATGTGGATTTTGTGCCAATGCTATTCTGATTACATCTATTGAAAATGTGGTATCAGAGCACATAACTGAAACAGTGACTTGTTCTTTGAGGTTAACTCCAAATTAAAATAACCTACACAGTTCTGTGCTGTAACTTTTCTGAGTAAATCCAGTTTTGGAAAAAGCTGCTATTATAAAAACAGGTTTTTATAATCTAGAGTACAATAAAGTTATTGAACTTAAGTCCATGGCCAAATTATTTCAAGCTTGACGTTTCAGTTCAGTAAACCTATTGTGAACACTTGGCTGGTGTGAGACACCAGGAAAAATTCAGGTTTCTTAACACATGTCCTCTATGATGTCATTGATCTTGATTCTTTTTTCTCAGTTCCTGTCACACTCTGACTTTATAGAGTCCTTAGCAACACCAAGTCACTTTTTGTATTTCTCTGAAAAAAATCATGTTGTTCTTTATCTCAGGATTTTTGTTTCTCCCTGACTCAGAAGACATTTCTCTCCTTCCTCTTGCCCATCTCTTCTTAGTCTCAGTTGAGTTCTCTTCAAAGACTCTTTTGAGACTCAGGTTAGGCATCTCCTCCTCATAAGCACTTTTCTTCCTCCCTCAGGCTTTGTTGGGCTCTGTCTTTTATGCCCTTGTTATTGTACTTTAACACATTACTTTACAATGTCCTAGTTCACTGGTGCTGCTTATAGTACCAGTAGCGATAATAATAGTAGCTAACATTTATTGAACACTTACTTTTTTTCCCTTTGGTACAGGGATTGAACCCAGGGGCGCTTAACCACTGATCCGTCTCCCCAGCCGTTTTTTACTTTGAGACAGGGTCTCCCTAAGTTGCTTAGGGCCTCTCTAAGTTGCTGAGGCTGGCTTTGAGCTTGTGATTTTCCTGCTTCAACCTCCCGAGTCTGGTATTACAGGTGTGTGTCACTGCATCCAACTATTGAACACTTACTTAAATGTGCTGCTAACTGTTGTAAAGTGCTTTTATGTGAATTAACTCATGTAGTTCTCATCTTCAGTGAGGAAGGTATGTGTGAGGAAACTAAGGTGTACATTGGCCAAAGTCACATGCTATACTGGTAAAGCAAGGATATACACTTGGACGGTGTGTCTCCAGGACCCGTGTTGTATCCACCATGCTATGTTGCCTCCAAATCCCATGGATTCCTTGAGTGTTAAGGTCTTCTTTATGTTTGGTCTTCTTTAACTTGGTACCAAAGCCAGATTCTTAGTGTTCATTGAATGACAACCTATTGCCCTTAGGAAGCCCAGATGTCAAATACTAAGCAAATTTATATAGCGATTCAAAGCAGAGTCTGTCATTGGAGTTGGACGCAGGTGGTCTGGAATCTCACCTCTGCTGGTTGTTACTGTTATGGCCTTGGCCAGTTCACTTAACTTTCTTAAGCTCCATTAATGCCTAATTAACGGCTTTCTGAGGATTAGATAAATCATGCACAAAAGTCCTCAGCAAAGTGTCTGTCATGTGACAAATATTCAACAATCTAATAAATAGTAATGGCACAATTCTAGTACTGTATTAGAAACACATTTTTTTTGAGAGAGAGAGAGAGAGAGAGAGAGAGAGAATTTTGTAATATTTATGTTTTAGTTTTCAGCGGACACAACATCTTTGTTGGTATGTGGTGCTGAGGATCTAACCCAGGCCGCATGCATGCCAGGCGAGCGCGCTACCGCTTGAGCCACATCCCCAGCCCAGAAACACATTTTAATGATCATGTAGACTTTTTTTAAACAAAATTTGACCTGTGAGAAGTGTCAGATTGTTAACCTCACAGGTTCAGTTAATTGAAGAATGGCAGTAGTCCTAAAGTGTCCCATGAGGACTAGCTATACTTTTTATTTTCCTGAAACCTTGAAATCAATGTCAATCTGTCAGTTTAAAGTGTGTCAGAAGAAATATGTAAACAGAACCAGTGTTATTTAGCATTTCTGAATCCTTGGGTATGAACAATTTTAAAGGAAACATAATCACAGTGAAGTTCTTGAACCTTCTGTGTATCTTTGCAACTCTTGGAACATTGGTAAAGTCAGTGAGACTTGCTTTGGAGAGCTACCAGCTGAGGCTGGGGTATCTAAAAGTCTTTGCTGATCTCCCTGCCTTGTGTTCATAGTGTGGATCAAAATCTTTGTTGTCCTCATTTGTAAAAGCTCTAAGAATAAGGTTGGAGTATGTTTAGGGTATGTCAAAATTCATAATATTTGGGTTGGACCGTGTAATATAGGTATGTATATTTTCCTGGCCAGTCATGATCAAATTTATGCATTCAATAAATGTGTTTGGGGCATCTTGGTTCTAAAAACAAACCTAATAGTTCTAGTATTAATTATTAATAGCTCAATGAGTAAAGGCCTGAGAATGGTGGGACCAGCTGTAGCGCTGTAAAATCCAAACCTCTTAGCTTGATGGTGGTGGAAAGTCTCTGAAGAGTCTAGTAGGATGATAAGATTTTACATTAGCTGGTACCCTGGAAATAGTGCAGAGTGTGGCTTTGGGCATTGAGAATACTGATGAAAAGGATGTTCAAGTTGTTCCAGTGAGAGAAATGAGGTTGAATGGGGAGTGGGGAAATAGGGCAGATGGGGTTGGTGTGACACATAGAGGTAATATCTGAAGGATTTTTGACCCAGTGAATGTTGTGGGAGAGGTAAAGAATCAGACCAATTCAGGGTTAAGAGCTCATAGTGTTGTCATACCTTGAGCAGTGGAAGGAGGAATGCAGGTTTGGGAGAAAAGAGACTGGATTCATTGTTGGTCATATCAGTTTGAGGCGTCTGTGGGATATCCAGGTATTTAGGAAGAAGTTGATGTATGTTTAATTTCAGGAGAGAAGTCAGGGCTTGGGCTTCCGTGTTGGTGTATATGTTATTTTATTTTTTGGTGTATGGGTTCTTATTTATACTATGGAGGCAGCTGAGTAGAGTGCTCAAGGCCTGCTGAAGGTGAGCAGCATGCTATGGTGGAGTGTGGGCAACCCTTTGTTTAAGGGAAGCAGTGCATGCCTGATCTAGTACCTCCAGAGGCTAAGTAAGGGAAGAGGGTCACAGGTTCAAGGCTCCCCTTCACAAGTTTCAAAATGAGAAGTAAGGGAAGGGCAAAGTGAGGGCTGGGAGCCAAATGGAATGTGCAGGGGAATGATTGGGGAGTCACAGTTAGGATTCTGTTGGGGTGGCAGTGCGATATGAAGTCAGATTCCTGGCATTTTAAGCACTGAAAAGCAGCTGAGATGAAGGGAAACTTTTTGTATGATTTGTTAGTTTGTTTTAAATGGATGAGAGTGACTTGTGTAATACTTGGGGGGAAAGCAGTAGAGAAGGGTAAGGCTGATGATTTCAGATGGAGTAGGGAGAATGTGTTGAACAGCTTCCTGTAGGATGACATGAAAGGGGAGGGGATTTAGACTATGTGAAGGGTGGAGTGGTGGGGAGGAAAGATAAGATTTTTAGGATGTAGATACGTTTGTATGACAGACTTGACCAAGAGCTTTTGTGCCTGGGGATTTTCTTTTTGAAAAAGAAAGTACTGTCATCTGGTCAGAATGGAGCAAATAGGCATGGTTTTTCAGAGGGCTCTAAAGAAAGGTGGCATATGCTAAAATGTAGGAAAAGAACGACAGAAGTTGAGGAACTAGCTTTTGGAAATATGGGCACTGTGGTTAATACAGAGTACAAATGTGGAGCTTGCACTTGAGAACAACAGCCAAATGAAGCATCCTCAAGGGAGAGCTGGCTTTTAGTTAAGAGAGGGAAGAGGATGATGTTGACTTTCAAAGAAAAAAGTGTTCCAGTGGGGTGGAGAATTTAGATAGAACGATAAAGGTGGTTTCTAGAGAGTTGCTGGTTAGGAGCTGTACAGGCAGATATGTTTTGGCAATGCTAGAGAGAGGCGGCTGCAAGGGCTGCATTTGGTGAAGGAGTAAGCCAGCATTGGGGTTCTGGATGGACCTCTTTTGTGAAGTCACTTTCATGCCAACCTGGGCTGAGGTTAAAGGTGATAACAGGGAGAGGCCAGACGACACCTGCATTCCAGCTGGACTTTGATTCAGGTTTCCAGTTGAATTTAGGTCAGAGTATTCATGGCACATCCATTGTTTCTCTTCTGGAACTTTCCAAGATGTTGGGTTTGCATTCATTAGGCTAATGAATATTAACCTAATAATGTCTTGGATTTGTTCATTTCAGTTTATATTTTTAAAATATAAATTAATTTTTTCCTGATATATTTTCCACTAACTCAGTTGGAAAGCACTTTTACTTGTTGTTATATGGTACCCTTGATGTGTGTGATCACTTTTTGTTGTTTCTGTGCTTGTCATGTTTTTTTAAAGGATCGCAACAATGCAAGGCAAATCCACGAGGGTGCAAGTTTACCCTTTTTTGAAGTCTTTGTTGATGCTCCTCTGCATGTCTGCGAACAGAGGGATGTCAAAGGACTCTACAAGAAAGCACGAGCGGGAGAAATTAAAGGCAAGTAATATTTTCTTCCCAGTTTCTCTTGCTTAGATATTTTATGTTTCCACCTGTCTTATACTCTTTTCTCAGAGATTGGGAATATTCAAGTGAGTATTCAAATGACTTGGGGCTCCTTGAGCACAAAGGTGGGTCTCATTCCATGGTTCTCTCTCCTAGGCCTAGCAGCAGTAGAGCACTGTGCACTTACTGTTGGTCATGTTGGAATTTTACTCACAAGACAGAGTTGTGACTTTGAGAGGTGGTAGAAACCTACTTGGTTAAGTGAGGTGTCTAACATTAGGTTACTTACTAGCTGCCACCACTTCTATAGTTTTTGTTTCAGTGAAAGTGGAGGACTTAAAACTACTTGGAAAAATGCCTTATATAAGCATCTTGATTTTTAATTTTTTTTCTTAAGTTGCTGATGGATCTTATTTATTTATTTGTGGTGCTGAGAATCGAACCCAGTGCCTCATATGTGCTAGGCAAGTGCTCTACCACTAAGCCACAACCTCAGCCCCTATTATAAGTATCTTAATGGCAAGAAAAATAGCCTATTTTTATTTATCATAGTGCTTGGAATGGTCCACTATTCAATCTAAGTAGGACTAATATATATCACTGATTCTATCAACATGTGCACTCTTTACTTTTTTAGTTTTCACGATCTGCTCCCAGAGTTTCAACTATGGTGAACATTAGACATTGAAAGAAAAACTGAGGACCAGTTTCTACTGTTGCCTTTGATACCAGTCATTATTTATCTTATAGACATTCTTGACATTAGGGAAATAGGACATGCCAGCATTAAAAAAAAAAAAGAAAAAAAAAAGAAAGAAAGATTACTCATTGAGCATTGTTTAGGGATGAGTGATTCACGAAGGTAACTTTTGTTTGTCTTCCCAACAGGGGGTCTGGTAGCCTGGGACCATCATAGGATTTATCAGGAGCTCTGTGATTTTAGATTTTGGTATTCAGTTTCTGAACCTTAAAAGTGAAAATTAAACCAGAGGGAAAATAATTGTTATTCTGGGAATGCTTTACTAGATGAGACAAATTCTGCCTGCGTTGGTGACATCTCATTCTGTGAACAAGTCTGACGTGCTTCCTGTCAGTTCTACCATGGAGGCCCAGCTTCTTGACAAGGCCCGCTGCGTATAATCCCTTCATCCACTAAGCTTCTTGACTCAGAACAGGCTGCTTGACTGGAATAGTGACAGTGGGAGGGAAACCAGTTTAGCCCGTAGCTCCAATATCACTCCAATGATGGCCAGTTTCATTTCAGCTCTTTGTATAGAGATTGGTCACAGAAAAGCCAAATGGTATGTACAGGATTCTGCAGTCTAAACCTTTTACTTCTCTTAATTGTAGTTGGTTTTGTTGTTTTTGCAAGGGTGGATTTGTGAGGGAGGTAGGTGTGTCTGGCTGGCTGGAGTAAACTAAACCAGTTGTGAGCAGGGACAACATCTTGAGCATTTTTGTATTTTAAAATTTTGTACAGTGTGTGGCCCAGTGTATAATACCTGTCACACACATTCACTTGTTGATTAAATGAAAAGCAGGTGGGAGAATGGGGTGCTCAATACATATTTCACTGCTTTCTATTTGTGGGGTATATGTTTGGTGCTTAGGAATGAAAAGATGATTAAGACCACATTCAAAATGTCCTGGAGTCACTTGAGTTTATATCTATAACTGGGGTGTTCATGTCAGTCTGTTTTTTTTTTTTTTCCTTTTGTTTTTAACTTTCCCAAGTATTGGCTGCATTCCTCAGAAAATGATCCTTAGGTTAACTTTTTGTCTGTATGTGTGTGTACTCATATATGCTGATTTATTTAGGTTTGTCCTGTTGCTAGGTTTCCTGATTATAGCACTATTAAAAAAAAACAAAAACATTTGCTTGTCAAAATGGTGCTTAACAATTTCCTACCTGCAGTTTCAGAGCTGTGATGGTAAACATTCAAGAACAGACAAGATCTCATACATTCAGTGGACCTCAGTCTTTACTAGACCTTTAAAGACATTTATTAGGCAGTGAATATATTCCTGTCATCCATTCCACATGTGATTCCTACTCAAATAGTTACTTATTATTGACTTAAATATAAGTGTTTTCCTCACAGCATGCATTTGTTGCAATCACCTAGCTAGCTGGGTGGAAAACTCCTGAATCTCTGCAGCATCAAGCCAAGTCTTTAACAAAGCTTTGCTAGCTTTGTTGCACGTTGGCTTTACTTTGGGAAGTCTTATAACCAAGGGCTAAAGCTGGAGAAATCATGGGGTAGGACTCCAGTGAATTGCCACAGTTTCAGTCAGAACTTTACAACCAATGTCCTAACTGGAATTATTTTTCCTCCAGTTATTTTATTGTGACCTATCACTAAATATGGTTGGCAGATATTTTTTCTTGGATTCAGGACTTCAGATGATGCTTAGAAATATGAAATAGGAAAAAAAGAAATAAGTGTGCTATAGGGTTATAGTACATATTTTAGAACTCTTTGGCTAACTATACTTTTTAATAGGAATGATTTTAAATTTATATTTACCATTCTAACCTAAGATTGGCCTAAACTTTCCATGTTAGGCAGGACTTGAACAACTTATGTTGGTGTAACATCAGGGTGTCAGGAGCCTAGCTTGAGCTCAGCTGACTTACTCTGGGGAACTGTTGTATATTTGTTCTTTTCTCTGCAGTTATGTAGAAATACACATACAACAGGGAAAATTGAGTTAGTGGTTAATATCTCAATTGATACTATTTGATTGTGGAATCTATTTGGTGATATCATGGACTCATCATTTTTATTTATGTTTTACTTAAGCTAATGTTAATTCATGTTGCCTCAATACTTGCTATCTAATGGCAGAAGAATCCTGCAGAGCTTTGATTCTGCCAGGGATAATCCATGTGACTGTAATGGATATATTGACTTAGTGTCAGTTTTTGCATTGAGAGGGAAAAGACTTTGTTCAGTTTGGTTGTATGCCTAGAGCTCAGGTACGATGGCCTGTATTCCTGTGGAGAAGGAAGCTCTGGGTTACCCAGTGGTATCATTTCTTCATTTCTTCACAGTGTAGGCATTTACTTAAGAGGGAAAAAAAGAAAAAAGGTGACAGAACTATAGTTGATCCTCATTATTTGTGGGTTCTTTATTTGTGTATTTGCCTACTGAAAATATAAAACAATTTAAAAGATTGCCTACTTGATAAAAGTTATTTGTAACCCTCAACTCAATACTCCTGTAACTTTTGGGGTCACTTGTGGACAGGAGGACAGTGATGAATAGTGGGAATCACTTGATTGACATGTTTCCAGCTGAAGTCAACAAAGGTGACACTTGACCTTCTTGTTTCAATCAAACCTTAAATACATGTCTTTTTTCACCTGATTTAATACCATGTGGTTTTTTTTTTCATTTTAATGCTTTTTTTTTTTTTTTTTAAATGATTTTGCTCTTTAAAATGTCCCCTAGTGCCAAAAATGCTGTCTAGCACCTCTAAAGACAAGAAGACTGTGATGTTGCTCATGGTGGAAAATACACATTCTGAATAACTTGTGTTTTATCCAGTATGTGTTAGGTAACTGCCATTCTTGTTCAGGCAGGAGTTCTAGTGCACTCAGCTGTGAGTTCAATGTAAGGGAATTGATATGTTAAATAAAGTATCTTTTAAAAGAATAACACCCAAACAAAGTGAAAGAATTGACCAGTTGGCAAAATTGTAGCCAGAGGCTGTCAGGAATCCAGTCTTGTAGTTTACTAAGGAGCAGTGGTTCAATATTTACTTATTTAGTATTTGTGACAACTTTGTTGAACATAATTAGACTGGATAATGATAATTCATTCTATATGTTTATAGAAGAAATGGAAATTTAATTAGAACTCTTCTCCCAAGAAAGAAGTGTCAGTTCCATAATCCTGAACTGAGAAGGAACAGCATAAATATTAATTTCAAGTAGAAACTTGTACTGAAGAAACCAGCTATTTTAATTTCTACCTCCTCTATTATCTGATACCTTTTAAAGGTTTCACTGGAATTGATTCTGAATATGAAAAACCAGAAGCCCCTGAATTGGTGCTGAAAACAGACTCCTGTGATGTAAATGACTGTGTCCAGCAAGTTGTGGAACTTCTACAGGAACGGGTAAGAGACAGTGAAAAAAGAAAAACCAGGGAAGAATCATATCCATCTTGTAACCTTCCCCCTCCAAGAATATGGTAATGTTAATATTGAACAATATTTGTATTTTAAATTCTTTAAGGGCCAACAGGTTTCTCTGTGTGTGTCACTGTGTTGGGTATTGTGGGGCATGCTTCATATGTACAATATATGAAATATTCTGGTTAAGTAAACTTCTGAAAACTTAGGAATAACATAATCTTTTATCAGTAATTTTACCACATCAATACCCAATAGCAGAAATCCAGCCATGATTATTCAGCCCCGTAACTTGGTATTATTGTGTTCAAGTTGAGGTACACAGTATTGTTAACTTTCCCTAGACATTTAGGGAATGCCTGCATTTTCCCTGTGACAATTTGATGGGTATCCTTAGGGTTGAATTTTATCAAGGGATTCTGTGGAGGGTAAGGTTCCAGAACATAAGGACCCTTCTCTTGTAACTGGGCATATTGAAGCTTAAAGAGTCCTGATATTATCCAGGGTGCTCAAACCCATTAACAGGTGCATGGTTTCTTGACTCTGTTCTGTGTTTCTAGAAGTTTTTTTTTTCTTTTCCTTCTTTTGCTCAATCATACATTGATTAAAAGCAAAAGTCTAACAGTGCAGAGGTTAATCAGCTGTGTTTCCATTCCTGAGGGATTTACATTGTAGGGGACAGAAACAAAAAAAGATGATATAACTCCTACAAGGTGTTAGAAACCATGATTTCAGTATGTCTGTGGTATCTTGGAGCCACAGAGGAATTACTGTGGAAAGGCTTTCAGATCTTTCTCTTCTGCTCATTTTAAAAAGGTACTTCTTCTGTTAGGTATGAAATTTTGAGTTGACAGTTTTGTTTTGTTTTTTTCTTTCTGTTCAGTATTTAAAGATGTTGCTCCATAGACCTTGTTTGCATTATTTCTGAGGAGAGTTTGATGTCTTGTCTTTGTTGGATATAATTGTCCCCCGTCCCCCGCCCCCATCTGAACCAGGATTTTCTCTTAATTCTTGTTTCTTAGCAGTTTTGGTATGATATATCTAGGTCTTCTAGTATGTTTGGGTCTTTTTCTTCCAGCTTAGGGTTCTCTGACCTTCTTGGGTTGCTAAAGATTGTTCAACAGTTTTAAGATGCTCTTTTTAAAAATTCTTTCCTATTAATAATTTAGTTTGATAATTTTAATTCACTTACTTTTAAGTTCCTGACTCTTCCCTGTATCTATTAATAGTGATATGCTTATGGAAGAAATTTTAAAACTCTGGTAATCATTAACAAGCAATTTTGTCATCATTTGGCTCTCCTTTCCATGTAGTATACAGGGAAATTCTGTTGAAATTCTCCATCTTTTCATGCATGTTGTCCACTTTTCTACTAGATCACACAATCATGAATTATAATATTATATTTCAAAGTCCTATGTGATGGTTTGAACATCTGGGTTGTTTCTGGACATGGCTTTGTTGATTGTGTTATCACTTGACAGTGTTTTTGTTTTTTTGGCCTTTTTGTGGTATCTTGTGATTTACTTTATTGAAAATTGGATATTGTATCTACATGAATAGAAGAGGTTGAGATAAACAATGTTTACTCCATGGGGACATCTCTTTTTCTGCTGTGCTTTTAATATAGTGAATTGAATTAATTCAGTCAGTATTCAGTTGCCTTTCTCCTTATTTTATAGTTTCTCTTATTGTACCACAGGTTTCAAATTTTTCCAGGGTTGAGTTGCTTTACCTTGTACTGGTGTGGGGCCTAGACTGTTCTTGGGTTTTTCTCAGTGTACCTGGTCCAGATTTCTGCATCGTCTGCGTGCCCATTCCACAGAAGGTGTCTCTTTCCCTACTCTGTTCCTCTTTCAACAGTAAACTGCTGTTGCTTATTTTTTTAGTGCTAGGCTCATGGTAGGAAAACCACAGTGATGGTTCTAGGTCTCATGGTTCAGCTTCAGTCTTAGGTAGAACCTAAGTATCCTCAATGCCTTTGAGTCTTGGGGCAGGTTTTCCTCAGTGTCTACCTCTTCCTGACATGGCAGCTAACTTCTTTGAACCTGGGATGTCCTGTGGGTAAGTTTCCTATTTGTCACATCACTAGCATGTTTTGTGTCTATTTACCTGGTTTGTATCAGTGCAGGATCCTGGGCCCAAGAGGGTTTCTCCACCTCCTTCCCTTCAGCAGATCCTATTTGATTCTACCATTCCCCTAGATGGACTCTAGGAGTGGACCCTAGGAGAGCTTCTGCCCTTGTCCGTTGACTTAAGGTTTTTGTGTATATGAGGGAAGGGTTTGGGAAATGGGCAGAGTTCTGTGACTGTACCACTGAGGAAGACTCTTAGTCTCCAGACTTGACTTCTGAGCTTTCTTCTGAGCACCTGTTTTTGGTCTTTTTATGACTGAATACAGAAACCTTTGTTCCTGGGGATCCCAGTTATACTCACCTGCCACACTACTTCATTCTCAGCCTTTAAAAACTTTGAACATATTTTAGCTGTTCTTACCAGCCTTTATTCCTCCCATGTTCTGGGAAACAGTTCACACTTCTTGTCTTTTCTGGGTGGCCCTTGTCACTTGAGAGTAGCAGTTCAGCTCATTGTTTTACGACCTTAGTTCTATGATGGGCTCAAGAAAGTTTGTTTTTTTTAGATTAGCTGGCCCTTTCACTTGTTGGCAATGTTCTCCTGCGGCACCTCCACGTCTCATTTTCAGTGAATTTTTACACTATTGTTACTGTTGATACTTGTGTTAGCTTTGCATTACTGTAAGAAACCCCCTGAAAGTCGACTTAAAAAGAGAAGTTTATTTTGGCTGGTGTTTTCAGAGGTTTCAGTCCATGGTTGGTTAGCCCTATTGCTTTGAGTCTGTGATGAGGCAATGTATCATGGTGGGAATGAGTGGCAGAGGAAGCTGCTCAGCTCATGTTGGCCAGGAAGCAGAGAGAAAGAGGAGGGCTGGAGTCCCAGTGTTTCCAAGGTCATGACCAGACTTCTTGTCCACTAGGCCTCACATCTTAAAGGTTCCCCACCTCCCAATAGCCACAGGTCTGAGGATCAAGCTTCCAACACTTGGGCCTTCAAGGGACATTTGTGATCTACACTATGGCAGTATTAATGACAGTTTTCATTTATATTGGAATAAAATCCTTGCTTAGACCTGGATTATAATTTTCTGTCTTTTTCATTGAAACTTTCATTGTGATTCCCATATTTTTTCTTTTTATTTTGATTGTAGTTTTATTTGCTTTTTTGTACATTGAACTTAAGTTTTTTAACTTGAGTGTTGTTATATCAAAGTTATAAAGTATCACATAAAGTTTTAAATTTCATTAGGTTTGTTTATTTTTAAAGGAATCCTAAGTGTTTTACAGAATCCCAGAAAAATGTGCATAGATAACTTTTTATATAATTTTATGGGGCTCATGAATCTCTGAGGTGTCTTATGGTTAGAGATGATTTCAGATAACTCTGACATTTATAAGTATTTTGACAGGTACTGAAGGTATCTCTCTTCTTCTTTTCTGTTTTTATTCAATTCATAATCACTTTTAAGGCCCTTCTTAGAGTAGCATCCTTTGTGTTTAATGCTTTACCTACATACAGGCTTTTTTTTTTTTTTTCATTGTGTGGAGGAAGATGTTTTGTTTTTATTTTAAAAACATTTTACTTTGAGAAAACGTTGCATTTCCTCTGTAAGTCTAAAAATAACAGAGAATTCCCATACATTCTTTACAAGCTGTGCTGATTTTTCCACTGATTTACTTTCCTATCCAGAATTCAGGATATCATATTCAGAATTAAATTGATTCTTAACCATAGTTCTGTAAAGTGATGATGCAGACTCCTGTGGTATGTGTAATGCACAGGATTTTACATCTTTTTTCTTTTTGTTTTCTCTAACAGTTAAATATTGAGGGTAAGTGCCATGGTATGATGTTACCACACCTCCAGTTCTGTATGCCTTTTGGTATTTGCAGAATCATCTTTCTGTCGTGTAGTCTATTTCCCCTTTTCACTCTAAAACATTACCTGATTTTTCCCATTGTTTTTAGAATCAGGGTGACTTGTGTTCCAGGTTCTTCATAGTTTGCTTCCAAGCTGCGTATTTTCTTATTTGCTGACCCTATGTCTTTCACTGTAGTATTTTCTGTATCTCTGTGTCTTTGTGTCTGTTTCTCTCTTTCTGTTGCTTGTCTTAATCTCTGTAGTCCTAATTAATGCCTTCCTCCTAATTTGTTTGTACCTAATTAATGAATATATGAATTGCCTTTCGTTTTATACAGATATTAGTCTGTATTATGCCTGCTAGTTAGTATGATGATTGGGTAATTTTATTCAAGGTTTGAAAAAGAGTGATAGATCAATTAATATTTGCTGAGTACATATATAAGGTACATATATGCAGGGTATTGTTTTTTTTTCTTTTTCTGCTTATCAGAATCTGGGGAAGAGGTTTCTTTTCCTAGTTTAGCTTCCAACCACCTTTCACCTGAATTACTGTGGTAGTTTCCAAAGTGATCTTTGTGCTGAGTACTTTCTACATAAACTTATGAATATTTCAGAGAAGTTAAGACTTGCTCATGGATTCTACCTGATGACTGCAGAGTCACTTTCATATACTTTTACTTTTAGGACTCTTCTCATTACATTTTAATACAATGTAATTAAATATGTATATAGAAAGGGATTCTGGTTATATTCGTTTAGGACAGAGAAGGTTTCAAATAGTTGAAAAATTATTTGTTTTTATCTTAAAAGTTGAGTAGTAACAAAAGAAGAAATGCAAATGCTTCCATAGTATGATTGCTGTCTTTTGGTATCACTCTTCTTTGGGTCAAAAGATTTCAGTTACATGCTTTTCTAAGTAAGTGACTCACTTCCCATTGAAAGCATGTGAGTATTTCTCTGTTGTTCTTGGTTGATCTTATTAATTTAAGAAATACTTAGTGGCTTATGTAGTTGACACTGTTTTAAACACTGGAGATGTGACAGTGAATTAAGCAATAAAATTTCCTGTCTTGTGTACCTTAAATTTGGATTCTCACCACCACTGTTTTGTTTATAATGTATGGACTAGAATGACGGTAGAGAATTTTCCTTTTTTTGTAACATGGTATAGAATTTCAAAATACAATTGAAAGAAACACACACACACACACAAAAAAAAAACCAAACTACATCTCCTTTGTTTCACTCATAAAGTTGAGTCTGTAGTGGGCATAGAGCACATGGAGAAACAAATGAATACCTGACACTCAGCTCAAAGTTCAGTTAGCTGGTGGGATTTTGGGAGTACATTTGCCCACTGCATCTGCACTGCAAATAACTTGGTGTAGTGAGTGTCCACTTTTCATAGCAAACTCTGTCCATCCAGGGTTAGCAAATTCATTTCAACTTCATTTTTATCACAGGCATTAGTGAGATTTTCTTCAGGTGGGTTCTGAGGGAGAACATAGTAGAGTCTAAACATAGATTAGGAGGTGAGGGGAATGAATATGTCAGGTGTACTGGTGCCTTAAAGCAAAGGCTGATGACCTCATCCCCATAGTTCATAGTGTGTAGTGTGATGACAGCGTGAGTTTATAGTATGACAGTATGAAGAGTAGAGGTCCTGCATTAGCCAGCACTATGTATGAGAGTACTGTGTATGCTGAGAGAGACTGCCACAGGCACGGTTGGGCACCCTCAGTATCTCAGTAGCACTGTTGGATTGAATTTGTTAAACTCTGAGAAGAGGTGATAATACAAGGTTGTTTGTCCCAGAGAGCTGGGTCAGAAGTGATTGAGTCTGCAGTCCATACTCTTTGTCTTTCTACTACATGGTTTTTTATTAATAGCTAGATTATTCCCTTTCTAGTATATTTTTGAATGTGAATCTTTTCTCTAATCTTTCACATTCCTTGACAGTTGTTTCCTAAGTGTAGTTGGGTCTTAGAAATAGAGAGGAGGGCATTTTAGAAAGATTAGTATTTTTAGAATAATTTTGGATTATTTTAGAGTAAATCAAAGATAATATTGCTTGGGTTGGAAAGAATGTAACCATGTAAAAAAATAATAAACTACCATGTCTGTTACCTGTTAGTTGGTTAGTGAAATGTTTGTTCTGTATAGTGTGAAATAAGAAAGTGCTTGTAAGTTACTTAATTTACCTTTGTCAGTCTGAAATAACAAAAGCAGAGATCCGCTGAAGATAACGAATTTATGCCAAATGAACATTTTAGTAGGATAGTGCTGCCAAAGTAAACTGAGTATTTAAGGAGGCAAAGTGGACAGACAGGGCCTTCTAAAGCTGAAGTGCAGAGGGTTAGATAAACTCTTTTGGAACAATTATCATTGGCTACAAAGATGAATGCCATGAGTGGCAGCAGCCCCAAGGTTGGGCAGGCAGTTGCTGGGCAGTTATCCTCACAGAAGTACTTTGTGCTTAAGTTTGCTGCAGTCTTTATGCACTGTGGTCTGTTAGTAGTTACCTGTAATAGTTCTTGTTCAGACATATGTGCAAGTGATTCCCTCCTTCATGACCTCTGGGCTTTATATATTTTTTGTTAGAATTTGACACATTTTGATTCAGACAACTTTCCCACCTTGGAAGACTGAGGCACATTTTACCAGAAGGTTATGATTTACTTGGTTGCAAAACCTGAATCTAAGTTGTGAATGGGTGACTTATGCCTCTTAAAATGAACACTTTATTTCTAAAATGAGCTAAGTAAAATTTATCTTCTTTTCAGGTTCAGTTTTGTTAGACTTTTGAAGTCTTTTTTTTTTTTTTTTTTTTTTCCTTACACCAACCAGACCATTGATCTCTGGGGTCATCTGGGTGCCAAGCAATTCCATTCATTTCTTACCTATCTGCAGTTAGTTCAGTTCACAGGTTAGGTGCTGAGTCCCATAGGACTACCACTGTTTCAGATGATAGCCATGAATGAGGTGTGAGGCCCCACTTTTATGCCCAGCTGATTACAAATTCAGGATATCCCCCCCTCCTATCAGATTTGATAATTTGTTAGACTGACTCATGGAACTCAGGAAAGTTCTTTATTTACTATTGCTGATTTATGATAAACTCAGGCTTTTTGTTTTTAATGAAGGCTTTGTATAGGCATGAAAGATTAAGTCTTTGGTCATTGAACTCAATCTCTGACCCTTTTCTCCTCCTCAAAGGTGGGGTGGGTAAGACTGAAAGTTTTAACCCTTGGATCAGAGCTTGGTCTTTGTGGAGACCAGTGCCCATCCTGGAGCTGTGTAGGAAAGATCAACCAAGAGGCATCTCAGTAAGACACTGAGGAGATTCCAAGGATTTTAGAAGTTGTGTGCCAGGTACTGGGGACAAAGACAAAATTATATGTGCATTTCCTGTTGTACCTTGACTTTTTATTATGGAAGAGGATAATGTGGTCTGACTTTCCAGAGAATGGTGGTGTTTGAGAAGTGGAGCCTCCGTAAGAATAATAATTATAAATGGAGTTCTCTTTATTTGATACTCAGCATTACTTTGGAGAGACTCTTCTGAAATAAATTCTATCTGGACTTTTTTATTTAATGTCTTTTAGCAAGATAAAGCATTTATTTCAGTGTTCAAGCAAAACGTGTTTTTAGTATGCTATACATTGGGTATTTTAGGATGATGAGTACCTTAAATACTGTGGATAATTGAGTGTAAAGGTACACATCATTGATTTTCTTACCTCTCTTTTAGTTAGGATACATAATGTAATTGGTATAGGTAATATGGTCATTGCTATAAAGACTACATTTCTTGGCATTTGGTCAAAGCATCTTCATTTTCTTAACATGCTTCATTTGGTGAGTATTCAACAATATAGAAGATACTAACAAATAATAAAGATTTTTAATTTAATTTTTCTCCCTAACCCTCCAGTGGTCACTAGATGGCCTGCTAGTATTGTACTTTAACTTGGCTTGTTATGGCATAAGGAAGTCAGCTTCTTGCTGCTGGTTTTAATCTAAAGTGATATTTTAAATACTGTTTTAAAATCTACCAAGAACTTGAGATTTACTGGTGCTATAAATTATTTAAAGGTTTGTCTTTTTACAAAATGGCGATTTAGTGCTCTAAATGGATTTTATACCACACATAAAAACCAAATTTTGCAGCTCAGTTTTCAGGTGTTGCCAGAATGTTGTTTGGTGTTCATGCTCTGGATGCATGTAGTTTAGATAATAGAAGTTTAATAGTTATATAAAAAAAAAATGAGCCCTAGTGTTCAAGTCTGTAAAACAGATTTGGCTCTAGAGGAAAAAGTACAGAAAATTTTTAAAGGAAAAACTTACAAATAGAATCACTGTTTATGAACATATTCACACATACAGTATACTTTCAGAAGGTTAAAATGAGAAGGCAGGCAGGAGCTACTGTTTTGGTGTCATGAGTGTTGTTTGTCCAGGTAAAAACAAATAATCTATCTGGACAAGGATATGGATATAATATATGTTAGATCTTAGATTGACTTAGGTTGTATTTATTCAGTCAAGAAAATAAAAGTGTTTGGATATCCAATTTGCATTTTAAAATTAAATATTCAAAATTCATAACATGTAAGTGTTTCTACACTTATAGGTTGTAGACCTCACCCGTCATTAATAGTCATGTGTGAATTGTTCACTGGGCCCTTGCACAGGACTCCTAGGAGCATCCTTGAGCCCCTTCTACCCTGAAGTGTGGGGAGACTGGAGCTCTGCCGAAGGGAAGGGAGGTGTCTAGGTGTGTGAGGACTTTTTCTGGCCTGGCTTGTGATCTGTTTTTTGTTTCAAAGGAAATTTGCTGAAATAAAGGTTTTTATATGTACAAATTGAAGAAGAACACATTGTTTCTAATAGGCAACTGTGACTGGAAATCCTAATGAATCCCAAATAAAATGAATAGCTCATGTGGCAGGGACATCACATTCTGTTGTCCAGATATCTTGTCTCACTTTGAGGTGGTTTTGTTCCTTTTGGATGTTTAGTGGTGGTTTTTGAAAATGAGATTTGTCACTAGGATGTGCTTGAAATTGCCTATGTCTGTATTTTTAAGATTCTTTTTGTATTCCTGATGGAGACTCCCTCCTTTTGTCTCTACACTTAGAGTCTACATAGGAGTCAGTTCCACTGAGCAGATGTTTCATGTTTGTTTTGATTCATGCTGTATGTCTGCATTAATTCCAAAAATACGCACTTTATCTTTTGAAAAACAGTAGCAACCCCTTGGATTTCTATTTGGCAAAATTTAGCCATCAGAAGAATTTGATATCCAAGTTGTGAGGCTTTTAAAAGTCACTTGAAAATATTGCAGTAGTGAATTTGAAAGGGGAAGAATTTTATGAAATGCTCATAATGAAAAAATTGACTCTAAAATGAAATACAAAAAAGATTTTCTGCTGGCATGGTGGCACATGCCTATAATCACAGTGGCTTGGGAGGCTGAGGCAGGAGGATTGCAAATTCAAAACCAGCCTCACTTCAGAAACTTAGTGAGACCCTGTTTCTAAATAAAAAATAAAAAGGGCTGGGGATGTACCTCAATGGTTAAGTGCCCTTGGGTTCAGTCCCTGGTAACCAAAAAAAAGAAAAAAAAAATTGAATTTTCCCTCATCTGAAAAGGTGATTAAAAACTCTTGACTGAAAATGTGTCCTTAATAAAACACAAAATCTGTGCACAAACTTTTAATGTTTTGTTTGGCTCATAGTGTAAGTATTAACCTGTTTCATGTTCAGGCTAGTTGTCTTGTAGACAATAATTTGCTCACAAATTATTATACATATATGCCTTATCTTAGGTATATGGTTGGAAGGAAATGTAGAAATTTCCTACAGAAACTTTTGTTACTTTGTATTTCTTCCTTTGACTCTCTTTCTAGGGGGACTAGCGTCAGGAACCTGCATGCACATTCTCATGTTGTGGTGGCTCTGCAGGAGACAGCTGCTGTGGAGGTAAAGCATAGCCCCAGTTGTGTGCCGGGAGCTTTGCAGCAGACATTCCCAGTGCTGATATTCCTCAGTATCTGTGAGTTGTACCTAGGGATGCTGGCTTAGGGAACCAGCTAAAAATGTAGCATCCAACAAAGATCATAAGATTAGTGTGCTGGAAGCTTTCTCTTCTGATTGTTGACTCTTATCAGTAGTAAGTGTGGGGGAAAGGTGAGTATCTGACCTCCCCACAACATACAAAAACATATCTTGACCTTACAGTAATACACATATCAGAGATGCTTCAGAAAGAAAGTTTTATGGAAAGTCATACTCCTCACTGAAGTTGAGAATGAAATTCTTCTCTTGCCTGGAGTCCCTGTGTTATTTATTCCCAGATAGCATATTCTGGCTTTCAAAGTGCTGAGAGGTCTGAAGTGGCAGAAATGGAAGTTGGTTCTCAGTTAATTCACAGCGGCAGGGTTTGAAAAAGTTGGTTGAAAATTTTAATAGAACTATTCAGGCCTAATGGAAAAGTTAAGTAGCTTTACTTTTTTGCCTAGAACTCTATCAGCACACAGAAAGATCACATACTGGCTAGAAAGTGTGGACATTATAAATGACTAATAAAATTTATTTGTGAAAGTAAATTATGAACAATTTCTGTGACATATATTTCATAATTCAATGTTCATGGGAAGAACAGTGCACAGTATTTTTGGAGTTGAACAGTATTGGGATTTCAGTTGGAATCCCAGTTGTAACACTTACCAACTAAGTATATGACTTTGGAAAAAAATAGCCTTATTTCTCTGGTTTTAGTGCTCTCATCTGTGAAATAGGAAATAATAATAAAATCTGCCTCAGAGTTACACTGAGGATTCTATGAGTTAATATAGTGTATGTACAGAGTTTAGAACAGTTCTGACATGTAGCAAGCACACTATAATTATTATTTATTGAGCTTTTAGTGTGGGTTAAGTGCATTGGAAGACACTGTATCAGGGATTTGGGGCAAGTTAATAACCTCCCCTGGGCCTCAGTTTCTTCATTTGTAGAGGGAGGATGGGAATAGTTTCTTCTACCTTCATGGTAGAAGATTTTGCAGAGATTAAGTGAACCAATTCATGTGAAGCCCTTAGAACAATGTGTGGTGTTGTAGTAAGTATCTGGTTAATGTTAACCCCCACAGCTTAATTGTCACAAGGGCACTGGAACCTATATGTGTGTCTTTTTTTTTTTTTTTTTTTTAATTTTAGCATAAGAGGAGGAGATTGGCTGGGCGTGGTAGTGCACACCAGTAATCCCAGCAGCTCTGGAGGCTGAGGCAGGAGGATCCTAAGTTCAAAGCCAGTCTCAGCAAAAGTGAGGTGCTGAGCAACTCAGTGAAACCGTGTCTCTAAATAAAATACAAAATAGGGCTGGGGATGTGACTCAGTGGTCAAGTGCCTCTGAGTTCAATCTCCGGTACCAAAAAAAAAAAAAAGGAGATTGGTGGTAACATGTTAAGTTACCTGCTCAAGGTCTCACAGTTAAAATTTTAACACAGATCCTAGATACTAAAAGCCTGTGTTTTCTTTCCTTACTTCACACTGTTAGAGGTGGAACATTAGAAGTAACTGATAGACCCCTGTTCTTTTCATGTATCTTTTTTGGTTTTGAGATATTGTGTCCCAAAAGTTTTGTGATTAATATAAATATTTAATTTCAGATCTCTTGTGAAACCATATCATACTCTTTCTTACCAAAATCCTAATGAATGCTTGCTTTTCGTGTTTCAGTGAGTTTTAGCATTTATTTCCTGGTGTAGAGGATTTTAATTCTTCATTTTGCAGCTTCCAAGAATCTATGCCTCAAGCCTCCTCTTTGGGAGTTTACATATTCAAGAAGCTAATTGAACATGTCCGATGTATGTATGCAATTCACTTAATGAATGTCATATTGTCCTTCCAGGAAAAGTTGATTCTGAATTTTTATTTTTAGTTGATGAAGTGTAATAGTGTTTGCATAGATTGCTACCATTTGCTCTGTGACGTCCCTCTGTAGGTGGAGAACAGTTGGGTGGAAAGGTAGAACAATGACATTGATGAACTTGTAGAGGGATATAGGGTGTTTTTTCCCCTCATTCCTCAATCCTAATTTTTTATAATTTTCAATAAATGTACTAAAAACAATTTCTGGAGTTGGAAGGCACAGAATGAACAGCCTTAAGCTATTTCTCTTGCTAGACTTAAAGAAGGATCTTTTTTCCCCCGTGTGTGGTTTTCCTTTTCAGGTACATAGTTCAGTCAACTTTATCACTTCTTTGACCCCATTGGCAAAAATTAAGACATACCTACTTTAGCATGGGTTCTTTAATTGGGGATTAATTTGCCTTGTTAGCACATGGTTGCATAGTATTTATAACTATGAGGAAAATAGAGGCAGCAGGTGGAGCTGTCTTTCTTCCTTCGCCATTGTTTTTTAATGACCTCATATACTATTTATCCTTAGGAAACATTGATGAGTAGCTTTCAACAAAGGGTACCTGCTGGAAACTCCATTTTAGATCTGGAAGCTACATGAAGAATCTGGGTTGTACAGCGTTTGTACCTTACACGTTTTTGCTTTCCTGGGTGAGCAATGGGACACTCAAGGACACAGGGGTCTCTAGAAAGTACCATTCCTATCTGCACTCCAGGAGCTGTGTCACTGATGGAACTTGCAGTGTTTATTTCTCTAAATTTATTACTTCTTTTCCTTAATGTTTGCTCATATTCTTTTTTTTTTTTAAGAAGTAGTTTTTAGTTGTCTGGATGTTTATTTTATTTATATGTAATGCTGAGAATTAAACCCAGTACCTCACACATGCTAGGCAAGCCCTCTGCCACTGAGCCACAACCCCAGCTCCTCATATTTATTCTTAGATTTATTATAAGTTAGACACCTTGATTTTACTAGTAGCAGCAGCCTGATCTTGGCACAGATTTTTGCAGTGCCAAACTGTGTCTCTGGTTTTCATCTTTGAAGGATAGAATGTCTGAGAAAGGCAGGAGACTAATTCTAGATTCTCAGAACCCACAGCAGCCACTTGAGTGGTGGCAGATAGGTTTCTGTGCAGTCATCTGTGCATTCTTTTTTTGACTGAAGATTTTACATAAGACAAAATATAGTCATGTGTCTCTTAGACTTTTGTCCCTCAGAATGGGGACTATTGTGGTTTGAATATGAGGTGTCTCCCCAAAAACTCAAGGGAAAATGTAGTAATTTTCAGAGGTGAAATGATTAGATCACTGGATCTATAACCTAATCGTGGATTAGTCCACTTGATAATTTGAAAAGACTAAGGCGGTTCTGGGTGGCAATTATAAGCTGATGGAGTGTGGATGGAGGAAGCAGGTCGTTGGGGTTTGTGTTCTTGGGAATTATGTCTTATCCCCCTGAACCGCCCCACTTTCTAGCTACCATCAGAGCTGTTGAGCAGCCTTCTTCTGCCTTGCCCTTTAACATGATCTCCCACCATGATATTTGGTCTCAGCTTAGGCCCAGAGCAGTGGCATGGGCTCACCATGAACTGAACCTTCGAAACCTCCTGCCCAAATTAACTTTCCCTCCTGTAAGTTGTTCTTGGCAAGTACATTGGTCACAACAACAAAACTAACCTAACATGGGGCATATTTTGAGAAAAGTGTTCTGAGGAGATTGTCCTCATCATCATATAAGCATTTTAGAGTGTGTTTACACAAACACGGTGTCATCTACCGAGCATTGCTATGTGACATATGACTGTACAAGTTGAAGTTTGTTCCAAACACTTTTCCTCAGGGAAAATAGTAGGGAGTGTTCTAAAAAATTCGATACTTCTATTAATATTTCATTTTTAAATTAATTTTTTATTTTTTGTATTTTTTAAAAGTAGACTTTATTTTTTAATAGATGTTTTAAGTTCTTAACAAAATTGATGTCATATATTGGAGTCACACAGCATATGTCTTTTCAGATTGACTTCCCTTATTTAACAATTTGCATTATGGCTTGATGTGTTTAGTTATATAACATCAAAGGAATTGTACCATTTGCATTCCTACCAACTGGGAATGCAAGTTCCTGTTGTTCTGCATCCTCAGCAACATTTGGTGGTGTCATTCTTTTGGCTTTTGGCCATTCTCTTGGTGTTTTGTGCTATCTCACTGTTTTAATTGCAATTCTCTAAGCTGTATGATGTTGAATATCTTTTTGTATGCCTATTTGCCAATAGTGTATCTAATTTGGTGAGGTGTCAATTCGGGTCTTTGATCATCTTTTAATTGTATTGTTTTTTTTCTTTCTTTCCTTCCCCACCCCCCACCCTGTACTGGAAATTATACACAGGGGTGCTTAACCACTTAACATCTACACCTCTTTTTAAAATTTTATTTAGAGGCAGGATCTGCCTGAGTTGCTTAGGATCTCACTAAGTTGCTGAGGCTGGCTTTGAACTTTCAGTCCTCCTGTCTCAGCCTCCTGAGCCATTGGGATTACAGACATGCTCCACCATGCCTGGTGGATTGTTCATTTTCTTGAAGATTTTTTTTTGGAAAATTTTAATTTTCCATTTTTAATTTATATGTAATGATTGTACATATCTATGCTGCATTCTGTAGTGTTTCCATACATGTATACAGTATGTAATGGTCAAGCTTGAGTCATTAGTATATCTATTACTTCAAACATTTATTATTTTTTTGTGGTGAGAACATTCAAAATTCTTGCTTCTAGCTGTTTTGAAATATATGATATATTATTGTTACCACAACGTGCAGTAGAACCCTAGAACCTGTTCCTCTGTCTGTAACTTTGTACTTTTATTCACACACCCATTCCCTCCACCTTTTTCCAGCCTCTGGTAATCATCATTTTTTTTCCTACTTCTATGAGATCCACTGTTTTAGATTCATAAATGAGGGAGCTCATATGATATTTATCTTTTTGTGTATGGCTTGTTTCATTTAATATAATGCCCTCTAGGCTTATCCATATTGCTACAAATGGCAGGATTTCATTCTTTATGGCTGAATAGTATTGTGTTGTGTAAACAAACCACCTTTTCTTTATCTGTTGGTGGACGTTTAGGTTGATTCCATATCTTGGCTATTGTGAATGATGCTGCAATGAATGTGGGACTGCAGGTGTCTCTTCAACATACCAATTTCATTTCCTTTATCTGTGTACCTTGTAGTAGAATTGCTGGATCATATGGTAGTTTTGTTTCTAGTTTTTTGAGCAACCTCCATACTGTTTTCCATAATAGTTATGCTAATTTACAGCCCCACCAATAGTGTAGAAGTCCCTTTTCTTCCTATCTTTACTAGCACTTGTTATCTTTTGTTTTTTGGCTAATAGTCATTCTTATTAGAGTGAGGTGATATCTCATGGTTTTGATTTGACAGATTATTAATGATGTTCAGCATTTTTTAATATATATACCTGTTAGCCATTGTCTGTTTTTTAATTTTTTTAAATTTTGAGACAGAGTCTCACTGTTTTGTCCAGGCTGACCTTGAACTTGTGATTCTCCTGTCTCAGTCTCCTGAGTAGCTGGGAGTATGGGCAAGCACCACCACACTCACATTGTATGTCTTCTTTGGAAAAGTATCTCTTTAGGTCTATTGACTATAAGGATGTTTTTGCTATTAAAATACTTGAATTATTTATATATTCTGGATATTAACCCATTGTTGCATGCCTACTTTGTAAATACTTTCTCCCATTCTGTAGGTTGTCTTCATTGTATTGATTATTTTCTTTGCTGTGTGGAAACCTTTTGGTTTGATATAATCCCCTTTGTTCATTTTTGGTTATGTTCCTGTGTTTTGCAGGTCATATCCAAAAAAGTTACTGCCCAAACCAATGCCATGAAACATTTCTCCTATGTTTTCTTCCAGTAGTTTCATGGTTTGGGGTCTTAACATTTAAATCTTCAACTTGTTTTTGACAAGTTGATTTTTGTACATAATGAGAGGTAGGGTTCTAGTTTTCATTCTTCCACAGATGAATATCCAGTTTTCTCAACACCATTTGTTGAAGATGTTGTCCTTTTCCCAATGTGTATTCTTGGAACCTTTGTCAAAATGAGTTAATTTTTTAATGTGCAGATTTATTCATGGGATCTCTGTTTTGTTGCATTGGCCTGCATGTCTGTTTTTATGCTGGTACCATTGGTGATGTGTTTTGTAGTCTGTTAGCAGATACCTTAAGCCTCCCCACCCCCTTATTTTCCTCAAGATTGCTCTTGTTGTTGTGAGTCTTTTGTGATTTCATATGAATTTTAGTATTGATTTTTCTATTTCTATGACGAATATCGTTGGTACTTTGATGAGGATTGCATTAAATCTGTACATCCCTTTGGGTAGCATGTCCATTATAATGGTATTCTTCCAACCCATGAGCATGGGATATCTTCTTGTTGGTGAGCTTTAAGAGTTCTTTGTATATTTTGTATAATATAGGATAATATATTTGTTCATTTTTACAATAGTATTTTATCAGATATGCCTTTTGAGAAATATTTTTTCCCATCTATGCCTTATTTTCTCATTCCCTTGAGAATTGCCTTAGTTTGAATAACAAAATATTGCTTGAACATAATTATGAAAAGCCCTCATTTTGTGTTCTTATAGAGGTAACCTGACCGATTTAGCTTTAAAAGCAAGTTAAAGTGATCAAATACATTTAGGATACTCCTAAGGCAGGTGTTGTGAGAGCAGTGAGTAAATAGTTTATGTTGTGGTAATCACAAATATTTGTATACTTATAAGGTAAATGGGAAAAAAACCATTGTCCCTGTTTCCTGTAAATGAGTTCTTGGAGCTTTGATGAAAGTTCCAGTCTGTGCTGGGAATGTAGCTCTGGTGGCAGAGCTCTTGCCTAGCATTTGTGCAATCCAGAGTTCAATTCCTAGTATGAGGGAAAATTTCTTGTGGGATAAAAAAGTATTGTTTCTCACAACATGATAGTGGGAATAAAACAGACATATTCTGGAAAATTGTGTTGCATGAATGAAAGGTGGCTTTAGTGATAGTAGTGATGAAGGTGTATCTGCAAATGAACAAAATGGTTACATTTCAAGGGATTCTTTTGTTTTTAAATTCCTTTTCTAACATTGTATTTGAGATCACTTGAAGTTGCCTGCTTTTGATATACAGTGTATTCTAGGAATTTATTTTTTCCCTACTAAGTTGTGGGACATGTTTGCATATGGGATGCTATTTATTTGAGAGTAGCTCAACTAACATTAGGCAAATTAAATGGAGGGACCACAGCATTCAAAGCCCCCCTTCCCGCTTTTTTTAATCTTATTTTTTTCTTTATTATTTATTTATTCTAATTTGTTATACATGATGGCAGAATGCAACTCATTTCATATTATAATATAGAGTACAATTTTTCAAGTCACTGGTTGTACACAAAGTATTTTCATACCATTTGTGTCTTTGGGTAATGATGTCTAACACATTCCACTGTCATTCCTACCCCTTGCCCTATCTAAAGATTCTCCATCCCCCTGCCCCTGCATTGTGAGTTAGCATCCTCATATCAAAGAAAACATTTGGCCTTAGGTTTTTTGGGATTGGATTAGCATTATATTCTTCAGTTTCATCCATTTGCCTGCAAATGCCTTATTTTATTTCTCTTTTAATGCTGAGTAATATTCCATTGTGTATATATACCAAAGTTTCCCTGTCCATCTACTGAAGGGCATCTGGGTTGGTTCAAAGTCCCTTTTTATATTGTTGTTTATTTTAACAGTTGGAATTGTTGATTTTCTTAATTAGGATGCTCTTTGAGGGAACTCTGAATTTGTTTTTTGTTTTGTTTTATTACTCTTTATACTTTTATTAATTCCATGGTATGTTGTCATATTGCCTTTTTACTTATCTATCCATGATTTATTTTCTTTTTCTCTTTTGAGAAATCCACATTGTTGAATCAGTTTTCTTGCTTTACAGGATATTGTACCTGTGGATGCCTCTTATGAAGTGAAAGAACTGTATGTACCAGAAAATAAACTTCATCTGGCAAAAACAGATGCAGAAACATTACCAGCATTGAAAATAAATAAAGTAAGTTCTGTGTTGCTTTTCAAACTGATTGGTGCAGCCTTCTGTGCTTGTTAGGACGGTGAATGTTTGAGCACTGTTTGAGGCCAGGGGTGGTGGGAGGGTGGGGGTGAGGGTGTTATGGTGTATATCATAATTTTCCAGGATGCGAATATATTTAGTTTGTGAAAAAGTATTCCTGCATTGTCATTGCTTTGATTTACTTTAGTCATAATATGTATTTATTTTGAAATATCAAACAACAAAAGATTGTATGAGATTTTTAGGCTTAAGAGAAAGAATGGGTTCTAAAACATTAAGAAATACTAATCCGTAATAACTAAAATGAACATTTTTCCTCTAAACATGTTTCCTAATCTCCTGCCCAATACTTGACCCTCTCATATATTAAGAATGATTCTATTTGTTTATCTTAGCTCTAATGATATCATTAGTCTTTCCTAGAAAAATCTTACTTAATTAAACTAGGCATGATGAAATGGAAACTCTTATTTACAAATCTTAGAGAATCTTAAGTTATACCATTTATGTGTATTTTAAAAACATAAATTAAGGAATAAGAATATGGAATAAAAGCTGGATTTCCTAGCCTTTCTTCTAAGATAGTACAGATCCAAACCACCCAGCAAAGTGCCAAATCTGAAAGTAAGGAGAAAGAATAAAACTGAGTTTGGAGAGAGACTCTTCACATAGTACTCAGATTCCTGATAGGAGCTGATGATCTTGAAACCCTTTGTGTGACTGGGTCTCTGACCAGAATCCAGGGACAGGCTGGGGAGCGGCAGGGAGGGAGGCCTACCGTAGCTCACTGTGGAAATGGAGCCAGAATTTGTCAGTGAGGAATTTGCACAGAATGAACACACACATACAAAGAGAATGGGAATGAATGAATATAAATCCAGGTCTGTCAGACTCTAAAACCCAGGAAGACAGTGCTTCTTCTAAATGTGAATTTCCTCCAGAACTGTGGTTCTCAAATGCGTTTAGTCAGCAGAGCACCTGGAGGACACACTGCCATTCTTTGAACCTCCTCACAGGCCCCCTTTCCAAATATAGTCGAACTGGGGGCTAAGGCGTCAATAGGAATTTGGGTTGGGGTGAGGGCATAGACATTTATCCTCTAACAGACAACATCTAGAATTGGATTCGAATAGAGACAAATAATAGTCACTTTCAAAGTTACAGAAAAAATTAATCAGAGGAAAATTTCAAAGTGAAAAAAATTTTACTTATAAATACGTTTTCTTTGTGAATTGAAGCAGGGGAATTCCTTACCATTATTTGATTTTGCAGTAGGACTCATTGGCCAACTTGTTTTGGGAATAAATAGGAGACTACATTTCATTTGCAGTCCACTTGGCCAGATGTTTCATCTTTTCTCATTTGAGATCCACTATTATATTCAGTTAAAAAAGGAATGTGTCCAGCAATGACATACACAGTCCATCCATTCTTCAGTGTTCTGATGGGAAATGCTGGCAATCTGAAAATTCAAGAAATAATAGTCCTTGTAGAATGAATGATACTCTGTCATGGGTGAGGGACTTTTTTTTTTTTTTTTGGTAAATATTTTTATTTAAAATTTCATTTGGTTAGGTCATCAAAGTGTATTTGTCAGACTTTCATTGTTGTATTTCCAAGGAACATGATATAATACAAAATCTTGGGCCCACCAGTAAACTGACTGAATCAGAAACTTGAACGTGAAACAGCTTTCTTTTAACAAACCTTCCAGAGGTATCTGCTAAAGTTTAAGAGGCACTGGTTTAGGTGAAGCTGTCTTTATTACAAATACTTTGAAGTCTAATGTTATTTATATATTTTTTAAATTTTTTTTTAGTGCTGGGGATTGAACCCAGGGGGACTCTACCATTTTATATCCTCAACCTTTTTGGGGTTTTATTTTGAGACAGGGTCTAGCCAAGTTGCTCAGGCCAGCCTTGAAGTTTTGATCCTCCTGCTTCAATAATGGGGTCTGTCACCATACATGGTTATGTTATTTAAATTTATTAGGAGAAATGCATATTTTTCTAGTGCCCTTGTTTTTTGTTAGATTTATAAAATCTGTAACCATCCTTAAAATGTTTGTTTCCATTACTTTCAAAATTTAAATTCCTGCTGTGCACAATGGTTCATGTCTGTAATCCCAGCAAGTCAGGAGGCTGAAGGCAGGAGGATTGAGAGTTCAAAGCCAGCCTTAGCAACTTAGCAAGGCCCTAAGCAATTTAGCAAGATCCTGTCTCAGGAAATAATAAGGACTGGGAATGTGGCTCAGTGGTTAATTGCCCCTGGGTTCAATCTCTGGCACAATAAATAAATAAATAGTTAAGGCCTTTATTGCTTATGTTCATAAATTCATATATGTGAAATGGAAATTTTTACTTTGTCACTGATTTATTAGGTGGATATGCAGTGGGTACAGGTTCTGGCTGAAGGTTGGGCAACACCACTGAATGGCTTCATGAGAGAGAGGGAGTACTTACAGTGCCTTCATTTTGATTGTCTTCTGGATGGTAAGATATTTTACATTCAAAATTGCCTTGTGCATGGAAGAGAAATTATATAGCTTCAAGTATCTGTCACTGTTTATAAAAAATAATGGTAACTAATTAACACCATTAAGTCCCAAGTTTTCAGTTCTGTGTATTGTTCAACAGAATTGACACGGGTACATTAAAATAGGTTGACAATCATAATCTAGAGCATATATGAGCGTGTATATATATATGTGTGTGTGGGTGGGTGTGTGTGTGTGTATATATATATATAAAATTATACTAACTAGTACTAATATATTATGATTATTACTTTGTTATAATTATGTTATTTTTATTAATATGTATCATATAATGATGTTTATCCTGTAATTTTTATAGATGTTCCACATCTGGGTTGATGGGGCAAAATGGGTTAATTGAGGTAACTTTTGAAGACTGTTACATTGGTCTTTAACGCATGTGAGAACCTGTTTCCGTTTTTGTTTCTCTGATTGTGATTTATTGTAGAGGGAGATGGAGGACCTGGAAATTAAGGCAGAGCATGGGTTGTAAAAACAAATACAGTTTTCCTGTGTCATATCCACTTGATCGCTGTAGAAAGCACCTTCTGGAACCTTGCAGTTGCACACCAAATTTTCCTATACTGTAGCCATGCTAGAACCTTCAAAAGAGGAATCATGGAGTCCAAGTTAAGGAATCCTGAAATAGATAGCTAAACACACAGTTCTTCCTATTCTCTTAAACCATTTAAAAAAAATGGCCAAGGGAATTAATGTTCAGTGTATTATCATCATAATCCAGCTATCTTTATATTATGTACTGTTGGTCATTGTAATTGAGCATTCATTATACAAAATATTTTTGAATGTCACAGAACCCAAAATTGCTACCAAGTTCTTATATGCATGACTTCTTTTACAAGGGGAGTGAAATTGATGTTAGAAATTATAATTATTATCATTCTCCTCAAGAAACTTTATTACAAGAACATAAGGATTAAATATTGCAGTTTGATTTTCCTCTTTAAAATTATTGGTTGTCTTTGTGGACTATCTATAGTGACTCAGTCTTAGGCTTAGTGCAGATCTACCTATTGGCTTCACTAAATTAATTAATTAATTAATTAATTGGTACTGGGGATTGAACTCAGGGTCACTAAACCACTGAGTCAATCCCCAATCCTTTTTAAAAATATATTTTATTTTGAGACAGGGTCTCACTGAGTTGCTTAGGGCCTCACTAAGTTGCTGAGGCTGGCTTTGACCTTGCGATCCTCCTGCCTCAGTCTCCCAAGCTACTGGGATTACAGGTGTGCACTACCATGAACGGCTGTGACTTTGCATTTTAAACTGTACCTAGTAGTGGTAGGTATATCTTTGTCCAAATAACACATGCCTTGATTCCCAAAAAGTATGGTTTCTTCAATAAGTCAGTCCAAATATGAATTTACATTTTATTCTTCTAAGCCATACACCATGTCTTGAGAAGAAAAACTTTTGCAGCTTGAAAGGTTGGAATCTGAGACAGTTCCTCTGATCTGGCTCAGAGCACATTTTGATCTAAATGGAGCCAGTGATTGCTGCCTTGTGCTATGATAGTAGACATTAGTTTGATTCTGATTTTATATGTATTACATATATATGTGTGTGTGTGTGTGTGTGTGTGTGTGTGTGTGTGTGTGTGTGTGTGTATTCACACAGAGCTTGTGGGACAGTTTTGTCTTCCTATTGCAGTGATAATCAAGAATATTTAAGTATGCTTAATTAACTTGACACTTAAAATATACTTATTTATGTTTTGCCTTCAATAAGGATTTAAATTTTTCTTGCAAGGTCCCTAAAACATAGTTTTTAGTTTCATTTTTATGGTAGGTCTGCTTGATATATTTTTGGCACTGTTAATCATAACTAGCTGATGCTACCTTGTTAAATGGTTTCTTTTACTTTTTAATTCTTATAAAAATTTTCTCTCAGGTTGAAGAATGGTTGTGGAAATGTTATTCTACACAGTATTGATTCTTTTAATTTTTTTTTTAACTGCAGTTCTTGCTTGTTGTCCCTACCCTTGTAGTTTGTTCCTTCTCCTGATTTTCTTTGCCAGGTACCAAGTGAACACTGCCATTAGACCCATAGCCGTTTTTCATTTGAAGTGTCCCCTGAAGTGGGAGGTGGCTGTAAGCTAGGCTTGTTGAGTAACCCACACTGTGTGCTTTGTGTTCTCTTGTGTCCTGCAGGGGGTGTCATAAACTTGTCAGTGCCTATAGTTCTGACAGCTACTCAAGAAGAGAAGGAGAGGCTGGACGGATGCACAGCATTTGCTCTCATGTATGAGGGCCGCCGTGTGGCAATTCTTCGAAATCCAGAGTTCTTTGAGCACAGGAAAGAGGAGCGCTGTGCCCGACAGTGGGGCACAACATGCAAGAGTCACCCATATATTAAGGTCCTTAATACCCCTTGCTGAGTTTCCTTCTTTGCCAATAACATTTGTGCCAGAATGTGGGCACTTCCTGTGTGTTAACTGCTCCATTGGAATTGTTAATATTTTGCAGAATTGTGATTGGTTCTTCGATTAATGTAGTGAGAGTGTGGGCTTGTCATTTGGTCCAGATAAATATTTATGCAATAAATCCTTATAATTATTTTTACTTTTTGGTGATGGAGATTGAACCCAAGGCCTCATACATGCTAAGAACTTGTTCTGCCACTTAACTATACCCTGAGCCTATAACAAGTATTTAAAAACAGCAAGTATATATACAGGCACAAAGCTAGGTGATGGTCCTTGGAATATAGTACTGAGGACATGCTGGGCACCATGTTTATGACCTTGGAGTTTTGTGGGAGCAGGTATTAATCATTACTGACAGCAGCCTACAGGAGCCCACTGCAGGGGAGCTTCATCTTTTCTGGTACAAAAGCAATGAAATGTACTTAGTTTCTCCAAAGTGCCCTTTTTACTTAATGTATTGCGTATGGAATGTTAGCAATGAGGTCAAGTTTCTGTCATTTATTAGGTATTTTAAAGTAGACTGGAGCTTAAAAAGAAACTATGTGCATTGTTGGCATGTGAACCAAGGTGACAGGGGATAAAGGGTGGGCTTGAGCTGCATTATGAAAGCAGGCAGATCCTGGGGGGTAGTGTCTCTTCCTTTCAGATTCAGGGAAAGATGAGTGAAGTTGGAAGAAATTTGAGGTAATGTAGATAGTTTGTCAATGATCTTGACAAATTAGTATAAATTTGAATTTGTCAATGATGTTAATGTTTTAGAAGTTTAGGATTATAGCACACAGAGAGTGGGGTGACCCAGGGTTACACATTTTGTTAATTAACATACAACAACAAAAATAATACTTTCATTACTTAAAAAATCGTTAATTATTCTTATGGTTTCTTGCCTTTCATGTGTAAATTTAATAGTTGTTTCACAAGTTTTTTGAGAAATTACACAATATATTTTCTAATTCTGTAGCACCTCTAATAGCACCAATTCAGTTGATCAGCTCAACAAATTTGCTGTTGCTTTTACAATGGAGAATAGCTCACAGTGAATGTATTTAGTTTGTATAAAAGGAATGTTCTTAATTTTTTATTTCTGCTTGAATAGCTCTTTTTTTTTTTTCATCCCATTAGATGGTTATGGAGCAGGGAGATTGGCTGATTGGAGGAGATCTTCAAGTTTTGGACCGAATTTATTGGAATGATGGTCTTGATCAATATCGTCTTACTCCTACTGAGCTCAAGCAGAAGTTTAAGGACATGAATGCTGGTAAGACGTGTACCTAATTACATGATATGGCACTGCTTGGAGACAGATTTCTAGAAGATTTTTTTTCTCATGCTAACTGAATGTATAAAAGAATGATAAGTTAAAGGTATCTGTAGCCTTGCACTATATAAGGAAAGGCAGACAGAACCAGCCTGTGTTGTGTTGTGTTGTTATAATGATATAATTTGATCTAACATTTTGTATATACTCTGGAAGATGGATGCTATTATGGTTTAGATATGAGGTGTTCTCCAAAAGCTAATGTGTTTGACAATGCAAGAAGGTTTAGAGGCAAAATGATTAGGTTATGAGAGCCTTAACCTAATCAGTGCATTAATCCACTGATAGTGACTGACTGTGTGGTAGCATTAGGCCCATAGGGTGTGGCTAGAGGAGGGGGTCATTGAGAGATTGCCTTTAGGGTTTGTATTTTGTCCCTGGTGAGGGGAGCGCTCTCTCCTTCTGATTGTCATGTTCTGAGCTGCTTTCTTTCACCACATCCTTCTGCGGTGATGTTCTGCCTCATTCCAGGCACACAGCAATGGAGTGAACCATTTGTGGACTGAGACCTCTGAAACTGTGAGCCCCAAGTAAACTTTTCATCCTCTAAAGTTATTCTTATGTTTTGGTTGCAGCGATGAAAAAACTGACTAAAACAGATCTTAATAACAAATTGACCTTTTGTTTGTTTCTTTATTATAAAACTTATGTTTAAGCTGAATAGAACTTCAGAACAGAATTTATTTGAAAAATGCACTTATTTAGGAACTTCTTAAAAGTGGAATGTATCACAGCAGCACATAAAGAACAATGGAACTTTTATTGTGTTCTTTTTTATTGAAATCGTATTTATTGTGCCAAGTGCTAAAGAGCCACAAATAAATAAATGTGAGGGGTTTGTGGTATAAAAGAGCGAGATATTGAACAGTAACAGAGAATTTTTAGAGTAGGTCAGTAATGAGTTCACATCACTTCTAGATTTAGATGAAATGTGCCATTCATTACCATACTGTCTTGTACACTGTGAAGTTCTCCAGGACAAGATTTTTATGTGAGATTTACTACTGTTAGGTCTTGTCCATAGACAGAAGGAAATGACCTGCTTTCGTGGTGCACCACACTCCCTCTCTGACCACACTGGCAAGTTCAAGGTGCTATGTTAGGGAGCAGCATCTCTTGTAGTCTTTGGGAGCCTTTTTTTTAAGATCTGAAGAATTTGAAGCCTCTTGCTCTCATGCTGTCATTCATGCTCATCCTCCACAGAGAGGGGAAGGCCTTAAGCACTGGTGCTGCTCTCTGCTATTTCCTGTGTAGAGGTCAGGTGAATGTGGCTGACTGGGAAATATCTGGCCAACCAGCCATACCAACAACCACAGCTCCTGTTCCCAAGGGACTATAGAGCATGTGGCAAAGGTAGCTCTTATTCTGTCATTTGTGGTCAGCTCCTGTGAACTCTAGTGTCAGATCAGAGTCTAAAACACAGACCTTTGCCTTCCTCACCACCTAGGAGTTCTGCAGCTGGGCAGAAACTACTTTCCTTTGAGAACACCGATAGAATCCAAAGAGTAGGATAAAATTTTTATTTTTAAAAATTTTTTTTAGTTGTTGATAGACCTTTATTTTATTTATGTATTTATATGTGGTGCTGAGACTCGAACCCAGGCAAGTGCACTACTGCTAAGTCCCAGCTCCAGCCCCCTAGGATTTTATTTTTAAAAGTGAAATGGCCAGGCACTGTGGTGCATGCCTGTAATCCCAGCAGCTCTGGAGGCTGAGGCAGGAGGATCCTGAGTTCAAAGCCAGCTTCAGCAAAAAGCAAGGCAGTAAGCAACTCAGTGAGCCCAAATTAGTCTGTCTTTGAATGAAGATTAAAGAATCTGTGTTCATTCCTGAGCCCTGCTATAGTTTGCTGAAATTTGAAGTGATAGGAACTTGAAGTGGCTTAAGAACTGGAGGCCTCAGAGGGGGTTGCACACTCTCTGGTACTCCGTGCTTTCCACACAGCCTGCCTCCTTCATTCACGTTTCCTATGTGGCCTCTTAGGATTTGAGGGCAGGAGCTTCCCTGCCTTCTAAATGTTACTCCTACCCTCTGAATTTAAAGCAGATATTTGGCTTAAACTACTTACGTACTTCTGAGTGCTACACTTTATGGTTACCTGTGTATAGTTCATTTCTCTTTATTGGTTACACATTTTGGGCCCAATTGATGAATGATTAATGATTTAGTTAATTCAGTAATGGCACTTTAGTGGTCTCTTGTCAGTGTATGTTAAGGATCTGTGTATATCAGTTTTGGCTACTGAGCTATTAGGAGTGGGCTTCCAGGAAAGATTTCCTTTCTGATGAGAAATTGAATTTCTTTCTGATTGGTATGCTGTCACATGAGGATACAGTATTTGGAGCTCCTGCAGCCATTTTGTATTCAAGAGAATCCCAAATATGTTAATCTATATTCTTCTATCATTTGAGTTTCTGATCTGACTGTGGAGTCACCTACCTCCAGATTTCTTTTTCTCTCTCTTTCTCTTTTGTTATTTCTTATTTTTTTAAATGTAGATGGGCACAATACCTTTATTCTGTTTGTTTATTTTTAGGTGTTGCTGAGGATCAAACCCAGTGCCTCACACATGCTAGGCATGCATTCTACCACTGAGCTATAACCCCAGCCCCCAAATTTCTTATTCAAAAAGAACATACATATTTGAATTACCTAAGACACTTCTATTTTAGTCTTGTGTTATTTGTAACCAGAAGCATTGGAGAGTTTATTACATGTAGACTTCTCTCTCTCTCTCTCTTTTTTTTTTTTTTTTTTTTTTTTTGGCCAACAGAAATACATTTAATGGAGGACTTGCTGAGACCACCTTATTTTATTTTTTGCCAAAGTTTGAACTCATATCTGGAATTGATATTAGTAAATTAATTTTGGCATAGTAAAGAGGTCTTATCATGGAATTATTGTTCATAATTAGACACTTTAATATTACATCTGTTTTGCACTCTTCTTTGTGAGCCAAACATTTTTAGTCATTTAGGGAACTTGTTGCATAATGAGTGACTGACTGCATCTTTGTTTAAAGTAGCTAAAAGCCAGTTATTAGCCTTACATCAAACAACAAAGATTCGTGGTGTGATTTTATTTACTTTTCCATTTTAGACTAAGGCAAATAAGCAACAGACCAAGGAGTTTACTTTGTAGTACTTGTTCGCTCTTTTAGGAAGTCAATAACAAGTCAGTCACTGATGTGTTCAAGGGAGAGGCTATTTACTTTTTTTTGACCAGAGTTTTCTTTTTCTTACCTCTTCCTCCTCCTCCTCTCATCTTAGAAAAAGTATTTTGATCACTCCATGCGGACTCTTGTCCTGTATGCAACATTAATTTAGTCTGTGTGACTGTTTCTAGACCATTCTGAAGCTGAAAGATCAAGGGGTTTTTAATACCCACACCAGTGATTGCAAGCAGTACATTTCCAGATATCAGGTCCTTTGAATTGCTGATGAGTGATCCATATCCTGGAGAGGGAGAAGTGGTGTCACTTAAGCCACAGAAGAGCCTGTTAGTATTTTTTACACAGGAACCATGGGTGTCCTGCTAATGACAAAGGGAAAAGCTTGCTTAATTTCTTTCAAGCTAATATGCTGCAGAGTAGTGTGAACACATCTGAGAAAGCTTTGTGGAATTGTTGGATTATGAGCTATATTTTAAATGCTGGATAGAGTTGTTAGGCTATTTTAGGTAAAGGTGGAGGCGATGCATGAGAAAGCTGAGGGGAAAACAGGAGATTTGTCTTTGCAATGGTGGGCTTCCTGGATCATGAACGGCAGTGAGCTAGAGATGCTGCATCCTAGAGTGGAAGGGCAGGGACTCTGTGTTGGGTCTCAGCAGCAAGCAGAAGGCACGTCCATGGTTGGAGCTGAGGGGACCCACAGGGAATGCCGAGGTGGCATTGGTAGCATTACCAGGCCTGAAGGGGAGGGAAGGAAGGAGTGTTTCTGGAGCCAGATGGGAGCTGGAGCTGTGAGGAGGCACTTGTTGCAGAAGCCAATGCAGGGACATGGGGCACAGCCAGGATTATAAAGCCAAGATGTTCCAGGGGCCAGAGCTGCCCCAGCGGTTTCTCCCTTCATCCTTTGCTGCCTGCTAATGCCTCCCATTGTGGAGGCAGAAACACAGCACCCCACCCCAGGGTAATCTCTGGAAGGAACCCCCCAACCCCCACCCTGCCTGGAGCAGACGGTAGTGGATAAAGAGGAGCATGGGCAGTAATTGGCACAGAGAGCAGTGGGCAAAAGCTTTATATTCAGCATAATTTTCTACTTTCGTTTCAAAGCATTTCCAGTCTTCAGAGAATAGCCATTGCTGCCATATTCTGGGGAATGAGAATATCAGCTTGTGAAAAGTCTAAATTCATGTGCTTATATTTACTGAGGTGGCCTATCTTCACCACTTATTGATTCCTTTTTCCCCCCCTCATAAACAGTGTAAGTGAAAGAAAGATCTATCATTTATGACAATCCTAAGGGGTGAGGGGAGATCCAACTCCGTACTTCCAGCTCCCTTAAAAACAAAACAAAACCCAAATTTCCACAAAGCACCCACACCCACCCATTTATTGACACCTGTGTAAAAACACACACAGGCATGTTCACACAGGCTCACTAGCAACTCTAGAAAATAATTCAGAACTTTTCAGGTACTATGTTGATTTAGGGACAATTGGAAATGCCTATTAGAGTTTGGGGGCGGATAAAGTGGCAGTTGATAAATCTTGAGTCAGAAAGGAAGGGGAGCATTGTTAATTATTGCTATGTAGGACACTTTCACAGAACAATGGAAAGATTCAGGCAGATGTTGTAATTCTGGGTCTAGTGGTTCTGGTGCATCCTGGGGTTCCTACTGGGCTGGGGAGTGAAGCACAATTCTGAGAAGTCTGAGGAGGGCTGGTTAGAATTTGGGAGCATTTTTCCACCTATTGCCTCCTTTGTTAATTCTTTTTTTTTTTTTTATTGGATGTTCACAACATTACAAAGCTCTTGACAAATCATATTTCATACATTAGAATCAAGTGGGTTATGAACTCCCATTTTTACCCCAAATACAGATTGCAGAATCACATCAGTTACACATCACATTTTTACATACTGCCATATTAGTGACTGTTGTATTCTGCTACCTTTCCTATCCTCTACTATCCCCCCTCCCCTCCCCTCCCATCTTCTCTCTCTACCCCATCTACTGTAATTCATTTCCCTCCATGTTTGTTATCCCTGAGCAACTAAGAACAGAACAGGGAGGAAGAGCAGGAAGAAAAGTTTAACATTAAACAGAGACATGAGGCGGGAGGGAAAGGGAGAAAAAAAAGGAAATCCTTTGTTAATTCAGTGAAGCGCATTTGCCCTCCAGTTCTCAGCTGGGAAAGAGCAAGGTCGGCCTGCTCTTTGCACTGGGCCATGACAGTCCTTGCTCCCTGTGCTGCTTAGAGGAGGCATTTCCCGTGGCATATCCCACACCTCTGCAGGGCTCCCATGCTCCCCCTGACTCACACCATCAGGAATGCTGATAGCTGCCCTTTCCTCCCACTGTCACAAGGGGTCAGACTTCACTTGTTTCCTTGGTGTGTTGCCTTCTGGCCTGGATAAGGTAGCATCAGAGCAAAGGAAGTGAGCCTGTGTCACTGCACTAGGCGGTCCCTTCACGTGGATGCTCGGTGACAGAGGACGGGAGGTGTGGGGACTGGATCCGAGTTTGGCTTGAGATGTGACAGTAGTAGTCAAGGTAGAGGAATTGCGGGGAGGTGGAAAGGTAATGAGCAATATTACATAGTAAAATGTGTTTTGTGATAAATCTATAATTGGTGAATTGGAAGGTCAGGGCTTAGAGATGTGGCTAAAAGAAGTCATCTGTTTATGTGCAATAATCAAATCTAGGCGAAAGGGTCAGTTTGTGAATGAGTACGTAAAAGAAGAATTCCATAGGGCCCGGCAGTGAACCCCACTGCTGCAAGAGGACTGCAAGATGTGAGAAACATGTGGTCAGGCCAAAACGGCCAAGCAGAATGTAAAACATCACATATATTTGATTATGATTACATAAAATGTGTGCACAAAAAGAAAAATTAGGAAACTGCAAAGAAGACAGTTGTATCGAGATAATCCAATCGTGAGTGATTTTCCCCTTAAATTTTCTTCAGTTGATTCATGGTTTAACTTTAAACAAAGGGGCAGAAGGGCAGTAAAGAGGCAGATAAGAATAGGGAGAGGTTGGTGCCATGGTTAGCAGGTCTCAGGGCTAGGGAGACAGCGGGTAGATCTTTATGTTGCAGGCAACAGAAAGGCCAGGACCTCTTAAAGCAGGAAGGTGCCTTTTGGATTTGGCAGGCGTTTCCTGCTCGCTGTGACAGAGCTGGAAGGACCTGGTTGAATGAGGGAATCCATTCCAACAGTTCATATAGAGGTGAAGAGATGAAGCCTGTTCTTTTCCTCAGCATTGTGTCTCCATATGACTAGCAGCCTTAATTTCTGAGAAAGCAGACCAATTCATGGCTTGCTGGAGTTGAAGGAACTGTATTCCTTCCAACATGTAGTTATTCCCTTACTCATGAACATTTCCTTTTTCTTCCTCTGACTGAACCGTAAGCTCCTGGAGAGCAAGACTAGTTCTGCTGTTACCTCAGAGCAGCTTGTGTAACCAGAATTTTTGTCTTGTTGAGGCTGATTTCCTCCCTATGCCTGCCTGCTGTGGAGGCTGTTCTAGGGGAGGAAGCACTCAGTGGGGTACCTTGGGAAGAGATGGTGAATGGCTGAGAATGTGTGTGTATGAAGAAAGTAGGGCTGCGAGTGAGACGCAGGGAGTGCAAGTGATCTGTTGTATGTGGAGAATGCAGGATAGGAAGGAATTCAGGAGTCCAAAGTAGAATGAATGGTTCTGTGCTCAGAGGGAATCCAGGAAGGACTAGGGGTGTAGATGGAGGCCAGCAGGAGTGAATTTAAGGTGCCCATCCACCAGGGAGGCAGACTGAGAGATGGTCTGAGCTGGGGGGAACTTGCATTAGAAAATAAGAATTTGCAGGTTGTTTACACACAGCTCTGCTCAGTGCCCTTAGGGATGGGGGAGGGTGTAGAGGGTAGGCAACCACTGTCTTTGCCATTGGCATAGTGTGACCTCATTCCACCAGTGTGGAGATTGAAGTCTGTCAAGTAAGTCTGACCAGTGTCCTGGGGGACGAATATTTGATTAAGTGGGTTGAGAAAATGGAAGAATTGGCAGAAGTTTTATATGAAAATGTGTACAGCTAATTGTTTTGCTTTGTTTTTTGTCTCTCCACTCCACTTGGTTACTCTCTGTTCTCCCCCATGTCAATCCTGCACAGTCCCATTAGGCTAATTTTCTGTGCACGTTACTGCTTATTTTACTTTCGTTCACAGCCTGGTACCCAGTATGCTTCCCAACTGGGCTTCAGAATCCTCACATCATAGTCTTTTGCCAGGATTTATGTTGGGCTCCATGTGTCTTCCATCTTTGACAAAATGGATGATTTTGTGCTTTTCAGACACAAAATCTGCTTCTCTGCCTCCGTGCTTTTCCTCATACTAGTTGGCTTAGTTAGAATTTTCTTTGTGCTCCTACCTACCACATTTCATTTGTCTTTCAGAGATTAACAAACCACAGCCTGAAGGCTAAATCTGGCCTGCTATCAGTTTTTATAAATAACATTTATTGGAAAACAGCTTCACTTGGTGGCTGCTTTTGCACTCTGATGGTAGGGTTGAGCAGTTGCAGACACCTCCAGCCTGCAAAGCCTAAAATACTCACTCTGGTTCCTACAGAAAAAGCATACTTTTATGTGTGCTGTCAGCAGCTCTGCAGTGTGCTTTTCCAGGAATCGGGGTTATAGAATTCCTGATCCTTCTTCAGGAATGGGGACAGAGGGCTAGGAAGAAATGACAATTACAATGTTAAAATTAACTTTCACTCATCTTATAGATCATCTCCCGTTTTCAAACTCAGTAGACGTCATGGTTTTGTTACCTTGTAGGGGGGCTAGGTTTATTCTTTCTTTTCAGCAAAGAATCAAAGAACAGGACACAGAGATAGCAAGCAAGAGCAGGTTATTGCAAAAGCTACAGAGATAGACTTCTCCAAAGAGAAGGGGCACTAGAGCTGGGAATCTGGTGGAGTTTTGGCCTGTTCTCTTTATGGTCTCCTCCCCTGTCCACACGTTCCTATTAATGATAGTGCTCATTCTGTCCACGTGTCTGTTTTAGTTTTTTTATTGGATTCCCTCCTTAGGAGCATGAGTACAGAGTGTTTGTCTGATTGGGTCTCCTGCTTATGTCCATGAGTACTTTGTCACGTAGGAAGTTGACCTCATTAGAAGACCTTCTCCATGCTCCTTTGTTCTGGTCCTGTCCCTGACGTCCTCACTCGCCATCATTCCCTGGCTCCCTAAGCCCTTTTATATCTCCTTGTTTTAGGTAAAGCAGTTTTAAAATAACTCACTAGGAATTGTAAGTGAAAAGGCAAATGTTTTACACTGATTATGGGGTGACAGTCATTGTTCTATAGAAAATGGGAATAAGGTCTAAGATGTTAATGCAAGTTCCTGTAAGTACCTATTGGTTCAGGTCCATAGTAACCTATTATTCTTTTTCTATCCTTTATTGAAAATTGATAGAGGACAAGCATATTGGCTTGTGCTGTTGTGACAGTGTCTTAAACATGTTAAGTTTCCAATGTATCGGGGACTTCTATTACATTTTTTTCATCTCTAGTAGATAAACAAGCTGGTAAAGGTGAAAATTCAGCCTGGAACAACCGGCAGTTAAAGAAAATTTGTGTAATTCATTGATAAATGGTTCCAAGGGATTGAGAAGACCAGAAGCTTATAAAAGACTGGGCAGATCAAGTGACCATTGGATTTTTAAATGGAACTGATAGGAAATAATTCTACCTGGAAGAAATTTTGGCAACAAAGTCTTTTATATGCTACTGATGTGAAGTTTTAATAAGTCACATATCTTAACTTCATCTGTTAAATTTCTAATATGAAGCTGCATTAAGTCTTTTTGAAAAGAAAGCGCAGGTAGTTAAACTATGAGAATCTTTGGAACTTGTACATCTGAGGCGGAATTTATTTTTCATGCTTACTTTCATACATACTGTCATATAAATGCTCTTGCTAATTGACAGTTTTACAAAATCAGACTTGATCTGATTGAAGTCTAAGAACATAATCGTCTTCTACCTGAGATGAATATTCAAAGGCAGGAGCCTGTTCCAGGTTAGGGAGGACAAGGCCTGTGTGTCACAGTGCAGAGATGCTCTCTCATTCTGGAAGCTGGCTGCAGTGATAGTAGTGGAGTGGACCAGTGGAGTTGGAGTTTCCATGTCCTGTCTGTGGGGTTGTTTTCTTTTTTAAAGAATGAATTGTCTTAGTGAACTTGGATTTATGAATTACTACAATGTGTATCTCACCAGGCTAGGCCCTTTATATTATTTTCTTGATAATAGTAACACTTAGAATCTCCCCATTCAAAGTTATAGAAGGTGAAAGTCAGTCCTTAAAGGCACAGACATGACTAGAAACTGGTAGACCTATAATTCAGGTCTATAAATACCCCATTGCAAAGCAGTGCCTCTTCTGATACCCTATAGTGCCTCTTCTCTTAAAACTTGCTATTATGGGGAACTTCAAACATAATCCAACTTCAGTAATTAGCAACTCTAGGCTAATCTTATTTACTCTCTACCCCGTTAGCTTCTCATATTATTCTGAAACAAATCTCAAACTGCATGCCATCTCATCTGATTACTTCAGTACCTATTAAAAGCAAAGGCTTTAAAAAGCACAACCACAATGCCACTATTGCACCTAAATAATAATAGTTTCTTAATATTTTCAAAATCCTGTCAGTGTTCAAATTTCTAGTAATTCCATAGCCACTTCTTTCTCTCCCTTTCTTCTTTTTGTTTTTTTCTTTAGAGTTTGTTTAATCCAGGACCTAAATAAGATCTATAGATTGTAATTGTTTGATATGTCTTCTTAGTTTTCACTTTTAATTTAATGTTACTTGAAATTGCAAGAATAGTACCAGGAACTCCTGTGTAATTTTCACCTGGATTCCACAATTATTAACATATTTCATTTCCATTCTTATTCTCACTCTCTTGGGAGTAAGCTGCAGACTTGATGCCTTGTTACCCCTCAGTATTTTCATTTGTGTTTCCTAAAAATAATGACAGTCTTCTACCTAACTGCATAATGCTTATCAAATTCAGCAAAGTAGCATTGATGCAAAACTGTCTAATCCATGTATTCCATTCGTATCATGCCATGTTGTAACAGAGTCTTTATTGAAAAGCCAATGAACTACAGCAAGGAATTCTCTTTACCACCATTCCTTCCGGTTCAGAACCTAGATCATGTGCCTTTAATCTCCTTATATCTAGAACAGTCACTTAGTCTTTATCTTGACTTTCATGACCTTGATGTTTTTGTAGTTTACGGGTAGCTTTAGTCAGCTTTTTCACTGCTGTGACTGAAAGACCTGATGAGAACAATTTTAGGGAGGAAGAGTTTATTGGGGGGCTCAGGGTTTCAGAGGTCTCAGTACATAGAAGGCTGGCTCCATTCCTCAGGGTTTGAGGTGAGGCAGAACATTGTGGCCTTTTTCCTTTCTGTATTTTTAATGCCTTTCTTCCACTGCAAGAACTCTTGTTCTTATTGTCCTCAATTTAGTGGCTTATTTGTCGTACCTCTTTGTATGTGGTTTTCCAGTTAAACCAGTTGTCCTCTCAGGTTTGGACCTGTTAGCTCCAGGTACCAGCCAGTTTCCTTGATCTTGCTGCTGTAGACTTGTGCCCCCCACTCTGTTCAGTGACTCAGATTAGCCCATGAGGAGGACTCATTAATGCTTAGTAAGTGTGACTTCAGGGTTCAAGACTTCATGCAGAGGAGGCAGGGTGAAGTGAGGGAAGAAAGGCCATAAAACTAAATTCAGTGATGAGATTTATTTAGACTGGAACCAGAGTGGCAGAATAAGATCAGATAGTCATTCTCTAAGTTAAGGAGTAGTACTAGTGTATGCACTCTTTATTCATTCTTTTTTGAAAGACTGGTATGATAGAGTTTGGAAATAAACTGATTCTCAATCTAGGCGAGCCCTGGAGTTTTGCTGAATGGTTTTGGATCTTTCATGTCCATGTAAAATAAAATTTGAAGCAAATTTAGAAGGATAGAAAAATTTTCAGATCTGCATATCCCTCCTCTATCCTAAAGCAAATAATTTTGAATGCTCAAGTGTTTGTATCATGGACTTTGCTGTGATTTGTACCTTATGTCATATTAGCTATTAGGAAATAGCTGGTGAAAATCAGCCTTCATATATAAAAAGCAACTGGAGAACTTCCAATAATAATAATAATAATACTGTAAATCTTGGCTATTACAAAAGGGGGCAAAACAATGAACAAAGTAAGTCCTAGTCAAGTGCATTGTCACAGTCTTCCTCCTGTGCCTTTGCCATGGTGATAGGAGAGCATCAGAACTGAAAATAAGTTGAGGAAGATGTCTGTTGTTTGGTTTAAAGAGTATTAGTGGAAGGAGGCTATTTCTCTCTCTAAGTCAGGCTTGGGTCAGCATCATAGGAGGCTGTGCCAGGGGTAAGGGCAGTAAATACAGAGATCCTACACTGGATTGTCTCTGTTCTGTGAAATTACTCCATTCCCCAAAGAACCGTAACTTTTAAGAGCAGTCTTATGGTAGGTAGCAAGCACTGTGTAGGAATGAAACCAGAGTTGTAAGCAGGAAACAGTAATCAGTTCTGTTAATCTTATAGTTGGTTCTATTGTCTGAGTAACAGCAGTGACTCTTGTAAAAGGGGGAACTATTGCTGCTGCACTATAATCCAGAATCCTGACACTGGATCACAGTTCAAAGTAGGGTTCTAGTTAAGCAAAGTGGTAAACATAAACGAGCATATTTGAATAGTAAGATTTTGAAACTACAAATGTATCTACCTTTCTGTCTTTATTTAATAAGGCAGTGTCTTCAGTTCTATGAGGAGTTGATCTGGTAGTTAATTGAAGCGCAGACCAAGAAATTATATCTGTTGTAATTAAGTAAGATGTTAAGACCAGAAAGAAAGTCTCACAGTTACTCTAGTTTCCAGTGAATGGAAAGAGTAATTATTATAAATCCATGACTAGTATATTACATATCCTCAGGCCTGTAAGATTTATTTATTATTGTAGCTAGAAGTGTGCATCTTGTTGCTTTAGAACAAATGGTCAAAGCAGAACATATTTTTCACCGATTTCTGATTCTGAGCATGCATGTGTATTTAAAAAAAAAAAAAAAAAAATATATATATATATATATATATATATATATATATATATATTTAGTTTAGTTAGATACAGTACCTTTATTTTATTCACTTATTTTTTATGTGGTGCTGAGGATCGAACCCAGCACCTCACACCAGCTAGGCTTGTGCTCAACTGCTGAAGCCCTAGCCCCAGCCCCTGCATGTGTTTTCTTAATCCTAACCATCAAACTTTAAAAATTTCTCATTCTGTGGAAGGTCATATTAGAAATTCTTCACTCTGGAAATTCTCTTTTCAGATGCTGTCTTTGCATTTCAATTACGCAACCCAGTGCACAACGGACATGCTCTGTTAATGCAGGACACTCATAAGCAACTTCTAGAGAGGGGCTACCGGCGCCCTGTCCTCCTCCTTCACCCCCTTGGTGGCTGGACAAAGGATGACGATGTTCCTTTGATGTGGCGTATGAAGCAACATGCTGCTGTGCTGGAGGAAGGAGTCCTGAATCCTGAAAGCACAGTGGTGGCCATCTTCCCATCGCCCATGATGTATGCTGGGCCAACTGAGGTAGGCCAATTTTGAGATTTTCACTGCAGCAGTGTGAAGCCACTCTTACTGACACAGTAGTGTCACCAGCTCACCTGTTGATTCTCTGTTACGGGAGGGTCTATTCCAAACATTCAGTGTTCCCGAATACTCTCCTATTGGCAGGGATGTTCCCCACCTGTAGCCCCCAAGAAGCAGCCTCCTTGGGAAAGGGAAGGTTGGAGAGATTTCTCTTACTCTTCTTGTGATTCTTGGTACCAGCTCTGAGGGTAAGATCATTCCCTGCAGATAGAAGCCTGGGTGAGGCTGGGAAGATGTGACACTGGCCCTCTTGTAACTCCTGGTCATGTTACAGACACAGCTCTAGCAATGTTGATATTGTTCCTTTAACAAAATCCTTCGTCACTGTCTCCAAGTGACAGATTTTATCTTATTTTTGTTTTATTTAAATTTGCAAGAGTGAAAGGAATTTCAGTGGGGGGAAAACCATGGTATCTTCAGTCAGCTTTCTCTCATTATAACAAATATCTGAATATCTGAGATTATTAACTTATAAAGAGGAAATGTTGACTTTTGGCTTAATGTTTTAATCCATTTTCAGCTGCTTTTGGACCTCTGGTATAGGCTACATATCATGGCAGAAGTGCATGGTGGAACAGAACCATTCATGTCATGGCCAGGGAGTGAAAGAAAGGGGAAGGGGCTCAGGTCCTACAATTCCCTTCAAAGATGTGACCCCAGTGACTGGAAGATGTCCCATTAAGCCCTACTTCTTAGAGGTTCCACCAGCTTCCACATGTAACAAGTTGGAAACCAAACCTCCAACACATGGGCCTTAGTGGGGACATTCCATGCCAAACTACAACATGTTCATCCCCTAATACAAAATGCATTCAGTATCTTAGAAAAAGGTTCAGAATGTTTTCCATCTGAACAATGTTTTCTTTGTGAATGATTGGAGCATAATTGAGTGAGAGGTAAAATTGCTTCTTGAAATCGGTGGGGGGGGTTCTGGAATTCTACTTCTTGGTCAAAAGGAATGTTTGAGATTTTTTTTATATCCATATGTAAAGAAGAGGACTTGATTAAGTTTTAGCTTGAAGGCAAAGTAGGCTTTCAAAAATATTTGCTAAATGAATGAATAAATCAGTGAGTGACCTCAAAAAGAGTGGGTGGGAAATTCTCAGTCATCTTCCTGTTGATTTTTCAAGATAAAGAATGGAATGCACATTATTATTGCATTCTTTTTCATCCCTGCCTTGAAGGGTGATGAATTCACTTCAGTTTATCTGAGAGGAAAACCCTTTCTAAAAAGATCTAAGTAATTCAGTCATATAAACTCTGTGATGTCCTCCTCCAGAAACAATTTCAAAGGGAATCCAAGACATTTAACTGTTCTTTGGGATCAAGCCTAAACATTTTTATTGGAGTTTAGTTATGGGGTTGTATACTCTGTTACCTCTTTATCTGAGAAAAACAGACAAAAGAAGCAATAACAACAGGATAAAAGATGAAGTTGTATTTGACTCTTCTTTCAGGGCCAGCCTAAACATTGCATTGAAACTCCCTTGTCAAGTAATGCTCCACATTCCGCTCTCTTTAAGAACTGGCCAGTTGGGGCTGGGGATGTGGCTCAAGCGGTAGCGCGCTCGCCTGGCATGCGTGCGGCCCGGGTTCGATCCTCAGCACCACATACCAACAAAGATGTTGTGTCCGCCGAGAACTAAAAAAAATAAATAAATAAATATTAAAAATTCTCTCTCTCTCTCTCTCTCTCTCTCTCTCTCTCTCTCTCTCTCTCTCTCTCTCTCTCTCCCCCCTCCTCTCTCACTCTCTCTTTTTTTTTTTTTTTTTTTTTTTTTTTTTTTTAAAGAACTGGCCAGTGATGTCCCTTCATGTTCACTAGATACTACCCTGACCTTTAGTTCTTGCTTTTCAAAGAGGAGCCTTTTGTTTTGGAAATGTTGCAAAATTTGAGTTTGAGTTCTTTATATATCCTAGAGATTAGTGCTCTATCTCATGTGCTCTATCTCATGTTCTGGTAGTTCTCCCAAGTTCTCTTAGTGCTGATGACATCTTTGGTATCATTTAAAAACATATTTGTAGTTGCACATGGACAGAATGCCTTTAGTTGTTTATTTTATTTTATATTTTTTTGTGGTGCTAAGAATCGAATCCATTGCCTCCCATATGCTAGGCAAGTGCTCCACCACTGAGCTATAGCCCCAGCCCCTCGATATCATTTTGAAGGAAGATATTTTAACTGATTCTCCCAAATTAAAGGAGAATTATTTTTTACTGTGGGAATGATCCAAATGGATTTAGGATTGGGAATGGGCTTAAGATCAATAATCCCATTAAAAGCCAGCTGAGAAAATGAAGGAATTTACCTTCCTCTGTTTAGGGCCTGTTTTGTCCTCTTTCTATTTCTTATATTGCCTATTTAAAAGTGGAAGAGATATGAAATTATCTCAATTAAATGAACTAAAATTTACTTTTTAAAAAGTAAGAATGGAGGAATAGAAAAATAATAAAACAGACAGTCATAGTAAACAGAAGGTCCTCTTTGAGAGAGTACTGTATAGGGCCAGATATACTCCTTTGTTTAAATTGGAAAGATGTTTATGTCTTCTGACTTCAGAGCCAGGTATTTGTGAAGGAAGTTTGAAGAGAAGGAACCTAAAGGTCATGGCTTACCCTAGCATCATCCTCTTGCAGGGCAAAGCTGAATCATTGATCCCGAGTGGTAAGAGATGTCTTTCCTCACCCATTCTGGTTCAAGGCTGAGGCACCTATAACAAAGATAGATTAACCAGAGGAAAGGACACCTTTACTTAGTACAAGTTTTACATGACACAGGGGCTTTTGGAAACAAAGACCCAAAGAAAGAGAGAATCCTGTGAATTCTATGTTAAGGTTTATTTTAAAATTTTATTTATTCTAATTAGTTATGTATGACAGCAGAATGCAGTTCAATTCACATTACACAAATAGAGCACAATTTTCATGTCTCTGGTTGAACACAAAGTAGAGTCATACCATTCATGTTTTCATACATGTACTTAGGGTAATGATGGCCCTCTCGTTCCACTGTCTTTCCTACCCCTACCCCTAAGTCTTCCATTCCTCTGCTTTGCCCAATCACAGTTCCTCCATTTTTCCCATGCTCCCTGCCCCCGCCCATTATGGATCAGCATCCACTTATCAGAGTGAATATTCGGCCTTTGGTTTTTGGGGGTTGGCTTACTTTGCTTAGTATGATATTCTCCAACTCCATCCACTTACCTCCATGTGCCATAATTTTATTCACTTTAATGCTGAGTATTATTCCATTGTGTATATATACCATAGTTTCTTTATCCATTCAGCTATTGAGGGACATCTAGGTTGGTCCACAGTTTAGTTATTGTGAATTGAGCTGCTATAAACATCGATGTGGCTTTGTCACTGTAGTATGCTGTTTTTAAGTCCTTTGGGTATAGACCAAGGAGTGGGATGGCTAGATCAAATGGTGGTTCCGTGTTTTCTAAGGAATCTGCATACTGCTTTCCAGATTGGTTACACCAATTTGCAGTCCCACCAGCAATGTAAGAGTGTACCCTTTCCCCCACATCCTCGCCAACATTTATTGTTGTTTGTATTCTTAATAGCTGCCCTTCTGACTGGAGTGAGATGAAACCTTAGAGTGGTTTTGATTTGCATTTCTCTAATTGCTACACATATTGAACACTTTTTCATATATTTGTTGATTGATTGCATATCATCTTCTGAGAAGTGTCTGCTCAGTTCATTGGCCCATTGATTTGATGATGATGATGATGATGATGATGATGATTATGATGATTTTGGTGTTAAGAGTTTGAGTTCTTTATATATCCTAGAGATTAGTGCTCTATCTCATGTGCCAAGTGGTAAAAGTTTGCTCCAGTTCTGTGGGCTCTTTATTTACCTCACTGGTTCTTTCTTTTGCTGAGAAGCTTTTGAGTTTGAATTCGTCCCATTTATTGATTCTTGATTTTAATTCTTGCGCAGGAGTCTTACGAAGGAATTTGGGGCTTAATCCGACATGATGGAGATTTGGGCCTACTTTTTCTTCTAATAGATGAAGGGTCTCTGGTTTAATTCCAAGGTCCTTGATGAAGAGTGGACAGTCAGTCGTGTAGGAGTATCTTGGAAAAAGGAATGATGACCCCTCTGGGAACTTGGCTAGGCCTGTTGGCTCAGATTCTTCTCTATATCTCTGTGTCTTCAGGAACCTTCCTTTCCTCTGGGTACAGAGAGGACATCTGGGAATGTGAGGGTCTTATGGCCTACTTCAGGGTAAAGTCAGCTGGGTTTTATGGCTTTATTCAGGGATGAGGAGGGAGAGAGGTGAGAGCGGCCTTCCTGCTTCTGCTGTTTTCTTAGATGCTTAGGTGATATGTTTTGTGGAAGCATGACCTAAACTCCATCAATGCCTGGCTGTAGCAGAACCTGCATTGGCTTCTGGTCAGCATCCTCAAAAGCATGGTCTAATAAAAATAACACAAAAATGTTGCCAAGGAGTAGAGGCATGGGTCTGGCCTGGTTTGCTACCAGCTGGCCTGTAATTTCAGCCTAGTCCTTTTCAGACTTCTCTGAACCAGGTGTGTACACCTTGAGTGGTCATTTAAAGGATGTACAAGTAAAACTAAGTTTCTGTCTTATTCTTAGTCATTTTCTAATTTGTCTTACTGTAACTTCATATTGAAGGAAGTCATGAAAACGTACATGTTTTGTATTGAAGGAAGTTAGAAAAGCACACATTGCATGCAATTAAATAAATTTTATTATTTGAACACAAGCATATCAACAGCACCCAGATTTTAAGAAAAAGACTTCAATCAGTGCCAAAAGCTTTTTTTTTTTCTGCCCCCTTTAATTTGTACGTGCCTTCTCCACAGTAGTCTCTGTCCTTGCACCTGATGTTATACACACATTTTGCTTCTGTTGAGGATTGTGGACTCTGGGAAGCAGACTCAGAGGGTAAAAATAGGATTCAGAAGATTTATTAGGGAAAACTCTTAAAATCAACACTTGTGTAAGGAAGACAAAGAAAGAAAAGGAGCAGGATTGAGCAGAGGGAAAAGTTGAGTTCAGTCCGTGGAGGCCTACAGTTTGCCCCTAGGGAAGTTCTGGAAAGGCCCTTCAGAGATATCCTGAGTTGCGTGAGACACAGACCCTGCAGTCCATGCCAACCAGGCTTTGGCTGCTTAAGGAGGGGCACGTGTTGACACTGCTGCTCATGTCATCAGGGTCCTCTCTAAAGAGGGCAGTCCCTGCTGGGTGTCTGTTGGCAGCATTCCAAGGAGCTGGGGACTACTCTTCCTGACCTGGGGGAACTTGAGCCATATGCAACTATATTCAGTCCATCCTGTCATGATACTTCTGTTGACTGAAACCATACACTCCTTTGTGTCTGGCTTTTTTAACGTTCCCATTATGCTTGTGAAAAAATCACCCTTCTTGTTGTAGTTAGTTTTGTATTGAAGGAAGTTAGAAAAGCACACATTGTTCATTCTCAGTGCTGGGTCGTGTTCTGTTGTAGGATTTCACCCAGTTCCTTTCAGGGGCATGTGGGCCATTTCTGGGTTTTTGCTATGAACAGTGGTGCTGGCATGAAGATTCCAGCGATGCCTTCTTGTGAACGTGTCTGCTGGCTCTAGCTTGGAGTGGGATTGCTGGGTCATGGAGTGTGCTTTTTATGTTCAGCATTAGATGATGCTCCAATCTGTTTTCTAGTGTAACTGTACTGTTTTATACTCCCATCAGCAGTGTGACCCCACCAAACTTGATCCTCTTTTATGTTAGCCATTTAGATCTTTTAGTCCTGTTTAGCCAAGCACTCTAACACTTTCACTGTTTCTTTACCAGCCACAAAATTCTTCTCATTGGACCAGTTTCACTGAAGAGGAAATGGAGATGTGTAGTAAATGAGTTGCAGTTAATAGATAATGATGAAGAAATAAAATATAATAGCAGTTTTACTGACTTTATTGTATTTGTCAGGCAATATTCTTAGTGCTTTACATATATTAACAAAATCCTTTATAACAATAATATGAGAGTAGGTATTACAATTGTTTGTGATTTACAGATAAGGAACTTGCTCAAGTTCAGATAGTAGTAGAAGTAGTAGTCATAGGAATTTGAACCTATGTAATCTGACTCCAGAACCATGCTGTGCAGTTTCACAGAGGTTTTACTATTATTTAATGTTAAATATTTTTAAAAATATGTAGATACTTTATTTTTTGAAAACAGACTGAAAGTAAATTGATATAGGAGTTCCAAAAGAATGAGTGAGGATATTTCTGGCTAGTATTCATCAGTGGTAGACTTTCTCCAGTGACAGAGGGACTGTCAAACATTTATCCCAGCCTACAGTGGAGGTTTGATATTCTTTGTATAGTCTGCGTTCTTATTCTTGTATTCTTTTGATACTTGCCTCATGTTGGTAGTAACACCTGCCCATGTTTTTTGTTGTTGGTGCTGGGAGTAAATAGGTTAAATATAAATCACCACATTGCCTGACTCATGTCCATATATGGAATTAATATTATTGGTTGCCTTTAAAAAAAAAACTGAAAAATCACTGTGCTGCACATTCCCAGTTACCTATTCTGTTCCCACATGAGGAAGCTGTCTCTATCTCAAGGCTGCTTCATATATATAGCAATATGGAGGTGGGGGATTCTCAATAAACAGACTTTTGGAAGTCTTTTGGAAGACCTGGAGTTTTGAATGTAGCAGAAAGCTTGAGATGGCCTACCTCTCATAGGCTTCGAGTCAGAGCTTGCATCTACAGCCTGAATTGAAATGCGGTGTGGTGTTTAATAATAAAAAAGTTATTACTATATAAAATGAAAGTAGCCATTTTTGAATGCCTTCATATGTGTCACATACTGAACTTACGCTTATGAAATACACATTTTTTCCCATTTTACCAGTGAGATTACTGAAACTCAGAGAAAGTAACTTAATCTCTATCAAAGAAACCCCGAGCTGGATAGAAGTAAAATCAAATTTTATTCAGGAATTTTTGCAACAGGGGAAGAGAGACTTCATTATAGATAGATTGAAACTCAATTCTGAATACAGTGCAGACAAATGGGGATTTATAGCAAAAGAGCAGGGAAGGCTCAGGGGACAGAAAATGACTGAGGAAAAAAACATTAGATATTGACAGTTGTAGTTAGGATTCTTGGTGAAAGTAGGCTAAGTCAACACGTGTCACCTGGGGTGCATGGAGGATGAGGAATTTGAGCAGACATGGAGGACCATCCAATATGGAGGTGGGGGATTCTCAATTAACAGGCTTAGCAAGAATTTTGCTATAGCTGGGTAATGCAGTCCCCCAAAAAGATGGACACTGAAGGACAAGACTAGTGTACCCACATCAGCCTGACTAAAGTTGAGTCAAGAGGAGGGTCTTTGTCAGCCTTAAGACCAAAGAGACACAGAGCTGGGACGGCAGTGGGCCTGGTTGACAGGCTGGTGCCGCCTTTGCTCTCATTTCATTGCCACCAAATGCCTAGAAGTACCTTATTTGTTAGGAAGAGTACGCAGTCACACTAAAGTTGTATTTGTCAGTAGACCACTGCTCAAAATGTAAATTATGAACTAAGAGATGTGGTTCTCATCAGGAAGCTCCAGATCTGGTGCCTGGGCAAAAGGCAGTTTTAACATCTGAACTTTTAAGTTATAAACTTTGGAAATTCTAGTAAACATCTTCATATTTTAAACCATTACATGTTTTAAGGCTTATGACCTGGCAGTATTTTAACTGTTAGCGTAAGTGGCTTATGAAAGCTATCCATTTTCCATTTCTTTTTCTTTAATCCATCACTTGTGTGTTTGACTTATTTGGTGCATTTGCAAACCTTTAAGTGAAGCATTTTCTTATAATAATACACACATACACACACCCTTGTTTTTGTAGCTTTTCTAGTGACATCAGGAAGAAGTCTGCCAGTAACACTTATTTGCCAACTAATAATAATAAAATAAAAACAGTGATTCTTCCTTTAATCGTTTTCTGTAGGTCATTTAGAAGGCATTGATACCAGATTTGTTTCCTTAGCACAGATGCTTTTCAGAACAATGAGCAGCTGTTAAGACTGTTTGATTATCAACAGGATGTTCCTGATTTTCCAGTCTATAAAGATTTAATGTCTTGATTCCTAAATTCCATTTTAGGAATGGGGTGAGAGGAAGATTGGGGGTAGAATTAACTTTTTAATGCTAAAATGGTGTTATCAGTGTACATTTTTAACCATGTGAGGAGTTCAGTGGCAATATAGGAAATTCTGTATGTCTCACCTCATTAAATACTAAATCTGTGTTTGTAAAGAACAAATGATGCTTTCTAAGACCTGTTACATGGAAGTGCTAAGAGGAAGGTACAATTTGGAATGTGGCTATGTATAATGAATAGCTGTATCCAAGGCTCATGAAGTTTTAATGAGGATTATCAATTACATTTGGGCAAAAAACTCATTTGTTGGAGGTGGTACTTTGTTTTATCACGAAAGTTATTCATGCACTGTTAAATGACTCCTTGGTAGAAACTGACTCTGTGTAAATGAGCAGATGCCCTTAAACAGGGACAATGGGGACATATTGCCATGTGAATGCCTTGTTTTACACCAGTATCTGGAGCAATAAGTAGGGTATCTGTTAGGCTATAAACCTGTTCTTACCTGTGAACATTTCCAGAAGCTCCAACAATCTACAGGGACTTTTTACTTCTTGAGATCTGAGCCTAACTATATAAGCCATACCACTCCCAAATAGTAGTTGTAGTTTTAAACTTCTTTGAGGTTTTTGATAATTCTGTCTTCTACTCATTCATTTTATTCACAAGTTTCTTGAGTAGTATTAAATAGATTCACAGTCTTGCATCCAAAATCTTTGTTGTGAAATATGAACCTCAATAAGTTTTCTACCATGTTCCTGTTACATTGAAAAAGTAATACATGGCAAGGATAAAAATTAATACTGCTTTCTAAAAAGATCTTACATGGGCCTCAGGTACATCAAATTAGATTGGTCATAATCTGTGGTACATGGTACTTTATCATAATCATTTGTTCATGAATTGATTGCTCTTTTAAGATTTCAATCATATATTCATTTTTATTTTTTGTTGTTTTGGTATTGGGGGTTGAACCCAGGGGCACTTTACCATAAAGCTCTATCCTCAGCCCTTTTTATTTTGAGACAGGGTCTTGCTAAGTTTCTTTTGGCCTTGCTGAGTTGCTTGAGGGTGGACTTGAATTTGGGATCCTTCTGCCTCAACCTCTGGAGTAGATGGAATTTCAGGTGTGCACCACCATGCCCAATTATTTGATATTTTTTAAAACCATTTACTGAAGAACTATGAATTGCCTCTGAGAAATATAACTTATATCTACCAGGTACTTCTAATAGTCCCATGTCTCTCCTGCCATTCCTTTCCCCCAGTGGGTAATCAGGGTCTTTAATTTTGTATATTTTTCCTTGTCTGTGCATACACACACCCTTGCGTGTGCCCATACACACACAGTTTATCACATGTACATGTGCTTAAATGATCTATTTATTAGCTTTACTTGTTTTACAACTTTTAAAGAAAGGTATAATCCTATATGTTGTTCTTTTGGGCTTGCTTTCATTGCTTATGGTACTTTCAGGTACCTTTATGTTACCAGGATTCTTCTATGTGGTTGTGTGTATAGCTGTAGTTCATTCATTTTCACATATGTGTCATGGTGTTTCATTAGGAGAACATACTGCACTTTATCTGTGATTTTCTCATTGTTGAAATATTCATGTTTTTACCTTTTCTCTGTTTTGTATTATTTTTTGCTGTTTATTTATTTTTAATAACTGTAAAATTAAATAGTGAAACTTTCAATCAAAACATTGGAAAACAGGAGAATAGGAATATGGTCCTGAGAGATTAAAAAAAAACACACAAACAACAACAACCAAAAAAAAACCCCACTACTACGTGACCTCTGGTTCTCTGCCTGGAGACAGTCTCCTGACCTCTGCCAGGCAGTTGGAACCCAGTAAAGCACAGTGGTCTTGCCGAGCTTGGGAAGCAGAGACTGGAATCATGGCTGTGGAACAGCTCACTTGCTGAGTGCTTACCGGGAGGAGAGGGCAACACAGAGAGGAGCACAGGACTTTGAGAGTGTTTTCCATCATCCGGTTGGACTGTGCTTGTGCAACTCTGCAAGGCCTGGTAGAGTGTCTGCAGTAAGTTTGAGGGAGACGTGGAGACACTACAGGTCACAGAGTTGGAAGATGCAGTCCAGTCCAGTTAGAGGGGAGAGAACCTTTCCCAAGACTGGGGTTTAGACCTCCTTGAAGAAGGTATGGTTTCAGCCTACTGTATGGTGGAGAATTTCACTGGATTGTTGGACCAGAATTGGCTCATAGATTCCAGAGAGCAGAAAATAGCACTCTAGGGCTCAGACGTAGCTCAGGCTGTTGAGCGGGAACTTGGAGTGAGTTGGTGTCAGGAGCACACTTGTGCTTGATGCACAGTGGGTGAAATATATATTGGTTTGGACACAGAAACAACCATCTGGGGCACATGTGAGCACAGGCTGGCAGCGTGCAGTGGGAGGCAGGGATCCCCTGCTGAGGCAAGGCTTGGAGTGGCCCTGTGTCCATGGGAGGAGGACTGCAGCAATCTGGTCACTGAGTTCAGACTAGGGCTTTGAGGTCTGTGAGAAAGATTGTGCAGCAAGCTCCTGGAGCAGAGTGCCATCAGATGTTCCCTACACAGTCACGACTGACAGACCATGCAGTAGAAGCCAAAAAAGTAAAATGTAGTTTACCAGGACCAGGAGGAGAAGTAGCCTTCCTCCTGTAATGTCTTCAACTGATAAAAATTAGCGTCATGCTCACTGTAAAGAAGAAATGCTGAAGATAAAAATCTGTCATCTCTGAGTGGGTACCAAGGGATAAATTTGAAGTCGAGAGACAATTGTTTCATAAATGATAGAAAAAACTAGACCAGACCCACCCAACAAGGTCTAAAGCCAAGCCACAAAAAGATAAGGAGAGATGTCACTCAGTTACCTGCTTGCTAGAATTGACTCTCAATACTCCAGAGGAAAACAATGCAATTCAGATTCCTTAAATCATTTACTAGCCCATCATACAACAATAAATTACTGGAAAGAAGCAGGAAAATGTGACTTCTGATCTAGAATAAAAGCTGTCACTAAAAACATACAATGAGATGGTAGTAATGTTGGAATTACCAAGAGAATAGTATCTGAAGTGAAAGCATTTACTGGATGCCCTTAAATGTAGACTAGAATTGGCAGAAGAAGTCAATGAGCAAAAATCAGAAACTTATTTTAACAAAAGGAAAAAAAATTGGGGGGAAAAGATGAGCAGAGCCTGAGTGATTTGGGAATATCATTAGATGTATAATGTATGTCTGGTTGAAATTCTGAAAGGCGGGGAGTGAGGGAAAGAAGGAGATTATGTGACAGAAAGTTTTGAAAAAATAATGGTTGAAATTGGTTAAAAAAGAAAAACCTACACATTTAAGAAACATAGTGAATCTCAGGATGAATCCAAAGGGAAAAACAATAAAATATGTATATATAATTATTCAGCTGAAAATTATTTGTAAAGAGAAAAGGAGATAGGGGTGGGAGAGGGAACATTTCATCCATAGGAGCAATAGGATGATGGCTGACTTCTCAGTAAGAAACAGAAGAAGTGGAGTAATATCTTAACCCATTAAGTCTCAAGTTTCCAATTCTGCAAACACACAGCACAAATATTCAAAGTTACCATAATTTATTGCTCAATTTAAGTGTGGTGGTTTTTTTTTTTTTTTTTTTTTTTTTTTTTTAAGGATTGAGTCCAGGGGTGCTATCCCACTGAGCTATAACCCCAGTCTTTTTAGAATTTTTAAATTTTGAGAAAGGGTCTTGGTAAGTTGCTGAGGCTGGCCTCCAACTTGTGATCTTCCTGCCTCAACCTTCTTAATCACTGGGGTCACAGGTGTGCCTGGTTTCAAAATTTTTTGTTTTTAAAATATTTATTTATTTTATTAGAGTTTCTGGTTATACATAGTAGTTCAATTTGTTTTTCTGTGTTTTCCAATAGGACAAAATTGGTTAAAGAAAAATTTAAAGAAGAAAAAAGGGTGAAGTAAAAAAAACCTTTTAATCTATATTCAAGCAAAAATATCATTAAAAAGTAAAGGTGAAGTAAAGACATTTTCAGATAAATGAGATTTAGGGAAGAAAAAAGTTTACAGAAACCTTCAGCAGAACCCTTGTGGGTTCCTTTATGTGCTCAGATGCTCTTGGTGAGTGGCCAGGAAGGCTGTGAGAGCAAAGACCTGGCATTTTCATCCTTCCCAGAGTGAGGAAGCTTCTGCCATTGAGGAATAGGAAGATTAGGGAGATGATGAGTGATACTTGCAGAGACAAACAGCAGGGTTTGCCACATATGATTTAAATTACTTTTGTAATCAGAAAATAATAGTATTTGTTAGTTGGCTCATAGATACAAGTGAAGCAGAAAATAAATAGTTTGTTGTTGATTGACCGTTTACAGACTCTTACAGGGCTTTCTAGAAAACCTTTAGAAATTACCTTGTATTCCTTCAGACACCATGCTGACTTCTGGGCATCACAAGATAATACCTCCTGACATAAGTCTGCCAGGGAGATAAACAGGCAGCTTCCTGGTTTTCAGCCCCCTCTTCTAGGCAGCATGTCACCTAGGATAGCCTGACTCCGAAGTCTGCATTCCTAACTGGAAATCTCTGTAGCTCGCTTGCTTTGCACCCTCTTGGTTAAAGGTTATTAATTTCTCAGGTTATAAGTTGACTCAACAATAGGCCTTCTATTTATTCATGTTGGTTACAATTTTTAAAGTAGTTCTCCTTGGGAAACCATTCACTAAAATGTAAATTGAAGTAGGAGAATGTTGATACCCTGTTTGTTCTACTCACATTTAATTTATTCATATAATCTATAGAAGTCTAAGAGGTGAGTTGATTTTTCTGATAATTTTTATAAAATTCAATTAGAACTAGCTGCTGCCCACAGTATAGAGCATAACTAACCCCATAGTAAGGTGCTTAATTTGTGGGGGATGGGAGCTCTGCAGTTTCCTCTCTTGTTTTAAAACTACAAAAGGGTTTGGATTAAATGATTTGAACTTCCTAACATTAAAATTAAGTCAAGAAATTCTCATTTTACCAATATTTTGGTGTTTGAGAGATATTTAATGAACAAATCAAGTTCATTTAACAGTAGAAGCAGCTTCTAATATTCATGAGGTAGAAAATATTTTGCATTGAGTTGCAGAGTAATTAATTGATCCTAAAAGTCTGCTTGATCCCTAGGTAAAATTTCTGAATCTGAATTAGTAGAGGCCATTGGTGTGTCTTCTGTGTGGGAGCAAAGGGGAATGACCAGAATTTTCATGAAGAGCTGGACTCGAGGGTGGGTGGAAGAAGGTGTAGCATGCACCTGTGTGTGGAAACCAAGTCTGTTAGCATCATGTTTACCATCTTGTTCATACACAACTAGCACAGCTCAATGCAAGTCATACCAGTGCTCAAGTAGAACAAGATTCAGTTACAGGAGCTTGGGGTTCTCTCTGTTCAGCTGTCAAATGGGGAAAGAGAACCACCGTAGTGCTGCGGGACCTTTATGGGCCACATTTAGAGGTACTACATATGACTTTGGCTCTGTTCTTTGGCCAGAATTCAGCCATGTGGTCACACTGCCAGGGAGGATGGGAGTGGTATAACTGTGTATTCACAAAGAAGGATGCAGCACGGTACATAGAAACACAAGTACTGAAAAATAAGGGACAGAAAGTCAAGGTAATTATTGACTAGGAAGAGCAAGCAGTTGTATAAGGAGGGGAATAATAAAGCTGATAATGGCTAGCATTTATTGTATTCTTATTGTGTACCATGTACGACTCCAAGCCCTCATGTTTCATTTTTTTTCCTCTAAAATTTTATGAGATAAATACCATTATAATTTCCATTTTACAAGTGATTTTACCAAAAATATTGATGTCACTGGAGTAAATGGAATGGAAAATAAAGAGAGTAGAATAAGAACAAAACAGCATCTTTCGTAGTAGGAAATCTAAATGATGTGAAAATAATGTCTCTCTTATGTAGTATGTGACAGAGTCTAGACAAAGTAGCAGAAGTATGTACCAGTAGAGATGTCACAAAAAGTCAAAGGGCTGGGGGTGCAGCTCAGTGGTAGAGAACTTGCTTTGCTTAGGATCTATAAGGCCCTGGGTTCCATCCACAGCACTACAGAAAATAGGAGCTTACCCCAAAAAAGCTGAAACCCTTCAGTATGACTAATTCAATTATGGGAATTCAGTTAAGGGATTGCCCTTATATACTGCACTTCTAAAACTTTGCTTAAAAAAATGCAAGTACCTGTATTTATTATCCATTTACTCCTTTTCAGTACTTGGTCATAAAAGTATAGATATCTAATATGCAAACTTTTATTCTAGGTGCAGTGGCATTGCCGAGCAAGGATGGTGGCAGGAGCCAATTTTTACATTGTTGGACGAGATCCCGCTGGCATGCCTCATCCGGAAACAGGGAAGGATCTTTATGAGCCAACCCATGGTGCCAAAGTGCTGACAATGGCCCCTGGCCTAATCACCTTGGAAATAGTTCCCTTCCGAGTTGCAGCTTACAACAAGAAGAAGAAGCGCATGGACTACTATGATTCTGAACAGTGAGTTTTGCATTCTCTGCACAAATCTGTGTAGCCCTTTGCGGTCCAAGCCGCTTCCAGGGCTTTCGAGTGTTACTTCATCTTTACAACTGTTCTGATGACTGGCTTTGTTGCACCCACTCAGAATAAGGCAACTCATCTCTCATTTAAAAGTTAGAAGTAGAAATAAAAATTGAATCTGCTTTATTGTTCATGGTTTCAGGAATTTTGAGTTGAAAGGCAAAATTGAGAGTTCTGTGTCTACCATGTCTGCTACCAACTGTTAGTACAAATTATTGCTGGTATTGAGCACATATGTATCTCCCTTTGACTGACAAAGTTATGGTAATTTCTGACTATAGGTAATTTCTATAGGTGGTGCGAGCTGTGCATTCAAAGTGGCACTGTGAAGCTGTAGAATCAGAAGTTACACATTCTAGCCCTGTCTTTGCTATGTGATCTAGTTAGTCCTAAAGTTTTAAGGGTTTTTTTTTGTCCCTATTTTCTAATCTCTGGAATGATGGCGGTGGACAAGGCAATTTCCCCCTATATCAAAATCTGTAGCTTTTTCTATGATTTGGAGTAACTAGTTATTCTTATATTTCAGTAGGTGCTTATACATAAGACTTGTTTTGAGACTCATGTATAGTGCACTTGCTTTTATAGTACAAATTATGATTAATACTCAGCAAGTAAAACAGATTCAGCAAGTAGAATACATTTATTTGTTAGTTTACTTTTGATCAGTGTCAACTCTCTTGACAGGCATTACTGAAAATTGACTCTGTCTTGTCTTTTTTCTGTGGCACTTTACACTGGCCCCATATTCAGGAATGATGCTGACCCTGACATATCCTCACTTGATGTGGCCCATTTTGTCACAGTGTGACAGGAAAGAAAAAGAAACCTTTTTAAAATTAAAACAACAGTTTTCATTGCCCTCTTCAACCTATGGGCTAAAAAGCTCCTGCCTTGAATTCTAGATTTAAACCCTAAGGAATGGTTTCTAAAATAGATATACGTTTCTTTTTGATTAATTTCTTTGAGGTAAGATAAGTTACCCAAATAAAGAAATATTAATGTTGCCATTGGAGATTGGAGAATTTGTTGATTTCTCATTTAATGACAAATAATTCTGAAGACAGTGCACATTTGAGATGGCTTTCTGAGTGATAACTATAGCTAAAAATAAAAGAAAGTCTTATGAGAGTGAATGAACTGAAAAGGTTTTCATAACTGATGCAGGCAAGTGTTAAAGAACTCCTAACCATTTCTTAGATGTGTTCCCTGAACACTGTAACCCAGATTCCAGCTTAGTTCTGAACCACCAGAATTTGCAGCTAACCAGAACATTTTTATCCTTGTACAAAATCAGATTCCAAACATCTAGGAATAAATAGTTTGACATCATGTGGGTTTTTGGTTTTTTAGAAAAACCTTTAAAAATATATGTGTAGCGGGCCACAATGATGCAAGCCTGTAATTCCAGCTACTGAGGAGGCTGAGGCAGGAGAATTGCAAGTTGAAGACCAACCTGGGCAACTTGCAAAGACTGTCTCAAAATAAAATTTTTAAAAGAACTCGGGAACATAACTCAGTGGAAGAGTATGGGTAACGGCCAGCTTCTTGTTGGGGAATTTTCTTCCTGCCGAGGAGGGTGTAAGGTCTAGGATAATTAGTAAAGAACAAATGACAGAGTCTGAAATATATTTTCAAAAGCAGAGGCCCTGATAAATCCAGTCCACATGGGAGCTGGAACTAGACAAAAGAAAAATGTCTCCAGTAGTTCATTTAAGGGAGGATATCAAAGGTGGTGGTAAGCTTTCTAAGGCAGTCTTGCTTCCTGATGTCTTGCAATTATCAGGTTAATTAGCATCTTGTCGGGTCACACCCATCTTAGATGCTGTGTGGGACATGACAGATTGGAACAGGAATTCACAATGTCTCTGGGCAATCGCACACAGAGGAAATGTCCACTGGTAGTTCCCAGACACCAGATGTTTCTATTCCCTAGGCTACGATACACGGTGGCTCACACACAGCATGGCTGGCTTGCGACAGAAGAGTGCCTTCCTAGCCTGTATGAGGTCCTGAGCTCATTCTCCAGTACTGCACCCCAAAAGTGTATATATGCATGCATGCATATTTATATACACATACTATAGTTTCACTAAAAATAATAGCCTTAAAAGTGTATGCTGAAGGTTATAAATTGACTTTTTCTACCAAGGGGATGCCTCTTTTGAAGCTTTAAAAGGAAGAATTACAAGAAAAATAAAAGCAATTATAGTAAACTTTGAACTGCATTGCCACATAAGATTATTGAAACCTTAAAATATAAATTATAAAGGAGGATTAAAAGGTTTCAGGTCCTGTCCTGCCCTTTCATGGTTAACTTTATGTAGGCCACAATCAAACATTCTAATTTACTTAGTCCATGGGGAGGTCTACCCATTGGTAATTCTTTTAAAAGGCTCCCACCTAACCCCCAGAGGAAGGGTAGTAGCACCTTCCTATAGTCTATGATACACACAGTGTCAGAAGTGGACTGCTGGGATAGAGTGTTTTTGGTATCTCACCCAACACACAGATTATTTGTCCTGTTAGTGTACAAGCGGTTATGAATGTCAGCTTGTTCTCAGAGTTGTGATTAACTGAATTAATTCACTCACATAGTGGCAAGGGAGAGCAATGAAGAGAATCATACTGCCAGTGGCTAAATATGTCAAACTTAGGTGCATTTCTGTTTTGTTGTGTTAAGAAAACAAAACTAACCTCAAAAAGAGTTGAGCTTTTCTTTCACACTTCTTGTGCCGATATGTTTCATTTCTGTGGTCCCTTTGCATGGTCAGCTAATTTAATCACACGCAGGACCCTAGAATCCATCTGTATGTGGTTGACTGATGTGCTGGTAAGCCCTTGATAACTTTGATGTTTGGTTAAATCTGTGTAGTATTTTTTTTAAGTCTTTCTTTTAATCATTCAAAAAGCTAAATAATTACATCAGTTCTCATAAGATTTTCCAAAGATGAATTCTATATTAGTTGCATGAGTGGCTCATTTCCTTGGAATTTTTTTTTTTTTTTGGTTACTAAATCTTAATAAGTTGTAACTTGGGAAGCTTTAAAACTCCCTTCATTTTCTAACTTTTTATATTTGTGTTCAAATATAATTAAGTTGATGGGAATATGTTGGAAAGTGATTAAAATTTTGTGGAAAGGCGATAGTCTTTGATGTAGTGAGAAAACAGTTATTAATTATGCACATATGAGGTTGCCTTAAGTTTGATTAATGGTCATTAGTCAATGCCAGCTTTTATGAAATTAATGATTTTGCAGCTTTTGATTTGATTAAATACCAGTGTAAGACAAGGCTTAGGAGAAAAAAAAATTCATGAAGATTTCAGGCAAGATATTATTGATAGGAATTGTGATAAAAATCATGTGTTTATGTTTAGAAAGTTAAGGAGGTTCATATTAGCTAAAATAGTCACTCAAGGAAATTTAGTTTTAGGACTGCGGTATTAAAGTCTGTTGCAGACATTACAAACATAGAAATCATTCACTTTTCTTATTTGTATTTTTTTCTCTTTTGAGAAAGTAAACATTTGTATTTGAATAGATAAGTGCAAATTTATTTATATGATTAAGTGCCCATGAATGAAAGTGTCTTGTGGAAAGGGAGGGATAAGTGGGTGTGAATGTTCATTGTCTGGTATGTTTGTTTTCAAAAGAGTATTTCTTTCATATTTTGAATGCATGTCCTGTTAGTGACATTTTAAAAAACACTCTACTTAATGTGTGTCCTTCAGGGCATTTTTAGATCTTCCTTTCTTTTATTACTTTTCTAGGAGACTTTCTATGCCATGACTCTAAACATAAGTCACTGTTTCCCAGTTGCTTATAGTACTAGTTTTCTATTGCTAAAGTAACACATTATCACTAACTTAGTGGCTTAAGACTCTACCAGTTTATTCTCTTGCATTTCTTTAGCGCAGATGACTGGGTAAGCTTGCCTGAATTCTCTGGCTGCACTGGCCTCTTATATGATAGCTCTGAAAAAGGATCCATTTCCGTGTTGGTCCTTGTTAGCAGAATTCAATTCTTTATAGCTCTAGGATTGATATCCCTATCCTCTTACTAGCTGTTGCCTGAGGATTGCTCCCTGTGTCTAGAGGTCAAGTTCGGTCCTTCCTTGTGGACCCCTCCATCTCAGTAGTAGAATCTCCCTCCTTCATGGAATCTGTCTCATGCTTCAGATTTCTCTGGCTTCTGTTTTGCTACTAACTGAATTCTTTTTCTTTTTCTTTTTTCCATTTAAAGGTCTTAAGTGATAAGGTTAGACCTACCAAATAATATTATTTTGGCCATGCAGCAAGGGATCATGATAAACACTGGGGGCAAAGGTCATTTGGGCCATCTTTGAATTTTTCCTATCATAAGAGTGGATATTTCAGCATAGAGTTCTAGGTGTTATATAAAATGCTCAGAACCAATACTACCTTTACTCTCATAATATTTCTGAATCCTGAATTTCTTTTAGTTATTGTTCTTCCTGTTACATAGAACTGTAAAGTCACTTTTCCTTTCAGCTCACTCTTTACCTCCAAGTCTGGTGTCAGTCATTGAAATACTTCTTGTGTGAATCCTTTACTTTCCCTTTCCTGCCACAGTTATTTTTTTTTTCCTGCCACAGTTTTTGTAATACACAGGTCTTTTAGAGCATAGAGGACTGTGTTTTCTGTTGATGCATAAAGGACTTTGGTTTTGTTAGTTGTACTGTTTCTTTTGTGGAAGTCTGATTGTTACTGCATGAGTTTACAGGTTTTGTCCTGTATTTGTAGGTTTTGAACATATTTTATTATGGGAATTACTATTAAAAGATAAGACCTGATTTAAAATCTGTGATCTTCTATGTTTTAGCATACATTTATATCATAACTAGGGATAGCATTACTATGTATATTTTGGAAAATCAAATGATTTATTTTTACCCTGTCTTACTTGGAATCAATAGATTATATTGAAATGGTATAAAACGTTGACTTTGCTATGCACTATTCCTTTAGTAACTACTTACTGAGCCTTTACGATATATTTGCCATTCTTGGGGTGGATAGTGTAGTTGGAAATAGGCAGATGTTTGTTTATTCACTTATTTATTTTGGTACTGGAAATAGAATGAAATAGAATGAAAAATTATTAAAGCCTTTAAAAAGAGGAAAAATAATGCCTGTGCTATTGCCAAAATGTTTGTATACTGTGCTTTTTTTTTCCCCCATACATTCATTTAACACAGTTGAACATAGTCAAGTCAAGAGTATTAGGCTCTGAACTCAAAAGTCAAAGCATTCTGCCATGGAGCTTCAGTGATAGCTCAGCCCTTTTGTTTTTGTTTTTTTTTTTTTTTTTTTTTTTTTTTTTTTTTTTTGAAACAGGGTCTTGCTGCATTGCCCAGACTGGTCTCAAACTTGTAATCCTCTTGCCTCAGTCTTCTGAGTCAATGGGATTACAGATGTGTACCTCTACACCCTGCAATAACAGATTTTGTCATTGCCTTCATGGGATATAAATTCTAGGGAAGGAAACAGACAGTAAACCACTTACAACATAGTTCAGGGTGGTAAGAGCTTTGCAGAATACTGTGGGGAAACTGCTGGCAGTTGCCTGACCAAGTCTGGGGCAGTAGGTGTAGATTCCTGGAGCAAGTGACTTTTGGGCTAAGAGACTAGGAATTCCTGTGGTAAAGAATGGAATAATTACATTCTGGACCAGATGATCAACATGAGCCATGATCCTGGGGGATTACCTTAGAGAGCTTGGAAAAAAAGGCCAAGGATGGAGTAGAACATAGTCAAGGGATGACGAGATAGCCAGAGACCAGATAAGGCAGTTCTTTGAACTGGAACTGGAATAGATGTGAAATTTTTAAAAGATGATGTTGTTGCAGTGTGGGTTGGATATGAGGAAGTTCAGGTTTCTGGTAACGAGGTAAGTTAAATTTATAGGTTAACTTTCCTAAGCAATTAACTAAAAAGGCTATATAAAATAACAGTTTCACAAAAAAAAGTATTGTGAGCTGACAAGGTAATAAGAACCATTAAGTGAATGCTAGAATGAGCAATGAAGCTGCTTTTGCTCTAGTAGACCTATTTTCAGGGCCTTATAATATAGGTGGAGCAGTAATGCAACTGTGGTCTTCATCAAATTGTTCAGTCAACAGGAGACACTTCTATTCACCTGGGACTTACTTCCACCTTTTCTAGGGCAGGACCTGCTGAGAACCCAACCCATTCTCCTTCCCTAGTAGACTATGAGCAGAGTATTAAGCTCTGGACTCAAAAGTCAAAGCTCTGCTAAAAAGCGCCAGCTTATGTTACCTGGGTGATATCAAAACAGACAAGAACCTGAAGCCATGAAATTACTTTTAGGGGGTTGACTAGGCAAGTTTCAAAGCATTCAGCAGAAGCAGACGTTAATAGGCTCTTGCTGGAGCACTCACCTTGAGTCCTAGGCCTTGACTTATTCCATTAAATCATTCTTGAAACATAATGAACAACTTTAGTCAAAAATTACAAAATATACAAAGCAATGAATGCCTCTAGCAAGAAAAGAAACCACAGTCAGCAGAGGCAAACCTGTAAAGACTTCATGTACTAGCATTAGCAGACGTGGATTATGGTACTTACAATGTTTATAAAACCAAAGATAAGCTTGAAACTATCTGCAGGGAACATAAAAATATAAAGATGATCTAGCAGCTTAGAAAAGGGGAAGATGGGGGAGGCCATTGTGAAGACGTGTATTAGTACAGGCAGGGTTTTTGTTTTTTTCTTTCCACATTTTTTATTGATGAATTATAGTTGTACATAATAATGGGTTTGTTGTTAGGTATTCGTACATGCACACAATATAAGACTATAATTTGGCCAATATAATTTCCCAGCACTTCCCCTCTTCCCACCCCACCCCACCTTTTACCACTTTCCCCTTTCCTCCACTGATCTCCCTTTGATTTTTGTGAGACCCGCCCCACCACACACATACATTCTTCTCCTGTTTCCTCTCTAGCTTCCATAAATGAGAAAAGACATATGACCCTTGATCTTCTGAGTTTGTTTTATTTCCATTGACATAATGGTCTCTAGTTCTATCTATTTTCCTGCAAGTGACATAATTTCATTTTTCTTTATGGCTGTATAAAACTCCACTGTGTATATATTCCACATTTTCTTTATTTATCCATAATGGACACCTGGGATGATTTCATAGTTTGTCTATTGTGAATTGTGCATGGGTATGCATGTATTGCTATAGTATGATGACTTTAATTCTTCAGGAAAAGTACAGAGGAATGATATATTTGGGTCATGTGATGGTTCCATGCCTGGTCTTTTGAGGAATCTGCATACTGACTTCCATAGAGGTTGTACTCATTTATAACTCAACAGTGTCAAAGTTCCTTTTTCTCCATATCCTCACCTGCATTTATTATTGTTTTTGTATCCTTGATGACTGACGGGTAGCATGATTTTGGTGGGTTACAACTGGGATCGAAGAAGTGGATTGACTCAAAACATTTTTAGGAGGCACAATCGGTAGGATTTGTTGTATAATTGCTATATTAAATGATGGCTGATTTTTCCCTTAATAAATATATAAATCTGACATTCTGTCCATTCCCCCCAATTTCAAAACAAACAGTAGCAGCAAAACAGTTTAGTTTAGTCTCCTTCTCTGGAATTGCAGATCTGATTCTGATTTTACATTTATAAGACAGTTCATAAACAAAAGATTTTGTGTATTATGTTCCCTTTTTAAGAGTCTTTTATCTACCGAATAGATGATAACTTTTCTCCTTGGTTTTTTTATGGTAAACTTCCTTCAGTTAGCAAAGACAGAGATGATATGTAAATATGCGTTGTTCTTTGTCCTTTCGCAGACCCTTCTTTTGAAAACATTCTAGAGCGGTGATATGCTTTTCTGTCCTAGAAATAGAAAATAAATCATTCCCCCCCCCCTTTGATACGATTAGGAGCATTAGATAAGATTTCATTAGGTAGCTCTTGTGTGGTATCATTACTTTAAAACCTGGCAATATCCATATGTTGCTTTCATTCTGTCCTGATGTCCAAGATAGGGGGCAGGGGGAGCTTGGGACTGAGCAGTAACCAGCAGGGTGAGATAGAGCGATACTCTGGTAGAGCTAGGACGGATTCCACGGAAGGCATGTTTTCTTAATGCCAGGAAACCAAAGTAGCCTGAACCAGACACAAGCTTCTTCTCTATCTCAGAGTCCTGTGCAGGTCTGCAGATATGACTACTTGAGGGATGAACTGACACACACATCACTGCTAGAGAAAAGCAGAAGGTAAACGAGGCAGTGCTGGAGAGATGTTTTCCCTAGTGTTATGGACAGAGTGGTTCACTTCTCCCTGTAGTGCAGAGTGATCTTGATACTGCAGCCCAGTGGAAAGAAAATCAGCCTCAGTCATATGAGCTAACTCTTAAAAACCTCTGTTCTTAGAAAGATCCTTCTTTATGGATGAGTGGAGTACCCTGGTTTTGATGTATTCTTGGGAAAATAGAGGGTGAATATAAGAGGCCATCAATTAAAAATGTGTGTTTCTGAAAAATTATTAAAGCCTTTAAAAAGAGAAAAATAACACCTGTACTATTGCCAAAATGTTTGTGTGCTTTGCTTTTTTTTTCTATACGTTCATTTAACACAGTTGAACATAGTCAAGTTTTTACTATAATAGAATTTTGTTTCCTGCTTTTTAATTTATTTCCTGTTCATGAACATGTTTCCATGCTGCTAGAGGTTTCAGTGGACTATCATTTTCTAAAACTGAAAATGTGTCTTGTTAGATAGCTTTTCATTACTATAACAAAATACCTGAGATAATCAACCTTAAAAAGTAGAAGAGCTTATTTTGGCTCAGTTTTAGAGGTTTTAGTCCATGACTGCTTAGTCCCTTTACTTTGGGACCGTGGTGAAACAGTACTTCATGCTGAGGTGTGTATGGTGGAGCAAGCTGCTCATCTGTGGTGGCCAGGAAACAAAGTGAGAGAAAGAGATCAGCATCTCACAGACGTTTCCAGGACACACCCCCATGACTAAGGCTTCCCACTTAGCTCTATCTCCTAAAAGTTTCCACTGGTGCCCAGCTAAGGACCAAGCCTCAATGGGGACATTTCAGAATCAACTACTTTTATTTGGATAATTGGACATCTGAGAGCTTTGGGGATTAACTTTTGGTCAATAGAGGAGCCTCTAGAAGTAGGTAAGTAACAATGCACCCTGTCCCAGTTGGAAGCACAGAAACCTCAAATTTTCTACATCAAAATGTTTTTCTGGGTGCTTTCAAAACTTGTCTATTGCCACTCAGTTAAAAATATGATCTATGGTAGGTTATAGATTTCATGACACTTTATGGTCGAGAAAATTGAGTTGATTCTACAACATATTTTAGGATGGCCCTAGGAATTCATTATTGATTGAATATCTGATGGAAGCTGTTTTATAGCCTTTATGACTGAGGTGCTTGGAGGAAAAGCATAAAAAATTAAGGAATCTGCTCAATTAGATTATAGATAATTAAGTTTTCCAAACATTTCTGTTGGTCTTTGATTAAAAAACAGTAATTGTTAAAATTGTCATGTATGACGTCAGCCAGGGCTTTGTAGTCTCTGAAACAAAGCTATAAATAGCCATTTATCTGGTTTTGAAGCAATAATTTTTAATCTGTCTCAAGAATTTTTAGTGTTTTGATGTATTATAAATGAACTGCTTTCAAGTTAGATGAAAAGTTAATTAGATCCAAAATAATTAGGTTCACTTGTAAGTTACCACCAGTAGTTTGAGTTCTGTCAAAGAAAAAATATCCTTTTCCTTCTCTGAGTCACTTATTGTCTAGTTAGCAACCTTAGAAAGCTGGGTTAATTGAATGTGAATCTTCAAAAGATGAAGGGCCATCTGCTGACCCCATCTTCAGTCCGTGTGAATAACTTGTGCCAGTGGCTCTGGTGGCCACATATGTGGACTGAGGGACAGCAGATGGTTGTAAAGATTTTAAATCGTCAGCAAGTGGCCAAGAGTCATTGTACTTTGGAGTTCATCAAGATGCTGGCCACATGTGGCCGGTATGTGTTATTAAGGGTCCCGTGTAGGTTGCTTGCTGGTGTGTTATTTTCCTTCCTGCTGTTCTGCCCCTTCCCCTTTGTTTTGTTAAGACCCAGCCTCTGTCTGCTGTAGATTATAGGAATCTGTAACTGAGTGGTTTTGGAAAGGGAAAAAACCAAACATATTTGGGTTTCTTTTTCCAGGTGCCATGGGAGATTGGTTAACTCGGTAGAATGAAATTGCCCTAATTAGAATTGCTCTGTAGGGAAAGCCCAGGTCCTTTATTTGGTAGTCTTTTGTGTTTCTGCAGATTCACGATTACTTATAGGTAAAATTTATAGTTATATTTAGATGATTCCCCAAATGCCTCAGTTTTTATTTGATGGAATGATTTCTGCAGAATGATGTCTGGACTCCTTGTGAAGATAGGATTTAATTTTATAGTGACTCATGTTAAGACCTTGAACCTGGCTCTGGTAAAAATAAAGTCCTTATGTAACAGAGATAGACATACAAGTTTGAGGCAGAGGGAAATGTGTTTTCCGTAGCCAGGGTGGAGTGGAACCACCACCATGTGGAAGCAGGAACTCCCATTTCATGTGATGAAGAAATGCTTGTGGCATGTGGGGCAGATGGAGTGTGAAATAGCTTCAGGAAAAGAGGTACCCGGGGACCTTGGTTTAAAAATGCAATTTCAGAAGGAATGCAAGAAAAGTTCTGGATTTCAGACAGTTTGGCATTATGGGGAAAGAAAGGACTTTAATTGGTCTGGCTTTTTTCCTTTAATCAAAGTTCAGGCGGAGTCATCCAGCAAGCTGCTCTCTTACTTCTTGATTACTACCATCAAGAACAAGCACTTGATTCGCATGACATGAGTTTTTCATTTTTGAAACTGAAGTTTCAAGTTTGCATGTCCAGAAAGCTCCAGAATCATAGTTCTCCTCTGTGAAGTTTGTTTAGGGAGCTGATAAGTGGATCTCCTGAGGAATCTGAAGCACTCAACCAATATTTTGTTGGATGGTTCTCAGCTTAACTAACCAATTTTACATCAGGTTGGAGTAAGCATTTTTAGATACTTTGTTAGACAGCTTTATCTCTTTGTGACCAAAATACCTGACAAGAACAACATAGAGGAGGGAAGTTTATTTGGGCAATGGTTTCAGAAGTTCAGTCCATGGTCATCTGGCTCCATAGCTGTAGGCCTGAGGTGAGACGGAACATGGTAGAAGCGTGTGAAAGAACAGTACTGCTCAACTCCATGGCATCCAGGAAGGAGGTGGCAGGGGTTGGGTGGGAGAATCTGTTAAAATATTAAGTTGAATATACATGCTTACCTATCTTCCTGTCTTTCTGGTAGTTCAGGGAAATAGGAAGTGCAGATGGGATGACTGGGAGATGTTTTGTGTCTCAATTGAAGTAGTGCCTTTCTGCTTAGTAGGTAGAGATGGGATTTATAAAGCATTGACATTGATTTCCTGTGATTTATTTAATGAGTTGCACTGTTTTATATTCATATCTTCTTTATAGTATTCCAGAATAAAACTCTTAAATATAATTCAAAGAGGAGTGGAGTGTTCATCATATCTCACTACTTCAATGCAATTGAACAGGCTAGCAACAAATCTAAGGTAGAACTACATCTGGAGGCAAGATTCAGATTGATCTTAGGAACTGACAATTGTGGTCAGTTATAAAGGTGGACCAGCTAGGTGGGAGAGGTGCTTATAAACTGGTGGTAATAAAATCACACCCAAGGCTTCCAAACCCTCTGAGCAAATGGGGTCATTGGGTACACAGAAAAGCAGAACAGACCAGAAGCCAGACACGCAGTATGGATCACAGAGGAAACCCTGGTACCTCTTTCTTGGCTTGGAGTGCATTCCCAAAGAACGGCCAGTCTGAGCACTCATAGATACACTAAAAAACCAGTCTAGGAAGGGGACTTTCAGATTCCCCTGACTATAGAGAAGGTGAACAAGGTTAGAGAGCAGACAGACCTTAAAGGGCTATTAGAGATAGGTTTCTGAATGCTGTGGTTCTGGATTAGTGTCACACTAGAGGATTCTATGTGCCCTTCATCATGATCTCTTAATTGCCAGTAGGAAGAGCATGACTCATTAAGGGAGGTGAAGTGTTCTATATTCATTCAGTAAAATTGATTGAATCTATATTGAATCAAAAATGGGATCCTTGTGATTTGGAACTGTTCTGCAACTTCACTGTGGTGGATACATGAATGTGCACATGTGATAAAATTACACAGAACCGAATGCACACACTGGGAAATGAGTGCAAGGGAGGCTGAGGAAATCTGAGTAAGAGTGGTGGTAGCTCGCTTCCGTGCTTCCCTACTGGTTATGATATTGATGCTGTAATATCACAAGATGTTACTATTGGGAGAAGTTACATTGGGTCTCTCAACACAGAATTTTGATATATTATTCTTACAGTTTCATAAGAATCTGTAATGATCACAATTAAAATTCTCCTAGTTCTAAAACTGAATAATATTCAGTAGTGCAGTATATTTTGCTTAATGACAAATTTGAAATCAGATTCATATTAACCTTGTCTAGTAGTCTAATATAAACAGAAAGAATAAATGCTTTAAATTTTTTTCACAATTGCTTTCTAAAAAATGTGAAATAATTTTCACTTGACTCTGTCTTTCAGCCATGAAGACTTTGAATTTATTTCAGGAACTCGAATGCGCAAACTTGCCCGAGAAGGCCAGAAGCCTCCTGAAGGCTTCATGGCGCCCAAGGCCTGGACCGTGCTGATGGAATACTACAAATCCCTGGAGAAAGCCTAAGTGTTAACCCAGTTGCTCCATCTTTGATGCTTCACCAACTCACAGAGGGGACCACATAGTCGTCACTGTTGGCATTTCTTTGTGGTTGTATCTGTCTGGATGTGCTTCCTAAAAACAGACCAATTTCCTTAACTTGAGTCAGTTTTGGTCTGCCTTACGAGTTCTGTTTTGAACTAGTGTAACACACTGCTGGTTTTAATGTATCTTTTCCACTTGTAATAGTTAAGATTCCTATAATACAATTTTAAAATCTTGTCTTTTTATATTATATTTATGCTCTGTCTCATGATTTTTTCAAGCTGTTATATTAGTTGTAACCTGTATACACATTGATTCTCACTTTTCATCCCTTTTAAACAAAATCACTAAATAGTAAACATGGCTTGAACTTGTTTGGGGAATTTTACAAGAAGCGTAGCAATTAGAATTTTTTTTTTTATGTTGAAAATTTAAACTGCCTCCTCTCTTCCAATCAGCTATTGATCTTTCAGCTGTTATAATCTAAAGTATTCTTATGATCATTGTAAACCCTCTATTCAATAAAATTAATTTTTTTTGCTTCTTATTGGATACTTTTTATATTATATTGCTTTGTTTATATATACCCTTTCCTACTGAAAACATTGCTAATGGAGGAGGGAAGATGTAGGCACCTTTCATTTCTATGATCTAATACTTAGCTCCTAACACTATGTTATGTGAAAATATTATATATGTTACGTGACATTTACACATGTTAAATCATTCTTCATTTGTACAGAACCTCAACCAGCTTCCCCAAATATGTCTTTAACATTCTTGTACAACTATCAAACGGTCCACTGAGGATTTAGAATGCACTTGGGTATTATTGCTTTAGTTAAGAAAACTGGTTTATGTTATAGAAACTCTCTAAATCACAAGGGCTTAAAAGAAGGCTTGTTTCTTCTAAATGCCATGTGATCCATGGGGGTTAGTAGAGAAATTCTGCTCACCTTGATCATTCAGGTTAAGGTACTACCACTTTCTGCCATTTTGATGATGAGAAGTTTTACAGCTGAGTGTGGGGGTGTGAGTTTGTAGTTCCAGCTGCTTAGGAAGCTGAGGCAGGAGGGTCTCTTGAGCCTAGGAGTTTGAGGTCAGCCCATGCAATAGAATTACATCCAAGAGAAAATTAGGGGCTGAGGTTATAGCTCAGTGGTAGAGTGCTTACCTAGCACATATGAAGCCCTGGGTTTGATCTCAGAACCACATAAAAATAAACAGATAAAGGTCATCTACAACTAAAATATATATTAAAAATATATATAAGAGCTGGGCTTGGTGGTGCATGCCTGTCATCCCAGTGGCTTGGGAGGTTGAAGCAGGAGAATGGTGAGTTCAAAGCCAGACTCAGCAAAAGTAAGGAGTTAAGTCACTCAGACCCTGTCTCCAAATAAAATACAGAATAGGGCTGGGGATGTGCCTCAGTGGTCAAGTGCCCCAAGTTCAATCCCCAGTACCAAAAAAAAAAAAACAAAAACACATATATATATGTGTGTGTGTGTGTGTGTGTGTGTGTGTGTGTGTGTATGAAAGCTTTAAATAAACTACATAAACTACTCACAGTCTCTGTGTGCTTTGGCAGAAGTGGCACACTCTACATGCTAGTTCATTGAGCAGGACAGATTACACAAACCCATTCACATGAAAGGAATGGTAGGAACTGAAGACTAGATACGGGAAGGCAAGAGGACTACTAAATTTCAAGTTCTTTTTTATCAGAAACATTACAGATACTGGGATTGTGGCTCAGTGATAAAGCACTCGCCTAGCACATGTGAGTCTCTGGGTTTAATCCTCAGCACCACATAAAAATAAAATGTTATTGCGTACACCTATAGCTAAAACAAATATTTTTTAAAAATTACAAAAGCTAAACACAATGGGAAAAGGCATTTGTCAGAAAACAGCATGTCCACCTAAAATGAGTGGCAGAGACTGGCTGTCCAAAACAATTCTTCAGGAATGATTGTGGTCTGTTACACAAGTACCATGGTAAACAATGGGTATATTCAAGGAGACAAAAGAAGAGTTTTTAAAGGTAGCATAAGGTTACATAAGTTGTTTTGAAACAATGTCCTTGGGCTGTGATGATTGATAATAAGGGGGTGTCAGTTCAAGGTAAAAGGGGCAGTTGCTAGGTAAGCATCTTTGTAGAAGTATTTTTGTGTGTGTGCAAAGGTGTGGCAGACTTTGTCCAAGGATATGATTTTAGAAGTCTTTTGTCATGGTTCTTGTATCAAGCAAATATGTGACAGGATCTTCACAGGCTTCATGCCCACCTGACTCTGTTTTCTTAAAGTTTGATGTAAGTGACTTCATTTTGATTCTGACAGTCTTCACAGCATCCTTTCAGTAGCCACACAAAAGTAATTGTAAGATTAATATGAAGAAGAGAAAAAAATAATCCTAGGATGGAATACGATATAGAAAGTGATCTTGTGTTTGAATCAGGTTATTGTCCTTTCTGAGTCTATTCCCCCAATGTACCCCCAGACTCCAGCTAACCAGAGGAGGACACGATGAAATCATGATTCTAAGACCTCATTCCCTTGGGATTGGCCACCCACTTGTGTGTTCCAGAGGCATAAAGAAGAAATAAAATAACCAGTTATTTCCATGTGTTCATAGGTTGTGTTTCTTTAGTCTACAAATCTGATATATGTGGAAATTTTATTTTTCCTCCTCCTACTTCATAAAAAAGCACAAACCAATCTAAAACATTGAATTCTTACACCAAACATCTCCTGCCAAGAGGTCTTGGAAATCCAAGTGCCATTTTTATCTATCCATCAGCTGGAGAAGTGAATGGAAAAATAATTACTTTTTTAAAATGAAGAAAGTACAATCATCTTGGCAGAAATATAATGTCTTTAATCTGTCAATTCTCTATTCCATATGATAATCAAGACCACATACTTGAGTTTCATTTCCATCCAAGGGGGGAATAATTATATCTATCTCTTGGAAGTCAACATTCAAATATTTTATCAGGAAAAATTCGGAAGTCATGCTTCCAACATATGGTATATCTTTATTAACACATATGTATCCAGGAGTGGGTTGGCTCATAAAGTAAGGAGGTATTTGCCCATTGGGCCTCTTTTATGTGTGGTATATATTTCTTATGGGGCCTACAAGTCTCTTTGGTTATCTCTCTGCTGGATTTCATTTCTTATTCCACATAGTCTGGTGCTGAATATAATTATGTCTGAGTTGTGCAAAAACCATATTGCCCATCTAATTTCCAGCTAGTATTTTTCTGAACTGAGGTAAAATCTAGTTCTACCCCCACTTGTTGTAGTCAGCTTTTTCTCTGCTGTGACTAAAGGATCTGACCAGAACAATTGTGGAGGAGGAAGAGTTTATTTAGGGGCTCATGATTTTAAAGGTCTCAGTCCATTAGACAGCAGCCTCCATTTCTCCAAGCTCAAAGTGAGGTGGGACACCATGGAGGCAGAGGGAAGCAGCTCACATGATGACCAGAAAGCAGAGAGAGAGGTCTCCACTCACCAGATACAAATATATACCCCAAAGCCACATCCCCCAATGCCCACCTTCTCCAGCCACACCCTACCTGCCTTCAGTTACCACTCAGTTAATCCCCACCAGGGGATTAATTCACTGATTGGATTTAAGATGTTCATAACCCAATCATTTCTGTTCTAAACTTTCTTGCATTGTCTCACGTGATCTTTCGGAGGACACCTCACATCCAAACCATAACACCCCTAAAGATATGAACTTGAAGACTATGGTTCAGTGGGGATGTTTTAAGAGTAAAGCTTCCTTATCCTCATTTCCTGCTTTAGATTCCCAAGAAAAATGCCCTAGAATTAGGGCTAGCACTGATGAATAACTGAAAGGAGAGTTTAGTGGCCAATTTGAATTGTCAACTTGATTGGATTAACTGGTTTATGGATGTGTCAATGAGGGATGTGTCTAGGAATGACTGCATGTGGGATAGCCAACTGAAGTAGAGACCCCCCACCCCTAAGCATGGACAGCACCATCCAATAGGATGATGGCTTGGTGGAATAAAAGTTGGAAGAACAAGGAAACAGCAGCAGATGCAAGCATGATTCTTCATGAACGGGTTCTTGGTTGCTCTTTCCATCGTCTGAGAATATCAGACTCTCACTTCTTCACTCTTCCAAAGCGGACTTTGCCAGTGATTCTCTAGGGAGTTTCCAGAAGCCTTTGGTCTTAAACTAGGCCAGGGTAGCACCGCTGATCCCTCTTTTTCTGGGCTTCTGCCTCTTGGACAGCACAGCTACTGGTTCTTCCAAGTCTCCAGCCTGCAGACGGCCATTGTGGGTTATCTAGCTTCTGGCTGCATAAGCCAACCTAATAAATCCCCTTTTTATAATCATACTTCCTGTTGATTCAGTTCCTCTAGAGAATTCTGACTAAGACAGGCAGATTAGAATTGAGGCTTACTCTTGAGAAAAGAACAATAATAGACTACTGGGGTGTGAGATTACTGGGTTACTGGAGTAATGGAAACTCGTGGAGTATAGTTTCTTTCCATGTCTATCTCTGTGCTGACTTTTGTCCTCTTCATAGCCATCAAGCAGAGGGGATGCTCGGCAGTTATTTCTCACAAGTTTGCTTTTGGTCAGATGAGGGAAGTTTTCGGCATCTGTTGATTCTTGTTTGGCTTACCTCAAAATAATCCTTATGCCAAAGTGACATATTTGGATGTTGCCTGTGCTTATTCCCCATAATAATTAATAGAGGTATTACAACTAATATGTCATAATATGTTTTAATTCACCACTTTTTGAAGGCTGCTGTTATACCTTAGATCTGTAATTCCTCTGAAGTCTCATGCATTGAAGGGTTGGTCCCCCAAGCAGCAGTGTTTGAAGGTAGGGCTCTTGAAAAGAGGTGGGATTATGAGGGCTCTGACCTCATCAGATAATTCCATTGATGGACTAATTTGATGTTATTATTTGAAAGTGGAGAAAACTATAAGAGGTGGATCCAATTGTAAGAAGTAGGTCACTGGGGGCATGTCCTGGAAGGGTAAATCTTGTCCCTGACCCTTTGCTCTTCCTCTGTCTCTGCTTTGTGGTGGCCACACTCTACTGCCATGTTTCTGCCTTGGAGCCAACAGACTATGAACTGAAACCTCTGGAACCATGACCTCAAATAAATCTTTCCTCCTAAGTTGTTTTTCTCACATACTTTGTCCCAGCGTTAGAAATATGACTCACACAGCTGGGTGTGGTAAAGGTAAATAAAGGAATCTGAAATAGTAGTTAGAAACTTTACATTTAGAAAAAAATGAGTGATTGAGTTAATTAGAATAGTTATGGTGAGAAATAAAATGGAATTAGGTTATTGTATTTAAAAAAGTGTTGAGTTACAGAGTGATAAAATTGAATATATACCTAATATATTAAGGAGAAAATAGACTAGTTAGAAGATTTCTGTAGATCAGGCATTGGCAAAGTGATCAGTCCAGTGCCACTTTTTTGTAAATGAAGTTTTATTGCAACAGTCATAGCCCTTTGTTAACATATTGTCCATTGCTGCTTTTGTTCTCGAACAGCAGAATTGAGACAGAGACAGACCTTATATCCTGAAAAGCTGGAAATATTGAATATCTGGCCCTTTGTAGAGAAAGTTTGCTAATCCCTTCTCCAGACTGGGGATTACTTCTGCAACCTAGAGTCCCCATTTCAGAGTTCCTACCTAAAAAGAGGGGACAGACTGTTATGGGCGACGCTATATGGGCAATGACCAAACAGACTCCATTTTACCCTGAGACTCCATATCATGTAAAAAAATGCTTCTCCAATGGGAAAGCCCCACTTCTGTACCCATTAATAGCTATCCACCAACACAAAATATTAATTCTTATACAATATAAAATTGTTCTCTTTGGTTTCCATTTTTCTTGAGTGACGCACCTTGTCAGAGATTGATTATCTAGACATTAGTAACCTTTCTCTAACTTGTACAGAATTGGGATCATTTTGACCCACTTCCCTTCTGCTTGCTTGCTGCTATGCCAACCTGGAAAGTCCTGTGGGAAATACTAATATACCCATTGCTTTGTCTTGCTAACGGCACAATCCAGCTTCTGACCTGCTTGCTTCCAGTTATATCAACCCAGATGTAGTTTTTTCATTTAAATATCCTAAAATGCTCAGGCTTGGGGCTGTTCCTTGCAGAGACAGTTGCAGGTCCTGCATGGAGCAGTAGCTGGCTGGCCGGCTAAATAAAGACTCTTCAACTTGGACAAAATTGGAACTTGGTTTGTTTTCTGAGCCACCTACCCCACAACAAGACTTGGGTGAGAGAGTGATACACACAATTTTCAGTCCATATATCTTATCTTTCTATTCCTTTCTCTGACTTGGTAAGAGCATTGGAGAGTAGTGGGAGATGACAGGGAAAGAGATCCAGACTGGTCAGTAGGCTTCATCTAACCTCAAGGTCAAGCAAATCAGTGTGGTATGTGTTGGGTTGCCTCCTAGTCTATGACCAAGATTAGATGTTAATGACAGTCAAATGGCCAAATAATTTAATTAGGTGTCAGACATCAAGTGTTGACTCAATTTAGGGTCATGTGAACTGAACTGTGTACTAAATAGACCAGATTTTTCAGCAGCATGTTGATCCAGCAACAATTCTAGTAATGGGAAATAATATATATATTGCCTTAATATAAATATGGTTGGAGAGAATAAAGGTAGATATAAATTTTAATAAGCAATGATTCTAACTGAGAGCAGTGACACATGCCTGTAATCCCAGGGGCTCCCAAGGCTGAGGTTCAAAGTCAGCCTCCACGAAAGTGAGATACTAAGCAACTCAGTGAGACCCTGTCTCTAAATAAAATACAAAATAGGACTGGGGATGTGGCTCAGTGTCGAGTGCTCCTGAATTTAACTCCTGGTACAACCCTCTCCACACACACAAAATCAATGATTTCAGCATTCTAAACTTATGACTGTCCAGGCAACTCTTGGTTCACAAAAGTTCATAACCAAAATGTCAGATTTATCCACAGAAACACCAAGTCATCCTGCACATGAGCAGGGTGCATGAGCTGAGGTTCCTGTGAGAACATTCACCTTTGCATTTCCTGGCTTCCATGTTTTAATTTGTGCCCTGTACATGGTATTAACATTTCTCCTTGCATATAGTTTCCTTTTTAAAAAAAAAAGAAGAACAAAAGAAAAAAATGTAATGTCCCAACCTCTCAGGGAAATCACATATACCACATAATAGCTATACTGGGGGTCTTAAGTTTTTTATTGTGAGAGACCAACCTTGCACGTGACTGAGTCACACTCCCCGGCTGGGTGCTGAGGCGCTCAGTCGCAGAAATGTGGCAGAGCTTTCCCAACTCTTCTTGGGTTCAAGGGTCGGTGTCTCATGCATGGGTGTGTCTTGCTACAGCCCCATGGGTGAAGCTGTGCTCACCTGTTCCTTTGTAATATAACCCCTTGCCCTGTTTAGGATAGAATCTTCCATGGAAGTGCCTTGTGTGTGTCCCCTTCTCTTACTGTGCCCTTGGGTGTGGCCTACCCAGGTGTCAGTCAACCTGCTGACAGTGGACATCATGAAGATAGACTCAGCCCCCTGAAACCCGACCCCTTGCCTCATTTGAATAGCTTCCCTTCAATAAAAGGGTCAGCGCGTGCTCTCTCTCTCTTCTTCTTAAGGTCAGAGGAGCCGTCACAGTGATCCCAAAGAAAAAGGTATTTGTGTCTCTTGTGTGGTTATTTTGTGCATCCCAGTTAGTCCAGTTCAACTGGAGTGACCCCTGAGCCTTTTAGTCGATAACAGACACCCTGCATTTTATATTTTTTACTTTGGAACAATGGGGAAAAGGAACAATTTTTATTTATATTTCTAATGGATTGAGTGTATTGTACTCAAAGTTTGCATGATGTTTTTCTTTTACTGCCAGAGACAGCCAAAAGAGAACAAAGAGCCTCAATAAAGAAAATGAAAGTATAATACAGCTTAAAGACAAATTTGAAAACTCAGTTTCAATTGATTAAAATTACAGGAAATAGAAACTTTTAAAAGGTTCTCCCTTCAAAAATGGTCTGAGGTTATCACTTCTACCGTAATATATCTGAGAGAGAGAGCAGAGGTGATATGGCAACAGCAAAGAGCTCTATTTACAAGTGAGTTTGTATTATAGCAGATGAGACTTTAAAAATGGTGTGTAACCCCTGTTCCAGAACTTTCCACATAGTAGATATTCAAATATGGCTCTTCTGCCTCTTTTGAGGTATACACTAAGACTTGTGTATTTCTCTTTTCCACCTTCTATATAGACAGGACCTGTTTACATCCTGATTTTGTTGAGGCTGATGTGCCAAGCCCTGGAGGATGGTTCAGGAAGCACTTGCACGGTGACAGCCTTGTTCCTAGCTCCCTGTGGCTATCTGAGGCCATGGGACCAGTTCAGGCCAAGAAGACCTATGTGGAACTCTCTTGGGGTGGAGGCTTTGCTTTCCTCATAGAGAAATCACAGCTCACCATATATGTTCCCTTCTTTTTTTCTGCCTGGTAGGCAGATTGCACAGTGCTTCCTCAGCCAGCTCTGTAACAAGACATGACAGATGTCATATTGCAATTTCTGTTCAATTGTATCTGAGAAATATCACAAAAATGTTTTTCAAGTTGTGGCCTTGGCTCATTTGTATTAAAGTCACTTGGATGGGTATTTCTGTGTAGAAGACAGTAATATACATTTTAGATGGTGTTTTGTGTCATTATGCATCCTAAAGCGTGAGATCTGGTGGCATGAAAACCAAGATGGGTTTTTAAAAAGTTATATGGTTTTGATTTGGATATGGTAATTAAAAACTTTAATAAGCTTTGGACTTGACTATTAGCTCCAGAAGTGAGGTTCATGGAGACATTATTGCTTAGACTCACCAAATAAAGCCCTGGTCCTTTGGACATTTTTTTTTTAAATAAGATATGTGATCTCCTTTTATTTTATCTTTTCTTTTTGTTGGGCTTGGGATTGAACCCAGGGCCTTGTGCATGTGAGGCAAGCACTCTTCCAATTTAGCTATATCCCCAGATAATTCTTTGGACATTTTGAGAAATAAAATTTAAGTTAAGAGTAAACACTTTATTTTCAGCTAAAGCTAGGAGTGGAACAAAGATGGCCATTCTTGGACTAGGGCTCTGATATATCATTTCTCCTTTGCTAATAGGGCTCAAAAATATGTTCCCACAAATAATTCTCAGATATTCCTGAAATCCTAAGGTTTCATGTAAAGTTTTAAAAGAACAGAATAAGACTACCACTAACAATAGCAATAAGAATACATGTGTGTGTGTGTGTGTGTGTGTGTGTGTGTGTAAACACACACATAATCTTTTTTTTTTTGGTACCAGGGATTGAACTCAGGGGCACTCAACCACTGAGCCACATCCCCAGCCCTATTTTGTATTTTATTTAGAGAAAGGGTCTCACTGAGTTGCTTAGTGCCTCACAGTTACTGAGGCTGACTTTGAACTTGCGATCCTCCTGCCTCAGCCTCCTGACCCACTGGGATTACAGGCGTGCACCACCACACCCACCTAAGAAGAACATTGTATTCTGGAATCTTCGTTACATCTTTAGAAATTCTCAGTTTGTTTCAAGACTTCTTCCAGAAGCTCCTTAAGCCTTCTTAGTTGAAAGCCTTATAATCAATTAAGTGAAATTTTAAAAAGAGTTCCCAGACATTATGAGGTACCTACCAATATCTTCAGATTCCTCCAAAGTTGATCCTGTCTCAGGAGACCCTCCAGCACTAGAGAAGAAGACCGTGTAGTCTCACAAGGCATCATTCTGTTTCGGATGTCCCCTCAGCCCAGAGTACCCATCACAGTGCAGGCATTTTGTTCTCCATGGCCAAAGCAGCGCTCCATTCTCTCAGCATTCCCATCTTTCTTTGTGGCTCTCCAACCACAGTGAAAGGGTTATGAAATATGAGAGGAAGGAACACTTCAGACTCAGAAAAATGCTCAGCAACAGAGGCCCTGAGGCAAGCATTTCAGTATTTACATTTTTTCCCCCTCAAATTTGCTTTATGCTTAGAGGGAAGCAAGTTAACCCCACCTCACTTCACGGGGGCTGGGCATATGCTTTGGTTTGGATCTCAAATGCCTCCCAAAGAGCCATGTATTAATCCCCAGTGTGGCACTTCTAGGAGGTAAGGCCTAGTGGGAGGTCTTCTGGTCATTTGGGGTATGCCCTTGAAGGTGATATTGAGACCTCAGCCCCTTCCTCTTTCTCTTTTTTGCTTCTCTACCATAAGTGTGGTAGCTTTGATCCACTACTCACTCCTGCTATGAGGTACCTGTCTTGCCAAGACCCAAAAGTGATGTGGCCTGGAACCTCCTAAACTGAGTTAAAACACATACACACACAAACACACACACACACACAAAAAGAAAAAAATACTTTTCTCTCTATGCGTTTATTATTATAGGTATTTCTTTTTTTAAATTTCACAAACATAATCTGCTCTAGTGCCATCCATTTCCCTGCAAATTCTATGATTTTGTCATTTTTTATTGCTGCATAGTACTCCATTGTGTATAGATGCCACATTTTTTTTATCCATTCATCTATTGAAGGGCATCTGGGTTGTTTCCACAGTCTAGCTATTGTGAATTGTGCTGCTATGAACATCGATGTGGCAGTATCCCTGTAGCATGCTCTTTTAAGGTCTTCAGGGAATAGCAGGGCAATAGAGAAGGGCAATAGCAGGGTCAAATGGTGGTTCCATTCCCAGCTTTCCCAGGAATCTCCAAACTGCTTTCCAAATTGGCCGCACCAATTTGCAGTCCCACCAGCAATGTACAAGTGTACCCTTTTCTCCACATCCTCGCCAGCACTTGTTGTTGTTTGACTTCATAGTGGCTGCCAATCTTACTGGAGTGAGATGGTATCTTAGGGTGGTTTTGATTTGCATTTCTCACTAGAGCAGATTATGCTTAGTGAAGCTAGCCAATCCCTAAAAAACAAATACCAAATGTCTTCTTTGATATAATGAGAGCAACTATGAACAGAGCAGGGAGGAAGAGTAGGAAGAAAAGATTAACATTAAACAGAGACATGAGATGGGAGGGAAAGGGAGAGAAAAGGGAAATTGCATGGAAATGAAGGGAGACCCCCATTGCTATACAAAATTACATATAAGAGGTTGTGAGGGGAATGGGAAAATAAACAAGGAGAGAAATGAATTACAGTCGATGGGGTAGAGAGAGAAGATGGGAGGGGAGGGGAGGGGGGATAGTAGGGGATAGGAAAGGTAGCATAATACAACAATTACTAATAGGGCATTATGTAAAATTGTGGATGTGTAACTGACGTGATTCTGCAATCTGCATTTGGGGTAAAATTGGGGGTTCATAACCCACTTCAATCTAATGTATGAAATATGATATGTCAAGAGCTTTGTAATGTTGTGAACAACCAATAAAAAAAAAGAAAAAAAAATTTCACAAACAAATTTTAATTGAAAAACCTTTCTCTTCATATAGAAATATGAAGGCTAATATAGATTATGCATGAACCCTTTGCAACTAATATCATTCTTTCTGAAATATGGGTTTCTTCTTTTTAATTTATTTTTTATTTATATATGACAGCAGAATGCATTACAATTCTTACACATATAGAGCACATTTTTTTTCATATCTCTGGTTGTATACAAAGCATATGCACACCAATTACTGTCTTCATGCATGTACTTTAGATAAAAAATGACCATCACATTCCACCATCATTTATAACCCCATGCCCTCTCCCTTCCCCTCCAACCCCTCTGCCCTATCTACAGTTCATCTATTCCTCCCATGCTCCCACTCCCTATCCCACTATGAATCAGCCTCCTTATATCAAAGAAAACATTAAGCATTTGGTTTTTTGGGACTGGCTAACTTCACTTAGCATTATCTTCTCTAACTCCATCCATTTACCTGCAAATACCATGATTTTATTCTCTTTTATTGTTGAGTAATATTCCATATTGTTGAGTAATATTCCATTGTGTATGTATGCCACATTTTTTTATCCATTTATCTATTGAAGGGCATCTAGGTTGGTTTCACAGTTTAGCTATTGTGGATTGTGCTGCTATAAACATTTATGTAGGTGTGTCCCTATAATATGTTATTTTAAAGTCCTTTGGGTATAGACCAAGGAGAGGAATAGCTGGGTAAAAGGTGGTTCCATTCCCAATTTTCCAAGAAATCTCCATACTGCTTATTGACTGCATCAATTTGCAGTCCCACCAGCAGTGTATGAGTGTACCTTTTCCCCCACAGCCTTGCTAACACTTATTGTTGTTTGTCTTCATAATAGCTGCCATTCTGACTGGAGCGAGATGAAATCTAATTGCTAGCAATGATGAACTTTTTTCATATATTTGTTGATTGATTGTATATCATCTTCTGAGAAATGTCTCTTCAGGTCTTTGGCCCATTTATTGACTGGGTTATTTGTTTTTTGGTGTTTAAATTTTTGAGTTCTTTATATACCTTTGAGATTAGTGCTCTATCTGATATGTGAGGGGTAAAGATTTGCTCCCAAGATGTAGGCTCTCTATTCACCACACAGATTGTTCCTTTTGCTGAGAAGAAACTTTTTTAGTTTCATTTCATCCCATTTATTGATTCTTGATTTTAATTCTTGCACCAAAGGAGTCTTATTAAGGAAGTTGGGGCCTAATTCCACATGATGGAGATTAGGACCTACTTTTTCTTCTATTAGATGCAGGGTCTCTGGTTTTATTCCTAAGCCTTTGATCCATTTTGAGTTGAGTTTTGTGCATGGTGAGAGAGGGGTTTAATTTCATTTTGTTGCATATGGATTTTCAGTTTTCCCAGCACTATTTGTTGAAGATGCTATCTTTTCTCCAATGCATATTTTTGGCATCTTTGTCTAACATAAGATAATTGTAATTTTGTGGGTTAGTCTCTGTGTCCTCTATTCTGTACCATTGGTCTACCAGCGTGTTTTGATGCCAATACCATGTTGTTTTTGTTACTATTGCTCTGGAGTATAGTTTGGGAATTAACTTAATGAAAGAGGTGAAAGATCTATATAATGAACATTACAGAACCCTAAAGAAAGAAGTGAAAGAAGACCTTAGAAGATGGAAAAATCTACCTTTCTCTTGAATAGGCAGAATTAATATTATAAAAATGACCATACTTCCAAAAGCTCTATACAGATTTAATGCAATTCTGATCAAAATCCTATTGACATTCCTCATAGAAATAGAAAAAGCAATCATGAAATTCATCTGGAAAAATAAGAGACCCAGAATAGCTATTACAGATATTTCTTACGGTAATGGATTGCTGACTGACATCCCTTTACCACTAGGAGCAGCTCACTACCTCTTTGGTTGCCAGGAGTCACCGGTAGAAGATTCCTACCCTCCAATCTGGAGTGAGCCACAGAATGTGACCATGGGACATTAGAAGTAAGGATCTTGACTCTATCCAAGCAAGTAAGTGACTCTTTAGGAGAACCTGAGCTCTCAGTTCTGAGAACCTAATTAAAAATGAATAGATTTTTAAAATGTTAGGGAAAATCGTGACATAAGAAATAAAAATGAAATAATACCAAGTGAAAAAAATAATGGAAAAATGTTCAGCTGCAGCAGATTTGTTATTAATGCAAATTGGACCAATCTAAAGGCTCCATGCTGGCTAGAAAGCAATAAAATCAGGCATAAGGTATGAGGGTCTGAAGAATTTTGCTGAGTCTAAGCCTTCTGACTTGGGCTCCCTGAATGCTCTCGACACCTCGAACAGTTGTGAGATCACTGATGACAGGGGGAGGAATTTCCTGGATATGGAATGGGGTGATGAATGAAGCATTTACATCAGACTCATAGGAGCAGCCTGTATAGGGCTTACTCACATGTGATGGAGGCAAGTGGTGGTATCAGTACACAATGCTGTGTGCTGAGTGCAGCCAATGAACTGAACAGCAAGATGCTGAGAGACCAGTTAAAAGGCCTGTGTGTTCCAAGGCTGGGGCCTGGGGAGTCTGATTAGGTGGTGGAACAGGTAATGGAGAAGGGAGGACACCTTTGCCATTATCCTAAATAACTCCCTGGAACTCACAGCTCTGCCTGTTCTTTGGTGGCCACATGGGTTTTAACTTCAGTGGTCACTCACAGGTGAGATTCTGTCAAGGCAAATCCAACAAAACCAAATCCATTCCTTTTGCTGAAGTTCCAAACACCACGTGTGTCTACTTTTAGGGTCTGTGCCTCAGATGAGTCTCTAGGGCCCCCTCTTTTCCTTTTCTCTGGAGCCCTCCCTGTGAAGGTTCTACCAACAGTGTCACACAGGTACTAGCAATATGTGACGAGACCTTGCCATTGTGTTTCTAGGTTGTTTCTGATAAAACTATAGATTTCTTTCATTGATTTGGATTTCAGGACTTAAGAGGAAGAGCCCTGAGGAAATAATGTTCATAGTTAACTATGTGCTGCAGGTTGAAGTAGGAAGGGCTTTGAGCATATTGACTCTACTAATATTCACAACCTTACGATACAAGCTAATATCTTTTCCAGTTTCACAGATGCAAAAACTGGTATTTGGGTAAGTGACTTGTTCAAGGTCACACATTAATAATTGGTGGAGTTGGGGACAAGAATCAAGATGTGGCTGATTCCAAAATTTGAATATGAGGCAGATTTCTACTAAGGAATTTGGACATGTCCAGAAATGCAAATTGGCTCTTTGAGAGGAGTAGGTATTTAAAGAAAACAGCACCATATGAAATAAATAATAAATAGTTGGACATCTATTGTATACCAAGTTCTGCCTTAACTACTTCATGAAGTTTATCTCATTTCCTTCTGGCCACACATTTATAAGATAGACAAAATTCCTGTTTTATAGATAGGAAAACAGAAGCTCAGGGCTAGGGTTGTAGCTCAGTGGTAGAGTGCTTGCCATGCACATGTGAGGTACTGGGTTTGATCTTCAGGACCACATAAAAACAAAACAAAACAAAAACAAACAAACAAAGGTTAAATTCTTAAGAACAAACACAGCAACAATAAATCCTGAAGCTCAGAGAGGTTAGTGTAATTATTCAAGGTCACAAAGCTAGTAAAAGGCAAAGGGAGGGCTAAAGTCATTCTCAGGATTTTGCAAAGATTGTACATTTTAAGCTGCTTGGAGAGAACCCTAGTTCCTATGCATTTTCTGGTTCTTTTTATGCTTGAAATTGAGGCCTCTCCACTACCCATATTCACTGTTTTCTGAGGTGTCATCTGAAGACTTCCTGAATCAAAATTGCTGCTGATCCTTGATAGAAGTGTAGATCTTGACCCAGTGCTTCCAAACCTTGGAGGAGCCTAGGGATCTGAATTTTTCAGGACCCCCTGCTTGATCAAAAACAAGAGCAGAATCATGCAAAGAATCCAGTGGCCCAGGCTTGTAATGTGCTCTGTAGAGACACGGACACACACCATTGGCCAAAACAAGGCACAAGGCCACCAGAGATTCAAGGGGAGGGACAGCAATCTCCATCTTTTGATGGAAGGAACTGCAGTCATGTGAAAGATGCACTGCAAATAGAGAAGGAGGGGGATATTCTGGGGTCATCTATTTTTTTTTAATTATAAATGGGAACTCCATGAAGCAGTGGCTTAACAGTGACCCCTGTACTCATTCATTTACTGTGATCCTATCCTGATGTGTCATCCTTTCCATGGTGCAGAGTGGACTCAGGCACTTGGCTTCACAGAAGCAACACAGATTTTGTAATAAAATGGGAAGAGACTGTAAATCGTTTTTATTATAAGTTTCACTGCATTTCTCATGGCAAAGTCCTAAAGTACTAAAGAATTGTTTAACTTAGAGATGTATTTTGCATTTTTTTAAACAAAAAGACAAATGCTTCAAATTTGCTGTTCTTTCCTGTGATGACAAGTGGCTGTCAATAGCATGCTACACACCAGACATTTTTGAACATATAAACACACTTAATCCATCCCCCTAGTATATACAATGATGTTTTAACAATGAATGAGAAAGTAATTGCTTTTCAAAAGAAACTCCTGCTCTGAACAAAACATTTTGAAATCGGATGTTTGGAAATGTTTCCATTGTTAATGTGATTTTATTTCCAACAATGCAAATGTGTCCCATACAGATTTTTCTCATATCTAAACTGTTAAAAAGTTGGAAACTACAATGTCTTAAAATGTCACTCAAATAAATAGTTTTAGGGGTTTTAAAACTATTTCAAGCCAGAGTGGTACACTATTTAATCCCAATACTCAGGTGTCTGAGGCAGAAGGATTGAGAGTTTGAGGCCGGCCTGGGAAAATTAGCAAGACCAGTGACTCCAGTGACTCGGGAGGCTGAGACAGGAGGATCACAAGTTTGGGCCAGCATCAGAAACTTAGCAAGGCCCTGAGCAACTGAGTGAGATCCTGTCTCAAAATAAAAAATAAAAAGGGCTGGGGATGTGGCTAAATGGTAGAACATCTCTGGGTTCAATTCTCATTACCAAACAAACAAACAAACAAAAAACCAACCAAACAAAAAAGACCCCAACTATTTTATTGTAATAAAAACATGATAATTTCTGATTTTTTTATAAGGAAACAGACTGATATCAGACAAAAATGTTGTCAAAATGTATTTTAACAGAAAAATTTGAAAATTGGTGGCTGAAATTGAACTAATCTCCAGGATTTGCAATCAATCATATAGTTTTCCTGCATGAAATCTAAATATATGTATAAGAATATTTTTTTCCGATGATAGCCATTAAAACTCAGTGACATCACAAAGAAGTGAAATAAGATTTAAAATAAAACAAAATATGTTTAATCCCTTTGTGCTTACTAAAATCATTAATATAGATATTAAAATTTTGGTATAAACAGTGTTCTGAGAAATAACAAAATTAGAATTTATTAAAAGTATAGATTATATGATCTTTATCATATCCTTCAAACTTTTTATTTTTAAATTTCATTAGAACAAAGGACACATGTATAAAAATAAAAATTTTACAGGTTAGAATGGCTCTTATAAAAAAAAAGAAAATAACCAGTGTTGGTGAAGATGTAGAAAGTGGAACCATGGTGGGTTGCTAATAGGAATGTAAAATTATCAGCAGCTATAGAAAAAAGTATGGTATTTCCTCAAAAAGTCAAACATAGAATTACTATCTGCTCCAGCATTCAACTTTTAGGTATATCCTGAAATAATTGAAAGTAGGGACCCAGACTGACACTTGGATTTATAACAATGTTCATAACAGCATTATTCCCTATAGGCAAAAACATGGAAATGCCCATCCGCAGATGAATGGATAATAGGAGTGTGGTATGCACACACAATGAAATATTATCCAGACTTGGAATGACACATACTACAACAAAGATGAACTTGGATAACCTTATGCTAAGTGAAATAAGTCAGTCACAGAAGGAGAAATATTGTGATTCTGTGTATATGAGGTACCTACAGTAAGCAAATGCATAGAGGCAGAAAGAAGAATGGTTTCAGGAGCTGAAGGGAGGGGAGAAGGAGGTGTGTTGTGGAAGAGTTACAGAATTTGGGGTTGGGGATGTAGCTCCGTGGTAGAGCACAAGGCCCTGGGTTCAACCCAGCAACACACACATGCACACATACACATGCACACATACACACACGTTTCAATTTCTGTTTGGGATAATGAAAAAGTTCTGGCAATGGATAATGATGATGATAATCATACGACATTGTGAATGTGCCCAGACACTGTATTGTAATAAAAATAACTTAACAATGGTCAAAATGGTAAATTTTAAGTTACATATGGTTTAACACAATAAAAAGATAGATGCAGACTTACACATGGATGGAGCTGTGTGTTCAAAATATTACTAATACATGCAAACATATGATCTCAATAGTTGAAGATCACTGAGAGTAGGGCCTTGTTGGGCTCCACCCTCACAAATGGAAATAGAGAAGTTCACAGGCTTTGGGGTGCTCTATCATCAGGGATGTGAGAGGGTCCAAAGCTGAATGGAAACAAAGTTTTTAAAGATTTCTTCACAGTTTCTCCAAGGTTACTATTTTTGGTTATCCCTGGTTTATTTCCAATAGTGATTAAGAGTAAAAATTATGGGACAGAAGGGCCATGAGATTGCTCCTTCAAGAAACTGGGGCACTGCACTATGTACTCTTTGGTTAATCTTTATAGAAGATGGACGCTGCATTAGGTTTTTTTTTTTTGGGGGGGGCTATTGTAACAAATTACCATAAGTTGGTGGCTTTTAACTTTTAAAAAAATTGTTCTAATTAGTTACTCATGACAGTAGAATGCATTTTGACACATTGTACGCAAATGGAGCACAACTTCTCATTCACCAGTGGTGTAATCATACATGTATATAGGGTAATAATGTCCATCTCAGAAATTTATTCTCTCTCAGCTCTGGAGGCCAGAAGTCAGAAACCAAGGCATTGGCAGAGCTGTACTCCCTTGGAGGGCTCTGGGGGAGTTCCTTCCTTGCCCCCTCAACAGCTGGTGGCTCCAGGTGTTCCCGGGCTCTCGCTGCTTAACTCTGACATCTACCTTCTTTGCAGCCTGCACCATCTTCTTTTCTATTATAAAGATACTTTTCATTGTATTTAAGGGCCCACTTGGGTAATCCAACATGATCTCATCTCAAGATCTTTAATTACATCTGCAAAATCATTTTTATAAAAAAAGGTCACATTCACAGGTTCTGGGGATTAGGTCATGAAAAAATTATTTTGAAGAGGGGCTCCCATTCAACAAACCCCAACATATTAGAAGGGTGTTGGCATCTTTTCAAAAGAAAAAGCCAAATGTATGGATCCAGGCATGAGTCATGGAAGGTACTATTGGGAATTCTGCCAAACCTGAAACATGCCCTGAGGTGAAAGAGCCTGTAAGTTTGCATAATTCTTTGCTAGAGTTTGAAAAACAGAAATTTTTTGTTGCCTGTCTCTTGCTTCCCACCCTTCAAAAATAAAACAACATAAACTTTCTTCCTGCATAACTAGGATAAACAGCGCTAACTGTGATGATCTCAAAATCTCAATGGTTTTGTTCTTAAATGTTTATTCTTTGTACTTATCACAATTTACAGGTAAATGTAGATAACTCCATCTTTTGATACTGCTCCTGTTAAGACACGGCTCCCTTGATCACTGTGGAAGATAATTGAGTGGGGGATGTTCCACACAAGGGTTTGGGGGCCAGGCCCGAAAGTGACTGATATCCCTTACCAGCTATATTCCACTGATCAGACTCAGTCCAATGTAACTTCAAGGAAGGCTTGCAAATGTACTATCTGTAAATTCTCAGGAAGAGTTATAGGGATTAATGAGCCTTTAGTAACCTGTGTCACAACTTTAAAAAAGTATTCTTGATGCTCTTCAAAAACATTTAAGAAACATTCTGAGAATTCACGAGAAAGGATTAAGATAAGTAAGTATAGAAATGAGGACAATGAGAAAATGAGGCTGAAAGATGCCTCTTTTTATTTATTTATTTATTTATTTATTTATGTATCTATCTATTTATTTATTTATTTAGCAGGGCTGGGAATGGAACCCAGGGCCTTGCTCATGCTAGACAAGTGTTCTACCACTGAGCCTCATTACACCCCCATCCATGTGAAAGATATCGTCTACTAGCATTTAGATTTCATGAGCTTGACCTTCTGTTGTTACTTATCAAGCAACCTAGGTCACTGTTCCTTTCCTCATGTGCTGTTTCCCTGTGATTGGGTCAAACAAGGCATCACAATGGAAATACCATGAAACAGCCTTGTCCACATCACTTACTTTGGCCTTGAGATAAACCTAGGTAGTAAGTATAAATCTGTTAGTGACTTTCCCATTTTTTTTTTCTAAAATAGAAGCACAAAAATCTTAAGTATAACTATCATGTAAGTAATTGTCACAGTGCTTAGATCCCCAAGACAGATGGAGGGTGGGGCTAGAGGGGATTCACTGACAAAGTGTGGCTAGGAGATCTTGATTTTAAGCTCATACATTGACAGTGTCCTGGATTACCGTCACGTGGTTGACTATAGTAGAAGCTGACTTCAATATGACTCTCAGCCAAATGCTCTATTTCCCCAACAAGAGTCAAGGCCAAATGTGTTCCTGGGGAGGTCAATTCTCTTTTAACCTATAAAATGAGGATCTCAGGGATTTGGGACTTGGTGAGATAAAATAGTTGAAAGCAGTTAACTCCTAGTTTCTGGCATGTAGGAAGGAATATTATTAGAGTTTTATGGGGATCTTCTTATATCTCCTAGTCAGAGCCTGTGTCCCCTCTGATGTGTTATGAGGGTGGGTGATAGTGATCTACATCATGGGTTGCAGAGAGACAAACACCAACAGACTGGTCCTTCAACTCTGCTACAGCACAAGGGAGTCAGCTTGTTCTGTAATATGTGGGATTCCAGATATTTATATGTATATATAACCTGAAACATCACCAAGTTTAAGCCAGCTTTTCAGTCCTGTGAGGGAAGACAGGATGGTGGGTGTGAGCAACATAAATATGTCGATAGCTGTAATCCAGTGTTTCTGTTTTGGGATAAGGAGCTGGGGGGACAGCATGTAGCTTAGCACGTATGAATGATGATGTGGCCCAGCGTGGTGGTGGGGTAAGAGCTTCCTGGCAAGCACAGTGAGCAGCGAGTCGGGCTCTGGTGGCCTCTTTTGTTCTCTCCTTCAAGTATCTCAGATCTATTTGCTGGGGAAGATCTGGGTGAGGGAGGTTGGTCTCGTGCCTAGAGCTGTCTCTCCAGGTTTCTATGGCATGTCAGGTCCAGACTAACCTGGAAGAAGTAATCAGAAAGCAAGCCTTCATCTTCTTCATTACACAAAAATAGCAGGGTGGCATGGATTTCTATACTGATCTTGAAGGGTTATTTGTAAGACTTCCACTTTTTTAGGTGGAAAGAAAAGCATTAGATCTGCCATCCTTGAAAACTTCACAATGATCAACAAATGAACTCATTTCTACCACCTTTATGGTAGAGGTTTATTGACTTTTGATGAGGTAAAAAACATTTGTTCTAGTTACTCTCTGAATAATTAAGCAGTGTTTTTCCAGTCATTCAGGTACTCAGTACTAGCCTGCTGCTCTCTGGCATTCATATTCATGCAGCAGGGGCTTAAAAACCTGAGATATATGGATAAGCTTCATAGATTTAATGGGCCCTCTGAAAGCAAGTGTGTGTTTGTGTGTGCATATTTGCATTTGTGTGTATGTGCCTTTTTTTTTTTTTCTGGTTTGCAACAGATTCTCACAAGCATCTGTATTATCCTCCCAAAATGTTGAGAATCACTGGTTAACATGGTATCAGCCTGGGAATGCAGGCTCTCACCATCAGACATTGCTACTACATTTTTTAGAGATCAGTTGCTGTAATTTTTATTTGCATTTAAGTTTTTTTGTAATATATATGTACGTATATATAACTATATATGTTATAGTTATATATACGTACATATATTTTATATGTATATGTTGAATGTGTGTGTATACATATATTTCAGAATCTGATTTAGAATCAGCAAGGATTGTTCAGATTTTGGCTCTTCCCCTTCCTGATTGCATGACTGAGGGGAGGTCACTTAATCTCTCAATGCCCCTATTTCTTCAGTTGATCAAGAGGCGAGTAATCTTTATAAGTTTCATTGGAGGCTTTGAGGAAGTATAGCAAAACTCCAAGTTGTATTCTCAAATAGCATTAAATAAAGAAAAGTGAAGAAATCAGATAAGACATGGAGAAAATAAATTTTCAACTGTAATCCCACTACCCAAACTTACTTTTAATATTTTCTTGTACATCTTTCAAATCTTATTTTCATAGATAGAATTTAAAAGACTGGTCGGGTGCAGTGGCACATGCCTATAATTCCAGAGGCTCTGGAGGCTGAGGCAGGAGGATTGCAAGTTCAAAGCCAGGCTCAGCAATTTGTGGAACCCTAAGCAAGTGAGACCCTGTTTCTAAATAAATAAATAAATAAATAAATAGACTGAATATTCAGCTCATTGGTTAAGACCACTGGGTTCAATCCCTGGTACCAAAAACAAAAACCAAAAACAAATAAGTATAATTATATACATAATTTATAAATGTAATTTATTGAAGCTATTTTCTTATTGTGAAATTTTTTGGTAATATCCATTTCCAAAGCATTAATAATTTTTCAGTGGTTATCATTAGGGATTTAAAAAAGGTAACCTATAAGATAGATTTGTAAAGATAGAATTTGTGTACCAGAGAGGCTTAGCCCCCTGATTTCTTTCTTTCTTCTTTTAAAGTTTTAGTTGTAGATGGGCACAATACATTTATTTATTTATTTATTTATTTATTTATTTATTTATTTATTTATTTATATGTGGTGCTGAGGATTGAACCCAGAACCTCAAGCATACAAGGCAAGCGCTCTACCACTGAGCCACAACCCCAGCCCACCCCTGCTTCCTTTTAAAGAAAAAAGACTCTTGTGTATAATTGGACCCACAAATTATTTTTTACCTACTTTTAAATTATGCAATGAGGTACATAAATAGAAAAGTTCACACCCCCACAAACACAACTCATTTCTCATTTATTTATTATAAAGCAAACATCAGTCTACTTACGTTGCCCTGCTCCAGAAGTACATTCTCCTGATCAGTATTTCCTACTTTCCTTGCAAAGAAAACCACAATTTGCTTTTATTTATAGTTTTACCATTGAAGCATACATCCCTAAATGCTAGAGTTTGGTTTTGTCTGCCTTTGAAACTTTGTATAAATGCAGTCATATGGAATATGCCTGTCTGGCTTCTAATGTTTGATTTTATGCTTTTGACATTCATTTATGTTGCATGTAGCTGGCAAATTGCTCATTTTTTTAATGCAATTATGTCTCCAAATGTGGGTGAAAATTATAAGATGCCTCCCCCTCCGCATCTTATTACAGTATCTGAAGGGATTTTTATATTTGGGACTTTATAAAGAGAAGAAATAAACACAAATTTATTTGAGTATCTACTTTAGTTTAAACCTCACTAATTTTGATGTTTGTGTAAGAAGAAAGCAAATATGTTTTGTGTGTGCTTCACTTTTTATGGTGGAGTGATTAATAAGGAAAATAATAATAATATACAATATATGAAAGATAATCTATGTTCTGCATACTTGCTCTTTATTTTGAAAATATAATGTGTGTGTGAACACTCTATATCAATGAAATATGATATAGCTTCACGATAGCAAGATTGTGGAACCAACCTAGAAGCCCTTCAATAGATGAATGGATTAAAAAATGTGGCATTTATACACAATGGAGTATTACTCTGCAATAAGAAATGACAAAATCATAGAATTTGGAGGGAAATGGATGGCATTAGAGCAGATTATGCTAAGCGAAGCTAGCCAATCCTTAAAAAACAAATGCCAAATGTCTCATTTGATATAAGGGGAGTAACCAAGGACAGGGTAGAGACGAAGAGCTTGAGAAGAAGATTAACATTAAACAGGGATGATAGGCGGGAGGGAAAGGGAGAGAGAAGGGAGATTGCATGGAACTGGAAGGTGAGCCTCAGGGTTATACACAATTACATATAAGAGGAAAGGAGGGGTAGGAGAAAAATTATATAAGTGGAAGAAATGATTTATAGTAGAGGGGGTGGAGAGAGAGAAGGGGAGGGGAGGGGAGGGGAGGGGGGATAGTGGAGAATGGGATAGACAGCAGAATACATCAGTCACTAGAAAGGCAATTTGTAAATCAATGGAAATGTAACTGATGTGACACAGCAATCTGTATACGGGGTAAAAATGGGAGTTCATAACCCACTTGAATCAATCTGTGAAATATGGTATATTAAGAACTATGTAATGTTTTGAACAACCAACAATAAAATAAAAATAAAAATAAAAATAAAAGAAAAGAAAATTAAAAAAAAAAGAAATATGATATAGCTATGAAAACTTATTTTTTTTACCAAGGGAAAAAAAAAGAGAAGTTTTTTTTTTCTTTTTTATTTTATGGTTCTGGGGATTTAAACCTAGAGCAATTTACCACTGAGCTACATCCCCAGCCCTTTTTATTTTGAGACAGGGTCTTATTAAGTTCCACAGGGCCTCACTAAACTGTTTAGACTAGCCTTGAACTTGCCTCCTGAGTTGCTGGGATTATGGGCATACACCACCACAGGTAGCTAGTTTCTTTCAGAGAATAAAGGTTGACAGTCCCTTTTTATAGTGCAAAGTGTGTTTCTATATTTAGATACCTTAATGTACCAAAGGATAAGGTGTTAGCTTCCCAATGCTGTGACAAAAACCTGAGAAAATCACCTTAAAGAAGGAAAGATTGCCGATTGTGGTGGCACACACCTGTAATCCAAGTGGCTTGGGAGGCTGAGGCAGGAGGATCACGAGTTCAAAGCCAGCCTCAGCAAAATCAAGGGAACTAAGCAACTCAGTGAGACTCTGACTCTAAACAAAATACAAAATAGGGCTGGGATGTGGCTCAGTGGTTGAGTGCCATTTAGTTCAATCCCCGGTTACCACTTCTGACAAAAAATAAAGAAGGAAAGATTTATTTTGGTTCAGTGTTGCAGATATTTCAGTCCATGGCCATTTGGTTCCATTTTTTTTCTGGGGCTAAAGTGAGGCAGAGTATCATGTAGGAGGCCATGACGGAGCATACCTGCTTACCTCATGGTGGCCAGGAAGCAGAGAGAGTACAAGGAAGGTGCTGGGGACCAGATATACCCGTTCTGGGCCAGTCTCTGGTCACCCACTTCTTCCAGTTAGGCTACACCTACCATAGTATTCCTCATATCCCCATAATGCCGTCAAATTATGAATCCATTACTGGATTAATTCACTAATTAGGTCAGAGTTTTTATGATCCCATTGCTTCCTGAAAGCTCCACTTTTGAACATCGTTGCCTTGAGGACCAAACCTTCCACTCATGAGCCTTGGAAGGCATTCCAGATCCAAATCATAATAGACAAGTAGACACAACTTTTCTGTGATTACAAACTTCTACCATCAATTATCATGCTTCCTCCACAGAGATAATGTATGATAGATTATTGATAAAAATTCATAAATCCATTAGACCTTGGGCTGGGGAAGTGGCTCGGTGGTAAAATGCTTGCCTACCATGTCCTGGGTTCAATCCCTGGTACTGCCAAATAAATAAATAAATAAAGTTAAATAAATCCATTATATTTTAAATATTTGATTTTAAAACAGAGAAACATATGCATTTTACATTTATAAAGTACAAAGAATTTGAAACAAAATGCCTCTCTTATCTTCCAAATAAGAAATCCCAGTAACTTTTAGTATATTTCCTTGATGACTTGGTGAAAATGCCTCTTCTGGTGAAATCAAGAGGGTCCTGCTGCTTCTACCTTAGGTGCCTCATCCTCCTCTAAATGCTGGAGTACTTGTTCATGTTTGTGTGTCCATGTCTGACTCTAAGGGAAGAGGAAGCAGGACTTTCTATTTATTTCTTGTGTTTGAACAATAATACAGTCTCAGTATAGAGTGAGCACTTGGCAAATATTTGGACACTGTTACTCTGGTCTCCTGAGTGCTGGAGGCCAGCTTCTGTGCCAACACTTGCTATAGCATCCAAAGATAGGAGTTTAGGCAACATCACAAAGGTCTTGTTGCCAACAAAGGACCATCTCATCAGCACTGAGGACACCTAAGCAATCTCCCAACTTCGCTTCTTTGGCCCTCATAATTTAAGTGGAATTAGTCCCAAGATGAGGAAATCATTAAAACTTGCAGATTTCCAGGCTATAAGAAAGGAAATGGATATTTTTCATTTTCTTCAGACAGGATGATTTCCACTAAATCCTGCCTGCTTGCTACCAGAGTTATTGAAATGAAATTGAAACGATCTTCTTAACATCAGTAATTCATTTCTGAAACTTACATGTTCTATGCAACAAATGTGAACTTGGAGCTCATTTAGCATTACTTTTAATAGGAGGTACAGTCATGCTTTGAAGAATGAGGGTGACAAGGTCTATGAGATATATTTTGTTAAGCTACTTCATTGTCATGCAAACATGATAAAGTATACTTAAACTAAGATGGCTCTGATGTCACTAAGCAATTAAATCTCATAGGACCACCATCTTATATGCAGTCTGTCATTGATTTAAATGCTATGTGGCAGATGATTGTATAATAAATATTATATATTACTCTCTCATCACCAGTTTCCTTAATTAAACTAAAGCAGTAATTGTGTATTAATAGATTGTAGAAAGCTTGTAAGATTGCTTCCTGATTATCAAACTACAATCAGAGTGGTTAATGATGGTTGGTTTGCTTGGTCTGTGCATTGCACATTCTGTTAGCACTCTTCAACTTAAAAAAAAAAAGTTAGCACAGGCTTTCATATTTTAACAGCAGTATTTGAAATCACAGAATTTGCCTACACATGATTTTTGATTAATACCTTTTCATGAGATTTAGGGATATAAATATAAATGCTTTTTATGTAGACATAAGCCCAAATAAATTGTGTTGAAAGACACATATATTATACGGAAGGTTGGGTATGGAAAACAGAAGATGTTACATCACAAAACATCAGCCAGGGAGATGTGCTGAGATATGACTGTGCTAGGCCCTATTTTAATTGCAAAGTCATGAATTTATTAAGTTCTGGTGTGGGAGTGCTTACAATCATTGGGTGGTCTATAGAAATAGTCATTTTATATTTGCAGAAATGCAGATGCCATTTTATAATGAAGTTAGTACCTTTTTTATTTCTGTTCTCCCTAATCTTCAGTCTTTAGCCTTTTCACAAATAGGAATAGTGAAATGTTTTTGCTCTTCTTCTATTGCTATAACAAAATACCTGAGACTGGATGTTTTAAAAGAAAAGAGGTTTATTTTGCTCAGTTTGTTAGGCTGGAAGTCCAAACAACATAGGTCCAGTTCTGGTGAGGGTCCCTCTAGATTTATCATATCATAGTAGACAGCTTCATGGTGAAAGCATGTGCTATACAGAGATACCATGGCAAGACAGGAAGCCAGGGAGAGAAGAAGGGCCAGTTGTCTTTTCCTTTTATAACAAGGAAGGAGTTTAGGCAACATCACAAAGGTCACCTACTTCTTCTAGTTAGGCTGCACCTACTATAGTATCCCCATAATGCCATCAAATTATGAATCCATTACTGGATTAATTCATTAATTAGGTCAGAGTTTTCCTTTCAGAAAATTACTCGGGTCCCACAAAATCTGCATTAATCCATTCCAATGGCAGTGGCTCCAATGACTTTGTTACTAAGCCCTACCTCTTAATGTTCCATTACCTCCCAACATTGCCACATTGAAAACCAAGCTTCCAACACACTTGTGGACATGCTTAAATCATATCCCAGACCATATCATGCATCTTGAGATTTTGATACTTTGGGTATCTGGAGACAATTGGGCACAATTATAAGGAGGAAGAATTGAACCAGGAACTGATGCTATACAGTGTTTTTCATAGGTTTTCTGGGAAAAACTCTATTTGACTGATGTCAGGATAGGAAAATCAGCAAGTGGCATTTCCCAGCATTGTTTATTGGGGGGAAAAAAAGCACTGCCTGTAGCCAAACAGACATGGTTTGAAGACTTATCTTCCCCACACACTAATGGTGCAACTTTCAGCAAGTTTCTGAACCTTTAAGAATAATTTTCTTCATCTGTTACAATAGTTCGTGTGCCTCCTTTAAAGGGTGATGGTGACTGACACAATTACATTTAGTAAATCTATAAAAACCCATAATAGACTGTGATGGCTGATTTTATATGTCAACTTGGATGACGTTTTTGAATGAAGTTAGCATTTAAATCCGTGAACTTTAAGGAGATTGTCCTTCATTGTGTGAGTGGGCCTCAGCCAGTCCAAGGCTCAATAGAATAAAAAAGATTGGCTTCCCCAAGAAGAGAGAATTCTCCAGAAGGTTTTCTTAGAACTTCATCCACACCATCAGTTCTCCTGGGTTTCCACTCTGCTGTCCGTGACACTGGACACTGGCCTGCCTGAGTTTTTAGCCTGCCAGCCCAATTGAAGATTTGGACTTGCACCTCCTTAATAACATGAGTTATAATACATGCCTTTTTATACTCACATCCTAGTGGGTCTATTTATCTAGAGAACCCTGCCTAAAACATGGACTCATGATAAACTAAGGGCTCAAACATTGGAGTTATTGAAGGTTAACATCTGCATGTCACTGGCTTGAAACCCCACCCAGTATCAACACTCGCTCAGTAGTTTGACAATGTGAAATACCTTGAAGCAAGAATAAATTTCCAAATTCACAAGCTGTTAAATAAACACCAAGATAATTTAACATCATTTTTCCTTCCACTTAATACAAGTTCTCTTGTATTACAATAGTCAGTAATTTTTTTTTTTTTCCTGTAAGGTCAGAGGTTTAAGTAACTGTGGTTTCTAGGAGTAAATAATTTAATGTAGAGGTAGTAGCATTTTTTTGAGAGACTGCTGAGCCCTATGAGGCTGAAAACTGTCATTTCATCTTTGTAACTTCAGCAGCTGATCATAATATTTTTTAAACTAATAAAAGAGGATCATGGTGGCTGCGGCTGTGGCTCAGTGGCAGGGCGCTTGCCTAGCGCATGTGGGAGGCACTGGATTTAATCCTCGGCACCAGATAAAAAATAAATAAACAAAATAAAGATATTGTGTCCATCTGCAACCAAAAAAATTGTTTTAAAAAATGAGGATCATAGAAATCTAGGGGAGTAGAAGTCACCAGGCCATTGGTGTTGGATGAGCCTCGTATCCATTCTATCTACAGTAGATGGAGCTACCTCACCAGTGAAAGCCTCTTCAAAACATGGTCCATAGGAATATAAAATTTTAAGTATTCTGCAGGAATGCGGTGAGTTTGGGGTTCTGAATTGTGAAAGTTGTAGTAGAATATTGAGGACAACTTAGGTTAAAAAGAGTCATTTTGCTTTGTTTCTGCCTCCTCTGGTGTTTCCCAGCTAAAAGATGGCAGTGGTGGAGGATGGGGTGGACCTCAGGGTATTCATTCTGTTGCTATGGTCTCTCTGTTACTATGGATCTCCAGGGGAAACTCTGCCTGGTAATAAACAGGGTGGGGGCAACACCCCTTCCTCTCTAACGGTGGTTCTCAATCTCCATCAGAGCATCTTGAGAATGGGGCCATAACCCTTCTTTCCCACATCGCCTTTTGACTTCCCCATACCAAATATCTAATGATCTATAAGGCAAATACATCGTTATTGGACCAAAGGTTCAGCTGTGCCTCAAAACGAGCAGTTCAGGGAGGAGGGACCCTTGCCTATAACTTGTTGGCTATAAGCCCCCACTCACACAAGTCCTTATCGACTTGGTCATTCAAAAGAAGAGTAACTAATGTGGTTTCTCTCTCCCCTTTATACCTCCACATCTCTTTGACTTCCAGCCTCCAAATACGATATGTTTTCTTTCCTTTAGAAAACTCCTCCCATTATTACAGGATTTTGCAAGCTCTGATGGTTTGCCTAGGTGCTGGTGGATACTCTGCTCTGGTCAAATTCGGCTGATTGCCAAAAAGAGAAAAAGAAGATCCATCCCGAAGGTGTGCACAAGTGGGGACCCTGCACTGAGCCTCATGTTTTAGAGGACCCCATTTATCACAGATACACACAAAGTCAATTTATTAAAAAGCACATAGGCATCTCTGTCCTCCGAGTTCTGGAGCTTGGTGAAATTACAGCCGGATTCATGGCTGTAAGCATGTGCTCTCAGACTAACGCTGTTCAACCCTCAGAGACATGCTTCTCACGTTGCTTATCCTCTGTCCCCCAACCAAGGGAGACAATGTCTGTGTGCCATGTGGGCTGTACTGCTGCCAACATCGGGGATGAAAACTAGGTCAGCATGCAGGAAGATCTGAATGGTCTAAGCAGTTAGATAACAGAAAAGACAAGTAAATTAACTCATCAAATCTTTCCTTTCAGAGGGCTTAAGTGCAGTCGCTTCTTGTGTAAAGAAATATCATTTCCCATTACTGTCGACAGACTATTGTCTTCTATTCTCATTCAATCTGTGAAAATAGTAATGCATTTCCAACAGTTTGTGCATATCATTAAGGAATATTTTTCAATATTACAGTTCCTAATACATTTTGTAAATGGAAGTCTAGATGTAATATTGCTGAAAGGTGATGGTAAGTATTTTTATTGGCAACTAGATGGATATTGAATATTAAAATCTCAAGTAGTTTCATTTTAATTAATATATTTAAAAAGACCAATATTTTTAAAAGACCAAATTAGATTTTAACTTCTTTACATAATTTTTGCCTTTTGATTTCAATAATAATTTTGGTTGCATTAGAAAAAAATGTTTTGAAAATATGTAATCTTAATTTAAAAATTTAATTTAATTTCCTATTTTATGAGACTATATACAATTCTATATACTTTGAATATAATTACCTTTATTTTAATTTATTAGATCCTTATTGTCAGTAGGACTCCAATGATATAAAAATCTTCACTGAAAACCACATAGTGATTTTTGCTGAAAGGTAGGCAAACATATTTATGAAATGAATATATAATAATCTGTGAAATCACATAGATCTTTCTCTTATTAGTCATACAAACATTACTGACTCATCAACCAAACATTCGGACATGAAGAATAGTAATTAAATTCAGTCCTTTAAAATATTTTGCCAACTTTCCGTAATATTAAAAACATAGCTTCATGCAGACTTCTTGGTCTTGTTATAAGTGTAATTGTCAAGATAGGAGGACACAACATACTTGACTTAACAGTTACATGGATTTTTCATTTTTAAGCACATAGATAAATGATATATATCTGAGAAAGAGAAAAGCAGCCCCAGTCAACTGGGGTCTGACTTCCTCACTGCTGAGTCTTGGGTGGCTGGAAGCTGAGTTCTCCTTATATGGAGTTCAGGCAGATTCCCAGGACACCTCCCGTAGGCAGGGCTGCCCTGTGACCATGAGGGGAAGGACAGAAGCAGACCACTCTGGAATCACGTGTAGAGTTCAAGAATCTTTCCAAATGTACCTGTGAACAAACATCTCTCCTCTAGTTGCTACCAGATACTGATAGTTCTTTATCACAACTTAGTTTCCCTTTCCTCACTTTCTAGACTAGAATCATTAAGAAGCTCAAGCCTAAAATTATGCCTACTGTCTGACAGCACCCAATTCTTGAACCAAGTCCCACTTCCTTAAACTCTCTTCAAAACCCAGTAGCACAAGTCCAAATCCTGGAAGTGTCTTCAAATACACTCTTTAAGAAAGCCCCCTGTCCTCCATGATGGATATGATCCCTTGTTGCAAAGAGTCAAAAATCATGTTATGGGGGTATTCCCATTGGTCTATGGCTAGAGGGCAGTGCCAGTACCCATGCTGTAGGTCCTGAAGATATTAGAGGAGGTTTTTTCTGGAATGTGGATCCTGGCTGTGCATAGTGTTGAACACATGTAATCCCAGTGGCTGGTGAGGCTGAGGCAGGAGAATTGAGAATTCAAAGCCAGTCTCAGCAACTTATCGAGGTCCTAAGTAACTCAGTAAGACCTTGTCTCAAAATAAAAAATAAAACAGGCTGGGATTGTGGCTCAGTGGTTAGGCACGCCTGGGTTCAATCTCTGGTATGTGTGTGTGTGTGTGTGTGTGTGTGTGTGTATGGCATGTGGAACCTTGTGAAATGGTAATGTTGGTATTATTTAGTTATTCATGGAAGAACTCAACAAATACTTATTAAGTACCAATTAATGTATTAATGTACCAATTATGTGCTTGTTACTTCTATAGTTGAAGAGGAGGCAACAAAATCCCTGCATTTGTTATGCTTAGTGCTAGGAAGCATCATGACTCCTTCCTGTGTTTGGTTTATACTGACAGGTTCTCTACATTAGATGCAAGGGTTCTTCTTGGTAACTGGGATTGGGTAATGTCAACTGAATGAGAAGCGTTTGATGTCCACTCTCTCCTCCATACCTTCAGTGCCTTCCCTTTTTGAAAATGATGGTGGAGGTGGTAGAGGGGGAGTTTAAGTTTCAAAACACACAATATAGAGGGCTAAATTATCTGAATGTAGGTGGTTACTTTGTTTTGGCAGAGTAATTTATTATCCACGACATGTATTTGTTCACAAAAGACTTATTGAATTAAAAAAGTGGTTTTAAATTAAATATGATCCCTTTCATATCTAGCATCTTGCTGGCACTATTTAAGGAAATCAGAGCTTTTCTTTGTAATTGGAAAATATAACCTCAATTCTAGCACTGGTAAGTCTATTCCCAAATCTAAAATGAAAAAAATCCAGACTTAACTCAATGCAACAAATTTGTACTGAATGCCTTCTATGGGGAAGGGCAGTATCTTTCTTTTCTCAAGGTTAAAATGCTTTGCAAACAACAGTGGACATTTCCAAGATAATGCCTCTTGGAAATAATATCTGGTTTTCAAGATAATGCCTCCAAGATAATATCTGATTTCAATAAGTTTGTGGCGTATAGTATATAAAGTTTGCTGTATATATAAAGCAACATTTTTAGTAATGACTTACATGTAATAGTGTCTACAATGTGGTTTCCATTATAACTCTAGTCCTCATCTGCTAGTAACTTTCTCCAAATTTAATCTTTTGGGTTGAAATTTTCCATGCCTGGTTTAAGCTCAAAGGTATTCAAAAATTATTTTTTTAAAGTTTCAGGGTAATTCTTTTGGCTATCATATAAACCTCTTTTAATTTCAATGGAGGCAAGAGCAGGGGTGGGGGAAAGGAAAGATTTAAGTGTACGGGAAGGTATGGTATTTGTGTGTTCAACTAGAACCATAAAAAGCCTCTGGAGCCTATACCTAAGATCATTTCATTCAGCTGATTTCCTAAAGTAACTGTAGCATGCTCGCTGTTATCTGGCATGCCTCAGTCATTGCAGGAGCTAGTCTTCTGCATGGAAACAGGATAAAAAAATCCCCAGAGCTTAGATTCCCATGACATTGAAATATGAATGTTTAGCTGGTTGTTGTGACAAATTGCAATAATTCCCTGTCTCTGATGCTCTTGAGATAGAAGTTCAGGCCTCTTCCTTGTCCTTTTCCACCATTCCCTGCTCCATTAAAAAAATAATCTTATTGTAAGAAATCAAAAGTGTCTTCTTATCAGAACATATGGATGATTCTAGAATTTTTAGATTTTTTTTTTGAAAATTATTCTATGATTTTATTTCTCATATTCATATTGCTAAACAGGTCTTTGAGTGATCCTGTATATATATATATATATATATATATATATATATATATATATATATACATTTCTTTTTTGGTCTGGGGATATGTATAAGTGTCACTGTAATTATGCCCCTTGCCTTATCCAGAAATGAAAAAATAAGCATGCTGAGGTTTTTGGTGTCGAGGCTTATTGTCATATGGGAATAAACAGCATTCCTGAGGACAAAAAGAATGAGAGGAAGGCACAGGCAGAAGTTATTTTGGGGTCCAAACAAGAGAAAAGGAAATACTCTGTATCTTATATTCTTGTATATCACGAATCTTCTTTTGGGGGGAAGTACCAGAGATTGAACTCAGGGGCACTCCACCACTGAGCCACATCCCCAGCCCCATTTTCTATTTTATTTAGAGACAAGGTCTCACTGAGTTGCTTAGTGCCTCACTTTTGGTGAGGCTGGCTTTGAACTAGTGATCCTCTTGAGCCGCTGGGATTACAGATGTGTGCCATCGTGCCCTGCAATGTCATGAATCTTTACCGGACGCTTGATTTAAACTTTATTCTCCTCTTAAAAGTCATTAGAAAGTCATCACTTCTGAAATTAGGCAGCTTGATCTTTACTTTAAAAAAAAAACCATCAAGTTGCCCCAAAGGCATTTGAAAAGAGGACCTCTTATGTTTCTAAAAGCATAGCTATGTATGTGTACGTGATTAGCTGATTTGTATGACTAGCCCTCTGTGTTCTTCTGTACTTCTCTCATATAGACCTCTCTCTTATATACATATACATGTATACCCATGTATGTTCAGAATTTTCCACAAGGAATAAAGGGAATCTCATAATGAAAAGCAACATTTTTTATGGATCCATGCCAAGGCACCGGATCCTTGTTCTTTTCCAGTTGATTTATCTTAATGATTCTTTGTCAGGAAAAAGCCTTCATGGATTCTGCAGAATGTCCTATTCAATCACAGGAGCAGGCTTGCCTCGGCTCTGCAAGGATAAGCTCCAGACCACTTTTCCTCTCAAAATCTCTCCCGTATTCAGTGACAAAATGAGACCAGTTACTGCAGGGAGAACATAATGAACAAAAAAGTCTTTCTTTATGGACAAGTTTTACCAGCTTTTTTTTTTTTTTTTCAAATTTGAGCCTTGCTTATCAACTCTTTCCTCACTTCAGTTAGATCTGAGAGCTGTGCTTTGAATTCATTTTATGCTTAAGCAAACAGAATACACTGTCAGAATGTTCTCGCTTAGCCTCATCCATCTGCAGAGAAGCCTGGGCAGAGCTCTGGGTTGGTCTGTAATAGTGCCATCTGATGGAATTTTCTGTAATAATTAAAATGTCCAATAATCTGCTCTGCTGTGTAGCTGTGTATGGTGACCACTAGCCACAGTGGCTCTTGAGCATTGGAAATGTGGCCAGTGAGATGGAGAAATTGCATTTTCAATATAATTTCACTTTTTGTTTTGGTGGTACTGGGAATTGACCCAGGGGTGCTCTACTACTGAGCTGTATCCTCAGACTTTTTTATTTTGAGGACAAGTTCTTACAAAATTACTGATGCTGGCCTTGATCTTGTGGTTCTTCTGCATCAGCCTCCCAAGTAGGTGGAATCACAGGTATGTGCCAACATTCCCAGCTATTTTACATTTAATTAATTCAAATTTAAATAGTTGCACGATTGGGGAGCACTTTATTTCACAGCTCAGGTCCATAGAATTTAACTCTTGAAAATATCACTGAGATTTTGGCAAAATGTTACTAGTCCTGCTCTCTATTATTGTAACAAATCATCCCAAACATAGTGGCTTTAAACAGCAATTGGTTATTATTTCTCAGGACTCAGCAGATTGACTACTAAGCTGGGCAGTTCTCATCTGGGGACCCTCTTGTGGTTGCAGTGAGATGTCAAATGGGGCTGCTACCAACTGATACCTCAACTGAATGGACATCTAAGATGACTCCCCACTCCGTGTCAGGTGTCCTGACTGGTGTGGTTACAATACCTGGGGGCTTGCCAGGTATTTCCTGCACTCACTCTCTCCTATGACCATCCTGGGTTTTCTCATAGCATGAAAATCTCAGGAAGCTGAGATTCTTACATGGTGTCTGGCTTTCCCCAGAGCAAGTGAAGAGGCAGGAACTAGGAGCTGCCATGTTCTTTAATCACGGAAACTGGCTCAGTATCACTTCTGTAACTCGTTGGTCAGAATAATGCCCAGATTTAAGGGAAGGTGATCTATTCCCTACCTCTGGATGGGAAAGGGATCAAAAAAAATTGTGGCTGTTTTTAGTTTTTTTTTTTTTTTTACAGATACTTTTCTGCAGAGTAATATATCAGCTTAAGTGTTACCAGTGGAAAACATAAAGGCAAATGCCTCGACTTCTGATCAAGGGAGTAAACTCAGTTGCCCATCTTGAGGCCGAGATGTCATAAGAACAAAGAATTTTGTGCTTTTGATGGTGCTTTTGATGATATCTAAACGGAACTGAGGACTTCAGTGTGATGACAAACTTAATTCTCTTATTTAGCACTGATCTTCCTGAAAGGATCAAATATCATTGAATGAGTTCTTTTGCTTGCTTCTTAAATGATTAGGAAAGCCAGATTGTGGCTACAAGTCCTCTCCACTCTGCATGCATATCAGAGTTGTCCATTTGCCCAGGTAATATCTTTTTAGTGGTTAGGTTTTGCTTTGGTTGAGATATTAGGTGTCTCCCAAAAGCTCATATGCAAGACAATGCAAGAAAGTTTAGAGATGAAAGGATTTGCTTATAAGAGGTTTAACCCAATCAGGGCATTAATTCCCTGATAGGGATTAATTTGGTGGCAACTCTAGGCAGGTAAGGTGTGGCTGGACGAGGTGAGTCCTTGTGGGTAAACCTTTGGGGTTTATATTTTGCCCTTTTTGAGCACAGCCTATCTCTGCTTCCTGGAACTATGTCCCCAGTTGCTTTCCTCTATCACACCCTTCCACCATGATGTTCTGCCTTGCCTCAGGCCCTGAGGATTAGAGTCAGCATCTATGGACTAAGACTCTGAAACCATGAGCCCCAAAATAAACTTTCCTCCTTAAAATTCTTCTTGTCAGGTCTTTGGGTCTCAGCAATGAAAAACATGACTAAAACATTGTTTTGGTTTTTGTTAAATATTTTTAAAGACATTAATGGACCTTTATTTTATTCATTGATTTATATGTGGTGCTGAGAATCGAACCCAGTGCCTCATACATGCTAGGCAAGCAAGTTCAGATCTTCAATCTCATTTTCTGATTACTCCCACCGCCAGCTGCCCCACTGTCAAATGGCCTCCCAGAGGACCTTTCGTAATGCTTTGATTTGGTTTTCTTTGTTTCTTAGATCTTCATGGCCAAGAATAGTTTGTAGGTAATCAAATTCAACAAGGCTTTATGATCCATCTTGCAGAAGGAAATCTGGCTGTGTAGGGCTCACTGGTGCACCATGATCAAAGAAGTGCTCTTCTCATCACTGTTCCGGGCCAGATTAAGGGGTGACTGGTGCCCTGCTGATTCTTTGTTCTGTGGACTCCTCTCCCCTCCCTTGCTGACACCCCCCTTCTGATCCCACAATAAGTTACATATCCTGTTCCTTTAGGCCTTGAATGGGTCTATTCAGTTCTGTTTGCTCTGGCTGCTGTGGTTGAGGATCTGGCCCTCCATATTTCCAACAGCCATGACTCCTGATACCTGGGAGGGCCTCTTTACCACAGAGAGAATGGGGTGAATAATGGGTGTGGTTTGGGGGTTGTAGATGTTTGGCAGAATGGAGATGCCAATGTCTAGGAACCGAAATGTAATCTGTGGCTCCCGCTTATCAGGGGATTGCAATGTCTCTTCATCCTCTCAGCTTGCATCTGGTTCAGACTCTCAGCAAGTTGTCCACTCATCTTCCCCTTCAGCACATCCTCCATCTGCTGTCAGAGGTCATCATTTGGAAATAGGTCCCTGATCAAGTCTTTGCCCTGCACCCATTACTTCCCTTCCCATTAGCATAAAATCAAATGTCATCACCATGATCAGAACGCCGTCTACTTGCCAGACTCGCCTCACACACTCATTCTTCTCCGGCCATCCTAAATGTCTGCAAGTGACTTGAAGTCACCTCCACTTTGTTACTCAGGTCTCTTGCTCATGTACTACTTGTTCCTTCTTCAAGTGAATCTCTGCTCCCCACAGTCCTAGGTAACTCTGACTCTTCTGTTCCTATTAAGGCTTAGTTTAATATCACAGTCTCCAGGATACCATCTTCTTTGGTTCCACAGATTAGGTTAGGCATTGACTCACACTTGTTTATTCTTCCTTTAGAGTGTAAATTCTGTATAGTGGGAACCACCATGTTCATCATCATGTCCTCAGCATATAATATAGTGCCTGAACAGGATAGGCACTAAATATTTACTGAGACATTGAATAGATTCTACATAAGATGAGAGTCTTAGATAAAACTTTATTGTTGATAAGTCAGGTGCAGAGAGACAAATACTGTAGGATCTCATATGTGGAATCTAAAGAAGTTGATCTCACAGAAATAGAGTGGAATAGTGGTCACTTGTGGCTGGAAAGTACATGGGCAAGTGGGATGAAGGGATAATGGGTACCAAAATACAGTTAGGAGGAGTAAGTTCTAGTGTTCTACAGCACAGCAAGATAAATATAGTTTCCAACAATTTACTGTGTGTTTTCTAAAGAACTAGAAGAGAGGAGTTCAAAGGTTCCAACCACAAAGTAATGCTAAACACTTAAGGAGATGGCAATACTAATTATTCTGATTTGATCATTAAATGTTGTATACATGTATTAATTATTACACTGGACCCCATAAATGTATATACTTATAATTTGTCAATTATAAAAACAAAAAATGCAGGCTGGGATTGTAGCTCAGTGGTAGAGTGCTTGCGGAGCATGTTTGAGGCACTGGATTTGATCCTCAGCACCACATAAAAATAAATAATCAAGATAAAGGCATTGTGTCCATCTATAATTAAAAAACAAAAAATGAGCCGAGCATGGTGGCACATACCTATAACCCAGGTGGCTCAGGAGGCTGAGGCGAAGGATCACCCTTTCAAAGCCAGCCTCAAACAACTTAGTAAGGCCCTGAGCAACTCGGTGAGACCCTGTCTCTAAATAAAATACAAAAAAGGGCTGGGCATGTGGCTCAGTGGTTAAGTGCCCCGCGGTTCAATCCCAAGTAACAAAACAAAACAAAAAAATGTGTTTTTGAACATGAACATTTATCTCAAATAATGCAAAAAATAAAAAACCTGTTGGCATGAAACACTTTTATAATAGAATTTTTTTAATCAAAAAAGCTATCATAATCTCTTGCCTTTAGTTTCAGTGCTTTCAATAAAAAAGATCTTTGGAACACAGTTTGTAAATTCACAGTGGTGACATGACCTAAGATATTTTTAGATACTCTTAGTACCCAGGTACAAAGACAGTCATAAGTCAAAGATGACAAAGAGCAAAGAACGCTTCTTCTGTGGCAGCCTTGATCCTCGTTTCACATGGCTGGACTTTGCTGTGTGCCTGGCCAGCCCCAGACTACATGAAAGGGCTTCATCAGTTTTTAACAAACCATATGGCAAAAAAATCTACACACATTTCTTCTGATACCTTCAGGCACTGCTAGGCAGCTGGTATTAATGAATAAGAATGGCCAATGAAATCATGGTATGTTGTTGCTAGGAAGGAACAGTTTATAGCCAGGAGAATTATCAATTAATAGGCAAGAACACACAGGAATAGAAGGGATGTGTGATTTCTGTATTTCATCTAGATTTGGCCACCTGTACGGCTTAAGGCAATACAATGCTGGGCTGATGAGCGAGGATTAATTCTATTCCTACTGATGGAAGCCCTGGGAATTGAGATGGGACCACTACTTTCAATCCCAATAAAAAATATTTCAGAACCAATGTCCTTGCTGAAGCCACTTGGGGATCTATGAAAAGAGACTGGTTAAAAAACAATACCAACTTTTGTAATGTTGTTTCTCTAGATTTTCCGCCTTTCCTTGCATAAAAGATTTATTTCCTCCCACTAGATATGTTTAAATTTTTATTATGGTGAGATGCAATCCCTTCTACAACCTTTTAAGAGACTTGATTTCTCCCACAACCCAGATGAGGAAATTTCCCTGTCTGCATGGTATCCTTTTCCGTTTTGCATGTGGTTTGGTGCAACACTCCGTTCTTTCACTAGTTTCTACAAGAAAAAGGAATAAAATAAAACTCTAAGCACTTTTGGGGTGTTTTTCATATTTTTCTGCATCTCGCTTGATAACATCATGACTACTACAGCCCAAGGGTCTCCTTCAGCGCCCTGGTCTTCAGCTACATCTTCACCCTTATCCTTTGCCCCATTCTCAGTTCTCCCATCTCCCCTTCTCCTCCACATTATTCCTCTTTTATCAGGAAACTTGGCTGACTTTATCATATGTTTGAATTGGTGTCTTTTCTTCCTTTTCCTATGCCATCTCTTTTTCCCCTCTCTCCTATTTGCTGCCAGTCTGTTTTTACCTATTCTTTGGCTCAGATGATTTGTTTTCAGGTTTTAGAAATAACAAAATATATTCTCTAAACAGAATTTGAGTGGAGACTTCTTAACAGTGATTTTTACATAGTTGGAAAAATATGGCATAAAACAATTATACCCAAGGCACGTTAGCTGGTTGTACATACATATGGGTGTGGGAGTGTCCCCCCATTCCTCCCATGCAGCTAGCTTTCAAGATTTTCACTTTCTTCTCTGGAACTCAGATTTCTCAGGGACACTGCAAAGGCATCATCCAGAAAGAAAAGGAAAGACAGGGGCCAAACACATTCTCAGGGGTTCCATAGATATTAACTTCTACTGGGAAGCTTTGAAGCTAATTCCTGAGTACTGCTGCAGGCAATTTCTTATCAGATATAGATGACAAGAAGAGCTAGCTTGGCTTTTTTGAGTGGAGTCTAGGAAGAGTGCTATAAGTGTTTTAGAATTTATCGCCACTATTATCATAAAATATAAGAATGGAATTTTTGGATACAGACAAGCCAGAATCCAAAAGGAATACATTAAGTTAGAAGGGTGTGTGGGAGCTGGATTGAAATTTGATGATAGAATTATGGAAGGTAGATATAGGTCTAAATGGTGGGGGCCTGTGACTTTGACATCTGGAGAGAAAGAAAAAGCTAGGTCAAAGTCCCTGTGGGAATGGGAGGTAAAGTTTTCCAAATATATAAGAGTAATAGCCAACTTTTGTGCCTCACCCCAATCCCTATGGTGAAACCTAGTCACCCACGGGAAGGAGGCGAGGCCAATGGGATTGAGGAGTCCTGAGGGCGGAGCTCCATGAATAGAAAGAAGCCCCAGAGAGCTGAGTTGCCTCTTCCACCATACAGGGACACGTTGAGAAAGCACCACTGCAGACCAGGAAACAAACCCTTATTAGGCACCAAACCTTCTGGCTTTCCTACCTCCAGAACCATGAGAAATAAATTTCTGTTGTTTATAAGCCACCTGGTCTATGGTTGTTTGTTACAAATGGACTAAGACAATGACTTTCTATATACCAGGAACTTTTTGAAGCATGAGCCTTTAAAAACTCTTAACATTTCCAAGGATCCTATGAAGTGCATACTAGTATTATCTTATAAAACCAGGAATCGTGAAAGAATAACTTGGGAAAAAATTCTCCAAAGAGGAGGGCTATGATATGAAGGTGATTTGTTTCTTCTGAAGCTAATGTTGGCATATGATCCCTATTGCCAGGTATGAAGAGAGAAGAAATTTAATGTGCCTATGACGTGTAGAGGTGGGGCCTTTGGGAAGGTGATTAGAATTATATAAGGTTATTATGGTAGAGCCCCAGAAGTTGAATGCTGGTGGTAGCTTTATAAGAAGAGGGAGAGAAACAGACAGGCAGGGTGCACACAACACATAAACACACACACACACACACACACACACACACACACACCCTCCTTGTCTCTCACCATGTGATACTCTGCACTGCCTTGGTCCTCTATCAACAAGATATGGGTGCTATATGGTCCCTTGACCTTAGACCAGACCCATGAGCTTGAATAAACTTTCCTTTATAAGTTACCCAGTCTGTGGTATTGGGTTATAACAGCAGAAAAGTGGGCTGAGACATTATATGTTAGACAAGCCACAGTTGAAAAGAGAAAGAATGAATTACCAGATTTATTTGACAATATTATATAATAGAATTAAAGGGAGAGACAATAAAAATAAAAAATGTGAGAGATAAAATATAAAGAAACAAGAGACATGAAAGGCATAATGTGAGAGTTCAATACATATATAATACGAATTCCAAAATAAGAGAGGAATTGGGGGAAAATATTTAAAGAGTTAATGGGGAGTTTTGTTTGATTCTAGGATAATGATGACCACCTAAATCTAGATCTCTCTATAAATCTTCTTTGAAGTCACAAAATCAAAAAGGAGCACAAAAGCTTGACACAGCAGCACATACCTGTAATTGCAGTGACTTGGGAGCCTGAGACACGAGGATCACTAGTTCAAAGCCAACCTCAGCAACTTAGGGAGACCCTGTCTCAAAATTTAAAAAAAAAATGGAAGGGGCTGGGGATGTGGCTCAGTGGTAAAGCCCCTCTGGGTTCAATCCCTAGCACCAGATTGGAAAAAAAAAAGAACTATACATGAGCCATTCATTACCAGGAGACAGAACATTACTCCAAAATTTACTATTTTGGTTCCCATTTCTACTACTAGTTTATGGGTACCCAAAGTGGAAAGACATAGATGAAGGATAGATGAAAAAAAAAACTATCCTGGATAAAATCCTTATACAGAGGGCTACCCTTTTAACTGAGGTGTGGGACTTGCTTCATAGCACCAGCTACAAAGTGGGAACTTGAATGTGAGTGAAGCTGGGGTTAGTAGCATCCTTGATGAGACATTGCTTCTGTGGGGAAAGGAAGCAAATAGAGAAACAGGATTTTCCCCTGAAGATGTAACAGGAAAGGAAAGGCGGGAAAGACAAGGAGGAACTAATAATCATATAGAAATGAAAGTAAAAAGAAGACACTTCAAGTTCTATCTTCCTCCCAATAAGTAAAAATATCATCAATTAAAGAAACTGCACTTTATTATATTGACATAAGAGGGTGATCTTGAACTAGAAATTCTAAGGTCTCACACAGGAAAATCAGATTAACTCACTGTGAAGGTGCTGTGAGAAGGAAATAGAAAACAAATATAAAATACTTTCGCTGATGAAAAGTTTCACCATAGTATCAATCAATAAGCAGAATGGTAGTCTACACTGAATGTAATATCATCAAACAAACTTTTGGAGCTATTGGGAAAAAAATACAATGAGCCCAAATAAAAAAATTCAAAGAAGAACATAAATGGTGAAAAAATGTAAGGAAAATATTGAGGGTTGATTGAAACTGAGAAAGAAATTGAAGGAGAGAAAAATTCTTAGAAATGAAGATTAAATAACAAGATGATCAATGGAATAGATACAGATGCATTTTTAAAAATAAAAAAGAGCTAATAAAAATAACATAAGGAAGGAAACAAAAGGATGATTGAATTTAAAAAGATAATGAAAATCCAAATGAAGTATAATTGGAGTCACTGATCAACGGATAAGAAACAACAATGAATCAGAAATAATATTTAAAACCATAGACCAAGAAAACTTTGGAAATGAGAGAAAACTAAAATTGAAATATTGAAAGGACCCATGGTGAACCTGTGAAATTTGACTTGAAATATTACTAGACTCTAAAGTTGAATGAAATTCTTTAGGTCCAAACTACTTATAAAAAATTAACATCAGTAATAATTGAGCAATATTTTTAACAATCTCAAGATAATGAGAGACAATATTTTATTATCATCCAAGTTATATTTTAAGTGTTGGACTCATTTCCTAAAGATGCCTTAATACATTATTATAAACTTGGTAGTTTAAAATATGGAGGTTTGTTTACTCGCAGAATATAGAGGCCAGATATGCAATTAAGGTGGTGGAAGGGTCAGGCTTCCTCTGATTCTCTAGGGGAGAATCAATCCTTCTTTTCTTTTCTTTTTTTAATGATTTTTTTAAAAAAATAAATGACAACAGAATGCATTACAATTTTATTACACATATACAGCATAATTTTTCACATCTCTGGTTGTATATAAAGTATGTTGACACCCAATTCAAGTCTTCATACATGTACTTTGTATAATGATGTCCATCGCATTCCACCATCCTTGCTAATACCCTGCCCCCTCCCTTACCCTCCCACCCCTCTGCCCTATCTAGAGTTCGTCTGTTCCTCCCATGCTCCCCTTCTCTACCCCACTATGAATCAGCCTCCTTATATCAGAGAAAACATTTGGCATTTGTTTTTTTGGAATTGGCTAACTTCACTTGGCCTTATCTTCTCCAATGTCATCCATTTACCTGCAAATGCCATGATTTTATTCTCTTTTATTGCTGAGTAAAATTCCATTGTGCATATATGCCACATTTTTTTTATCCATTCATCTACTGAAGGGCATCTGGTTGGCTCCACAGTTTAACCATTGTGAATTGTGCTGCTGTAAACATTGATGTGGCTGTGTCCCTGTAGTATGCTGTTTTTAAGTCCTTTGGGTATAGTCCGAGGAGAGGGATAGCTGGGTCAAACGGTGGTTGCATTCCCAGATTTCCAAGGAATCTCCATACTGCTTTCCATATTGGCTGCACCAATTTGCAGTCCCACCATCAGTGTATAAGTGTACCTTTTCCCCCACATCCTCGATAACACTTATTGTTGTTTGTCTTGATAATAGCTGTCATTCTGATTGGAGTGAGATGAAATCTTAGAGTATTTTTGATTTGCATTTCTCTAATTGCTAGAGATGTTGAACATTTTTTCATACATTTGTTGATTGATTGTATATCCTCTTCTGAGAAGTGTCTGTTCAGGTCCTTGGCCCATTTATTAATTGGATTATTTGTTTTTTTGGTGCTTAGCTTTTTGAGTTCTTTATATACCCTAGAGATTAGTGCTCTATCTGAAGTCTAGGCCCTAATCTTCATCATGTGGTATTAGGTCACAACTTCCTTAATAAGGCTCCTATAGCACAAGAATTAAAACCAAGAATCAATAAGTGGGATGGAATCAAACTAAAAATTTTCTTCTCAGCAAAACAAACAATCTGTGAGGTGAACAGAAAGCCTACATCTTGAGAATGCTTCTTTTCTTCTTCCTAGATTCTGGGGACTCCTGGAAATTCTTGGCTTGTAGCTTTATCATTTCATCTCTGCCTTTGTCTTCAATTGTAGTGGGAAATGAGGGTCAGGACAGGAGATAGGGAAGCAACACTTAATTAATGGTGCCATGGCCACTCCCAAAAGTCAGACTCCCAAAGTCTAAGCCTCGAGCACAACAGAGTTTTTACTTTTGTACATAAGCAAGTTTGGGGCACAGCAAAGCAAGAGAATGTACCCTATTGAATCGGGCATTCTACATTCCTTATACGGGTACAAACTTGTCAACAACCTAGGGACTCTTAGCTCATATAGCTTAGGGAATCTTACCGCACTAAGCCTAAAAGGGGATTGTTCTGTCCCTGTTGCTTTATTTCCTGCTCCTGCTACTGTGGTTATCTTTTAAGGTACCTGTTAGCCACTGCAAGCCTCTATGGATAAATATCAGTCAGCACAGCTGCTCTGTGTCAGTGTGCAAAACCACAGCCTGTCAGCTCTTATACTGCTAAAGTTCCCATTTTGCTCTACCACAACATAGCCATCTTTTCTTTGTGTTTGTGTGTCCAAATCTCCCTCTTCTTTCTCTGGTAAAGACACTAATAATTAGACTAAATTCAGAATGATTTCATCTGGACATCCTTGATTCATTACGTCTGCAAAGACTCTGTTTCCAAATTGTGCCATATTCACAGGTACATGGGTTATGACTTGAACATGTCTTCCTGGGGCACAATTCAACCCATGACAAGTGCCAGTGCAAATAAACAAAAATAACACCAAACCTTTAATTGACCCAAGAATTCAGGAAATACTATATTCATAAGCTATTCCTGAAGACTCTAGCTTTATTTATTTGAGAAATTATATTTAAGCAATCTAGTTTCGTTTAAATGAGCTTCATTTAAATAAGAAATGACAGATAATTTTAGCAAGAGGATTGATGTTGAGTATTTAATTACTGAATGAGGCTGGTGACATGTGTGAAAGTATATTATGTAAAAATTATATGATCTTCCAAAGCAGAAAGAATACACGTGAAAAGAAGAAGAGTGGGGAGAGAAAGGGCAAAGGGAGTAAGGTTATTGACTGTTCTGCAGGTAATAGGGAGAAGTCAAGTGACATTCATTTAAAAATTGATAAATTGGATAGTTCAAAAATTAGGAAAGAGGGCCTTAGAGCATGAGTACAAATGAAACCACTAGGAAACAAAAAATAAATTTTACTATATACCAAAAGATATTAAAAAGAAGGCAGCAAAGACATATTGTATATTGTAAGAAACAGTAAATATTATATGAATTATGCAGTAAATATAACAAAACAATGACAAGGGTTAGTCCAATTCTTTCAATAAATGTTAATAGGCTTGACTTATCTATGAAAAGAAGAAAAAAAGACTTTCATATTGGCTCATGGTGCTCTGACTCTGTGCTAATTATGGGATATAACTAAAGCAATGGGAATTACAAAAGCTAAAAATAAAATGATGGGCAAATTTATACCAGACGGATATGAACCCAGTATCAAAAAAGCAAATTTGGTGCCAAAAGGCATTAATCAAGACAAAGGATGCTTTATAATACTAAAAGCCACTGTTTACAACTAAGGCAAAATAGTTATGAGTGCTTATGCATTAAATAGCATAACCATGGATGTTATAAAGTAGAAGCCACAAGAGATAAAAGGAGGAAGACTTTTTTCCCCCAAGCTTACATGTAACATTCAAAAAATAATTCATAGTTTAGGTAGGGAAAACATCAATAAGTTCTATAAACTAGAAATATTTTTTTTTGAAATAGTGAGAGAGAGAGAGTGAGAGAGAGAGAGAGAATTTTTTTTAATATTTACTTTGTAGTTCTCGGCGGACACAACATCTCTGTTCGTATGTGGTGCTGAGGATCGAACCCGGGCCACACGCATGCCAGGCAAGCGCGCTACCGCTTGAGCCACATCTCCAGCCCTAAACTAGAAATGTTATAAATAATATTCAATAACAATGTAGTAAAACTAGACATTTAAAATGAATTTAAAGAATGACTCCAAAAGACTCTTGTGTGGCTATTAAATACCTTTTATTAGACAAATCTGGGTGAAAGGGGAAATACAAATAGAATTTATAGAATTTCTGGAAAGTGATAGTAATAAATACTTTATAACCACATCTGTGAAATGTATTTAAAGTAGTGATCAGAGAAAAATAATAATATTCTCACACAATAATACAAATAAAATAATAAAAATAAACAAATAAAATTATACCTAAAAATACCTGAAACAATAATAGAACAACAAAGTTTAAAAAAACAGAAAGAAGGGTATAATAAATTCTAAGAAAAATTTATTGAAATAGAATATAGAAACAGCTGGTTAAATTAATAAAAATGTCAATTCATTGAAAAAAATTATTAAAATACAAAGAAAGTATTAAAAAACAAAACCTGATATCTAGATTAATAGTAGAGATATGCAACATAAGAAAGCGATATCAGATTTCAAACTATATTACAGAGCAATAGTAACAAAAACAGCATGGTACTGGTACCAAAACAGGCAGGTGGACCAATGGTACAGAATAGAGGACACAGAGACCAATCCACAAAACTACAACTTTCTTATATTTGATAAAGGGGCTAAAAGCATGCAATGGAGGAAGGATAGCATCTTCAACAAATGGTGCTGAGAAAACTGGAAATCCATATGCAACAAAATGAAACTGAATCTCTTTCTCTCGCCATGCACAAAAGTTAACTCAAAATGGATCAAGGAGCTTGATATCAAATCAGGGACTCTTCACCTGATAGAAGAAAAAGTTGGCTCCGATCTACATATTGTGGGGTCGGGCTCCAAATTCCTTAATAGGATGCCCATAGCACAAGAGTTAATAACTAGAATCAACAAATGGGACTTACTCAAACTAAAAAGTTTTTTCTCAGCAAGAGAAACAATAAGAGAGGTAAATAGGGAGCCTACATCATGGGAACAAATTTTTACCCCTCACACTTCAGATAGAGCCCTAATATCCAGAGTATACAAAGAACTCAAAAAATTAAACAATAAGATAACAAATAACCCAATCAACAAATGGGCCAAGGACCTGAACAGACACTTCTCAGAGGAGGATATACAATCAATCAACAAGTACATGAAAAAATGCTCACCATCTCTAGCAGTCAGAGAAATGCAAATCAAAACCACCCTAAGATACCATCTCACTCCAGTAAGATTGGCAGCCACTATGAAGTCAAACAACAACAAGTGCTGGTGAGGATGTGGGGAAAGGGGTACTCTTGTACATTGCTGGTGGGACTGCAAATTGGTGCAGCCAATTTGGAAAGCAGTATGGAGATTCCTGGGAAAGCTGGGAATGGAACCACCATTTGACCCAGCTATTGCCCTTCTCGGACTATTCCCTGAAGACCTTAAAAGAGTGTACTACAGGGATACTGCCACATCGATGTTCATAGCAGCACAATTCACAATAGCTAGACTGTGGAACCAACCCAGATGCCCTTCAATAGATGAATGGATAAAAAAAAATTGTGGCATTTATACACAATGGAGTATTACACAGCACTAAAAAATGACAAAATCATGGAATTTTCAGGGAAATGGATGGCATTAGAGCAGATTATGCTAAGCGATGCTAGCCAATCCCTAAAAAACAAATGCCAAATGTCTTCTTTAATATAATGAGAGCAACTAAGAACAGAGCAGGGAGGAAGAGCAGGAGGAAAAGATTAACATTAAACAGAGACATGAGGTGGGAGGGAAAGGGAGAGAAAAGGGAAATTGCATGGAATTGGAAGGAGACCCTCATTGTTATACAAAATTACATATAAGAGGTTGTGAGGGGAAAGGGAAAACAAGGGAGAGAATTAAATTACAGCAGATGGGATAGAGAGAGAAGATGGGAGGGGAGAGGAGGGGGGATAGTAGAGGATAGGAAAGGTAGCAGAATACAACAGTTACTAATATGGCATTATGTAAAAAGGTGGATGTGTAACCGATGTGATTCTGCAATCTGTATATGGGGTAAAAATGGGAGTTCATAACCCACTTGAATCTAAAGTATGAAATGTGATATGTCAAGAGCTATGTAATGTTTTGAACAACCAATAAAAAAGAGAAATGACAAGTGAAAATTGATTATTAATACAAGGAAATTTACATATCCTAAAAGATCAATTTGTGCATCTCTATGCAAAAAATATTGAATTTAAATTTATCAAAAATGATTCCAGTAGAAACAGAAAGATTTAGTAAATCAATGTACTTAGGAGGAATAGAGTTATCGATGAAGCAACACTCAAGAAAACACCAGAGCTGGATGTTTTTATAAGGGATAGGTACATACAATGTGCTACACAAATTGTTATACAGTATGGGAAATATATAAAATCAGGAAAACTATCCAAATTCTTTAAATAAAGTGAGTAAAATATTAATGTCTAAACCTTATAAAGATAGTGATAACATATCATTATGTATATTGGTTTAAAAATCATTAATCAAATATTAAGGAATAGACTCCATTACCACTTTAAGGAAACAAGAAACCATGGTTAAGTGTGACATGTATCAACTGACATATAACTTTAAAGATATATTGTTAAATGAAAAAAATTACACACACACATATTCCATATCTATCTATATCTTTATTTGTATCTGTAGCTATATACATATATATTTGTGTAAGAAAAGGGGAAATTATAAACATGTATCTTTTGGAAAAGAAATATAGGAGAAAGAAACCAGAAAATAATAAAATTGGTTTTGCATAGGACAGAGGATATGAACAAATTATGGATCAATAAGGCAAAAATTATGGATCAATAAGGCAAAAAAACACATAGAATATTTTAATGATGTCGATAGCAATTTTGGTTTAGGTAACATTCAGATACCACTGAGCTCAAAAATTAAGGGAGCACAGTTTTCCCCAAGGACAACATGGAGCACATATATAATTTTCCCAACTAATTGATTTTTTATAGACTCTGTCCAAATAAACTTAGATTGTATCATTATATACACTTTATTATTATATTATTATTATAATCAATAATAACTATACTTAAGCATTTCTTGCATATGTGGAATTTACAAAACAATACCAAATAAATAAGTGTTAAGCAAGTCATAAAAATTAGAATTTTGAAATATTTATAAATTAGCAAAATGCAGTTGATTTTTATTATCACTTATTATAGGAGTGTTCAGAGGGAGATTTGTAACCTAACATACATTTCTTTTTTTTTTTTTTAATTTTTATTTTTTTTTATTTATTTTTTTTACTTTTTTTTTTATTGGTTGTTCACAACATTACAAAGCTCTTGACATAACATACTTCATACATTGGACTGAAGTGGGTTATGAACCCCCAATTTTACCCCAAATGCAGATTGCAGAGTCACATCGGTTACACTTCCACAATTTTACATAATGTCCTATTGGTCATTGTTGTATTCTGCTACCTTTCCTATCCCCTACTATCCCCCCTCCCCTCCCCTCCCAACTTCTCTCTCTACCCCATCTACTGTAATTCATTTCTCTCCTTGTTTATTTTCCCATTCCCTCACAACCTCTTGTATGTAATTTTGTATAGCAATGAGGGTCTCCCTTCATTTCCATGCAATTTCCCTTTTCTCACCCTTTCCCTCCCATCTCATGTCTCTGTTTAATGTTAATCTTTTCTTCCTACTCTTCCTCCCTGCTCTGTTCATAGTTGCTCTCATTATATCAAAGAAGACATTTGGTATTTGTTTTTTAGGGATTGGCTAGCTTCACTAAGCATAATCTGCTCTAGTGCCATCCATTTCCCTGCAAATTCTATGATTTTGTCATTTTTTATTGCTGCATAGTACTCCATTGTGTATAGATGCCACATTTTTTTTATCCATTCATCTACTGAGGGGCATCTGGGTTGGTTCCACAGTCTAGCAATTGTGAATTGTGCTGCTATGAACATCGATGTGGCAGTATCCCTGTAGCATGCTCTTTTAAGGTCTTCAGGGAATAGTCCAAGAAGGGCAATAGCAGGGTCAAATGGTGGTTCCATTCCCATCTTTCCCAGGAATCTCCAAACTGCTTTCCAAATTGGCTGCACCAATTTGCAGTCCCACCAGCAATGTACAAGTGTACCCTTTTCTCCACAACCTCTCCAGCACTTGTGGTTGTTTGACTTCATAGTGGCTGCCAATCTTACTGGAGTGAAATGGTATCTTAGGGTGGTTTTGATTTGCATTTCTCTGACTGCTAGAGATGGTGAGCATTTTTTCATGTACTTATTGATTGATTGTATATCCTCCTCTGAGAAGTGTCTGTTCAGGTCCTTGGCCCATTTGTTGATTGGGTTATTTGTTATCTTATTGTCTAATTTTTTGAGTTCTTTGTATACTCTGGATATTAGGGCTCTATCTGAAGTGTGAGGAGTAAAGATTTGTTCCCAGGATGTAGGCTCCCTGTTTACCTCTCTTATTGTTTCTCTTGCTGAGAAAAAACTTTTAAGTTTAATTAAGTCCCATTTGTTGATTCTTGTTGTTAACTCTTGTGCTATGGGTGTCCTATTGAGGAATTTGGAGCCCGACCCCACAATTTGTAGATCGGATCCAACTTTGTCTTCTATCAGACGCAGAGTCTCTGGTTTGATATCAAGTTCCTTGATCCATTTTGAGTTAACTTTTGTGCATGGCGAGAGAAAGGGGTTCAGTTTCATTTTGTTGCATATGGATTTCCAGTTTTCCCAACACCATTTGTTGAAGATGCTATCCTTCCTCCATTGCATGCTTTTAGCCCCTTTATCAAATATAAGATAGTTGTAACTTTGTGGATTAGTCTCTGTGTCCTCTATTCTATACCATTGGTCCACCCGCCTGTTTTGGTACCAGTACCATGCTGTTTTTGTCACTATTGCTTTGTAATATAGTTTGAAATCTGGTATTGCTATACCGCCTGATTCACACTTCCTGTTTAGAATTGCTTTTGCTATTCTGGGTCTTTTATTTTTCCATATGAATTTCATGATTGCTTTGTCAATTTCTACAAGATATGCCGTTGGGATTTTGATTGGCATTGCATTAAACCTATAGAGAACTTTTGGTAATATCGCCATTTTGATGATGTTAGTTCTGCCTATCCATGAACAGGGTATGTTTTTCCATCTTCTAAGATCTTCATCAACTTCTCTCTTTAGGGTTCTGTAGTTTTCATTATATAAATCTTTCACCTCTTTTGTTAGGTTAATTCCCAAGTATTTTATTTTTTTTGAGGATATCGTGAATGGAGTGTTTTTCCTCATTTCCGTTTCCGAAGTTTTGTTGCTGATATACAGAAATGCCTTTGATTTATGCGTGTTGATTTTATATCCTGCCACTTTGCTGAATTCATTTATTAGTTCTAGTAGTTTCTTTGTAGACCCTTTTGGGTCTTCTAGGTATAGAATCATGTCATCTGCAAATAGTGATATTTTAAGTTCTTCTTTTCCAATTTTTATGCCTTTAATTTCTTTCGTCTGTCTAATTGCTCTGGCCAGTGTTTCGAGAACTATATTGAATAGAAGTGGAGATAGAGGGCATCCCTGTCTTGTTCCGGATTTTAGAGGGAATGCCTTCAACTTTTGTCCATTCAGAATGATGCTAGCCTGAGGCTTAGCATATATAGCTTTTACAATGTCAAGGTAGGTTCCTGTTATCCCTAATTTTTCTAATGTTTTGAACATAAAGGGATGCTGTACTTTGTCAAATGCTTTCTCTGCATCTATCGAGATGATCATATGGTTCTTATCTTTAAGTCTATTGATGTGGTGAATAACATTTATTGATTTCCGTATGTTGAACCATCCTTGCATCCCAGGGATGAATCCTACTTGGTCATGGTGCACAATTTTTTTGATGTGTTTTTGTATTCGATTCGCCAGAATTTTATTGAGGATTTTTGCATCTAGGTTCATTAGAGATATTGGTCTGTAGTTTTCTTTCTTTGAGGCGTCTTTGTCTGGTTTCGGAATCAGGGTGATGTTGGCCTCATAGAATGAATTTGGAAGAGCTCCCTCTTTTTCTATTTCCTGAAATAACTTGAAAAGTATTGGTTTTAATTCTTCTTTAAAGGTTTTGTAAAACTCCGCTGTATATCCATCCGGTCCTGGGCTTTTCTTGGTTGGTAGTCTTTTGATGGCTTCTTCAATTTCATCCATTGATATTGGTCTATTCAAATTGTGTGTATCCTCCTGACTCAGTCTGGGCAAGTCATATGACTTAAGAAATTTATCGATGTCTTCACTATCTTTTATTTTGTTGGAATATAGGTTTTCAAAATAATTTCTAATTGTCTTCTGTATTTCTGTAGGATCTGTTGTAATATTGCCTTTTTCATCCCGTATGTTAGTAATTTGAGTTCTCTCTCTTCTTCTCTTCGTTAGCATGGCTAAAGGTCTGTCGATCTTATTTATTTTTTCGAAGAACCAACTTTTAGTTTTGTTAATTTTTTCAATAGTTTCTTTTGTTTCAATTTCATTGATTTCCGCTCTAATTTTAATTATTTCTAGTCTTCTGCTACATTTGCTGTTGTTTTGCTCTTCCTTTTCTAGGGCTTTGAGATGAAGTGTGAGCTCATTTATTTGTTGGTTTTTTCTTTTTTTGAGGGATGACCACCAGGCGATGAATTTTCCTCTTAAAACTGCTTTCATTGTGTCCCATAGATTCCGATATGTTGTGTCTGTATTTTCATTTATCTCTAAGAATTTTTTAATTTCCTCCTTTATGTCTTCTGTAACCCATTGATCATTCAGTAACATATTGTTCATTTTCCATGTGATGTAGGATTTTTCCTTCCTTCTTTTATCATTGATTTCCAGTTTCATTCCATTATGATCAGATAAAATGCATGGTATTATCTCCACCCCTTTGTATTTACTGAGGGTTGCCCTATGGCATAATATATGGTCTATTTTTGAGAAGGATCCATGTGCTGCTGAGAAAAAGGTATATCCATTTGATGATGGTTGATATATTCTATATATGTCAGTTAAGTCTAGGTTGTTGATTGTGATATTGAGTTCTATAGTTTCTTTATTCAATTTTTGTTTGGAGGATCTGTCCAACGGTGAAAGAGGAGTGTTGAAGTCACCCATAATTATTGTGTTGTGGTCTATTTGATTCTTGAACTTGAGGAGAGTTTGTTTTATGAATGTCGCAGCACCATTGTTTGGTGCATAAATATTGATAATTGTTATGTCTTGTTGGTGAATGGATCCTTTTAACAGTATATAATGACCTTCTTTATCCCTTTTGATTAACTTCGTCTTGAAGTCGATTTTATTCGATATGAGGATGGCCACTCCTGCTTGCTTACGAGAACTGTGTGCGTGGTATATTTTTTCCCATCCTTTCACCTTCAGCCTGTGTATGTCTTTTCCAATCAGATGTGTCTCCTGGAGGCAGCATATTGTTGGATTTGTCTTTTTAATCCATGATACCAGCCTATGTCGCTTTATTGGAGAGTTTAGGCCGTTAACATTCAGAGTTACTATTGATATATGGTTTGAACTTCCATCCATGTTTGAATGCTTATCCTTTTTTTTTTTTAAAAATATTTAGTTTGTTTCTCTGTGATTATCTTTCCCCTCGCCCTCTGTCTTTACTGAGGCACTTCCCACTGATGGTTTTGGTTATTGTTTTTCATTTCTTCCTCGTGTAGTGTTTTGCTCAAAATGCTTTGCAATGCAGGTTTTCTGGCTGCAAATTCTTTTAACTTTTGTTTATCATGAAAGATCTTTATTTCGTTGTCATACCTGAAGCTTAATTTTGCTGGATACAGAATTCTTGGTTGGCATCCATTGTCTTTCAGTGTTTGAAATACATTGTTCCATGACCTTCTTGCTTTCAGTGTCTGTGATGAAAAGTCCATTGTTAACCGTATTGGTTTACCCCTAAATGTAATCTGTCTCCTTTCTCTTGTAGCTTTTAATATTTTCTCTTTGTTCTGTATATTGGATATCTTCATAACAATGTGTCTTGGCGTTGGTCTACTGTGATTTTGTGTGCTCGGTGTCCTGTATGCATCTTCAATTTGTATATCTGTTTCCTTTTTTATTTCTGGAAAGTTTTCTGTAATTATTTCATTCAGCAGGTTTCTCATTCCCTTGGTGTGAATCTCTGTACCTTCCTCTATCCCGATGACTCGTAAGTTTGGTTTCTTTATGTTATCGCATAACTCTTGGATGATTTTCTCGTGATTTTTTACCAGCCTTTCTGAGTTGGCTAGACTCTTTTCAAGATGGTATATTTTGTCTTCATTATCTGACGTTCTGGTTTCTACTTGTTCCACTCTGTTAGTGATACTCTCAATTGAGTTTTTAATTTGGTTTATCATTTCCTTCATTTCTAGAATTATTGTTTGATTATTTTTTATAATCTCTATCTCCTTATAAAGATGCTTAACTTCTTTTAGCTGTTTATGTAACTCATTCTCAATGTGTTCTTTCGCTGCTTGAATTTGCTGTCTTGTATCCTCTTTGAGGTTCCATTCCATCTGTCTAAGGTGTTCCTTGAGGTCTTTATATGACCATTTTTCTGATGACTCTAGGTCCTCCTGAATATTTAGGCTGTCCTGCATTGCTTGTACTCCTCTTCTTCCTTGCTTCTTGAAGCTGCTCATGTTGCTTCTTGTTCTGGTTGACTGCTGGGTTACTGTTTATTCCTATAAATTTATTTGATGCTAGGGAGGAAAGGTATTAGAAGGGAAGGGAAGAAGTCACTAAGGAGAATGAGAGTAGGCAGGTAGAATTCAAGGAAGGGGGGATAAGAAAAATGAAAAGACAAAAGAAGAAAGAAATAGGAACTAAAAAAGAACACAAATTTAAAAAAATATTAATAATAATTAAAAAAATTAAAATTGAGATTAGAAGAGAAAGAAGAAAAAAAGAGAAAAGAAAGAAAAAACAAGATAGAAAAATGAAGATGAAAGAAAAACCCCCAATCAGAAAAAAAACAACAACAACAACAACAACAACAATAAAAAAGACTAATAAATGCTTTCTTAGAGTTTGATTAACTTCTCTTCCACTAGGTGGCGCTGTGCCCCCCAGGTCAAGTCTTTCCCGTCAGTACGCGGGAACCAATCACTGTGCAGCAGCTCCTCCCAGACTGGGCGAGTCTCCAAACCTGAGTGCCTAGGGCCTCCTCTTGTGTCCAAACACTTCCACTTTTCCTCTAGCCAGGCCCCTCTCACCACAATACTGACTACAGGCCAGGTCTGCTGCTCCCGGGAGCCCTGTTTTCATGAACGACTGGGCTCACTCCTCCAGATTGCCATTCCCTCAGACCCTAAGCTTGTAGAGCTTGGTGCTGAGAATCCTCAGCAAATTTTGCTTGCCCTCCGGTAGCCACACCCCCGTAGCTGGTGCAAGAGACCTCAGCAGCCAGCCCTGGCGGGAGCGGCAGTCCCGCAGCACCTCTGACTCCCTCGGGCTGGCTATAGCATTCTCGGGAGAGCTGGGAGGGGCTCTTAAGGTTTCCCTGATGCGTGGAGAGGGAAAGCCAGGAGACCACACACCTGCTGCAGCAGGCTTCAAAGAAGTTATCTCCTCCGCCACAGTCCTGCCACGCCAGCCCTCCGCCTCAGTGGTGTTCTCCGCAAACGGCTACAGATCGCCTCCCCCTGCTGGGCGACCAACGCCACGGGCGGGTCCCCACTGTCACCCAATCCCCGCCTGGACCCTGCGGCCACTACCCACGAAGGCCCGGCAGCATACATTTCTTTAAAAAATTAACATAAAAATATTAAACAGTCAACTCAGAAAGCTAGGAAAAAAACACAGAAGAAACACAAATACAGTAAAGAAAGGGCATAATAAAGATTGGAATAAAGCAAGGAATTAAACAAATAAATACCAACAGAGATAATCAAAACTAAAATCTGGTTCTTTGAGAAACTGAGTAACAGATAAAATCTGGAAAGGCTGACCATGTAAACTAAGCAGAAGGAATAAAATACTAATATTATAGCCATCACCAACAGAAGGGCTCTAACTATCAGACAGGAATGAATGAGAATGTTGTTGCAGAACCAAGGTCACATTCAGTACCCATTCACATTGAGCCTACAGGCTGACTCTGCTTTTCTGGTGAGCCCCGCTTTCTGTGTCTGTGCCCTTGTGGGTCCATTCACTATTTCCATAACTTCCTCTTCCTTCTGCACATCCTAGAAACCATACCTGTTTAACCCTCTAACTTCAAATCCTTTTTCTTTCCTTTTGGTTCTCCTAAACAAAAAGCCAACTAGATCCTCCTTTCAAACTTCTGCTGCATCTTCTCTTGCAGTCAGCACAGGGAAGCGTTGCTTTGAGAGGTGAAAAGGTAAATCTCTAAGAGAAAAAAATATCAGTGAAGATCTAAAAAGGTTCTTTTTGTGTTTGTATATGTAGGTAATTCACTAATGATTAGGGGCTGTATCTTAGCCCCAGATGGAGGGTAAAATGTGATTTATTTTACCTGAATCCCCCTATTTCAAAATAGAGGGTGTATGTTTTGGTGGTTAGTTTAGCCTAGAATACTATGAAAATAGAAATACTGGACCCTTGGAAGAAATGATAGATGGAGATATCTAACGGTGATGGTAAAAACATCTTAACATATAGGTATTTACATTTGTTAACATGCAATTTAAAAAAGTCAGCTTGTTTTCCTCTATCCTATGACTTTTTCTCTCATACATTTGAATTTGCAAAACTCTTAATGTGTCTTGTTAGACACTTTGGCCTGTAATTCTTTAAAACCATGTGTGACTTAATCCATATGCTTTTCATTCATTTACAATCGAATCATCAAAATACAGCCTTTAAAGAGCTATTTGATTTCAAAGAACATTTTTTTAATAAGCATTTAAAGCCCTTTGAGAATAAAAACGGGATGCCACATTTTTCCAAGAGTAAACACAGCACAACCAAAAACACACTCGTGGCCAGAGAAATCTGAGCTTCTGAGTTTTCATTCTTTCCCACTCTTGACTAAATGAGCCATCCTCTATCTCCCTTTAACTCCTGGTGAAGCGTGAAGTGTTTTGAGATGAGGAAGTAGTTATTTTTCAAACTACTATTTAAAAATCTATTTAGCTACTTTCTGAGCAGCTCCCGTTGAGACCCACGGTCCAGGAGATGGAGAGGGTCTAAAGGAAGAGCCTGGAGACCGGGTAGCAGCTCCTATTCTCCTGAATTAAAATTCCATTAATTTCACAAATGTCACTTTTTCATGGCTTGAGAAAGCTGTGTTTATGTGTCTGTGAACTGTGGCCTCTGTACTTGTAGGGGCATTTGCCTAGTGAACATCTGCAGTTCTTGGTTTACCAAGGCTTAAATGCTGTGGTACTCTCATGCTTGAGGACAGGGTCCATTGCTCATATCTCTCTCTCTTTCTCTCTCTCTCTCTCTCTCTCTCTCTCTCTCCCTCCCTCCCTCCCTCCTTTGTTCTTGTACTGGGGACTGAATTCAGATGTGCTTTACTACTGAATTACATCCCCAGCCCTTTTTAAATTTTAAGACAGGGCCTTTCTAAATTCCTTAGGACCTTGCTAAGTTGCTAGGGGTGACCTTGAACTTACAATCCTCCTGCCTCAGCCTTCCAAGTCGCTGTATTACAGATGAGTGCCACTTCACTGGGCTTCATTGTTCATCTCTGTTGATAGCCATATATGTCACTATTAGACAGCTTTTTGTCACAGTGACAAAATACTTTAGAAAATCATCCTAAAAGAGGGAAAGTTTTATTTTGGTTCATGATTTCAGAGTTTTCAGGCCATGGTTACTTGGCTCTGTCACTTTCGGCCTCTGATGAGATGGAACTTTTATGGTGGGAAGCATGTGGTGGAACTTAGTGGCTCATGTCATGGCAGCCAGGAAGCAAGGAGACAGGCAAGAGGAAACACAGTGACTTACTTCCTCCAACAAGGCTCCACCTCAAGTTTCCACTGTTCCCAACAGCGCCCCCAGCTGGCAATCAAACCTTCAACACATGAGCCTTTAGGGTATCCTCCAGATCCCAATACCAACAGTCTTATATGACTCTCAGGTTTCAGTGTCCTTTAGAAGCTACATATTTTGTAAGAAACACAGGATGAAGTAAGTTTTTGAAATATTTCCTTGGAGGTTCAATTTTGCATTAGAGCATTTGTGGAATTTATCGTGAAACAATGGCCTCCATGGGGAATTTTAATTAGTAAGTAGAAATAGGATATACCTTTCCTCTGCCTCCTAACTTTTAGAGAGGTGTCAACCAGAGGTTGCAGAGTTGCATTTGGGTGGTTGAAGTAGGATGTGGCTGTTGAAGACAGTGCAGAGATTATTTCTTTCATCTCTTTGAAAGTGATTGGTGGGTGAAGATGAGAAAGACCTTATTATTTAGACTCTAATATGAACTTTTACTCATCCTCATATTTATGCAAAACCAAGTCTCCATCTGTCCTGGATCTGTTCATATCTCCTCATGTCCACTTATATCAGCCAGGATTCCTCAGATATCTGTGACTATGTCTATATCTGAGGGATCCTAATATATATCATAAATATGTGCTATGTTTATAATATATAAATATATAAGTTATAGTACATAATATATAAACATATTATAACATAATATATAGTATACTTATTGGTTATCTTACATATCATATATGTCATGATTATGAAGGCTGACAATCCTACACCAGTCTTACAATCTGCTGTTGGCAACCTGGAGACCCAGGAGGGCTAATGGTGGAGCACTAGACAGAAGGCAGGCAGATTCAGGACCTGGAAGAGCAGATATTTCAGTTTGAGTTCAAAGAACAGGAAAAGAATGAAGTCCCAGACTGATGGAAATCAGACAGGAGGAGTTTCCTCTTACCTGTAGAATGGTCTGCTTTTTTGTTCTATTTGAGCCTTCAAAGAATTGGTTGAGGCCCACCCACATTAGGGAGGGCAATCTGCTTTACTCAGTCTACCAATTAAATTGTTAGTCTCATCCAGAAGCACCCTTAGAAATGCACCCAGAGTAAACATCTGGTGCCTCATGGCCCGATGAAATTGACAAAATTAACCATCACAGCATTGTAATCAAAACTGTCATCCTACCCAGGATGTCTGCTGCGACAGTATCTAATGCTTCTCCATGATTACCCTCTTGTTCCACAGAATTCACTTTCCAAACCACAACCAGAATTATTTTAGGATATAAATCGGATACGTTTGTTCCGTTACAACTTCCCATTGCTTTTAGAATAAAATCTAAACTCCTTCCCACAGCCCTTGGGTTCTTGCCTGCCTCTCCAACCTCAGTGTGTACCACCCTGCCTTTGCCACACTGGCATTTCTTCCATTTTAGAGTGCTCCAAGTTCTTCCCATATTGGAGCTTTTGGTTTGATTTCCCCTTGCCTCTCAGCAGGTCTGTCCTCTTCTGTCAAGAGTGGGCTCCAAAGTCCCCTATAAGAGACTTTTCCCAGATGCTAGATGAAGCACCGCTCATCTGCCCTTTCTCTCTCACCTCGACTCTTCCCAGCACTCATTTTATTGTAGTTCTTAGCATTTATTGTCATCCATATTTGTTGTTTATTAATTGCCTTGTAGATTTTCTGGCTCCTTCACTGAAAACCTCTTCAAGTCAGAGGCTGGGCCAGTCTTGTTCTCCACTGGCTATCTGATGGGCATCCCATCCTTGGCACAGAGCTGCTGTCAAATAAGCACTTGCTGAATGAACAAAACATGTCCTCTGCTTTCACTGGTGTGTTCTGAAACTGGTTTTGATTTTTCCCCAGATTTAAGGAAAAGTTTGTGCCTGGAATCGCTGGCAAAAGCAGAACAAGCTGAAACAGTCACACCTGTTGTGGGCACATGGGAGGGTGTTGCAACCCAGATGTGCGTAGGACGGAGGAAAACATAGGTCAGAGGAGTGAGCAGACTGGAAAGTAGAAAAAGAAGCTTCAGGCAAACAACAGCCTGAGCCCAGAGCATAGAGCCCCAGCTTTCCTCAGGTTGTCATCTTGTTTGTGGAATCATGGACAGGCCAGAGTTGATGGCTGTCTACACCTGGCCAAGGAGGACCAAGGTTCATAAGAAGTTCTCCTTAGAGTACCGTTACCCCAACTTTGTGCCAAGTTGCTCAACTGACCTTGCTGTCAGTTGTTTGAAGCACCTGGTAGAAAGTAAGCCTGCAAAATCTCCCAGGTGACTCTTCAGGGAAGACCCACCTGTGTGGATGAGGTTGCTGTTGCTCCCGGAGACAGGATGGAGGACTGCTGTCTGCCCTTCTCTGGTCCCACGGCCCAAATGAAAGATCTGCAACTAATATAAAAACCTCTTAATTGTCTCATCATGGTATGTCATTGGCCCTGATGGCCCCCAAGGAACCCCTTCTGGTGGATTCCCTGAGGGTGCTGTTTGAGCCTCCTTCTGTTTGAGCCTCCCCAGGTTGCTGGGGACAGTGGCTACCAGCTAAATTAACAGAGAAACTTGAAAAGTATCACTAAAAACACACCTTCACAAATTTAGAGCAGGAAAAAACCAATACAAGTATATGAGGAATTTTAAAGGGTTTTTCCTGGCACATCTGGATTTTGGCATCTTTAGAAACATAACCTTTGTTTCAATTTTTCTCAGTTGTTCTACTTTAGTAGAGTTTCTTGAAGTGTGATCCTGGGATTAGTGACATCAGAAGCTTCTAGGAACTTTTGGAAATACAAATTCTCTGCCCCATGCCAAATATACTCAATCAGTAATGGGGGTAAAACACAGCTCTTCGTGTTTAATATGCTCTTCAGGTGATTCTGATCAACACAGAAGGTTGAAGTTTGAGAACTATGCTAGAACTCTGGTTTACTCTTCCACTCAAAACCATGTTTTTCAGGAAAGGTATGACCTGTCATTCATATCTTACATGAATGAACTTATAAACATATATATTTCACATTAGTATAAATACATATATATTCATACTAAAATACATATTTTAGAAATATTTTGTTTTGTTAGCTGTATTGCCCTTAATTAAGAATTAAACAAATTTTAAGAATTGTTGAGAAGCAAGTTTTTTGTTGTTGTTGTTAAAGAATCTTTCCACTGCCTCTGAAACTTAGTCACTGAAATGATATCTCTCCCTTAAAAAATCCTTGAGGGCTGGGTTTAGTAGTGCATGCCTGTAATCCCAGCAGCTCTGGAGGCTGGGGCAGGAGGAAAGCCAGCCTCAGCAAAAGTGAGGCGCTAAGCAACTGAGTGAGACCCTGTCTCTAAATAAATACAAAATAGGGCTGGGGATGTGGCTCAGTGGTCGAATGTCCTTGAGTTCAATCCCTGGTATCCCGCCAAAAAAAATCCTTCAGGGATTTTTAAAGCCTATTTTTAGTAACAAGATTAGGAGTTACAAACTATTGACAGATCCCACAACTCAAGTTTTGTTCATGTTAATCTGTATTCTGAGTTATTTTGAACATTTAAAAATGTTATTTTCTGGTTAACATCTTTTATTTTCATGATGCAATATTAAGGTTATAGAAATGCAGTACAATGTTATAAGTTTTTTTTTTAAACTAAGTATTTGTTTTTTACCTTAGACCAAATTGTAGTTAGTGGATTTTGGAACCAGAAATACCTGCGAACAAATTTGACCTTTGCAACTTACTGAACAAATTTATGTGAGTTGCTTTAAATTCTCTATAACTTGGTTTTCATGTTAGAAATATATAACAGGAAGAGAAAAATATTTCTCTCTTGGAGGTGCTGTGAGAGTTAAATGAGATCAAATGTGGGAAGCACTTAGCCTGGTGCTCAATGAATGATAATTGTTATTATTTGGTAGAACAGTGTAGGGTGGCTTAGTACTACTACTCTACTGCCTTTACTAGAGTAACACTTGGTTTGGTTCTTGAAATGAGTTCTCATGCTCTATCTTGGTTAACCTTCAAGAAAGGGTATCACTGAGACTGGCAAGTCAGACTGGCAAGTCAGCCCCGCATTTATTCTTCTCACTTGAATAAACCCACTCCTTTTACTCTTGAAAAAACATTTTCCCCCTCTACTTCCCCACAGATACCAGTTTTTATTTGGGGAGAGGGTGGTTCCAGGGATTGAACTCAGGGGCACTGGACCACTGAGCCATATCCCAGCCCTATTTTATATTTTATTTGGAGACACAGTTTCATTGAGTTACTTAAAGCCTTGCTATTGCTGAGGCTGGCTTTGATCTTGCGATCCTCCTGCCTCAGCCTCCCAAACCATTGGGATTTCAGGCGTGTGCCACCATGCCCAGCCTCACAGATAACTTTTAAAGATCACAGGCCTGGTGGGCTCCAGCTAGATGGAGGTACTTTAAAAACTCCTTTGCGATTACAAAGAGCTGAATTATAATTCAGTAACTATTGTGATTAACTTAATTGTCAACCATTTCTGGATGCCAAATTTAGTCATTGTATATATAAGCAGAAATTTCAGGGTTAAAAAAAATAGGTATACAAGTGTTTTGAATGTGTGTTGGGAGAAGAAAATAGCTCTGGGTATATCTTCCAGACTGAATCTCCCCACCCACTCTTTTGGACTGTTAGATCCTGGGGCTCCTTGAGAAGAGAGTCTTAAATTGGGCTAATATGTCCACCTCTTCTGGAAGTCCTGCCTGAGGGAAATTGTCACATTGTTAGCTGTCTCAAGTTTCAAGCTTGTGCTCAGAATACTGTGGAGCCCCACAGTGGAAAGGAGTTAATCAAAGGAAAATTATTCAGACTTGAAAGGCAAGAGAAGGCAACAAAATTATGACTCTGGGACTATTTTGGCAAGGACTGGGCTGACTGAGCACCCTGGTTATAGTGTTCACATTTCAGCTTATTTTGTCTTTCAACTTGTTTCAAGGGGCAGTGCCAACATTTTTTTAATAGTTATTTTTTTCTTAAATCCTATTGTTCATATGACCTTTTAAAAACTTGAAAATTCTCCTTGTACTAGGCTTTTGTTTTTGTTGTTGTTGTTGTTTCAGTTTGGCAAAGAGAGCTTTGTGTGTTTCTAATGGAACGTTTAATTTTTCTTTTGAAGATTATATTGATGGTTTTAGTAGTAATGGAGGCCTGGCTTTCCCTTCGGTGTTCATCTGTTACTTGCTGGGAGGTGCCCATTGACTTTGCTGGTACTTAAGCGTCAATTGTGTCAAGTGAAGAGGCTTGTGGCATGGATCAGAAAACATGGTCTATTAATGGAAAAGAAGATACTGCTCAAAAAATTAGGGTCACTGGGGGCAGATATACAAACTTGAGGCCAACTCTCAAATTTTAAATCTTTGAAGAATTTTGAAAAGGAATGTCTCAAATTTTAAAATTCAACTCCTCAGGGTATAAAGATAGTGAATTATAAAGGTCTTTTGGGGGTTATATCATCAAATTTTAGTGATTTTATATAAATGTACAAAAGTTCATGGACATTGAGAACTTCCTTGAGCTTCTGTTTTGTTGGCTTTATTTAAATTGTGGAATTTTCCAGGTACATCCAAAGGTCAAGTTTAAATAAAACTCCTAAATAGTATTATAATATTGATGAATAGTGGAAGTCATTGGAGGACATACCTGTATCAAGGCATTTGGTAGAACTGGAATGTATTAAAATGGAACTGTGGTTCAAGGATTAAAAATCATGTACAGCCGGGTGGGGTGGCGAACCACCTGTAATCCTAGCTGCTCAGGAGGCTGAAGCAGGAGGGTCACAAGTTGAAAGCCAGCCTCAGCAAAAACAAGGCACTAAGCAACTCAGTAAAACCCTGTCTCTAAATAAAATACAAAATAGGACTGTGGATGTGGCTTAATGGTCCAGTGCCCCTGAGTTCAATCCCTGGTACCACCCCATTCTGCCAAAAAAAAAAAAAACCCAAAAAACACCCATGTACATCATGGTAGGTCTTATGAAAGACTTTGGGAGCTGGGCTATCAATTTTATTTTCATAGTGAATTAATAATAAAGTATGTTGGGCTGGGGATTTCCAGTGAAAGTACCTTTAGGAATAAAATAAGTCTGGCCAATGAGAGATAGAGAAAGGGTTTTGCCCTACTTCTGGGTACTTGTACCCTGAAAGGATACTTGTGCTTCAAGTAGGCTGAGTCTAGGTTTCTGCAAGACTATACTGCCAGCATGTCTCTCAGCTTTGGAAGGGCATTTTCTTCATATTTACAACATTATGGGGAAACAAATCTTATGTTAATAGAATATCCCAGAAAGATGCAAGAACCAAATTAGATTAGTCTTGAGGGAATCTTTACAAAAATTTAAAAAAAAAACCTGAATTACAGTATAAGAATTTTGCATATTTATGGGATACTTTAAGCTATTTATTTACTATAATTAGGTACATATATGACAGCAGAATAAATTTTGATTCATTGCACACAATTGCAGCACAACTTTTCATTTCTCTGGTTGTACACAATGTAGTGTCACACCCTGTGTGCAGTCACACATGTACCCAGGGTAATGATGTCCACCTCATTACACCATCTTTCTTGCCCTCAGGGCACCCCCCTCCTTCCCCTCCCCTTTGTCCTGTCACAGTTCCTCCATTTTTCCAATGCCCCCGCCCCCACCTCTATTATGGATCAGCTTTCACTTATCAGAGAGAACATTCAGCCTTTGTTTTTTGGGGATGGGCTTACTTCACTTGGCATGATATTCTCCAACTCTGTCCATTTACCTGCAAATGCCATAATTTTATTCTCTTTTAATGCTGAGTAATATTCCATTGTGTATATATACCACAGTTTCTTTATCCATTCATCTCTTGAAGGGCATCTAGGTTGGTTCCACAGTTTAGCTATTGTGAATTGAGCTGCTGTGAACATTGATGTGGCTGCATTACTATAGTATGCTGATTTTATGTCCTTTGGGTATTGACCAAGAAATGGGATAGCTGGGTCAAGTGGTGGTTCCATTTCAATTTTTCTAAGGAATCTCCATACTGCTTTCCAAATTGGCTGCACCAATTTGCAGTCCCACCAGCAATGTGTGCCTTTCCCCCAACATCCTCATCAACACTTATTGTTGTTTATATTTTTAATAGCTGCCATTCTGACAGGAGTGAGATGAAATCTTAGAATATTTTTGATTTGCATTTCTCTAATTTCTAGAGATGTTGAACATTTTTTTTCATATATTTGTTGATCAAATGTATATTTTCTTCGGAGAAGTGTCTGTTTAGCTCCTTAGACCATTTATTGATTGGGTTGTTTGATTTTTTAGTGTTAAGTTTTTTGAGTTCTCTATATATCCTGGAGATTAGTGCTCTATCTGATTTGCATGTGGCAAAAATTTATTCCCAAAATATAGGCTCTCTCTTCACTTCATTGTTTCCTTTGATGAGAAGAAGCTTATTAGTTTGAATCCATCCCGTTTATTGATTTTTGATTTTATTTCTTGTATTTTAGGAGTCTTGTTAAGGAAGTCAGGGCCTAATCTGACATGATGAAGATTTGGGCCTACTTTTTCCTCTATCAGGCACAAGGTCTCTGGTCTAATTCCTAGGACCTTGATCCGCTTTGCATTGAGTTTTGTGCATGGTGAGAGATAGGGGTTTAGTTTCATTTTGCTGCATATATGGTTTTCCATTTTCCCAGTTTGTTGAAGAGGTTATCTTTTATCCAATGTATGTTTTTGGCACCTTTGACTAGTATGAGATAACTGTATTTATATGGGTTTATCTTTATGTCTTCTAGTCTGTTCCATTGATCTACATGCCTGTTTTGGTGCCAATACCATGCTGTTTTTGTTACTATAGCTTTGTAGTATAATTTAAGTATTGTGATGCCTCCTACTTCACTCTTCTTGCTAAGGATTTTTTGACTGTTCTAGGTCTCTTATTTTTCCAAATAAATTTCATGATTGCTTTTTCTATTTCTATACCGAATGATATTGGGATTTTAATTGGAATTGCATTGAATCTGTATAGTGCTTTGGCTAGTAGGGCCATTTTGACAATATTAATTTTGCCTATCCAAGAACATAGGAGATCTTTCCATCTTCTCAGGTCTTCTTCAATTTCTTTCTTTAGTGTTTTGTAGTTTCATTGTAGAGGTCTTTTCACCTTTTGTGTTAAATTGATTTCCAAGTATTTTATTTTTTGAGTCTAATGTGAATGGGGTAGTTTTCCTAATTTCTCTTTAGAGAATTCATTACTGATATATAGAAAATCATTTGATTCATAGGTATTGATTTTATATCCTCCTGCTACTCTGTTGAATTCATTTGTTAATTCTAAAAGTTTTCTGGTGGAGTTTTTTGGATCCTCTAAGTATAGAATCATGTTATCAGAAAATAATGATAGTTTGAGTTCTTCTTTTCCTATTTGTATCCATTTCCTTTCTTTCACCTAATTGCTCTGGCTAGAGTTTCAAGGACTATGTTGAATAGAAGTGGTGAAAGAGGGCATCCTTGTCTTATTCCAGTTCTTAGAGGCAATGTGTCCAATTTTTCTCCATTTAGAATGATGCTGGCCTTGGTTTAGCATAGATGGCTTTTACAATGTTGAGGTATGTTCCTACTATCTTTAGCTTTTCTAGTGTTTTGAACATGAAAGGGTGCTATATTTTGTCAAATGCTTTCACTGTATCAATTGATATACTGTAGGCTATATTGATACATACAGACATAGTGTAATGTTCAAATCAGGGTAAATGTACTTATCTCCTCAAACATTTGTCATTTCTTTGTGGCAAAAATATAAAAAAATCTTCTCTTTTAGCTTTTTTTTGAATTATACAATGCATTGTCATTATCTATAGTCAGCCTATTATGCAAATGAACTCTGGATCTTGTTTTTCCTATTTCATTGTAACTCAGTACCTGTTGACCAGCCTTTGCCCATTGGTCTTCCCCTACTCTCCACAGTCTCTCGTAACCACCATCTTACTTTCAATTTCTACGAGATCTGTTTTTTAAAATTCCTAGGTGGCATTTGTCTTTCTGTGCCTGGCTTATTTCATTTTGTATAATATCCTCTGGTTTCATCCATGTTGTCATAAATGATAGGATTCTATCCCTTTAAATGGTTGAACACTATTCCATTGTGTACATGTACCACATTTCTTTATCCATTTATCATCTGATGAACATTTAGGTTGATTCCATTTGACTACTGTGAATGCAGATGTCTTTTCAACATACTGATTTCCTAGCCTTTGGATATATACCCAGTAGTGGGATTGCTCGATCATATGGTAGGTGCCTTGATGGACATTTGGCAGAGGGAGGAAAATGAGAGATAATAGAGGATAGAGCTGCATTGTGTGTTACAACATTTCTTGAGTCTATGTGCTCAAGTGCTTCTGGGCACTGTGCCTATTGCTTTTTCACTGACTTCTGGGTTGCAGTCAATATAAGAAAGCAAAGATTTGCAAATCTGTTACTTCATTTGTTCTAGTTATGTGCATTGTTACCTGGAAGGGGCACAGGGAGTTCATTCTCTTGGTGACCTGTTTAAGTTAGCTTGTAGTTAGAACCAAGATATCTGCCTACTGCTTAGATTGAGCCATTTGTCCCTTGCAATTACCTGGAAGAATTGAATCTAGAGGGGAGTTGAAGAGAAGCAGGTGTCTGTGTGAAAGAAGCCAACTTCTATAAGATAATTCTGAATTACAGTTCTTGTTCTGCCTTTTAGCAGCTCTGTGACCTTGGACAAGTTAATTTACCAAACCCAGTTGCCTCACCTATAAAATGACATCAAATGTTATATGTTCTTACCATGTACTAGGTACCTTGTCAACCAATTGCCAAATATTATTAATAAAGGGTAAGGACTGTTATGATCCCCTTTCAAGATGAGAAGGAGTGTACTGAGGAAATTCAAACAGCTTGTTCCTGGCTATACTGCTAGCAGGCATTGGAGTCCAGAGACTCGAACTCATTGGGTATTCCCTTGACCAGAGTATGTTTTCTTGACCACCACAATTGTACTTTATTGGGATTGTTGTTTACAAATTTATGCCTTATGATGTACAGACATACAAACAGTTTAAAGTATTTTCCTCAATGTATAACACACAGTAAATATATAATTATTAACCATTATTATTATTGCCCATCAAGCATTATATATAATATACTCAACACTTATTCTAAGATTAGAACTACCAGGAAAGGAAGCTAGGAGTCAGGTTGATTACATTCATGTGGCTGATAAGAAGCTGCTTTTAAAATTTAAGTCAGTTTTTTTTTTCACTCTGGAGACCTGTGCTTTTTCTTCTAGCTGCAGTTTGTGATATGTGGTGAGAGGATTTCTGAAAGGCCCATAGGTAGTATGGGGTCCATGAACCCTTGGCTGTGCTAACCTAAGCCTTGCCTGTGGACAGAATGTATAATACACACATACATACACACATATATATGTATTACACACACACATATACATACATACATACACATATATGTATTACATACACACACACACACACACACACACACACACTATTTTCAGATGTATCCTGCTACCAACACACTGAACCAATCTTGCAATTAAAAAAGTACTAGTAAAAAAAGTACTATGGGCTATGTAATCAATACAGTTTCTTGCCCCTTCGTATTTTTTTCAAAGTTTCTATTTCCCAAGTGCAAATACTCTCAGGTGGCAAGGAAATCATATTTTTGCAGTAAAAAAAAAATCTTCATATTGGAAACATTTTAGGCATAATAAGTCATGTGAGCTCATAAGCCTCTGTGATTAGTAGGAGTCTGCCTATCAAATATGATTACTAGAGCACATTTCGTATGCCAAGTAGGGGATTATCAGAGTGAAGAAACTATAGTGCTCTGCCCAGACCCAATGGGAGAAAGAAAGGGAAGCTCTACAGAGTATCTTGTTCGCGGACACACTCCATAAGACTCTTACAACATTTTAATGGAGGAGAAAACTCCCAGAGGAAATTAAAAGCAAGAGATTTGGCTATGGAAACATGAATACCTAAATTGCTAAAGCCTTTTTTTTCCAATTTGAGAAGTGTGATTTCTATTAAAGACGATGGGAATCACATGGCCCTCACCCTGAGCAAACGGGTGAGAATTTCTCCCTCAAGGGTCAGATGAGTTATGAGCATTTGAAAAGAGGAAATTCAGAGTTAATTTTCCAACTCACCATTCCATTGGGGACCATGCAGAGGAGGAAATCCTATTATCATATGGGACAGTGGACAAGAAGAAGAACGAAGCAAGTTTTTACTGTGTCTTCAGTGATGTAGTGTTTCATGAATAAACAATTTGAGATATCCATCAATTCTCTCCTGAATAAAACTTATTCAGTTTTAAGCCTCACTTCAAACTTGGACGACGGTGCCTTGTGTTTGTAATTTAATTTTCTGTCTGGTTTCAGTGATCATTTAAATCTAATTTGTTGACTTGGAAGAATTGTAGTGAAAGGGACTTGAATGGGTAATGTCAGGATCACAGTAACTTTGAACTCTCTTTTAGGGAAAGAATCTCAAATGTTCTTTTAGTTTTGGAACCCTTCCTTCAAATGACATCTAAGAGTCCAGTGTATGCACAGATAGAAGGGGTACAGCTCTGATGGATGCAGTGAACCTCCTTCCATTACCACTTTCTTTCCAGCCCTGCTCTCTGTGCCTGTGAGACATTTCGAGGACCTTGACACATTTTTACTCCTAGGTCTGGTAACCACATTTTAAATCACTGCTGTCCAGTCTTATACAAGGATAAATTTTCTATACAATCATTTCCCAGATTTTCATTTTGGTAGAAAGTTATTGTGCATATCTCTTTTCTACCTTCTTTTTGAAGGAATGATTAGTTATCATCTAAGAGGTAACAGCTGTCTCATGGCTTATCAGCTCCAACAGAGGGTGAGAAATGAATCCAAAGGATTGAGTACGGTACCATACACCATCCTATGTCTCTGCGATGAAAGAATAATGAGGGGAGTTGAAAATATAGTAATATAAATCAAAGCATACCTAACTGAATTAAGAAAAACCTGTGCTTCCACTTACTGAGCATATTGTATATATATATATGCCAGGCACTCTGCCTATGCTTTTTACAGATTAATTCTTAAACATCAAATGAGGAGACTGAAGCTCAAGGAACCCAAGATGCGATGCTAGGAATTGGGATGCCATCCTAGTTCTCTCTGGTTTTGTGTCTCTATTCTTTTTGCAAGGTCGCTTGACTTTATACATGTGATGACTTATATATTCTGCCAGTATGTACACAACACACAGACACGTTTCTTTCAAAATCGTGCTCAGAATAGAATGCATATTAATACTAATTAAACTCTGAGTCTTCAGTTAGAGGAGTGGGGATAATCATATGCAATTTGTAACCAAAATGATAATTTTTAACTTATTTGGGGATTTGTGATGATTAATCTTGGTGGTCAACTTGGTTGGATTGAGAGACGCCTCAAAAATGGGTGAAGCACACTTCTGGGTGTGTCTATGAGGGCATTTCCAGAGACAATGGCATGTGGGGCAGTGATTGATGGGGGAAGGGCCCTGAATGCTGGTGGATCCATCAATAGACTGGAATCTGGACTTAACACAAGTGGGAAAATGGAGGGGGGCATGTGGGTGTGCACAGGCTCAATTCTTCTCGAGTGTGTGCTTTTTGCTGCTGGCGTTGCCTGAGTTCACCAGACTCCAGATTCTTCAGCTTTTCAGTGAGGACTCACCCCAGTCCCTCCAAGGAGCTCTCAGGCCTTCAGCATGGCACGAGGATTGCATGATTGATCTCTTTTTGTATTGAAGCTCCAGCTTCTTTGACATAACTATTGGTTTCTCTGGCTCTGCTGCCAGAAGGTGGTCGGTCATTCTGGGACTGTAAAGCCTCTGACCATACAAACCAACCTAAGCTCACACATACCTTCTGTTGGTTTTGTTCCTCTAAAAAGCTCTAATACAGAGTTGTCACTTCAGATGACACACACACACACACACACACACACACATATGTAATCCTTATTTTTTAGATATATGACAGTAGAATGTATTTTGACATATTATTCATACATGGAGTATGACTTATTTTAATTAGGATCCCATTCTTGTGTTTGTACATGATGTGGAGTTCCACTGGTTGTGTATTTGTAATATGTAGATGGTATATTTTTTGAGAATCTCTATAATAATTTATGTTGTTGATACATTTAGTATCCCTGAGAAGCAAATTAAGCCTGTAGACTAGGGTACAGGGAAAAGGAAAACTGGATAGTTAAAGAGCTGACCTAGAATTATTAAAGTTGGTATTAAGGAATTTGTGTAAGATAGTTGCACAATAATGCAGTACACTAAGTGGTGCGAGATTAATCTTTGTTACTGTTAATCTTCCATTGGCCAGTTATCACATTATCAAGCCTCTTGTCTTAGAACACCTCTCCTGTTCCCCTGCAGTTGATAATCCATTTTTCTGCTTCCTACTAAGGAGAAACTCTGGGAAGGGATCTCTACCCCTTCACTGAAAGAACTCCGGAGAAGAAAACCTCATGGTTAATTCAATCTGTATTCTAGGTTTCTCATCATTGTTTGATGTTGTATCACTTCTTTCTGCTAGAAAGGTCTCTTGAGTTTCCTACCCCATTGGCCAGTCTCTTCCTCCTTCATTTGCTTCTTCCTTCCTGTCCTGAGAGGTCGCAGTCCAGTTCTTGCCTAATTAACCTACCTTGTTATTTACCTTTTCCTGCTCTCCTCCACTTCCACTGGCCTTGCTCATTCTTGACCACACCATGCTTCACCTGCCTCAAATTTTCTATTTTTCCCTCTCTACGTGACATAGTTCCTCCTCAAACACCTGCAAGACTAGCTTTCTCATTTCATTTCAGTCTTTGCTGAAATTCATATATCCCCCAGCCCAGAGTCATTCTGAATTCCCTTACCCTGCTGTATTTTTCTTTAAAAAATGATTGTGATGTGAAATTATGTAACTATTTGTTTATCCATCTTGTCTTCCTTGCTAAACTATGATCTTCTCTAGGGCACGGACCTATTCTCTTTTGTACATTACTATATCACTAATAACCAAAACAGTGCCTGGCATTTCATAAGGCTCGCAAGGCACTTTATAAAGTAATATATTTTTGAACTGAGCAGATCCATGTGAAATAACAGTGCATTGTATTAAATTTATACAAATTAGCCACACTCTTGATTTTCTAATTTTTGTTTTGTTAGCTCTACATTGATCACTTAAGTATATGAAATTTATAATCACACCCTGATCTTTTAACCTTGTTCATTGTCTCTTCAGGTTTCAATTCAATTTAATCCTACTTTTGTGTGTAAGTGTGCCTTTTTTTTCTTTTTTCTTTTCTTTCTTTCTTCCCCCTGCCGACTCCCCCCACCCCAGTGCTGAGGTGCAAACCCAGGACCTTGAGCATGCTAGGTAAGTACTATCTCTGTACTACATCTCAGCCTTCTGTGTGTGTGCATATCTTTAATATAAGTTTTACTTTGAAATAATGGGGATGTATATGTATACATGTATGGTATATTTAGATTAGTTATGTGTTTATGCAAGCACAAGCACAGATATACACATTCACAAGGGCACAAAACTGGTGGAGAAATTGAAACCAGATGATACATGAAGAACTCCCCAAAAGTAAAACACCAAATCTGTTATTCAGAATAAAATAGTTTCCACACTGAACAGTGGCTTTTGCAGTAGCTTATGGATAGATATTGTTTTAAAAGATAGCAAGAAATCCCCCCAACCCACTGTATTTCCGAGTAGGAAGATAGCCCTGTGTCAGTCATCGGAGCTTCTCTTGGAGCAAGGCCATGATTTATTGATTCTAATCGATGGGAGACATCAGTAAAAGAACTGAATAAAAATGCAAAAGGAACTATAAGAAAGATATGTCTCCACTATTTTGGAGAAGAACATTCAGGTATGAACACATGTAGGCATTTCTCCAAGTTGGACTATTCCTTCCCATTTTCATTTGATCTTATCCTGGAAATTCTTCATACATTACTTTCATAAATAGAAAAAAATTGTTGAGGATTGAAAGAATCGTTAGAAAACAGATCTCACATTTTCCATGTGGGATTCATACAATAGTTCAAATATCCTTCTCTATGTTGGTGTGCAGTATACATTCAATCCAATCAAATTTGCATAATTAAGAAATCTCTAAACTCAGAGGTAGCCATCCATTATCTTTTTCTCTAGATGTTAAAATGAAAAACAGACCAAGTAGCATGTTTATGCAGTCAATTATTTTTATTCATGAATGTAAAGGAAATGTCATTGTAAATTTAGCAGACCATTTTGGATATAAGTGAATTCTCAGAGAATGAGCAGTCACTTTGCTAAGAATGATGAATGGTCCTCTCCAAGATGAGTAAGTGTGGTAAACATATAACTTCTGGTCACATATAGTTTGTCTGTCAGATGATGCCTCACCTCACTCCATCCCTCATCCTCAACCCATCTCTGACCCCACCTCATTCCAGACCCCATTTAATCCTGGCTTTGCAACCCCAGGGGCTCAGGAGCTGCAGTGGGGTGAGGTTCAAGGCTGTGGAGAGATTTGAGAATGGGAAAACTATGTCTGTTTCACACATTACTTGTTAATAGAAACAGCTGAAGTTTAACAGTTTGTTTTGGGGGCCATGTTTAAAAATCCCCAGCAAGAAATAGCTGTATCAGTGCACAGCTGTGTCAAAACAGCCTTGTCAAAAATATCATGTTTGCACATATTTTTTCCTAGATGATTTTGGACAAATCACGCTTTTCTGTATCTTTCTTCTCTTTGTAGGTATATAATCATGTATACTTTATAGCATATGCCTGGTAAACACATTTACAAAGCGTAAGGATAAAAATCTGTTGCTCACTTGATATATGACTGTTCAAATTAAATCACATTATGACTTTCTGGGACTCCATTCACCTAGGATATCTCAGGCCATAGTCTGCATTTCTGAACTTTATAGTTTAAAATTTAGAATATAACATGCAAATCTGAAAAGAATTACCTTTGCTTTAAAAGCAAAATCCCTTCAATAAGTTTTGGAGAATAGAGAGCAATTGAATGCAACAGAGCAAAAAAGATCAAGTTTTATTTTGGTTATGATCATAAACTTAGTAACCAATAACCAGTCTTTTCACACTGTTGGTAGCATGATGAATCTCCAAATCCCTATTTCTTTTCTTTAACATTTATTATAATAAAACAGAAATGAGTGCACTGCATTTTCATCTTTCATATAGTGTGATCCTCACACTGTTTTAAAGTTGAAGTGAATGAGAGGAGTCAGGTGGATCTTCGCTGTTATATATTACTTTTGTAAAGATCAGTTTGGACACGACTTGCATACTTACAATGGGGTTTTAAAGCTTATTGTAAATGCTGTTTCTAAATTTTTAGAATGTATACGAAGTTGAATAAGCACAGACAAACTGTGTGGCCTTGGGTGAGTCACTTGACCTTTATAAGATTCTATTATGGTTTAAATGTGTTACTTCCAAAGTCCAGGTATTACTAATGTGATAGTATTAAGAGGCGGGGCCTAGAAGAGGTGATTAGACTATGCAGGTGCTTCCTCCTTAATGGGATTAAGGGTCATATAAGAGAAGCTTTACACAGTGTTTGGCTAGCTCGATCTACCTTCTGCCACACGAGGACACAGTATTCCTCCACTCCAAAATAGTAGCATCAAGGTACCATGTTGTAAAGTACACAGCAGCCCTTATCAGATAGCCAAATCTGTTGGCAACTTGATCTTGAACTTCCCAGCCTACAGAACTATAAGAAATAAATTTCTGTTCTTTATAAGTTACCCAGTCACTGATATTCTGTTATAGTAAGACAGTTAAGCTAAGAAAGGGTCAACCTCCTTATCTTTAAAACTGAAACAGAAAAAGATTCAGAGTTCTTTCTCCTTATCCCTTATGGAGAATCATGTTAGCTAGTGAGGTTGGAAGGTAGTGCATGAATTGATTTGGAGGTGGGCAGGAAACAGGAAAGACTGGAAGTCCTTGATGACTTCTATAACTTTACCATGATCAGTTCTATCTTCCACTAAATTATAGCCTGTGAAACGGAGAGATTTCCATACTAAATGTTCTGGAATTTTTGAGTGGCATCTAACTCAGAGAAAGCCCTTGGTGGAAGATTGTTATTCTATTTGATATATTAAATTGATGAATGAACTTCAGTTGAATAAATGTTCCCATTTTTGATAGCTTCCATATCAGATAAACTATAGTATTGTTCTTTACTTTGACTGCTCACTGGGGAACTTTAAAATAACAAAAAAACAATTCACTGACGCTGGGGTCTCAACTCCAGAGATTCAAGCTTAATTGGTCCAAGTCGTGGCCCACAGAGTAAGAGTTTTAAAGTTCCCCAGGTGATTCTGCTATTTAAGCAAGGTTTAGAACCACTGGTCTAGATTAAGGATTAAAGTGCTTGGGGCTAAGTCTATAATTTATATAAACTGGCAAAAAAAAAAATTCCCCATGTTCAATTCAGTGCATACTTGCTCAGAATTCATTCCCTTCAAGGCCTCTTCCTTTAACCCTGAGTAAGCTGTTTATGAATAGGTATCTTTAGAAAGAAAATAAACAAAATCTTACATTTTCGTTGGTTGTGTTGCAGCTAGAAGTAACTGAATACAAATCTACTATAGTAAAGAAATGCCCAAATTGGTAAGATAACTCAGAAATGTTTGTGTAAAATTATCTTTAGGAGAACTAAATTGATAAGTGAAAAAGGGAAATAAAAGCCAAACCAACAATCGAAAAACAAAAATGAAGAACAAAAAACTTGGGAGCTTTCCTCATCTGGCCACTAGAAAGCATTTTATATAATTAAACAATGAACCATTAACAACATAATGGCAAATCTTTCCTAATCTGGACTTTGAAAAACTTGAATTGAAATCAACATGAAAATGAATGCCAATATTGTATCATTTGTCACCTTAAAAGGCATATGAGCAAGGCCAGAATTTGGTTCTCTTCACCATTCTCTAAGATCTAACTGGGTTCTCTATTCTCAGCACCACATATAAATAAATAAAATAAAGGTCCATTGATAACTAAAAAATATTTTTTTTAAAAAAAAAATTGGAAATTAAGGGAAGGAATGACTACAGATAAAAAGGAAACTGAAATAATTTAAAGATAACTTATTTAAACTTTGATATTTAAATGTCTGCAACAAAGAAATAAGTTTCTGGAAAAATAAAAATGATCAATTTTTAGTCAACTCTGTGTTGACCTAACAAGAACAACTCTGAGGAAGGAAAGTTTATTTTGGCTTATGACTTTAGAGCTTTAGTTCATGGTAGTCCAACTCCATTGTAGTACACCATGGTGGAAGAGTGTGGTACTGGGAAGCTGCTCATGATATGGCAGCCAGGAAGCAAAAGGTGGATGGAGGGGCCATAGGCAACATGAACCCTTCCAAGGCATGCACCCTAGTGACCCACCTACTCCAGCCATGCCCCACCTGGCTATAGTTACCACCCAGTCCATTCTAAGTAGGATGGACTGATTAGTTTACTGCACTTCACAATCCAGTAATTCAGCCCCTGACACAGGAGCTTTTGGAAGACACCTCATATCCAAACCAGAACACCAGTATTATTTGGAAATACATGGAACAGTTACATAGACTATTGAATAATTGAGAAATATTCATGAAACAATTTCTGCTAAGTTCAAATGTTTTCACAAGTACATTTTAGCATGCTTTCAAGGAACCTGTAATTCTAGTTCTACTTCAGTTACTGAGTAAAGAGGGTAGGAATATTTACAAATCATTTTTTTTTTTTAAAGATGTTTTTTTAGTTGTATATGGACTTAATGCCTTTATTTGTTTTTATGTGGTGCTAGGATCAAACCCAGCACCTCACAGTTGCGAGGCAAGTGCTTTATCAATGAGCTATAGCTCTGGCCCCATTCAAATCATTTTTTAAAAAGCCATTATAACAATGTTACCCAAACTATACAAAGATGGTACAAAAAAGGAAATTATAGGTAATCTCAGAGACTTGGGAGGCTGAGGCAAGAGGATTGTGAGTTCAAAGCCAACTTCAGCAAAAGTGAGGTGCTAAGCAACTCAGTGAGACCCTGTCTCTAAATAAAATACAGCTGGGGATTTGGCTCAGTGGTTAAGTGCCCCTGAGTTCATTCCCGGGTACTATTAAAAAAAAGGAAATTATAGATAAATCTCCTTTATGAATACATAACAATATATTAAAATATTCTGACAGGAGACATTTTCAAATATTTGGGTTCATTTTTAAACTTTTAAATGTTTTTTTACTTTCATTTTCCTCCTGCACCATAGAGCAGATAGCCAGTTTGTGCTACTATGCCTCAGGGGAAGTTTGTGGTGAAGAGGGAAGCCAGAGCTGCCTCTGAGACACTTCCTCTCCAGGTCTGGCCTGTAAAGCTGGAGCAGATGAGGAGATAGGCTAGGAGTCTTGGAAGAGGTGGAGGAAAGGTGAGCCCTTAAGAGAAACTCATAGATGGTGAGGGCCTTCCCCCAGACGACTAATAAGGGGATCCTGGGGCCAGAGAATTAGAACTGTGAGCAGCAGAGCTTTGCATCTCTTCATGGCCCTGGGGAGCATCTGCATTGTGCTTGGTCTTGCCACAGTTCTATTTATTATCCATGGTAGAGGAGTAGCAGAACCACGGCCAGACCTGGAGAGGGTATGTGGGGCTCACACCTAGGTGGGGACAGTGCAGAGTGACAATTGTTGCTTAGCCAGCCCTCTCCAAGCCTTGTTTCTCTCCATGACTACAAGCTCTTCCAGCTACTTAGAGTTGGGTGGTGGGACTATGGAAGAGTTGGGGAGTAAAAATGTGTAGATTTAAAGATAATAAGATATTTATTATCACCCAAGCATAACCCCATTATATTAGTAGTTATACACATCTTCACAATAAAATAACAAACCTCAACAATGTATAATTTATTCCAATAATGTCATATTTGTGATTTAAAAAAAAATCATTGATATGATCCACTGTATAAATTAAAGATGAGAAAATCATGTTGTCCCTGTGAATAACAAAAGGCATATGACAAGCACACCTATAGCTGCTTAACAAATATGTGTTTATATATGCGTTTGGTACATATAATATATGAAGGTGCATTTGTATAGTATAAATTATGTCATATGTAATCTATATTTCATGAATTCATTATTATTTAATTTGTTTTTAACTAAATGACATACCTGGAGTTTTTCACACTAATATGTGGAGAACGTCCCAGCATTTAAAAAAATTTTTATAGTAATTGCTGTACTAGAGTTTATCCAGCCAACACTATTGATTGACATTTGTGAGGTAGCCAATCTTGTAAATAATAATAATAATAATAATAATACTGCAACAAGTGATCGTAAACATACATTTTTCTAAACTTTCTTTCCTAACTGCTGGTTTTGAAAATTAAGAACAAATTCTTTTGGCTTATTTTAGGGTTAGGATTTTATTTTATGTAAATAGAGGTAAGTGCAATACAAGTTGTTTTGTATTTTGGAGACTACTAAAGGTTTAAGTAACTTGGACCAGATCTATCTCAGGTCTGTGTTTATAAAGTCTGCTATTTTTTATTGCTTTTCTAACTTGAAGACACAAAATCTGCACAATTTAGTTTCCCAAACCATGGGGACAGACATGATTTGATACTGATTTTCTTTCTGTGTAACTGTAATCCCTAGACTATTCTACACCAAGAAAAGCCAATTAAATTGAATACCAGGATACTTTGTTGTTGATGGTTTTCACCTTACCTTTGATCTCTGTAAGGGTGACTCTAGGTTCTTCCTCAAAGAATCAGTGAGGTTTGTCACTTTCAGTTAAAATAAGCTGATGTATATTTTAGAATCATCAATTAGGAAGGACACAAGAAAACATAATGCAGAAAATTCTGACTTTCTAAGATTCCCAATAGAATGAAATAAACTTTCACTGATTGTCTAATTAGGCTAATGTTAGATGATTGGACTGCTGGTGCATGAGTATAGAGAGTCCCAGCAACACCATATGGATGCAATAAATTTAATTTCTTCCCATATGCAAGTTATTTTGTATTTTGGAGACTACTAGCTATTAAAAATTTTCAAATATGTTTTCTTGGGTGTCAAGGGATAGAAAACATCTTTGGTACAAACTAGTAGAATTTCATGTTTGAGTCACATAAGATCTTATATTACATGTGATTAATATTCCGGAAAATTTAAAAAGGTTATTACCCCCATCTAATTTTAAATATTTTAAATATTTATCTTCAACAAAGACTCTACTTCTTTGGACACTTAGTTCTCATCAGTTCATTTTTCCAAGGTACAAATAATTTGTTCATGTTTTCTTCTTGACTCTTGGTATTGTAAAAGTTAATGAGTCCCTAGGTTATCACAAATATGGAATAGATGACATTTTAAAACAAACTTTTAAATAGTTTGGTCTTAACCCAGACACATATTTGTAAATCAAATGAATGCAAGTATATTTTATTATATATTTTTGCTAATACTGAATCAATTTATACTATAGAATTCAGAGTAATCCATTCACAAATCTGGCAATACATCCAGAATGAAATAGACCTTACTTACATAGTACCCAAGGTTTCTATAGGAGAGAATACCTTTTGCACAATGGACATCCATAAATAGCAAATATATGATTAAAATAGTGTGAGTAGCCTGATAAAAAGCAGAATTCTAATACTCCAAGGATTATTTATAACTTAGTGATATTGAAGTAAGGATAAGTAAATTATTATTTTTGTCTTTTCAAGAATGGCGATTTAAAAATTCTTCCTTGTGTGTTTTTATATCTCTAGGTCATTCTCCTGAGATCTACCTTTTAGGCAGTAGACATTTAGCAGTCCAGCTGGTAACTGCATTTCCAAAGGCCATAGAATAAAATCTGTTCAGCTCATAATGACAGAACAGATTTAGTAGTGGAATTTCCTCTGGATTTTGATACATGTCTGCTATATTATTTTCCCTATTCTTTTCTTTGGTTCCCTATGTCTTTAAATTGTTATTTTCCTGGGTCCAGATTAAAATTTCCTGGATATTCAATGTTTAGTTGGGTGAGTGTGTGTGTGTGTGTGTGTGTGTGTGTGTGTGTGTGTGATTATTTAGCTAGAAATCAAACAAAAGTTTTCTCTGAGTAGTACTTCTTTGAAGTAAGTTTTTTTCTTCTCAAGGGTAGAGAATCATTATGCTGTAGTTCAGTTGAATATGGCCTTGTGTGTCTGCAAATTAGACTATTGGGAAGTATTAGGATCAAAAAAAATATGGGCTGGTTTTACCTTGTATGTACTTAACAACTTTCACATGAGGAGAGAACCTCACATTGGACCAAGTATGATTAAAGGCACAAGTGGAGCAGAGGGGATTTAAGCTAATGTCCTCCAGAATGTGGCAGAAAGAGTCTTATTTGTTTGGGATGAGACTTGCCTTTTTTGTTAAATTCTTTTTGGTTTAACATGTATTTTCCTTTCTTAATTCTTCAAATTAAGACCTATTCAGTAAGTTTTGTTCTGTGGAAAGGACATTCATCTGCGTATGGTGTGTAATGGAAAGGAACCTGAATTTAAAGCTTATTTTCAGGATTAACCTAGAGGATTTTCCACTTTCTTAGAATGGGCAAAATAACACAGAGAAATAATACACATGCAGGAAAAATGGGAAGTTTGTGAACCGTAAGCTAAGAAATATTTTAAGTGACACATGTACATGAGCTTACTCTGGTCGAAACAAGAGCCTAAGGGGTCCTCACAACGGACAGTCTCCAAAAACACCCTGTACTCAGGGAAAGAAGCCTCAAAAGAATGACAGTGTGCTTCTCTGCCTGACTACATCAGCAGGCCCTCCAAACTCTGCCTTGTCTTCCTTCCTGGCCCAGGCATGGGTAAAATTCCTATTAAATTCCACCTTTCATCTTCTGGAGAATGGAAGTGACTTTGCCTGCTTGTCTAGGGGAAGATTTTTTTAAAAAGTCTAAAAAACTGAAACTCAAAGACTTTGTACAGAATGTTTGTAGCAAAGACAAACAAGGAAGCAGGATGTTGTATCATCAGAATGATTTCTGTTGTACATAATAGAAAACTCAAGTCTAACTGGGTTGATAAACAAAAGGGATTTATTGGCTCATGTTACTGAAAAAGTCCAGAGGTAGGACAGGCTGCAGGTGAAATTGGTCTAGGATCTTGCTGCTTCTCTGTGACTAATTCAGTTTGTTCGCATGTCACTCAACTGTTTTCACATATGGTCTTTGTCCTCATACTGTCTTTGTGGTCCAAGATGGCTTCAGCTTCAAGGCCTTATATCTTCACAGTACACCTTTGCCAAGCAGGAGAGAACAATTGTCAGGGTCACTGTGTCCCACAACTCCAAGGGGCCTCAATTCACGTGGAATCATGTGAATCATGTCTTTCAGGGTGGTGGGGAGTGGTGGTGCTGGCATCTGCATCCCAGAATTCCCAGCAAAAAGTATCTTGATTATTTCAGGGTTTGGACCAGTAGAGTCTTCATATCCACCCATGAACCATGTACTGTGTCATGGGAATGGAATGCCTATATTGGTTTAGTCTAGGGATGGGAGGCACCCCTGTAGAAAAATGAGTAAGATTCATTGGAACCACATGGATTTCCAAAAGAAACTGGGGATTATTTTTTAAATTTATTTTTTGTTTTGTTTTATGATTTATTTCATTATTGATATATAATTATACATGTTTATGGGTATAATGTGATGTTTTCATACATGACACACTGTGTAATGATCAAATAAGGACTATTAACATATCCATCACTTCCAACATTTCTCATTTATTTGTGGTGAGAACATTCAAAATCCTTTCTCTGGCTTTTTTAAAAAAGTTTTTTTTATATGCAGCACATTATCATTATCTACAGTTACCCTACTATGTAATGGGAGGCCAGAACTTATTTCTCTTGACTGTAACCTAGTACCTATTGGCCAATCTTTCCCTATGACTCCTCCCCCAATCCTCCTTGGCCATTGCTAACCAGTATTCTATTCATGATTTCTATGAGATCAACGCATTTAGATTCCATTTGAATGAGATCGTATGGTGTTTGTCCTTCTGTGCATGGATTAGATCTGTTTAGTGCTGGGATGGTAAACTGGGGATTATTTTTAAGAGGCAAATAAATGATGGAAGCTGCAGTATCCTGCTTTAGATGTTTTGGACAAGAACTGTCCCCTTTCTCCATGACAGCTACCTTGAGCACTAAACCTCTCTGACACTTTTCAAGGTCTCTTCTTCCTTTCTTTCCTTATACTCTGCAAACTATTACATTTGATTTCTGCCTTCACCATTTTACTGAATCGGTTCTCACCTTGGAAAATCCAAGGGAAACTTCAAGTCTGATATATTTGACCTCTGCAGTATGTGGTAATTTGATTATAAGTTTTTCTCCCTTGATTACCTTGATGACATTACTAGTCATCATCCCCACTGTGACGCCCAGCAAACCTACTCACAGTTACTTATATGCCTCAAATGGACTCCAATGAGCTCCCATTTAAAAAAGAAATAATTGACCATTCCTTTCAGTGAGTAAATGAGAAATGATTTCCCCATAAAACACAGTATAGCTATTTGCCATATTATTATTGCTTTGTAATATTGTATTAACTTTTCAGCACTATAAAAAATAAGAAACAGGCTACTTATGAAGAAAAGAGGTCCATTTAACTCAAGGTTTTGGGGGTTCAAGGAAGGGCATAGCACTCACATTGGCTTAATTCTGGTGAGGACCTGCTCAGCTGTGTCACTTCCTGGTTGGAATGGTGGGAACAAGTGATTACATTTTGAGACAGGAAGCAAGAAAGAGCAGGGTGGGGTCAGGCTCAGGCTTTCAAAATAATCTTCTCTTGAGAATCAACAAGAATTCCATGAGAAACACTTTAATCTCCTTTGAGAGAATGCTCCCAATTGACCTAGAACCTCCCAGTAATCCCCACCTCTTAAAAGTTCCAGCACCCTGGGGACGAGTCCTCTAACACATAAACACTGGGGGAATGCCCAACATTCAAACCATAACAAATACCATTATGGCTATTTTTGAAAATTCATGAAAATAAAAGAAAGAAAAATAATCTGTAGTTCTGTCATCCAGATATAAATGTTATTACCAAAGCAGATTATTTGATGTCTTTTGAAAAATGTGAGATTAAATGATTTATACAATTTTTTTTTTGTGGGGGAGATACTGGGAATTGAATTCAGGGGCATTTGGCCACTGAGACACATCCCCAGCCCTATTTTGTATTTTATTTAGAGAAAGGGTCTCATTCAGTTGCTTATTGCCTTGCTTTTGCTGAGGCTGGCTTTCAACTTGCAATCCTCCTGCCTCAGCCTCCAGAGCTGCTGGGATTACAGGTGTATGCCACCACGCCTGGCTGTTATTTAAATTTTTATAACTTTGAACAGTGCAGAAAATTTGAAAGATATAGAAATTAACTTTATTCCCCAGAGATAGCCACTCTTGCTTAATTTTTACATCTCCTTACTGTTGAGATGGCATGAGACATGCTTGGAAACAGTTAATATCTACAGTGGCACAAAAGTTTGATTCGTCTTTTGCAATGGAAAAAAATCCCAACAATTTTGTCTGGTCAATACAGTTTTTTTAAAAAATTCAATTTCATCTACTTATTTTTTAATGTGGTGCTGAAGATTGAATCCAGTGCCTCACATGTGCTAGGCAAGTGCTCTACCACCGAGCCACAACCCCAACCCTCATACAGGCTTTAGTGTTACAGAAAATAATTATTCAAGTTCCTGTGCAGTGGAAGTAATCATTATGTGGCACCATGCAGCTCTTTTTTGAAAGGGAATTAAAGAGATTTTATATATTCTCTCAGTACAAGGCTTAATCATTTAAATATTTTCTTCATTATTAACAAGGTGGTAACAGAATAGGACCAGTTCGTGTTTTGTGAGCTATCAGAGATGGCAGGAAATTCCGTGTAAACTGTGGGATGAAGAGTGGGCATGAGAAAAATTTCCTGATTCTGGGGAAGGAAAGGAAGCAGAAGCTGAAGGGAAACAGAGCAGAGCTTCTCTCCCCAGAAGAGAAGTTCACTGAACCATGCACCAACCAACCAAATTGCTAAGAAGAGGAATATAGCCACAATCTTTCATTTTGATTAATCTGTAAACAAACTCTCCAAATAATATTTGTTTTTGAGAAAGAGTTTCAGCAGTGTGCTTTCTTTTTAAAATTAGTGCATTATAATTATACATGATAGTGGGATTCATTATACATATTCATTTATGCACATAATTTGATCAATCTCATTCCCAGTACTTTTCCTTTCCCCTTTTTGCTCCCTGATCCACTTGTCCTACTCTCCTGAGCTCTCCTCTATTATTATTATTTTAATTAGCATATTGGAACTAGATAAGCAAGATTCCGTGTGGTATATTTGTACATGGACATAATTTGGTAGGTTTTGTTTCCCTGTGTCCTCCTCTCCTTCCTCCCTCTCAATTCCCCTTCCTCTACTTGTTATTTATCCAAAAGAACTAAAATCAACATACTATAATGATACATACCAATGTTTATACATACCAACTCTCAACATCCTAGGTGCCTGTCAACAGCAAATGGATAAAGAAAATGTGGTGTATATACACAATGCAGTTCTACTCAGCCATGAGGAAGAATGCAATTGTGTCATTTGCTAGTAAATGGAACTAGAGAACATTAGGTTAAGTGAAATAAGTCAGATTCAGGAAGTTAAGATTGGAATGTTTTCTCTCATGTGGAAGTTAAAGAGAGAGAGGGAGAGGGGAAAAGGAATGTAATGAAAACAGTAGTGTGATTTCTCAGATCCTGAATACTTGAATATGTTTTGTTGCCTTCACAAACTGGCTGAGAATAAGAGTCTTGGTGTGAAAAAAAAAAAAAAAAACTTTTTTGGAGTGGGTACCGGGCATTGAATTCAGGGGCACTTGACCCCTGAGCCACATCCCCAGCCCTATTTTGAATTTTATTTAGAGACAAGGTCTCACTGAGTTGCTTAGCGCCTCTATTTTGCTGAGGCTGGCTTTGAACATCCTCCTGCCTCAGCCTCCGGAGCCACTGGAATTACAGGTGTGCGCCACCAATACTGGCTTGGTGTGAAATTTTTATTTTAATTTTTTTGGCGTTTATTTGATAAGTGTATGATATCCTGAGTTTTATTCTTTTTTTTTTTTTTTTTAAGAGAGAGTGAGAGAGGGGAGAGAGAGAGAGAGAGAGAGAGAGAGAGAGAGAGAGAGAGAGAGAGAGAGAGAATTTTTAATATTTATTTTTTTTTTAGTTCTCGGCAGACACAACATCTTTGTTGGTATGTGGTGCTGAGGATCGAAGATCGAACCCGGGCCGCACGCATGCCAGGCGAGCGCGCTACCGCTTGAGCCACATCCCCAGCCCTGAGTTTTATTCTTTGAAAAAATATCCTCCTTATACTTGTAGACTTTTTTTTTCTATTTCCATTCAATTATTTGGCCAAATGACTTTACCTATAAGCCTTTGTTGACTGTTTTAACCCAAATCTACTTAAAACCCCTTTAATATAAGAATTATTTTCAAGTCAAAAGTTTTCTTCAATTAAGTCTTTAACTATTGCATTGTATCCAACTATGATGCCATTTTCTTCAGGGTGCTAAAATTCTTACTTTAAATCTTCATTATCTTGTTCCTGTGTAAGTCATTTTCTCTTCCATCATTGTCTCTTTATCTTTTTATTTCAAAGTCTAAACTCTGGTAGAACATTCCAAATGTGTCCCTTACAATATGGATTTGACTTTTCATAATTTTATCATATATTGCTGCCTTTTGTAAAGATATAGTTATATGATTGAATTTTAGTTTCTTTTAAACCTTCCTTATTTCACATATACTTTTTTATTTATTGCCTTTTAATCTCACCTCTTTATTTACTTTCTTTTCCCTTTTGATAGAAACAACATCTATTGATATTCTGGGAAGAATACCAAACCATTTCTTATCTTCTGCAAGATGTTTCTGAGTCTTCATTAAAATTTATTTCTTATTGTTTATTTTTCCTTGTAAGTCTTTATATATTTTTTGGATTTCAGTTTACTAGAAAGACAAATCTATCTATGCTTACTGTTTCATAGGTAAGTTGCTTGGGTTGATCTTGGCCATATTCTCTGGTCATTGGTTCTAGAAGAATCTTCTCCAATGTGCTGAAAGCACGTTTATGCATTTGGCTAACATGTGTCTGAGGACTTTCAAGGCTTTGGCTGACTCCAGTTCATTTTGCTGAAAAACACTTCAATTTCCTGATAAGCTCAAGCAAGTAAGCTGAATGTATCATGGGGGAAATGTGATTTCTAGCATATACCACAATTAAAACTTTTTTGACTCTCAGAAAATACATCACTCATTCTATTCTCTCCTCATGGACACACACCTGCACCCACATATACTTGTGGATTCCTGGAAGTTGCTTTCTTCATTAGAGTGTGGAAGAGTAAGGAATTGATGGAGATGGTCCTGTAGTTTGGGTCTCAGAATTCAAGAGGTGGCTTTCTAATTTTCTGATTGGTTTACTGGGTTAAAAGATGATAGTGAATTTTGGGCAAGCAGATAAGCGGGGGGGGGGGGGGGTTAGCATTGGCAGTCCATTTTGTGTTCAGCCTGAACACACAAAATAGATCTTAGATTTTTGAAGAAGATTCATAATTGGTCTTACTTTGAAGGTACTGAGAGGTTTTGTCTCTGTGTTCATGAAGATCTTGGTGAGAAGTTGTAAGAGGCCCCTTTCCCAGAAATAATAACTAATCACTTATATTTTTTGGTGGCTCAATCCACTTTAGTTTTTGTTGCTACCACCAAAACATCTTTCACTGTCTTTGATAGTATTCTTTCTAATCTTCACTTCTGGATAACAGCAAGGCACGTATGTAACTACCATTGGAAGTTTGTGTCCCAATGTCCCATATGTACCTCAAATTCAATGTTAGTTTCATGCCCTTGCCTCAACCTGTCATTTCTTTTATATTTCTACCTTCATGTGTGACAACAACATTTATACCATCACCCAAGACAAATATGGGAATTGACCAAAGAGTCATTTCTACTCCTTAACCACTAAAATCTGATTAATAATTCTGATGAATTTTCTAGCCCTCAGTATGTGCTCTCTCTTCTTATTTTTTCACAAGTATATTTATTTTACTTTTATTATTATTATTATTTATGGGTTCTTTTCAGTTTTATGAGACAGTTGAATCTATTTTGATATAATTATACAAGCATGGAATATATATTAATCTAATTAGGACCCCAATCTTGTGCTCTTAAACATATACAGAGTTCTTAAACAAGTTGCCTGTATTAACTTATTTAATCTCTATGTTTAAACTGTAAATTAGGTGTTCTTTATCAATGCAGGGAGTAGGGGGAGCGAAGTAAAGCACCTGGTGAGCAAAATTTAAGAAAACATTCATTCTCGGTTATGGAAGTGCATACTTCACTTGTTTTGCCTAGTTCCAGTCTTGCTTTTTATTATGCCTATTTTATAGATGAGAAAAGCAAGTCAAAGACAAATCAAAGAACTGTCTGAGCTCATACAGCTGGTGTGTGTGACAGAGTTGGGATTCAAAGTCTGTTCATCTGACTTCAGGGTCGCTGTCCCTCTCCAGTCACTTACTCCTTTTATCTCCAAGTTAACTTTTAAGTCATCTCCCCTTTCCATTTCCACCATTCAGATCCTCATTATCTCTGACCTGGGATATGGTGACTCACTGATCTTCGTGCATTCAGCAGAGTTCTGTCAGATCTGTCAGATCTTTAGCACCACTAGAGTTGGTTGGGGAACTTAAATGTTTGAGAGCTGATCTCAGTTCTCCCTAGCCTTCCTACACGATTTAACCAAGTTTACCTCTCTACTCCAGACATTTAAAGATGGAAAAGAGACCTATTTGTTGGATTCAGCAGACCACAAATGGGAAGACATCGCATTTATATTAATCATCATTTCGTGGGGATGATTTCCCATTTCGCCAGCTATGATTTGGGGCTAAGAGTCTTTTGGGACATATGCATTCTTTCCTACAGAATTGTTTGCAGCAGGAACGGGCTTAAAGTCTCCCTCTGGTCTATGGCTTCACTGCGCAGGTTCCCGTATTTCCTGGCCAGGGAAAGCAAAAGGCCTGGGGTTGGATGGTGGACTGTCATTCTAGCAGATTGGCAGTACTACCCTTCACAGGATTCCTATTCTGTTTGGGACCTGGTTCTCATTGATGACTCTCCAACATTAGCTCAGCCTAGCAGCCCAAGGCTGGATTTTTACTTGGCCTTCTCTCTTGCAGCTGGGTATTAGAAGAGTGTCTTCATTTAATCTGGCTTATTTACCCTAGGACCCCTGTGGAAGAATTAGGGGATGATGATTTTCCTCAATTTAGGGAGATAACTTTAGTGATGGATCATTTAAAATATTTCTCTGGCTAGGTCTTGATCATTACAAATAATCTCTAATCCATTGTATATTTCACTCCAAACATATTTACTTTTAGTACTCAACAGGTCACTGGGACTTTGTTTTATTCATTCAGGGGGAGAAAAATATTTATAGGAAATTCTCACACTTCATGTAATACCTGCCTCACACTCCAATCCATTCCAACCACATTAATTATGCACAGGACTTAAGAAATATCTTGTAGAATTATCTAGCTAAATTGAAAGTCTGATTGTGGTCATCACAGCTGTCATTTACTGAGGGTTTTCCTTATGCCAGGCTCTATTCTAAGCACTTTATGTGCATTCGCTCACATAAATTTTCACAACTATCTTCTGAGTTTTAGTATTCCCACTCTATGGAAGAGAAAACAAAGGCATGGAATGGTGAGGTATCTAATAACAAATGGCATAGCTAGGATTTGTTCTGGGGGTCTGTCTGAAGCTACTTTGATAACCTCTTAAAATACTCCATTAAGTCCTATCGACATAGGAAAAAGAAAAATTCAGTATTCCTTAGCACAGAACATATTTCTCTTTAGCTCCTCCTGGTCAGATTTGCCAGTATTGAACTGCTTATCACTACCTGCACACACCATGATAATCCATACCTATATTCCTCCAATCCTGATATTTTTCTCCTCCTCCTGGATTGTTCTCCCTCCACCTGATCCATCTGGTGACCTCTCTCCTTACCTCCCTTTCTTTTTTTCTACTCTTTGCTATGAACTATTAGTTCCTTGGTCTGTTTCCCATTCCTGTGTATCTCCCCACTTCAATCCTAACAAAGACAAGCAGACCATCCTCTTTGTGCATAGATTTCTCTTGGAAAGTGAAGACCACATTCGATATCTGTCTTAGCCATTTTGTGCTGCTGTAAAAGAATCTCACAGACTGAGTGAGTTTTTATAAAGAACAGAAGCTAATTCTTCATAGTCCTAAAGGCTGGGAAGTACAAGATCAAGGTGCTGGCAGCTGGCAAGGGTCTTTAGACTGTGACCTCTAGAGTAAAGAAACACCTATGCCTATTTGTGAAGGAAGGGCAAGAGAGGCTAAAGGCAACCAGACTCATATTTTTATCATGTCACATGCCCCTGAAGTCACCTCTCAGAGAAAAAACTGTTAAAACTGTTGCAGAGACAATTGAATTTCAACCCGAGTTTTGGAGGGTACAAACATCCAGCCCTTAGCAGTATTTGATTTAAAAAAGAAAAAAGTGAGAATAGTGACTCATAATTTGACCAATCCAAGTGCATTAACCCTGATTGGCCTCCTGGCCTTCTCCACCTGTCCTTGCATGTGTTTCCTCTGATTTTTTTTTTTTTTTTTGAATTTTTGGAACCAAACCATCCTTGGAATTATCTAATGCACTGCCCTCATTTGAAGTATAAGGCGACTCCGTCCCAAGGATGTTGGCTTGACCAAATCACACAGTATATTAGTGGTAAATCCCAGATTAAGTCCAGGTTTTCCATCTCAGAAGAGAATTCTCTCTTCTGTCCTTTTTAAGCTTAGTTGAATTAGGAAGAGAAAATGGAAAACATTCTTGTTTTCTTTCCTGTTCTGCACTTCTCATGCCAGCAATCTGTTTTTCCCCTTTGGCCTGAGCCTATGATATGGAGGTGTCCGCCTCTCCTTTTGAGTGAGAGCCAGGCAGATTCCCTCAGCTCTCCTCTCTGTTTCCCCTAATCTTCCCCTCAGGCTACCTTTCTCTCCCTACATCCCAGATTCCTGTCTCTGATTGCTCATAACAAAACATTATGCACTCTATCGTTTTTTTATTAATCCCCGAGGTATTTACTCTAATAATGCTAGTAGAGAACAGCAGAGATCACATGCTTGTCATATGGATGGCATGTGTACTTTCATTGTCCATCATTAAAAATAAAAGTTGCTCAAGCTTTTATTTGCGTATATGTGTAGTAAACAAGACAATTTGATTCTTGGAGAAAACAGAAATGTAGTTTCAGCTAAGAGTTAATAATGTGGATGTGTTTCCTTTCCTATTGAGATAAAGTAGCAAAAAACATCTAACAAGGACCGTGTGTATGGGTTGTAGCATGCAGACGTGGAAATGCATATGTGGCTTCAGCAAGAGGTACTGTAGGTGAAGGTCACAAGAAAGAAAGCAGCCTCACAGACATCAAGGAAATAGTAACTATTTACCGACAGCCAGACATTTCAAATAATAGCTGGGATCCCAGAACCACTTCAAAGGAACTGGCCAGGAAATAGACAAATAATGAATTTGAATACTTCTGAGATTCCGGAAATTCAAAAGCAGAGCCTTCAGATATTTGCATCAAGGTAGATCATGAGCAATTATTTTATTTCTGGAAATTGCTCAAAGAATCTTTTGTAGAAACAAAAGACTAAAACCATTTTCTGTGTACTGTTAAAAACTTGGGGGCAAAATTAAAGGGAAAAAAATCCTGAAATCATGAACAATGTATACTGTACAGGAAACAGAAATTTTTTTTCTTTTGAAAAGTAACATTACATGAATAACATCTACCAGGTAAATGAAAAATGGTCCCTGAGGCATTTCTCAAACTGGCTACATTTTTTTTAGTTTTCAGAAGTATATCTAATATTTTTTTAGGTTTAATCTCTGATTCAGGAGGGATAGCTGGATAGGGAATAATCATTAATTTTAATGATATATATAGATTTTTAATAATTGTAATTAAATAGATAAGAATGTTGTGTTAGGTAACAGCAAATGGATTTGCAATTTTTAGATTTTTAGGGAACTTAGGCTCATATATTTCTCATAAGTAAATCAAACAGTAAAAACCTTTAGAGTTATTGAAAGCAGTAAAAAAACAAAATAATTAGACTGCGGTTATTTCATTTCTTAGTTTTAACATTTGCAAAAAACATTCCCAGGACTACTTATATTTAAATGAAAAAAAAATTTTTTTCTATTCTAAATCCATGAAAATGGGCATCAGTCTTTCAGAAAACACATTCCTTACTGGCACCATTGATAACCTAGTATTTGGGAGTAGACTTCTACTATAAAATGACATAAGATCTAGCTACAACCACTTTACACCTATGTAAAGTTGGACTTGCTTTTCTCAGACACATCCTTGCCCAGAAAACCACCCACAGGGAGGCAGTGTGGTCTAGAGAATGAAACACCCATCTTAACCTCTTTCCAGCTTTGCCACTGTCTCCTGGGTGATCACCTCCAATGTCTTTGATATTTTTGAGTCTCCATTGGTTGTTCTGGTCACAAGGACACCTCCCCTTTTAATATGTAAAAACAACTATTTGAGTCTTTTAATTAGAAATGTGCTTACATGAGAGATGAGGGGAACTTTCCTTCTCTGTGTGTTGGTGAGAGTCTGGTGGAGCTTTAGGGACGCTGGTACTTGCACAGCAGCCACTGCTTTACTTCATCCTCTCCAACATGCTGTGGCTCCCTCCATCCCAGGCTAGATAGAGATGGTAAGGGAACTTTGGGCGTGTTTGTTCCTTCAAACACATTTTTCTGAGGACTCGTTGCTGCAGGCACTATGCTAGATGGTAAGGATGAACAGATGAAAGAGTGCCTTTGATTCAAGGAACTCCCCCAATCTAAAAGGACAAAAAAGCCAACTCAGATAAGAATGCAACGTGATGAGTGTTCCTGTAGAACTGTGCTGGAAAGTTGAACTATTCTTGGAAAGTTGAAGGGGAGGGAAAGACAGGGAGAGGGTTCTGGAGTCTTAAAAATGCCATACACAACCACCGTTCTGAGTCCTGCACAATTGGGACAATGTGGGCAGGTCAGTGCTGCTGCTGTATAAGGCAGGTAAGGGGGACTGGCAGCTCATGAGTTTACAGCTTTTGAAAGGATATTTTTGAAAGTCATTAAAAGATTTATAGCAAGGAAGGACATGATTATATTTGCATTTTCGGAATAACTGCCTGTCTCAGACAAGCTTTGTGGTAGGAAGAAGAGCTGAGAGGTTAGCACATAAACTCATGTGAGAAACAATGAGCTGAAGGTATGGCATTGGAAGTGAAGAAATAGAAAAAGGACCACATCAAAAAATGCTCTTGAGGCAAATTCTAAAATGTCTTGTAACTGGTTGAGCATGTGGTTCAGTGAGAGTAAAGAGTTCAGGTTGCTCTTTGTTTTTTTGGTTTCAGTGGTGGGAGAAAAGGGATTGGGGCTGCTCAAGGTGAGACGACTATTTGTGAGAGGAGGTACAACATTGGGGGTATGAATGGTAATGACCAAAGTCTGAGGTGTTTGGAGCTTTGCAGATGCCCAGTGAATGCTAGTTCATTCATTTCTCCAGCTTAGTTTCTCCACTGAAATCTGCAGCTGCCCAGTAGGCATTTAGTTGCATGAATCAAAGGCTGAAAATAGGTCTGTAATCGACCAATAGTGAGATGGTTGCTTCAGTTACAGAAATGAATGAAACTGCCAGAGAAGTGAATGTAGAATAAGAAAAGAGGAGGCAAAGGACTGAACTCTGAAGCAAATCAATATTAAAAAGACCCAGGGCTGTAGTTATTAAAATGTTGTTTTCAATGTTTTGTTTCTAACTTCATATTTCAGTGAGTAGATAGAAGATTGGATGTTCAGAATTTGGCTTGAGGGACATTCTAATAGCTCTGCAGCTCTGTGGAAACCAATGAAAATAACTGTGTTTCACTCATTGGGGTCCAACAGTGGCATAATTTTGAGATAAATCATTTTTTATAGTGAAGAGATGGGAAGTAAATTGCTTATTGTTATTAGTTCTAAATTGTAACCAAATTATGAATTGATGAAATTCATATAAGCATATTTCTAATTAAAAATGTCAAAGGTAGAGAAATTACATCTGATCCAGGAGTTCAAGGAGTGTGAAATTTGTGGCTGGGGATGTATTTACTTACTGTATCTAAAATATCTGGATGGATTCTCTCCCATGTGTAGGAAGATGAGACAACATCCCCCCCCCCCAACCTTTTCTTAGTTGTCAATGTACCTTTATTTTATTTACATGGGGTGCTGAGAATAGAACCCAGTGCCACATGCCAGGCAAGGCACTCTACCACTGAGCCATAGCCCCAGACCCTATCCTTTTTTATTTTAAGACAGGGCCTCCCTAAACTGCTGAGGCTGGCCTTGAACTTGGAATCCTTCTTCCTCAGTCTCCCAAATTACTTAGATTACAGGTGTGAGCCACTACACCTGGCTGTAGAACTATTCTTAAGACTGTTTTTCCCTTTCCACTTTTCTTCATTTTCAAATCAAGAAGTCCATCCCCAGCCAATCTTCCCTCTGAGAGACTTCCTTTTTTGTGGGAGGGGGTGGTGGTACTGAGGATTGAACTCAGGGGCACTTGACCACTGAGCCACATCCCCAGCCCTATTTTGTATTTTATTTACAGACAGGGTCTCACTTAGCACCTTGCCTTTGCTGAGGCTGTCTTTGAACTCGCCTTCCTCCTGTCTCAGCCTACCAAGCCACTGGGATTACAGGCATGTGCCACCATATCCAGGCAGGCTGCCTTCCTTCCTTCCTTCCTTCCTTCCTTCCTTCCTTCCTTCCTTCCTTCCTTCCTTCCTTCCTTCCTTCCTTCCTCCCTCCCTCCCTCCCTCCCTTCCTTCCTTCCCTAAAAGCTAGGGTTCCAATGTAAGAAAAAAACATGGAATCAACTGCAAATATCAACAGTTTTTAAGATGTTATGACTGAGGACAATGGGACTCTGTGTGGCGAGAAATCAGGCAGACTGCTAGGTCCCCTAAAAAGAAGTGGGAGGCAGAAGGAACCTTGAAGAGGCAACTGGGGTTGAGCAAGAAAGGTGCCAAGAAGCCCGTTAGATTGGAGGTAGGGTTTATTCAGTGTACAGAAAAAAACGATTCTCAGTCTTGAAAAATGTCAAAGGAAGAAAATCACGTCTGCTGCAGGAGTTGCAGCACGAGCCCTGCAACCCCATGTGGGCACGTGGGTGCTCCTGCTGCTCTGGCTCCTCCTGAGCTCTGGCTACATTCCTGGTGCCAGGAATCCCACTAGGAATCTGGATCCCAGGAAGGCCTCTCCCTGGCTTGCTTTTCCCTTGCTCTCTTTTCTGTTTTGAAACAAACTTTTATTTCTTGCTCATCCTCCTCATCCACTCTGCCCTCCACCCCAAGCCATGGTGAGCCTGGTAGGCATCAGGGTTGTTGACTCTTAGCTCATTGCATAAACAAAGTCACCCTAATGTGACCCTGACTAGGAAATAGAACTTCAGAGTTCTAGAGGTCCTAGTCTGTTAGATACAACGGCTTTTCTGTCCCTTCCTTAAGAGGATGACTTGATAGGTCAAGATGTCAGGGAACAGCTGTAGAACCACAGCAGCATGATTATGTAGACAGCGAGCTGATTAATTTAAGAAAAACTTCGACCTTTTTCAAGTCACCCTTGTATGTAGGAAATTAAATCAGAACTTCACCAACCAAGCCAGCTATGGACCACAAGACAGGAAATTGAATTTGACCTATAAATGTATATTGAGAAAATAAAGTTTATGGAATGAGATGAGTAAGATCCACTATAATATGTTCCCATGCACGGCTCCAGCCACATTTGTTTCCTTCTCTTCCTTGTAAATTACCGACTCACTCCTTTCCTCAAGGCTTTTCATGGCTGTTCCATCAGCCTGAATGCTTTCCCTTTCCATACCTACATGGTTTTCTCCCTCATTTCCCTCCCTTCCTAGAGATGCCCACTTGATCAAAAATACCATCCTCCCACCGCCTGCCACTCTGTATCCTCAGTGCTCTTTTCTTCATAGAGCTTGTATATTTTTGAGTAGTATATTTATTTGTTATTTTATCTCATACAAGCTCCTTTTGGTTGGGGATTTGCTTACAGCTGTATTCTTAGAGTCTAGTTCAATGTTTGCTATCAACTAGGTAATTGATAAATATATTTTGAATGAATAAATGGTGGAGTTGGACATAGAAGCCAGGTCGGGGAGTTCTGAACCACTGCTGTTTTCAGTACATGTGGGAGTTTTCATATGGCTTATCATCTATTGCAGTCCTTGTGTCCCTTTCCTTGCCCTCCCTGTAAACACTTCATAGCTTCACCAGTAGAAATGCACTTACTGATCACTTCTTGGGGAGATTTCCAGGGCAGGGGGTTTCCGTTATTTGTGGCACATTGAACCAAATGGGATTCTTTTTTTTTTTTTGGCTGCACCAATTTGCAGTCCCACCAGCAATTTACAAGAGTACCCTTTTCCCCACATCCCCGCCAGCACTTGTTGTTGTTTGAGTTCATAATGGCTGCCAATCTTTTTTTGGGGGGGGGGGGATTTCTCATCTCTTCTCTCTTTTTTAAATTTTTTAAAAATTTTTATTATTGGTTGTTCAAAACATTACATACTTCTTGACATATCATATTTCACACTTTGATTCAAGTGGGTTATGAACTCCCATTTTTACCCCGTATACAGATTGCAGAATCACATCAGTTACACTTCCATTGATTTACATATTGCCATACTAGTGTCTGTTGTATTCTGCTGCCTTTCCTGTCCTCTACTATCCCCCCTCCCCTCCCCTCCCCTCCCTTCTTCTCTCTCTATCCTCTCTACTGTAATTCATTTCTCCCCCTTGTATTATTTTTCCCTTTCCCCCCACTTCCTCTTGTATGTAATTTTGTATAACCCTGAGGGTCTCCTTCCATTTCCATGCAATTTCCCTTCTATCTCCCTTTCCCTCCCACCTCTCATCCCTGTTTAATGTTAATCTTCTTCTC